>NC_041753.1:41935182-42641432 GCF_004115215.2 Ornithorhynchus anatinus | reverse complement strand
TCATAGCAGTGGGGAAGCATCCCAGTTGACCCAGGTATCAGGGTCCAGAGACATAGCAGTCCCTTGTCAGCCACAATGGTCCTAGGTTCCCTCCCTCCACTTGAGCTACAACAGTGATAGATGACCTCAATTCCATTGTTGTGGAAGATGTTATCTTGCCTTACCATGCAGAAAACAGGAGTCTTGCTTGCGTTTCACATCAGGGAACCAAATATTGCCTGGCCCCAGCTGCAGCAGAATGGAGTTCCTTATTCAGCGTGGCTCAGTGGAATAGAGCCCGGGCTTGGGAGTCAGAGTCATGGGTTTGAATCCTGGCTCTGCCATTTGTCAGCTGTGTGACTGTGGGCAAGTCACTTAACTTCTCTGTGCCTTAGTTCCCTCATCTGTAAAATGGGGATGAAGACTGTGAGCCTCACGTGGGACAACCTGATTACCCTGTATCTAGCCCAGCGCTCAGAACAGTGCTCTGCACATAGTAAGCGCTTAACAAATACCATTATTATTATTATTTAGTTCCTCATTTCTGCCAAGCCAACCTTACCACCCGCTGCCTCCAAAGCTGCAGCAGCCCAAGCCTTCTATTCCCCAGAGAGCTCCATACACCAATGACAGACAAACCACTGTCTATCTTGCATCTCTCTGTCTCACCCTGTGTACCCTTCCCACCTCTCTCTCCTGGCTCTTCCTGTGACTTTCTCCTTTTTCTCCCCAGTCTTTGTCCACCCTAACCCTAATCCTGGAAATCTTGCCCATAGGATTTCCATTCTCTCCTTGCTCCCCTGTTCCAACAGCCCTGCACAAGTTTGTATCAGTGCAAACGTTGGAGCCTATAGGCATCTTTCCCCTATATAAAAGCCTATGTAATTATTTTTTACTGAAAGATCACATAACCACCCCCGGGGAGCAGTTTACACTGTGTTGATACACATGGCAACACCATTTTCTTTTTTCTACATCTGTTCTTTCTAAATGATCTCTTCTCTGATAATCATACACTCTACTTCCTAGATCCCACTTTCCTCAGTTATACTACAGCTCTGGTCATGAACTGCAAGATCAAATTTTCTGATTCTACAAATATACAAAAAATGTGAGATGATTTTCCATGTCTGCAATGTTTAGAAATAAAACTCAGGATGATGACATTTAGGATAAATGATTACAGAATTTTTTGGCGGGCTGAAACTGAGCCAAAAGAACACTAATGGAAATTGTTTCAAAAATCCCGTTCTCCTCACTAATACTAGCTTTTAAAAACACTTCAGTAATAGCAAGGAAAAATATCATTAAAGATCATCTTAAAGGTAGCTGACTCAATATCATCATATCTAAAGTTCAACACCCTATGGGGGAAGGTGATTTAAATCAGATATATTAAATTCTATCTCTAAAAGCCTTTAGAAAATTGGAGACCTGAAGGGATATATATCTTGCTTCTCCTCTGTATCATTTCATAGGAAAATGGCATGGCTTGAAATTCTGAAACTGAAACAGCGAACAAATTCATTGTTTATATTAGTGTCTGTCACCCCCTCTAAACTGTAAGCTCGTTATGGGCAGGGAATGTGTCTGCTAATTTTGTTATACTCTTCCAAGTACTTAGTACAGTGATCTGTACAAAATAAGCAGTCAAAAGTAAATGATTGATTAGCATGCAGAGGTCAAGAGCAACTAAGTAGGAGTGCAAGATGGAGAGGAAACTTGGTTGAGCCTATAGCCAGAGGATTATTCTTTGACTTCTTCTGCAAGGGTACCCAATCTATCCTTTCTGCAAGAAGGCAAGCAGTGTGTAGTCCAAGGAAGCAGGGAGACAGGCAGCTGAGTGACAATGGGGCAGCTTCTGCCTCTACAAGCGTGCTGATGGGGAAATCGGAGTAGAAATGACCCAACAGTTTAGCAGGTCAGTCAGCAACTCCAAGATCCATATTCAGAGGCAGACTCTTTTTTTTTTCCACCAGGCAGGGAAAAAGACACTGGGCTGTTCAGGTATTTCTGTCTCATGGCCCTTTTTATTACTGGGGTCTTTAAATAGGGGTTTGTGGATAGAATCCTTGCTTTCTAGAGTCAGAGCCACCAGTGATTATATTACTGACTCTTTCTTCAAATTGCCACTATTTCCGTTGGGACTCAAAGATCATTTTGCCTAAAAAAAGGGACCAACAGACTTCATGAACCTTGTATTGGGGGCATGAGGTCAGAGGCCCTCAGAGAGCAATCTCATAAAAATGAATGTCTAGTTACTCTATCAGATCTATTTCACTACTAAATAAGTAGACCCAGATTATGGAGTTGGTTAAAGACAATTAAAAATTAAACCAAACCCTAAAAGGAAACTTCAAGATTTTCAATTTGAAATATGGTATTTCTATTTTGTGTGAATTAATGTTGTTGAAAATTATTTGCATAGCAGTCCATTTTTCGGTTAATGATATCATTCTCAAAAAAAAAGGTAACTTCTTCTTGGAAACTTTTGGGGAAAAAGATCATATGTTATGCATCAACATAAAAATAAATTTCTCCTTCTCTGAAAATACTTCAACTTTTGCTGAACATAAAACTAGTTGATTTTATAACTTCAAACTTGGCAAGATTATAGACTTTGAGTAAGAACTAAGAAGCCAAGTTTTCCAGAAAAAAATGGCAAGTTTGGAAAGATATAAATGGCAGGTTTAGGGCATACACAGTTAAATATTTTAAACCTGTTTTAGAGTAACATCTCAGTTAATGTTTTATTAACTAGACTGTAAGCTCCTTGAGGGCAGAGATTGTGTCTACACAGTATTGTACACTCACAAGCTCTTAGCGATGTACTCTGCACACAGTAAGCCCTCAGTAGGTACCACTGATTGTTGATTGATTGACCCTCAGCAGTGTTCTTTTTAGGTGAGGGAGTTTTAGGTAAGGCTCAGAAGCAACTTTAGCTGCTAAAATTCTGTTTTCTTCAATAAAGTGGAAATGTGCATGTGGCATTATCGTGATTAATAGAGAAGTGAAATTGCCATCGAAAGTTAGGAACATATATTTAGGCTTTTAAAAATATTAAACTCAGAATTTTGCATTTGTCTAGCATTACAGTTTCTTGAACGCCAATCTGAATGGTCACAAAAGCTCTAATTCCAGAGACAAAAACATACTATCAGTGTTATTAATTAAAAGTATTAAAAAATAATGGTATTAAGTACTTTGGAAAATGACAGTAATTGTGGTATTTGTTAAATGCTTACTATGTGCTAAGTACTGCAGTGGATACCGTACAATTAGATCAAACACAATACCCATTCCATATGGGGCTCACAGCCTAAAACGGATGGAGGACAGGTATTCAATTTTCATTTACCAGTGAAGAAACTGAAGCACAGAGAAGTTAAGTGACTTGTCCAAGGTCACACAGCAGGCAAGCAGTGAACATGGGATTAGAACCCAGGTGTCCTGCCACCTAGTCCTGCCCATTTCCAATAAGCCATGGACACAGTTCCAGAACCTTAAGGGCACCTCAGTCAGAGTGAAGGAGAACAAGTAATTTAACCCCATGTAGCAGAGAAGCAATGTAGCTTAATGGAAAGAGCCCGGGCTTGGGAGTCAGAGGATGTGGGTTCTAATCCTGGTTCTGCCACTTGTCTGCTGTGTGACCTTGGGCAAGCCATTTAACTTCTCTGTGCCTCAGTTCCCTCATCTGTAAAATGGGGATGAAGACTGTGAGCCCCACTTGGGACAACCTGATTACCTTGTATCTACCCTGGTGCTTAGAACAGTGCTTGGCACAGAGTAAGCGCTTAACATACACCATTATTATTATTATTAGATGAGGAAATTGAGTCACAGAGAAGTTAGGTGACTTGCCCAAGATCACAAAGTAGGCAGGTGGAGGAACTGGAACTAGAACATAGCTCTACTGACTCCCAGCCCCATGCACTTTACATTCAACCCCGAGACTGGGAGTCAGAAGACCCAGGTTGGAGTCCATAGTTGGCCACTGGCCTCCTGTGTAACAGTGGACAATTTTGTTAACCTTTCTGGACTTCAGTTTCATTTTCTGTAAAATGAGAAAAAGATCAAGTGGTGGTCCCATGGGGGATAGGGACTTTGTCCAGTTTTATATCCTTGAATCTGCCATAGAGCTTAGCACACTGCAGATATTTAATAAATGGCATAATCATTATTAAAATTAGAACATATGGCTAGCTTGAAGGCAGTCACCAACTATGAAACTGCTCTCATTCTAGTATATGAAGGATCAAAAACATGATAGGATCTGAATGGATGGGGTTCAAAAAATCAGCCAATATTATGAAAAGATTGGTTGGTTCTCAAATTTTTATTCTTCCCCAATGAGAACCCTCTGATAAAAAATATTCTTCTAAATGTTTCACTGCTTCTCCAGCCTCCATTCATTTTTATAGCATCCTCACTTACCCACTTTTCCTCTCCATTGCTCCCTTCCTCTTTTTTGCATTCCCAAATCCCTTTTCCCCTCTGCATTCCCTTAATACTTGCACCTACGTAACTCCTTTTTCCATATGTAATCATTACCTCACACAGTATTCTAAACTTTTCCGTATTTTCTCCACACGATTACTGCTTACTTCATTGCTCCCAACAATATCTACTCTTCTACCTTTCCCAGAAGTTTGAATTCTTTCCAAAATGCACAGTCCCATACTTCAGCTACTGAACAAAGGGTGAAGACAGTAACAGGTGTTACAGCAGACTTGAAAGTCCCACTTAATGCAGACTACCAGATGTATGTAAATGAAATAACTGTACAGCTGCTACGGAAGGTGCATGGAGAAATTTATCAGTGGACAAAACTCCCTTTTCCCCACCACCTTTAAATCTCTTCCAGCATTTATCCTTTCCAGCTATCTTAGACAAAATGCAGATACAATTTATAGTGTAGAAATATTTTCATTTAAGTTTTGCCAATGGCAGGACAGCAGGTCAGGAAATAACACCGATATACCAATCAATCAATTCTTTGAGCACTTACTGGGTGCAGAGCACTCTACTAAGTCCTTGGGAGGTCACACTAGGGTTGGAAGACACGATCCCTGCCTTCAAGAAACTCTTTCAATCTAGTGGAGGCAACAGGCACTAAAATAAATTACATATCTGAAGAAAGAGAGTATAATAAGGTACCTAGGAGCTTAATTGTTGCAGAAGTGCTGAAGTGGTAGTTGAGGATATAGTTGGAGAGAAGTGAGTTTAGTAAGGGAAGCCCTTCTGGAGAAGATGTGGCTTCAGAAAGAATGAGCAGCAATCCTTCTTACAACAAATAGTGATTCACAGCAGGAGCCAAGTAGTTTTTCATTTTTTGCTTCCTGGTATCCTTAAACATCTACTCAAAAAATCATCCCAGTTTTCAAAGCTGAGAGAAGGGGAAAGAGAGAGATGTGAGTATGTAGGAAGGGTAGAAATAAAGGGAATCAGAAGCAGAACCCAAGTGCACCTGAGTAACAGCAAAGCTGAGGAAAATCTTGGGTACCAGCCGTGGGTAGAGGCAGCACACCTTCGGGATTAGGGCTCTCCACAGCTTTTGTGGCCTTAAATTTGCATGGTTGCTGCCTAGAAGCTGATGATGCCAATGGGGGCTGGGCCAAGATGGCAGCGCCCTTCCAACTGACTCCCTACCCAGCAGGCCAGAGATAATAATAATAATAATGTTGGTATTTGTTAAGCGCTTACTATGTGCCGAGCACTGTTCTAAGCACTGGGGTAGACACAGGGGAATCAGGATGTCCCACGTGGGGCTCGCAGTCTTCATCCCCATTTTACAGATGAGGTAACTGAGGCACAGAGAAGTGAAGTGACTTGCCCACAGTCACACAGCTGACAAGTGGCAGAGCTGGGATTCGAACCCATGACCTCTGACTCCAAAGCCCATGCTCTTTCCACTGAGCCACGCTGCTTCCCACAATTCTTCTCAGAGCAGCCAAGGCAGAAGAGTAACCCCAACTTGCCAAGGCTCTTAACCCAGCAGGGGATGAGACAACCCCTGGGTCATAATAATAATTGTGGTGTTTGTTAAGCACTTACTATGTACCACACACTGTACTAAGTGCTGGGATGAATACAAGAAAATCGAGTTGGACACATTCCCTGTCCCATGTGGGGCTCACAGTCTCAATCCCCATTTTATAACTGAGGCACAGAGAAGTGAACTGACTTGCTCAAGGTCACACAGTAGACAAGTGGCAGAGCCAGGAGTAGAACCCATGACCTTCTGATTCCCAGGCCTGTGCTCTATCCACTGTGCCATGCAGTTTCTCACCATGCAGGCTCATAGTTGCAGCTCCCATTTTATCAGGATCTGTGATATCTCTCAGCCCTAGCTATAATAGGGTGCAGATTCCCTCCCAGGATGCTCTTGTCCCCTCTCCAATTATCCTTCTCCAATGAGAATGGGCTCTTGCTTTCCCAGGCATTCACAGCCAGGGAGCTGCACTTTACCATGGTTTCAGAGCCACGCTTGTCTTGTTTTGGGCCTCTTCTTGCCTCTCCACCCTGCCGTTCAACTGAAGTGCTGCAACTAAAGTGAACTAAAGCCATGCTCTTGGAGCCCCATCTCTCAAGTTTGAGCCCACACTCAAAATAAGAATGTGGCTCTTGTGTGCTCTTTATTCATTTATTCATTCATTCAATTGTATTTATTGAGCACTTACTATGTGCAGAGCGCTGTACTAAGTGCTTGGAATGTACAATTTGATGGGCAGGGAGCATGCCCAGTATCAGTATTTGTGGAGCACACAATGGGTGCCGTGCAGTGCACTAATTTTGGGGGAGTGTACAAGAGAAGTATAAGACAATTTCCCTGTCCAGAAACTTACACACCACTAACCGAGAAGCAGTGATCTGATAAGGTATATGTATGGAAAATAAAATTGTAAGGGCACGTTATACTGTTGATTCCCCAACTAAGCTTGCCTGTGAATCGGTGGGGAGATGATAGATTCTTCACTGGTGGTTGAGCCCACATATCTGAGCTTAGGGACCCTGAGCAAATTGTCTGATGGTGGTAAGTCAGTCCTAAATAATTTTTGTCTTCCCTCATTAAACTGTAATTTCCTAAAGGGGAGAAAATATATGTCCTGCTACTGTTAAAATCTCCCAAGCACTTACTACAGCACCTAACAGTCAGTAGGCACTCGCTAGATACTTTGGTTTGATCTTGTTCTTTCAAAATCATCCTCCCTCCATTTATTTTCCTAGTTTAGGTGTTTGCTTCCGCTGTTCTGGCTGTGAGCACATAATTCCCCTTACCCTTTAATGGAGACACCTGCAATTGCATTACTTTAGAAGAAAAAAGCTCTGTTCCTCATTTGGTAAATGTGTAAAGACTTGCCTCTGAGTAAATAAATTAAACTATGTGAATGTTTCCTAATCATTTTTACATAAGTGAACCAAGAAAGAAAATAGTTAACAATCTCTATTTTGGTTGGTAGAAGAACAGCAGGTTTGAGGCAGAAGAAAGCATTCTTTGCATTACATTATTAAATGGAACACTTAATCAGCTTTTATGCCAACAGAAAACTTCCCATTATATTAAGTTATAAATAGGACTATGGAAAAAATGCAGGAAAACTGAAGGATTATAAAGCTGTATCTGTTGACTTTGGTTGTTTTGTACCCTCCATTAGAGTCAGCATCAGTCAGAAAGTGGGAACAAGACTAATTTTGGAAAACCCAGCTTCAACTAAAGCTGTATGTGTGTGTGTTGTGAGACTTGGTAAATACCAAAGCTAGTAAATTTCCCAGAACAGATCTGTCAGTTTTCTTTCACTCTCTCTTTGAGCAATATCCAGGTGTTTCAAAATTATTTCATCTCTTCTACATTACTTCATGGAAAAGAAACAGTGTGGTTTGCAAGCACTCTTTTGAAAAGCTTCTCTCAGAAAGCCAGGCTGAATTTGCCTGAGTTTAACATAAAATGAGTTCCATATCCTGCCAGTGGTAACTCTTGAATTCTTCTTGCTCCAACACAGTTTAAGTGAGAGCCTTGTTTAGTGGCTGCTCTTTGACCAAATTTGCCTTTGGGGTACATGAATTGCTTTCAGAACTGAATTAAATTCCTATGCTTCATCTAAAATTGCATCCTTTGAGAATTGAGATGATTTAGGGGAGATACTGGAGCATCATTCCCTGTAACCTCCTTAGGAACAGCTCTTCTCCTGCACAAAAAAGGGCATGATGACTGAATGATTAACTCATGATTGACATGGAATTTATTTCAGAACATTTGGATCCTCCAAACAGAGGCCAGCCCAGAAAAGGAGTGGAAGTCTAGGGTGACTTCATACTGGAGCAAATCTTCCAAGCCAGCGCTAGTAAGGACTTGCACCCACTGGGTGGCCCTAGGGGCCTTAGACCTTCATAGGCCCCAGAAATGTGAGGATAGTGGTGTGTTGGTCAGCATGTGTGGTAATCAGCAGTCAGATGACTGGCTGTGCCAGTCAGCATTCATTTCTACTTTCAAATTCCTTTTGTCTGTGATCTTTCTGGGGTATATCAAGATGTTCAATATCCAAGAAGAACAGGAATGTGATAGAGAACAATATGGATGATGGGGAAACTGTCTTTCCTCTCCATCCCTACAACCACTAACTCAGTACAAGTGCTTATCACCTGAATAAGTACAGCTGCTTCCCTCTGACTCCTTTTTACCCCTTCATGCTCCTTAAAACCCCGTTATTATTCAGATAACTCTCTTCCTGGGTATTTCTCATCCAAGTTGTTTCTGTAGAATAATATTCCCACCTAAATCATCAGAAAAGTGGATTGTATTCTAATAAAGAAGTAACAAAGCCCCAAATGGTTCCTTCAATGTAACTTCCTCACCTGTCCCACACAATTCTGCCTATACTCTAAAATCTCTCTCTTTGAGGTAAACATCTGTGTCTTCAACCACCATCATCATCATTCACATTCATTGATTATTACTGGGTGCAAAGCACTGTAGTAAGTACCTAAGTGAATATAGCAGAGTTACAAGAAAATCTCTGCCCTTAAGGAGCTTATAGGTTAGTGGATGTGACAGACACTTATTTTCCAATAAATTCTCTTTTCCCCCTGTTCCTCTTTTGTTCTCATACTACCAGTTCCCATTGGCTGGAACATCCCTATAGTCCACTTCCTCCATTTCTGCATGTGTCCACTTCCTCCAGGCTGTTCTCTACAACAACAGCCTCCAAGCTGGCTGATTGGAACTCAGCAAGACCAAATTACACAGATGACTCTACATTAATGCTAGAAGCTTATAAACTCAAAAGGTGACTAGTGAGGAGCTGTGATTAACATCTGAAATTTGGAGGAAGAAAACCAGTGGGATACAGTGTTTCCAGGCTATAAACATTTTAGGGTAGATAGGAATGGGCATGCAGGTATGTGTGTGTGACATTGCCTGTGAGGGGCAAATTACAGTAATAAATAATGGCAGTAACAAAAGGAACATATTATTTGGGGATATGAGCAGAACTATTGAATACTTTAGGATGTAAATTCCAAATTTCAACAATAAAAACATTGTAGAATGACTATACTTTGGACCCCTCTGCTCAAGATTAAGAAAGTGAGTACAAAATGTTAGACAAGAACAGGGAAGTTATAAAACTAAAACAGATATTATTCGTGGGAGGCTACTATTCTCCACATCTAGGTTGGTTGACTAGATTGTCAGGACAGAAAGTAAGAGTTTTTTGGCTAGGATAAATGATTTTTCTGAAATATGTCCTAAAATCCCTAAGAGGAAAGATAATGGAGTTAATTCTAAGTAATGGATAGGATGTGCAGAGATTCCCTCTGCCACAGAAACCACAATTCAATTAATTTTGTTGTTCTTGCTAGGGACTTAGGGCAAAACTAAAGCAAGATTATGATATTAAATTTTATAAAAATAAAACCATGGAAAAAAATTGGGCCTCCAGCTGAAAAGAGGAGGAAGGAGAAGCTTAAACAGGAACCCTGAAAATTGAAGTACATTAAGATGGTGAGTTTGGGAGGAACCAAGAGTGTGAGCTTGATGTGTAGTGGGAGAAGGGACTTGTTTTATAAGAGGAGTGATGGAGTGCTTTAAGGCAGTGATAAGGAATTTCAGCTGCATGTGGAGAGAATAGGCTATCCATTGGTAGTTTTTGAGGAGTGGGGAGAGAGTAGTAGAAAGACATTTCAGAAAAGTAATCTGGGCAGCAGAATGAATATGCACTGCAAAGGCTAGGGACTGTAAGCACTTTGAAAGCAGGGATCTCTCCTCTTATTCTTTCCCACTCTCCCAACTCCTTTGTTATGTTCTGTATACAGTAAGTGGTCAATAAAGATATCCATGTCAAAGCAGCCAAATTGAGCTATAACAAGTGTCTAGACCAGGGTGATGATCACTTAGATGTAAAGCAAAACATGGCAAGGTTTACTTTGTGGAACTAGGTATCTTACTTCCATTGTGTAGAAAAAGGTATCTTACACTGTACTTTCCCATAGTGCTTAGACAGTGCTTTGCACTCCGTAGGCACTCAATACATACCAATGAGATGAGGAGGAGGAAGATATATCAGATTCTCACACCCAAATAGTTTTTTTTGTGTGTGTGTGTGTGTGCTGTGTGTTCCAAATAGCTCAGAGAAACAAAATCAAATTGACCACAAAGAACATTTTAGACTAAACTAATAAACTAGATATTAACCAATAACTGGAAACAGAAGACATCTGCCCAAGCTCTGAAGGAACTCGGTGGAAAAGATGTGGAATTCCTGGAAAGGGTGTGTAACTTCTTGTTGCAGTCTGTATACTGGAGAACTAGTAGATTACCCATGTAGCCCCCATATATAAGCAGGGTTCCAGTGGTGTTACTGGGTATTACAGACTTGTGAGTTTCATATCTATATCTAAAAAATTGGTAGAATCTACCATGAAATTTAGGATTGGTGAACCCACAACCTGCTGGGAGAAGGGCAATGCTGTTTCTGTAAAGGAAATCATGCTGCATTAATCAACTAGAGTTCTCTGAAGGGGTCAGTGAACATGTCAATAGAAGGGAACCAGTGGACATGATACACTTAGAGTTTTAATAGACCTTCAACAAAATTCCCCTCCAAAGCCTCTAAAGAAAGAATAAGTAAACTAGGGGTGGAAGAGGATGTAATGTCCTGAATGAAAAACAGGATAATAGATTTGAAACAAAGGGTAGCCATAAAGAGTCTTGGGATGGAGAAGTGCAAATAGTGTGGTCCCCCAGGGATTATTGCTGGAGCTGATTTGAACATCTTCATGAATGAGCTGAAAAAAGGCGTACACAATGAAATCTCCAAGTTTGCAGATAACACTAAACTCTTCCAGTTGGTGAAATGTCAAGCAGATGTGAAAATTGTGGGAAGACCTCATAAAGCTGAGTGATTCAGGAAAAAGGTTTAGGAGTTATTACTTCTTACTCCTTTACATGATTGATCTAGTGGTTGTCAAAAAGTCCAAGAAAATGCTGGGCATCATTAAAAAGGGGATATTAAAGAAAGCACATGCCCTACTTTTGCCACCATCTATTAATGTTAAATTATTCCAAGTGTACATTACATCTGGAATACCAAATAAAGTTCTGGATAATCAAAATTAACTTGGAGAAATTAGAAAAGGGCAAGCAAATTGATCAGAAGATGGACTGAAAATGTTCACACATTTTGGTCAGAAAAGGTACAGGCTGAATCAATCAATGGTATTTACTGAGTGTTTACTGTGTGCGGAACACTGTACTAAGCACTTGGGAGAGTAAAATGCAATGGATTCAGAAAAAAACATTCCCTGAGTGAAATTTACAAAATCATGAAGCTGGGGAAACATGGTGAATTGGAATTGTTACTCCCCCAAATCCCTCAACACAGGCTGGTGGTGCTGTGGAGGTAAGAGTGAAGCACCTTTGAAGCTCCAAGGTGAAAGCTTCAAAACAAGTCAGTCAGTCAATCATATTTATTGAGCCCCTACTGTGTGCAGAGCACTATACTAAGCACTTGGGAAAGTACACTATAACAATAAACAAACACATTCCCTGCCCACAACAAGCTTACAGTCTAGGGGGTGGGAGGTGGGGGAGACAGACATCAATATAAGTAAATTAATTACAGATATGTACATGCTGAGGACAGCTGGCTTTCCTAGATAAACTCACCAGCATTGCATCAACACACATTGATTGTGACACAGCTTCACTAGGTGGTATGGGCACCTGAGAGAAAAATGGATGAAGGCAGCTACAGGATGGCAAACAAAAAGGGTCACATACACAGGCTAAATGGGCAGAATAAGTACTTTAAAGACACGGTGAATTGTAACTTTATTTACATACTATTTTCATAGTTATTTGTATTATTATAAGTAGGAAGAATGACAAGGAGAGTAATCATCAATAATAATAATAACCAAGGATGGTTAAAGAACTAGCATGTAGACAGAAAACAGCCTGGATGGTATCACAAATGGCATTTCTTATGTACTAGATCTGCAAAATGGTGGTAATGTTAGTACTGCATGAGACCTGGGTCTATCACAGAAGGCAGTTTCCTCAGAATCAACAGGGTGTAGTATATAGGGCCTGGGAGTCAGGAGGGTTATGGGTTCTAATCCCAGCTCTTCCACTTGTTTGCTGTGTGGCCTTGGGAAAGTCACTTCATTTTTCTGAGCCTCAGTTACCTCATCTGTGAAATGGGGATTAAGACTGTGAGACATGTGGGACAGGGTCTGTGTCCAACCTAATTTGCTTGTTTCTACCCCAGTGCTTAGTACAGTGCCTGGCACTTCATAAACCCTTAAAACCTTAAAATAATACCACTATTATTATTATTATTATTATTATTATCAATAATGAGTTGTTGAAATGGTGACAAACATTTCAAAAACATAGTAAAGCATAATCTCAGAACTAAAGTTCAGAATGAGCAAATGACTAGACAAAATACTCAATATGAGGTGGGGTTTTTTTGGTGGTATGGCAATAGGTAGGCTGACACTATTATTTTTGGGGAAAATCGGAACATCATCTCCAACTTGCATGTCTTCTCTTCCATCTTAGGAGCCAGGAGTGTGGTAGTAATTAGGAGAAGAGAGCAGGGTCAAAATCCTAGGATGAGCATATTGCAAGTCTCAGAATATGAACTAAACTGAACAGACTCCAGATAAGTGCTTAAATCCAAGCATTTAAAGTGAGCAAGAACAGCTGAGAAAAGAGGCTGTGGGGGACTGTAGGAAATCAGTACATGGCACACTGACCTGTTTAGCCAGGAGAGTCCCAATTTTTCTAAAATTACCCAAGAAGGCCTACAAAATTATAGGACTGTCCAAATTAATCCAGGACATATGGTCAGCCTCATCATAGGGTTTAAGGAATTTGAGAGTTTGGCTAGCTCATGCACTTGCCTCCAGGCAGCACAGCCTGAAGCATTCCAGGAACATGAGAATCAATCTTATTTTTGGACTGCAACATTTTGACTCTGGTTAAATTCAGAACGTGATTTTTTCTAAATGAGTCAAATATATATTAGCGCCTTCTTGCTCTGACACTGGGATCTAAGTAGAAAAAGATTCCATTGTAATAATAATTGTGGTATATATTAATCACTTACTATGTGCTAAGCACTGTACTAAGCCTGGAACAGATACAAGATAATCAGGTTGCAACAAGTAGCAGTCACACATGGAGCTCATGGTTTAAAGAGAGAGAAAAAAAGTATTTTAATCCCCATTTTACAGATTAGGAAACTTTGGCACTGAGAAGTTAAATGACTTGCCCAAGGTCACATAGGCAAGTGGAGAAACTAGGATGAGAACCCAGGTTCCCTGACTCCCAGGTCCACATGCTTTCCACCCAGCTATGCTGTTTCTCAAGTCATAGTTAATAGTGGAAATGAGTGGAATTTCTCAGAATATTGGAATGAATTTGATTTCCAATATACTTGAAATGTTAGGAAATTAATTTTTTTACTCATTTACTTTACTTTTTTTTTTAGAGTTGAAAGTAGACTCTGTTCAAACTAAACATCCAGACATTTTAAAGTTGCTCATCTCTACTCTGGATTGAATTTGAATTTTAGCCAACTTCAGTACATATGGAAAAAGTTTAAAGGGTAAAGTACATAATGAAGTGAGTGCATATTCAAAAGCCCTTGAGTACCACAACATGCTCTTGCCCAGGACAACTGACACACAAGGTTTAATTGTCAAACATTAAAAATGACACTGGAAATAGTTTATATTCAACAGCTGGTTTTACTGACTGATTTTCAGCACTCTCTTTCCACCAACTCCTATGAGCTGTCATCTTCCCCGATTTCATAAATTAAGTAGGGTTAGATCACTTCTTCATTTCTCAAAAAAGTTCAGTCCATTGTCTCCCTAGTTCTCAGGCACCTCCAGTGGCTGTTCATCCACTTTCACATCAAACAGAAACTCCTTACAATCAGCTTTAAAGCACAGTTAACTTGCACACTCATACTTTACCTCACCGGATCTACTGCAAACCCAATTCTTTTCTTCTATTGACCTATCACACAGAGTGGCTCAGGGGAGAGAACACAGGCTTTGGAGTCAGAGGTCATGGGTTCTAATCATGGGTCTGCCATTTGTCAGCTTTGTGACTTTGGGCAAGTCACTTAACTTCTCTGTGCCTCAGTTAGCTCATCTGGAAAATGGGGATTAAAACTGTGAGCCCCACATGGGACAACCTGATTGCCTTGTATCACCCCCCGCCCAGCTCTTAGAACAGTGCTTGGCACATAGCGCTTAACAAATGCCATTATTGTTATTATTAATGGTAATTTCTTGCTGCACAAATATATCACATAATAGTAATATCTTGCTGCACCAGTGTACTATCCCATGCAGGACCCATGTCTCTTTTTGAGTGAAATCTTTGTGAAAACTTGGTTCAGGGATAATAATAATTGTGGTATTTGTTAACCTCTGTAGCTGAAATGCTGGGACAGACATAGATGAATTTACAATAACATAAAATGAATAAAATGTGTAAAATCCATTTTAATCTCTTGGGTGGAAAAGTACATTGTACCTTGAATTCTTTTAATAAAATAACATAGGAGATTTGTGACTTTTCTTCCCTTCCCTTCCCTTCCCTTCAGAGGTCACTCACCCACCAACTCTTATCTGATCCTGGATTATTCTGAGGAAGGAGACGGAATGCCCTGACCTCTTCCAGAAGCCACATTTTCCTCTGGGAGATAGCAATCAACAATAGAGCTATTCCTTCACATCCTCTTTGTAGGTCTCAGGAGAGGAAGTCCTATGCACAAATGAAAGCAGAGGACATTACCCTCTGAATATTGCATGGCCCATGTGCTAGCCAACCCCATTTTGGGTCCTACCACTTTGGGACATGTTCACAGGTGTGTGCGTAGGAGGGGATATTCATCCCCTGGAGTAATCACTCCCCTGCCATGCTTGGGCAAGTTTAGCAAGCCCAGTCTTCCCCTGAGCAGGGGTGGAGAATCAGGTTCATCAAAACATGTTCACAGGAATTTTCTAGGGAATTACTTTTTCATCTCTGTAGATACAAGCTATTCATTTTTTGCACCGTTCGTAATAAAGCGATATTATTTCAGATTTGTATTGGTTCTCTTAGTTATTTACTATTTCTCCTTCTGTTTTTGTAATTCATGCAATGGTTCTTAATTTGTTTAACTAAAAACTGAAATGATTAGCTAGTGAATACTTCAAAGCCTAAACAGGCAAACAATGAAGTATAATTATAGTAATTTATCACCTTTAGAGACTTTATGCACATTTGAGTCAAAAGGCCATAGGTTTTGGTTTCCTATAGCTCTATGAAATAGAATGTTCCTGTCAAGTTTATATAACCTAATTACCTTGAACCTGATGCACTAGAGCTTTGAATTAAGGAACAGTTTTGCATCTCAGGCTTTGGTAAATTGATCCCTCTCAGTTCATATACTTGTAAATCTTGATCTTTTTCAGAAAGGCCAGATGATAAATTTGGCTATCTTTTCTCCCTTTAATCTACAGTTTGTACTGCCCCACCTAATCTCTTTCCATTAAATATTCTGAATATTCCAGTCAATGTTTCTCCTCTTTCATCACCACTCTCATCAGGTTCCTGGCAATGGGCCCAGTAGGGTAGAAAGAGGAAATTTCCATTAAAGCCTATCTATGTGTTTGTATTAGATTTGTGGGTGTTGCCACTACAAGATCTGCCCCCCCCAACTGAATTATCTCGGTGTTTCCAGCATTTCTGGCTCCTGAATGCCCTTGACCTAATAGATCAGGTTCAAGACGCAAATCCCAGGGCCTCCCACTGAGAGACTTTTAACTCTCAGTGGTAAATTGATTTACCAATTAAATGGGACTAAAGTTAGTTCAGAAAATTGAAAGCTTGAGCATTCGAACAAAATTTGGTTTGGCTTCCTTGGACAAGCAGGCCCCAAATTTTATTTCTCTACCAAACTTTTTTCAATTGTCCAAATTAATCTTGATTAGGTTAATTTGAGCAGGACTGATATTCAGCTAAGCTGCTTGGCGCATACTTTCTCAGTCCTGGGAAAGTGGCAATCCAGTGGTACCAAAACACAAGAGCACTTTATTGACTGAATATAAAGACCTAAATTTTAGCCAGTGTATTATGGAGCTCCTTGGCTCTGCTGTATCCGCCAAAGCATTTAGGAGATGCTCAAATGCTATTGTTTGATAGAGAAGCAGCATAGCCTAGTGGATTAGAGCACACGTTTGGGAGTCAGAAGGACCAGCCCTCTAATCCAAGCTCTGCCACTTGTCTGCTGTGTGACCTTGGCCAAGTCACTTCACTGCTCTGTGCCTCAGTTGCCTCATCTGTAAAATGGGAATTAAAGTGTGAGCCCCATGTGGGACAGGGACTGTGTACAACCTGAGTAATTTGTATCTACCCCAGAATTTAGAACAGTGCTTGGCACACAGTAACTGCTTAACAAGCACTATCATTATTACTATTATTATCACTAAGGATGAATCCTGTCATTCTCTCAGGAGGTTCAGGTTAAGCGCCAGCACAAAATTCATTTCTCACAGGCCCTTTTCCCTTAACCTTACCTCAATTTCATACTGCCTCTATTTACCAAGCAGAACCTTCCTCATAGAGGCAAAATATTACTAGAGCTGTGTGTGTTCCCCTTTCGGTGCCCAGGGGAATAATAATTGGATTGTTACAGTGCTGATGAGATTTGTAGTTAGCAAATGACAACCACATTTTCCTAAATCTATCTGGGTAATTTAGCAGTTTAAATTCTTGGACAGACATTAAGAATTTGACTCTGTGATTCCAAATCAGTCAGACAAAATGAAAACTGGAATGACCTTCCTTTTCAGAAAAGAGAAAAGATTCTGCCATCTGACCTCATGTTTATGCAAATAAGGAGAAAAGGAAGCAGTGAATGCAACAAAAGGTGGTGGGTTATAGTTATTATAGTTTTAGGTTTACTTTCTGTTTAAAAAACAACTTTTGTGCCTGGAGCCAGGAGGTCCCTAGAACAAAAAGAAGCCAAACAAAACCTCTGTGAAGATTGTGTCCCTCCAGTTTCTTTCTATGAGAATGTCATGGCTCTAGCTTTATTTGGCTGGGTTTCTTTGAAAAATACTAATTAATTATGGTACTTGTTAAGTGCTTACTATGTGCCAAGCACTGTTCTAAACACTGAGGTAGATACAAGTTAATCAGATTGGACACAGTCCCTGTCCCACAGAGGGCTCATAGTCTAAGTAGGAGGGAATAGGATTAATCCCCATTTTACAGATGAGGAAACTGAGGCATAGAGAAATAAAGTGACTTGCCCAAGGCCACATCTGACACGTGGCAAAGCTTGGATCAGAACCCAAGTCCTCTGACTCGCAGGCCCATACTCTTTCCACTAGGCCATGCTGCTTCTACTAATAATAACAGTTGTGGAATCTGTTAATTACTACGTGCCAAATACTGAACTAAGTGATGAAGTCGATACAAGAAAATCAGATCAGATTCAGATCAGACACAGTCTCTATTCCACTTGGGGCTCGCAGTCTAAGGAGGGAGGAAGCACAGGTGTTTAGTTCCCATTTTGGAAAGAGAACACAGTTCCAGGCACTACAAACATTAAGGATAACTGTGGTATTTTTTAGGCACTTACTCTATACCAAGCACTATACTAAGTGCTGGGGTAGATACAAAATAATCACTTCCCACATGAGACTCACAGTTTAGGTGGGAGGGAGCCCAGGTATTGAATTCTCATTTTACAGAGGAGGGAACTGAATCTCAGAGAAGTTGTGAATTGCTCAAGTTCACACAGCAGGCACATGGTGGAACTGGGATTAGAAGCCAGGTCTTCTGACTCCCAGGCCCGTGCTCTATCCTTTAGGCCATGCTGCTCCTTAATGTGCTTACATCATGAGTGTCTGTTGTGAGAGTTTCAAGGGTTCTCAGTCCTGGCCAGAGTCACCTAGGATAACCTGTACCTTGTACCCCTGATTACATCCACTGAGACCTAAAACCTTCCAGTTCTTTGCTTCCTGAGATGAACAGGATTTGGGGCTCCCTGTATGGTGACCCATAGCATCTCTCTGAACTGCAAGGGGATCATTTGGAGTCCAATAGCCATCCCCCATCCTGGAGTAGGCTACAGAAAGCTTGAGAGAAAAGGGCTTCCTTCCCCTCTGCTCAGCTTGCCAGGTAAATGTGTCTCTCTGGCACCAGGGTTTCTCCTCTAGCCTCTACTGCAGGCAGACCAAAGTCAGACATCAGAATATGGTTTAAGTGATGTCTTTCTAGTATTGTTAATGAGCTAATTAGGTAACAAAACAGAACTTTCATCTAAACTACCATTCCCATTCTCCCTTTCCCCTGGACCCTTCCTATTTTCCTGTAGGCATCCCAATCTATGTATTTTTCTGGTCCTTTCCCCTCCTCTCTTACGGTGTTCCAGGATGGGTGTCAAGAAGTGCATTTATCTGACCCAGTAGTCAGCTTTGCTTATGCTAGGTTTTTCAAAGCAGCAGACATTCCACCAAAAACCATGCCCATGGTACTTGAAGAGGGCAAGTGCAAGGCACTAAAAGTGTATGGCAGTCAAGCATGCTTGAATTTGAGATTCTTATTAAGGAGAATCTGTGCTCCAGGTTTCTTTACATAAGATCTTGAAATTTATATCAAAGGAAGGAGGAGAGGGTACTTCAGGGAAAGGGAGATTATTATAGTAGGTGAGGTTAGCACATTGAATTTGCCAGCCATGGCTCCAGAGTGGAGCTTGGGAAATGGAAAGGGATGAAGCTTAAAGAAAGACCTTCCTGCTGCTTCAGTAGTTTCAGTCCTTAACCCTGGGATTCTTTTAGTTTCAGGGTAAGAACAGTGCTGGATTTGATCTAAGGAGAGGACTGGTTAAGGATTGGAACTACTGGAATCCTCAGAAAACACACTGCTTGGTCATGTTGGCTGTGTCCATCCACCCTGATAAAGTGCAACATCAGTACTTTCATCATCATTGTAACGAACTGTATGAAGCAGCTGGGGGAATTTAATGGGAGTAGCATCAATTTCTCTCTGCTGCACTATGACCTAGTCAATGGGGTGCTGCTGTTTAGATCGTGATGCATCCAGGATGTTCTCTTTCTCATTGGTTGGCAGGTGGAAGATGATGTTGCTGATCATGAGATGTGTTTGGCACCATTGCTCAGCAAAAGTAGAACAATGCAATCGAGTTTGTCAGTTCCATGTGGTTCAATGGCTTTTGTCCACTTAAGATATCACTACCGGCTCTGGCATTAAAATCACCCATCACAATTTGTCTATCAAATTATTGCCACTCCTGTAATGAGTATGACTGAATCTTTGTAGAAACATCACCTCTTACAATACCAGAATTCTTCAGTTCTCACCAGGTTTCTAAAACATCAGCCTTCTGGCTTTCTTTAGTCAGAGCCAAAGCTCTTTCAGTGTGTTGAGTACTATCTTCAAGAAGCACAGCCTTTAACTTTGGAAAGCATTACCATGATTTTTGCCATTCACTGACAATTTGGGCTGCTGATTAGTCTAGTTATGAGTCTTGTGAGTTATCAGATCAAGACATATTTTCTAAAGCGTGTTAACTTTAATTTCGCTTGTAATTGTTTATTTAACCAGAGGGTCAAAATCACTCATAATTGACTGTGGTCCCCTAGTTTGTTAGACTTATATTATTAGTCGACATTTTAAATTCACTTTTTAAAAGTTGGCATAATTACACTTTCTTTTTTGAAGCTTACCTATTGATGTTTTTATTTGAAATGTCTCATTTCTTTATGTTGTCTCACTGAAGAAACCATAGGAACTTTACAAAACACGATTGTTTGCTTATGAGTAGAAATTACTAGCTGAGTTACTAGGTGACCTGTATGTCATGCTTGAGAGATGCTTATATAGTATATGAACTCTCCCACATGTAGTAGTAGCCTCTCATTTCTTCCTGGAACCCACTTTAATTAAATTTTCCAGAATGTTTCACTGGTGACCTAAAAGCCCCTGGGTATTTCAGGATCAGGAAAAAATTTAACCCCAAGCTCATATTCTCACAGTGGTTTATTGCCTTGTGGAAATAAATTACTTTCTGATCAGTTTAAACAAGAAGTCTCTATTTTATGTGGAGATTCTGGATAATAAAAAATATGAAATTGACCTGAACCTCTGAAAGAGCCTTTTAAATTTCATATTTAGTAAAGCTATCTGAGAGATGAGCTTGAAAGAGGAGCCAGCAAAGAAATGAACATAGTCAAGTCTCTTCCCTCGGGGTTCTACCTCTATCCTTCCCAATGTTACACATTTACTCATGTGTGCACGCACGCCACGCACACACATAGACCCAATATTTGCTCTCTGCTGGAAGTGGAAGAGCAGGCTTAGATAATCAGATATCCACTTTAGGAGAGAAGCAAAATCTTTCAGGAAATATTCTATTTGATATCCTTTCAAAAAAACCCCAACACTTTGAGAATCACTTTGAGATGAGTTGTCAACTCTGAAAACAAATAAACCTTTCTGTCCTATTTCAGGCAATTTGATCCATCCTAATGCCTGATGCTCTTCTGAGTGGACCAATTTTTTTTTTTAAATCAGTACTTCATAATAGAGAAAACAGGTAACTGGGTAGGAAGAAATCCAAAAATTCTTCCCAAGAACTGCTAAATGCATCCCCTTTAAATACTTATGAGTTCAGTACCTTTAAAAAAATAGTTTGCATTTCAATGTGGTTCTGCCTGAAGTTGGGGGGAAGGCCTAGAAGAGCCATTCAGTCAATCAATCAGTGGTATTTATTGAGCATTTACTATTGCAGCACTGTATTGAGCACTTGGAAGACTATAATAGAGTTGGTAGGCATAATCCCTTTATACAAGGAGCTTACCATCTAAAAGGGGAGACGGACATTAAAATAAGTCACAGATGGGGAAACGCTCCATTCCCTGTAAACAGTCCTTTCCAAGGTCAGACAAGGGGACCAAATCTCCTGGTCAACTTGTGCTGTGAGACCTTTCAAGATAAAGAGGATATTGTGTGCGTGTGTGCACACACATCAAACCAAATTGAAAATTATCTCTAGTACAATTCACCCACTAGAATTGATGGCCTTCCAGACACTGCTGCAGTTTCAAAGAAAACTTTAAATGCTGAAGAAAATTTGGGGCAAAGCGTAGTGGCTTCCAATTTTTTTGTTGAAGGCCAATTGGAGTGGTTTTGAGTTCACTAACATAATTGGAATTTCTGTATAATTCAAATGCAGGCTGACTAAAGTATGCTGGGGTGATTCAAAAGAAATCCTTTGAGTTCCAAACACAAAATATGTCTTGTGGCTGAAGTGTAGGAGTTGAGGGTGAAGGAGTCATTGTTGAAAAAAGAACAATCTGAAACTCTTGTTTTCCATAGGTAAAATAGCCTGACATTTTCAACAGCTGCAAATGTGAGCATAAAAGGCAGTTGCCTGGCTGGATGTCTATGTCTTTTCACTTTTGTCTGTTGAATCAAAACTTTGTGACACTCCCTGAAGGACTTGGAGTCCACAGGGCATCAAATGGATTACATGGAGATAGACAGGGCTTGAAAAATCCATTCAGAAGTTTGTCCCAATTGATAGGCTATTTCTCCCTAGATATAGGATTTGAAATAAAATTGACAATTGTATTGCATGGACTTGCTCCCACTTTAACAGGCGTTTCGGCCCCTTACTCCCTATGTTGCCCAGGAGCAAAATTGGGCACTTACAAAACAGAACAAAACAAAAACCCTGATTCAGCTTTCAGGCTTTAGAAAACCAGTTGCTACCTCATCCCCAGAGAGGAGGCCAGTCAGTCAACTGTAGCCCAGTATGACCTTGTGCAAGACTTTCCGTATTTTATGTCTGTAAAGTTTGCTTTTTGTCTCTATAAAAGTCATTCAGACGGTTCAACATCTCCACAGTTACTGGTATCTCACTTGCTAAAGGGGAAAAGACAGGGAGAGAGAAAGTGGAGATGTGACAGAGAGCTCATATCCTAATACTGCTTTCTGTATTTTGGAATCACTAAAAAGATCAAGTATGCATTTCCGATTCAAAAGACAGCCGTAACCCATGTTAAAAAAAAAATAAAAAACATGCACTACTGTTTTTCTGCTGTGGTCAGTCTAGTTATGCATAGGACATATCTCTGCCTTGTTTTTGCTTTTCCCACAGTTTATGCAAGAAATCAGAAAAGCCTCTCCTCTTCACCCCCCACCCCACTCACAATACACCTTTTCCATTCACCAGTTTTTTCTGATACTCAACTGTGGATTACAGAGTGGTTGAGGACACAGGAGTGCCTGATGCTGCTGTAGTCATAGGGATGACCACATGAGCACAAAAAGTATCCACAATCCCTACCAGCTGTCCCACAGTGCCTGCTGCTGTGCATAGGGAGAGTGTGAATGGCTCAACACAAACCACCACCAGTATTCCAAAAACACCTGAATCACATGTTCTGCCACTGGTAGGATATATCATTCCATTCTTCTCTAAACCCTAAATAGAAGTAATAGGAAACTAGGCTGTTCCAGACTCTCTTGGTGAGGAAGAGATCTTGTATCACTCAACAGAACCATTGATATATGAACAATAATAACCACATATTTCCAGTCAGTCCAGCTCTGAAACTACATTGCTTTTGTTTACTCCTACTTTACCTTTGTGCCTATTTTATGCCTACTTATATATCTGGGGCTAGAAAAGGTGTGTGTGTCTTGGTGAAAAGAGCCTAGAGCTAGAAACCCAGGTTCTAGTCTCACTCTGCCATTTACCTGCTGTGTCATCTTGGGCAAGTCACATAACATTTTGGTTTCCCTAACTGTAAAATAGATGTAAAGTACCTGTTATTCCTCCCTTTTAGACTGTAAACCCTGGGGGGAACAGGGCCTGGGTCTGATCTGATAATCGCATATCTACCCCAGCACTTAGCACAGTGCTTGGCACATGGTAAGTACATAATAAAGCTATCATTCATGCTATATTTTCATGGATACAGTGTGCAAGAGATTCTCTCTCAATGGCACCGATTCAGGCAGACAGTCTAACTCTCAGAAGTGTCATCTTCAAACTGAAAGGCACTCCGTCAGTGGAAAAGATATTTAGAGGAAAAAAAAGCTGGATTATTCTTTAGAAAATGCCAGTTCTAGAAGATTAAAAAATCCCATAATCTAAGGCATTACCTGTTTCTGAGCACAACTGAAATGAATGACCTTTACTTACAATAAATATAATAGTATACAAGGAAAATACAAAGGAAAAAATGATTGCCCCAAATAAATTGCAGAATTGCATCCAATAGTCTAGATGAACCATTGGTCTGAACTTGTACTGACATTATTAATTTTACAATGTAGTAGGGGAGACAGGCCAAATGCAATTACACAGATATATAAGTAGGAATAAAATAGGCACAAAGGTAAAGTAGAAACAAACCAGAGCTGGGGTGACTGGAAACAGTGGGACCATCTAAGGTTACCCATTTTTCTTCTTCTCAGCCTCTCTGTATTCTTGTTCCCAAAGGCTGCAAGTCCAAAGTGAGGATCATCAATGATGGCAAATGTGGCAGCAAGCTAGTATCACTTCTGCCGGGGATTTATCCAGACATTTTGGGAAAATTGGGGGATCATTTACTGAACATAAATGCTAGCCCAAGTACTCAAATTTCCAAGATGTCTTTCAAATCACCTGCATAGAGAAACCAATATTCCAGACTAGCCAAATACTGAAACTGTCTTGCACCTAATGATAAACATGAAAAAATGGGGGATTAAATAACCCCACCTCCTATCCACTATTCCTAAAGTTGTTACATCTTCAGCACTTGCTGAGTCAAATGTATGTATTTCTGGACCATAAGACTTGGCTTCAAGCAGATATATGGAAAAGGAAGGGAGAATGGGGAAAAGAATGAAGGTGAGATGTTCTTTCAGGGATAGGACTTTTACAGGTGCAATTATAAGGGAAAGATGTGATCTACCCCATCACTATCCACTTCTCTATCCAGGTTCCACCATTATATCCATTCATCAATAATGGGTGTTTTTCTAGGACAGAGTGAGTAAGTATATGGTTAATGGGAAAAAGGAGGTTAATGGGGAAAAAAACATATCCCTCACAGCTCTATTCCTGGAAGGTTGTAAAGCCACCAAGAAAATACCCAACTGTCCACTAGGATACTCCAACTCTGATTATCCTAGACCAGGAGCTGTCCAACCTCTTGAGTTCTCTATGGAAGAAGATCCCACTAACAGTGAGATGCCCAAAACACATATGATACCAAAATAGGAAGCCATGTCTTTGTAACATTTTGCTCCTTAATGACATGGTTTAGTCCATGCAAAGATGAGTATTTTAGACTTTGAAAAATCACCTTTTATCATCTGATGGTTGAAATTGGGTTCTTGCTATAAAAACTGCATTTCAGTTACTTAGAGACATAGAGAGGACCAGAGGTAAGAGTTCTTGAATGCATTTAACGTTGATCTGCCAAGAGGCAGTTTCTCCAGATATGCTTTCGGCTATCTATATATATTGGAAGGTGACTGCCAGCATTGACACATCATGGAATCCTAGGAATCTGGTCATTCAGAATGAATATAAAGGTATTGTTTCTGTTCAGAAAAATCAGCATCTTTCCAGGTCAAAGCAGTGTTGAGTAATCTAAGCCATACTTCTAAGAGAGAATGAAAAATTGCATTCATTTAAAATAGTAAATTGGATTGAATTATGAACTTCTGATAGATTCAGTTAGTGCAACTAAACTTTTAAGCAGGGCAGAGTGTTCTACAAGTATGAGACATTATGATGACATCTTAATTGTTGGCTACTTTAAAATTTACAATCACAACATCCAATTAGGTTGCTATAGAAAAAAATCTCTTTTTGAATGTATTCTTCCCCACTTGTTCAGATCTTCAGAGTAATACCCAAGAAGCCCACCACTCTCTATAAATCTTCCTTAATTCAAAGCATGGCTCTAGGATTTCAAAATTTGAGCAGTTTAGCTGTCACTCACCATTGCAATTGCAAGTGTACAATCATTTCTTTGGACTCACAACTGAGAACTATGTAAAAATAAATCAGACTAAGCTACAAGTTCAAACATCTAATCAATGAATTTCTTAAAAGTAGGTTTGTGAATCATACCCGTTACGTAATGAAGCAAAATCCATCACCAAATGCTCTTTTCACTGGCCCATAACTTTAAATTTTAGGGATTATGTATATATGTGTGTATGTTTCCATAAATTTTCTGTTTCATAAAGGAGCATATTCTTTACCACTAGATCAACTGCACTATTTTGGGAAACATTACTCTCTCTACTTGGAAATCTCAACTCTTAGTCAATCTAAATATGACTTCATAACTTTTATGGCTTTCACCTCATACATTTGCAAAACTTTATTACAATTACAAAATAGCTTTTTTGTTGTAGAAACCTCCTCCTCTTCACAAAAAGTCCCTGCTTTATTTTAAGTTTTCTTAATATCTCTATCCTGATTTTCATCTACTTTTATACTAACAAACAAGTGGCAATACATAAGCATTTCTCCTAAACAAAATGGCAATAATGAATCTCCAAGCAATAATTAAACTAAAGCTGAATCACATTTCACGGGGCACTTCACGGTTGCCTCTCCCTTTATAAAGCAGGTCAATGAAAAATGATTTTATGTGCAGCATATCAGTACAGGCGGACTCCAGGAGAATGGAACTGGGTCCTTTTCGGGACCCAAATGGCCAAATGTCTAAGTCCTGGTCCCACTTCCCTACTCCAAATGGTGGAGCAGGTTGACCGAGCCATATCTCACCTTGCCTGCTCCAACCTTCCCCATATGCACCTTTGGTCTTGCTTTGGTCTGTTCTTGTCACCATGGATACTGGGCATGGCTTTATCTTGGAACCTAAGAAATAGTGTCTGAGGGCTCACCACCGGGATGAGAAAAGGAGGAAGGATAAATGGGAGTTGAAAGAAAACTGTGAGAGGAAGGGGCATCTGTACTGAAAATTGTCCTTGGGGAGAAGTTGATTACTTCTCCTCCTTCCTATGAGTGTATATTGGAATGTATCAGTGTTAATGTATAGTCGGTATATGTATTTCACCGAGTGAGTGTAAATATGTGTGTTTGTGTGTGCATCTGTGTGTGTGACAGATGGGGTGGGGGGGTATTAAAGTGTGTGTGTATGTATGTGCCAGTGTGTGTCTAATCCTGGGGTCAGCAATTAGCGGTTCTTTGAGCCAGATCTGGCCCTTCTTGATACCAGATATGGCTCTTAAACATAGGCATCTACTCCACAATGACCATCATCCATACAGACATGGCACCGTGAGCATGATGCCTTTAGTTTTGGCCTGATAGCTTTTTCACCCCACCCCAATAATCTGGAAAGGGCCAAGGTAGAGTCAAGATAGTGAGTCCACCATTTGCACTCGGCCACCAGATGGCATTGAGAGCTGAAAGTTCTTTCAACTCAGGGTGCTCCCTTGCATCCAAGCAAACAGGAGGCAGGCTAGTCAAGGAATAATAATAATAATTGTGCCATTTGTTAGGGGCTTACTATGTATCATGCACTGTACTATAAGCACTGGGTAGGTACAAGGTAATCAGATCAGACACAGTTTCTAACCCACTTGGGGCTCTTAGTCTAAAGGGAAGGAAGAATAGGTTTTCACTCACTATTTGAACAGTGGAGGACACTGAGACTCAGCAAAGTTAAGTGACTTGTCCAAGGCCCTATGACAGGCAAGTGGCGGAGCCAGGATTAGAACCCAGATCCCCTGTTTCCCCAAAATGTGTTCTTTCCGCCAGGCTATGCTGCTTCTCAGGGTAAGGAAGGGTCCACTCACTCCCCACAGACATCTGGACAGAAGGCCAAAGCAACCTCCATGTTGTGTGCTGCATTCACTGAGAGCAGTAGCAGGGAGGCTGTGCCAGGAGGGAACCACCAGGGCAGAGGGAAAGAGCCAAGAGCCAGGCACACTGATTTTTATCCCCACGGATGCTAGAGATGTGGATTCATCCCCCACATAGGACGGGTCTGGGATAGTGATGCCACAGCAGTGCAAACATGGTTTCCCTCTGCTCCCTCTGATGCCTCTCTGCCCCCCCCCCTTCACCTCCCCTCAGCTAAGCCCCCTTTCCCTCTGCTCCTCCCCCTCTCCCTTCCGCTCCCCTCAGCACTGTGCTCATTTGCTCATTTGTATATATTTTTATTACCCTATTTATTTTGTTAATGAGATGTACATCCCCTTGATTCTATTTATTGCTATTGTTTTTGTCTGTCTTCCCCGATTAGACTGTAAGCCCGGCAGTGGGCAGGGATGGTCTCTATCTGTTGCCGAATTGTACATTCCAAGCGCTTAGTACAGTGTTCTGCACATAGTAAGTGCTCAATAAACACTATTGAATGAATGAATGACATGGCCCCTTTCCCCCTCCTATCTTAAGTCACTGATTTCCTACTACAACTACAACCTTTGTTCCTCTAATGCCAACCTACTCACTGTACCTCGGTCTCGTCTATCTTGCCACAGACCCCCTCACCCACATCCTGGCTCTGACCTGGATCTCCCTCCCCCTTCATATCCTACAGACTCTTTCCACGTTCAAAGTCTTATTAAAATCCCATCCCCTTCAAGAGGGCCTTTCCTGACTAAACTCTTATTTCCTCTATTCCCTGTCTCTTCTATGTTGACCTTGCAATTAATAATAATAATAATAATAATGTTGGTATTTGTTAAGCGCTTACTATGTGCAGAGCACTGTTCTAAGCGCTGGGGTAAACACAGGGGAATCAGGTTGTCCCACGTGGGGCTCACAGTCTTAATCCCCATTTTACAGATGAGGGAACTGAGGCCCAGAGAAGTTAAGTGACTTGCCCACAGTCACACAGCTGACAAGTGGCAGAGCTGGGATTTGAACTCATGAGCCCTGACTCCAAAGCCCGTGCTCTTTCCACTGCGCCAGATTGTTTCCTCAGCCCCACAGCACTTATGTACATATACATAAAGTATTTATACTAATGTCTATCTCCCTCACCACACTATATGCTCTTGTGGGCAGGGAATGTGTCTACCAACTGTTATACTCTCCCAAGTGCTAGTTACAGTGCTCTGAATATAGTAAGCACTCAGTAAATATGATTGACTGAATATAACAGATTAGGAATGCATGTTCCCTGCCCACAAGGAGCTTGTACTCTGCAAAACAGGGTACACCCAATTTTTGTTCCAAAGAAGGTAAGAGGCTTGCCTGAGTTTATATTGCAGGTATATGACAGAAAATCCAGGTCTTTGGACACTCAAGTCAGTGCTCTTAAATCATTCAGATCACAATAGTTTTCTTTGTCTGCTCTCAGACATTCTCAACCTTCCAAGGAAGAATCTGGCTTAAGGAAACCTGACTTTATCCATCAATTGTATTTATTGAGCATTCACTGTGTGCAGAACACTGTACTAAGTGCTGAGGAGAGTATAATATAACAGAGTTGGTAGACATCTTCTCAGTCCACAAGGAGCTTTAGGTATGATAATTAGTCACCTGAACTCTTTAATCTGTTGTGTGCCCTGTTCACCAGCTTCTAACTGTCACTGATATCCCCTAAGAGGACAGGGAGGCAGCACACACCAGTATATTGCATTATTTTTGTGAAGGCAATTTTCTCTTAATTAGAAACACAGCCAGTGACCCATCCGTATGATGAGAGGTATTTCAACAAATACCACTGTTAATCCCAGGAGGACACATGACCTTTTTGCTTCCCATTGCTGGCTAGGAAATGACAGCCGCCTGATATCAAGGCTAATCTGAGCACTGAATGTTACCACTAAATCCTTTCTGAAAATGACTTATGTACCCAGCTTTTATCATGCCTCTAAAAGTCAGGACCATATATCATTACCAGGAGGCCTTGGCATACTACTTGATTTCTGAATCGGTGCAGGGGTGGAAAAGAGCAGGAAAGCAGCTTGTGAGTGAGTCAGTGCATTTACTTTGTTACCCACAGTGCTACTGAAGACTTATTTTTTTGCCATTGTATCCAGTTAAAGTAAGTGAGAATCCATTCTTCAAGGGTACATGAGTTTGAAAAATATTCCCAGTGTTAGGCCTATACCAAGAAAACAAAGAATGGCCATAGAGAATGAGGGAGAGCTCCCAAATTGACAATTCAAAAATTATTTTGGAAACAAAATGACCCCACCTTAACCTTTGCCTGCCTCCTTGCATGTCTTCTTGTTTTCCAAGTGTTCTGAATTCTTCTTTTCATTTCTTAAGACCCTTTAGGTATTCTTACAGATTCCAGTGACACCTACTGGGACAGCAGAAACCCCATGGACCCACTGAATTTGGCCATCCAGCCATTCCTGGTAGCAAGGGATGTTATTGGTTTTTATGCCAGCAGGACTTTGCAGTCTCACTTGCTAATAATATTTTGATTTTTTTTTTAGCTTCCTCCTTTCTATATTTTTCCTACAGTTTTAAGTTTGCCCCTTCTTCATGCTCTCTTGCTTTGCTTTTCTCCTTAAGCTCCAGAGTATTACCCTAGAGGGGGCTGCAGCACTGCTTGCTTCCTCCTGACAGTGGTCATTTTGCTGTTGTTGGCTGGAATTCTGATGTTCTCTGCCAGCTCATCAGTAGTAAGAAACCTTTGTTCTCCTCTTACACAAATATACATGTATGCACTATGCACACACATACACCACCTTCTCCTTGTCCCTCCCTATGCTTTCACACACACTCCACATGCTTGCAACCTTTCTAAAGAAGTAAACAGCGCTTCCTTTTTCTGCACCAATTCCTATCCTGCTTCTCTAATCCTCAGTCTCCTGTTACTGAAGCATTTATCTTTCATGAGGAAATCAAAATTTCTCTCACTTAATTACAACTTAGTTGTAATTTCTACGTTTCTAAATAAGTTCTTTATGGAGAAGCACAGCAGTCTCAACATTTGTGATTTCCTCGATGTGCTCACACAATGAAATAGTTTGGGAGTTTAAACATATCTTCAAAATATACAAGATTGTGGTTTATTTGGAAGAAGGTTGATTCAGTGTGCACAAAGGACATTTTCTGACCCTGGAGGAAACAAGTACATTACATAAAAGGTGTATTTGAAGAGTTTTCCATTATGTGTGCTGAATGATGTTTGACTTTGTTGTCCTATTTCATTCACAGAATTCTGTTGTTCAGATTGTCAATTTTAGAATTTCAGCATCCACCCACACCTCCACTCTCTTATCTTTCCCACTGTCTCTCAAGAGGAGATCTCCTGTCGGCTTTCAAATCCACCTCCTCTACTTCTGCGTCTGACCCCATCCCCCATCTTCTATCACCCCCTAAAATACTTAGGCCCACTCTTCGTCTCAGGAGCTCAGTCTTGGGTGGCTTCCTTCCCTATGCCTTCAAACATGTTTACATCTCCTATGTATATTTTAAAAAAAACTTCTTTGGATTCCATGGCACCATTCAGCTTTAGCTCCCTCTCTCTCCTCCCAAGTCTGTTCATACTCTTTGAATGGGTTGTATGCAACCACTTCCTCTACTTCCTGTCCTCCATCTCCCATCTGGACCTTTGCCACCCTTCACGCCACAGAGACCTCCCTCTCCAATGTCACCAATGCCCAGGATCCTTGCCAAATGTAATGTACTCTACTCTATCCTATTCTTCCTTGGCCTCTTGGCTCCCTGATTGTAAAACCAAGGTTAAATTGCATTTTCAGAAGGGAGTGGCCCAATTAATCAGTCCAAAATGTCACAGTTCTTTCCTGGTTCTCTCTTCATCAATCTGGCCAGTCCTTTTCAACCTCTTTCACGGGCTCTTCCTCTGTCCCTCATTCCCTAACTCTGGGTATCTCTCAAGGCTCTGTTCTGGGTCCCTTTATTTTCTCATTTTACACTCACTCTCATACTGATAAAGTTATTTATGAAGCATATACTCTGTGCCAAGCATTGTGCTAGATGCTGGGCTCACTTGGCCTAAAGACTCTCAACCAACTTGCTATAGTGTGAGCTAATGAGTCCCTGTACCGTACAGGACTAGGATCTTAAGAAGGAGAAATAAAATGTGAGGATGATGACACTGAGCCATGGAGAAGTAAAGTGAATAGTTCAAGGTTACACAGCCAGCAAGTGTTGGAGCCAGGACTGGAACCCAAGTCTCTTGACTCCCAATCCCACATTCTTTTGCCCTGGCCATACTGTCCTCTATAAGGTCTTGGGGAACTCATCCACTACCCCAATTTCCACCTCTATGCAGAAAGCCCCCAAATCCACTTCACTAGCCCCAACTTTCCCCTTCCTTGCAAGTCTCACATTTCCTCTTGCCTCCATCTCATTTCCATATGGAAGCCCTGCCAGCATGTTACATTTAATATGTCCAAATCTGTTCCACTCATCTTCCCCCTCAAATCCTCTCCTCCAACTAACATTTCCCTCACAGGTGATACCATCACCCTTCTCTTAATCCCTGAAGCCCCATTATCTTTGTTTCAAATTCTGATCATACTTGAATAATCAGTGATACTTATTGAGCAGTTACTGTGTGTGGAACACTTTACTAAGTACTTGGGAGAATAAAATACTATATACTGTGCTGACCCTGCTCACAAGTAGCTTACGGTCTAGGGAAAAAGACAGGGGAAAACGGAGAGTACAAGGATATGTAAAAATAATAATTATGATATTTGTTAAGCGCTTACTATGTGCCACACACTGTTCTAAGTGCTGGGGTAGATACAAGGTAATCAGGTTGAGCACAGTCCCTGTCCCACTTGGAGCTCACATTCTTAATCTCCATTTTTACAGATGAGGTAACTGAGGCACAGAGAAGTTAAATGACTTGCCCAGGGTCACACAGGACACAAGTGGCAGAGCCAGGATTAGAACCCACATCCTCTGACTCCCAAGCCCGTGCTCTTGCCACTGGGCCATGCTGCTTGTCTCACTCTCAACTCTCCCACCTCCATCCCCTTGCACTAGCTATTCCCCCAGCCTGGAATTCCCTCCTTCTCTCCCCTCATCAAACAGATCCCCGTTCTGCCCACCTCCAATCCCTCCTCTAATCCCACCTCCTCCAACAAGCCCTTTCCAACCAATTCCTGGCCTGTACCCCAAGTGATACAGACACACCAGCAATCTTCAGCACTTGTGCATTCATACCCAACCTGAGCACTTTTGCACATGTGCTCTTTAACAGATCATTTCTCTGACTACTGTCTCTCTAAGTATTCTTGCCTGCTTCCTCTCTCTGAGGGTCCAAGCTCCTTGTGCACAGGGAACGTGTCACTGCTCGCCTTTTATACTCCCAAGTGATTAGAATAGTGCATGATACCCAGAAGGCGTACAATAAATACTCTGCTCCTCCTACCACCCTCCAGTGAGCCACATCCTATTGGAAGGAAGGTGACTGGCTCAAGGGCTCATCCCAGGGCCTAGTGAGGAGGGTTCTACTCCCCGGCAGGGTTGGCATCCCAGCCGTCACTCAACCTGAGGTGGGGAGTTGGTAGCCACTGCCCCAACGGTCTTTCTGACCGCCACCACCACATGAGGAAGGGCCTGTGGTCCACTCCTGTCCCAAGCCATGGATCCACCAGACACTACTTAAGTGCTGTACATATGTGCTGAACAAGATTGGATCTAGCAAACAGGCTGATGATGAGGAAAGGATATGCCAAGACTCCTCCGATTCTAATGTGACTAGTTCCATCATCATGTGCTAATCCTAGAATATTGGTAAATTTCTCAGGGTTGGCAGACTTTTTTTGTTTTCAAAACCCCAATCAATCATTCATATTTATTGAACACTTTCTGTGTGCAGAGCACTGTCCTAAGTGCATGGAAGAATACAATACAAAAGAGTCAATAGACACATTTCCTGCCCAGAAGGAGTTTACAATCTACTGGTGGTATCAAATGCTGTTAGGTCTACCAAAAACATCCAGAGTTCTTAATGTTGTTTGTTTTTTAGCTCCTGTATTCAATGTGCAGCAAAGGCTAGGTCTCCTGTGGTCTGAAGTTGCATCATCATGCTTAGAGGGGATTGGCTACAATGTTCTTCAGTAGTCATTGGAAGAGGGTTCTGGTTCCACAGAGCAGTGGGTTCCCCTGATGGTTTTCTTAATCAGCTCCCTCACTGTAAAGAAGTCTTTGATTAGATTTCAGTCTGCACAACCTTATGTCTTTTCAACCTTGGCATCCCACCACATTTCACACGTGCTTTTCAGCTTGTTCTGGATTGGAGCATAGGCCTTGATAAAAAAAATCTCATTTGTCAAGGTTGTGAGAATCTGTGAGATGTTATGGATGCATTACTTGCTTTGCCCCCAGCGGCTCTTTGAGTGTGAAGGCATTCACATATCAATCCTAGGGCTTTCTTCTGAAATCACTAGTAGAGAGTATCCTGTAGAAATACTTAATGAATAATTGGTCAAATTGATAGATGCAGATGAGGGTTTCTTGTCCCAGTAGGGTTGCTTTGTTTTCACAAAGTTCCTTGACTGTGTTGTCCTTCTCCAGGAATTTGACAGATTCCCAAGTCCTTTGGCTGCTCATTTATGACGTGTCCTTTGGCTGTTCATTTATGACATACTGGCTTTACTGTTAGTGAATGTTAGGAATCTATAAGGCAGTGAGCAATCCAGCACTCAGAAGCACATATAACACTAACATGACCATCTTTCAGATCTCACTGTTGAATGATTATGAACCAAGCAGTAACACTTAATTGAATCTTGGGTGCCTCCAAATCATATTTCTCTTATTCAGAAAAAGAAAAATTGTGTTATACAGAACTAGGTAAGAAACATGCAGGGCAAATGATAGGACACCAATAAAGAAATGCATCAATCAGTAGTATTTATTGAGCACTTATTGGGTCCAGAACACTGTACTAGGCACTTGTGAGAGTACAGTAGAGTTGGTCGACATGATCCTTGCAGTCAGTGAGCTTGCCATCTTCTGGGTTACTAGGACAGACAGAAACCAGTATTTATCTGTCTGCTTTATTCCTTCTCAAGAGATCTCATTCACCTCATTTTATCTAAATTTTGCCTCTAAGTCCTTTTTAAAAAGACATAAATCAACTGGATGAGTTTCTGAATTGTACATCCACAAAAAGACTGACCAATTTGAGAGTCATTAGTCTCTGTGTTGATTATATGAAAATGTTAGAAAGAGACCAATAAATCTATCATTTATCGAACACCTACTATGCGCTGAGAATTGTCATAGGAATGATGGTGATGATGATGGAATCTACCTCCCTCCCAGAATGACAGCTGAGCCCTGGTTCAGTCATGAATACTTCAGAACTGGCAGCCTAGGCAAAATAAAGGATTTTAATGTTACTGGTTTGCCCAGAGCCATTCCCACTCTCTTGTCCCTACTGTTCATGTTCCCAGCAGGGCAGGAGTTGCAACATGTGAGAGGATGGGTTGAGATGCCACACACTGAGAATTTCAGTATGCAAGAATTTCATTAACATTTATTATCCAAGTGAACACAGTACAGGGCTGATGTTTAACTGTAGCACCATAGACCAGCACGCACCTGCCACTTACCCTAACCCTAATTACCCCTCTAAAACAGGAAATTTCTAACTGAAAATTTACAATTATACATAGCTGAACCACAAGCAAATCTCTTAGAAGATAATCTTGACCCTTGTGATAGTGGGAAGTTAAATCATGAAAATAATACATTCAAATGCTAAGTGATTAGAAAAGCAGGCAGAGTTCATCATCATAACAATAACTGTGCTACTTTTTAAGAGCTCATTATGTGCAAAGCATGGTACTAAGCACTGGGGTAGATACAGCTGCTAAAAACCTGCATTTTAGTTTCTTGAGGGCAAGGGATAGTGTCTACCACATGGGGCTCAGAGTCTAGGAGGGAGAACAGATATTGAATCTCCATTTTGTAGATGAGGCACAGAGAAGTGAAGTTACTTGCCCAAGGATACATGGCAAGTAAGTGGTAGAGCTAGAATTAGAACCCAGGTCCTCTGATTCCCAGGCCTTTGCTCTTTTCACTGGAGCACACTGCTTCCCTGCAATTGTATTTACAGTCTCACATCAGCATTGTCATCTTTGAAAACAGTGTCAACTATTCAAGTGCAGTCTTCATAGGAGAGGGAAACTGGTGAAAATTATATGAACTAGTAAGTGTTTGATATGTTTTTGCAGGGTTAGTAATATGCATTGCTCACAAATAATTATTAATGAAACAAGTAAGTATTTCAGATCTGGCACCTAATTTTGATATAGGAGGTATATTAAAACTGTACTTATGTGTGTCATCGAAGTCAAGAGGTTCTTTCTGTTTAGCGTTTGTTTTTCAATTCAAAGCCTAATGTGCAATATTCATTCATTCAGTCGAATTTACTGAATGCTTACTGTGTGCAGAGCACTGTACTAACTGCTGGGAAAGTACAATTTGGCAACTGATAGAGGCAATCCCTACCCAACAACGGGCTCACAGTCTAGAAGGGGGAGACAGACAACAAAACAAAACAAGTAGACAGGCATCAGTACCATCAAAATAGATAAATAGAACCAGAGATAAATGCACAACATTAATAAAATGAACAGAGCAGTAAATATTTACAAATATATACAAGTACTGTGGGGAGGGGAAGAGGGTAGAGCAGAAGGAGTGTGTAGGGGCAATGGGGAGGGGAGCAGAGGAAAAGGGAGGGCTCAGTCTGGGAAGGCCTCCTGGAGGAGGTGAGCTCTCACTAGGGCTTTGAAGAGGGGAAGAGAGTTAGTTTGGCAGATGTGAGGAGGGACAGTATTCCAGGTCAGAGGTAGGACGTGGGCCAGGGGTTGACGGTGGGACAGGCAGGAACGAGGCATAGTGAGGAGGTTAGCGGCAGAGGAGTGGAGTGTGCAGGCTGAGCTGTAAGAGGAGAGAAGGGAGGTGAGGTAGGCGGGGGCAAGGTGATGAAGAGCTCTGAAGCCAATCACAGTGGCATGACTCCCACAAAGTTCATCTCTACTGTGGTAGAAGATGGTACACAGCACAAACATAGAGGTACAGTGGATCCCAAGAGGATTAAGATGAACAGATTTCGTCTTGATAGGGTTATGACTTTAAAGAGAAAACACTTTCTCTCAACTGTTGAGCACAAAGTTATGGGTCATATTATCTAGAACAAAATTTTCATTTGCTTTTTTTCTAGCTTTGGAGGGACTAGACAAATATAAACATTTGCAGTGCATAAAAGCAGATGCCAAATGAAGGGACAGAGCATAATATATTTTTGTTTTGTGAAGTCTGGCACTAAACCAAAATACCAAGGTTCATTAAAACATTGATTTATTGCATTTTTATGTTTTTAATGCTCCTGGCAGTTTACATCATAAGAATATGAATAAAGTAATAATTAGACTTGCTCCTTTTTGAAGTACCCTTCATAGAAAGTTCAAGAACTTTTCTAGCACATTCCATCAAAAGCTTACAGTAGCCCTGAATGTTGAAAGAATATAAAATGAATAGTTCACCTCTATCTGGAATTTGTCAGTGAGTGGTTAAAGAGAACAAGAAAGTCCTATTTCTTTAACCTTTTAGAAGATGAAAATAAAAATAAAATAAAATAACCAATTGCTAATACCTTACTATTTAGCAAAGTAGGGTCAACGAACCTATGATGAAATAATCAACAGTTTCATATTTATGTTTCTCTCTCCCCACCCCCATCTTTTATGAGAACATTGGTTCAGTAGTAGTATTGTTTGATGTTTAGAAACGTCCACAGATATGGTAGAGTCTATTTAAAAATTTAGGATTTGCATTTTAAAAAGATAGGATCTTGGGTTTTTTATTTGGGTTTTTTTAATTTTCTTTCGGGTATGCAAGGAAAATAATGCCAGTGTGAATGTGTGCCTCTTTGTTTTGCCATTAAAAAATCTTGGAATGCTAAGTAGACATCATCAGAATTAGTTAGACCAGTCTCTACATACTGATTGAGTGAAAAGAGTGCCACCTAGTGACTAATCAGAACCTCTTGGGACAGAGATGTTTTCTTATAACACACACAACCTTGGTTGTGGTGTTAATTGCAATAGTAGTCTGTAGTAGGAACATTTATTGAGCACCCATTTGGCGTAGTGAATAATACTGGATACCTGGAAAGCACAGAATAAAGAAGTGACACATTCCCTGCCCACAAGGAGCTTGGATGCTAATGGAGGAGACAAACATAAAGATATTTAATGCTTAGTATTGCTTGAAGTCAGATATTAGTCCAAGAGTGACTTATAATAGCTTGGGAAATCAATGTGGAAATTGTGTATTGGTTCTTCTTTTATAAGTATATTCTTCTCATCATTCTCTATTTTTACTATATGGGATACAAATGTTAATACAAGTCCACTCAATTGGCACTTCCATTATGGCTGATGTTTAGGATCTGTACAATCCAGCACGAAGAACCTTCTAAATTCTAGTTTAACACAGCTATTACCATCTGCTAAAAACTTGCATTTTAGTTTCTTGAGGGAAAGAGATCCTGTCTACCAACTCTATCGGTATAATACTCTCCCAAGTCCTTAGTGCAGTGTTCTGCACACAATAAGCATTCAATAAATACCACCGACTGATCGATTAATTGTTTTGTGCATGATATCCATTTCCAAGTGACAAGATATTCAAAGATCTCTGAAAAATCAATCTTTCGTTGTCTCATATATGATCAGAGAACCTGATAGCTGTTTTGCTCTCTGAGCTAGATTGCTAAATCAATACTGAAATTGTAATTTCATCTCCCGTTTTCTTATGGCTTAACTACTTTACCTTTTACGTTGATGATATCACAAGAAGTTGGTGATCAGCTGATAGACTTATTATTCGGGAGAGCACACATTACCCTTTATCTAATGTATAATCAGGTCAGATTAGATTATCAACTAGATAAATGTTAGAGAATTACCATCAGAGAGAAACTGAAACCTTTTGGTTAGCCAGAGGCAAATCATAATGCAAAGCTAGCAATGCAAAGTCTTTCTTTGTCACCTTTTGCTTTTTTAAATAAAGTAATTGGAGGGATGATTGTAATCATGTAGGTGGATGCTGGAAACTATAGTAACGGGGCTAACAAAATCTAATATGATATATAGCTCTGCAGGATATTTGCAATTGAACATCTAATGTTTTCATTCATTCAGTGTTGGAAGAAGAAAAAATGTTGATTTATCCTTTGCAAACACATTTATATTTAAAGCACCTGCCATCATGGCTCTGAATGATTTAGGATTCCATACAAAATAATTTATACTCTATAGTAAACCTAATCTGACTAATTCTTCTTTATAAATTGAAAAATTTGGTTGGGGAATGAGAGAATAATAATAATAATAATGTTGGTATTTGTTAAGTGCTTACTATATGCAGAGCACTGTTCTAAGCGCTGGGGTAGATACAGGGTAATCAGGTTGTCCCACGTGAGGCTCTCAGTCTTCATCCCCATTTTACAGATGAGGTAACCAAGGCACAGAGAAGTTAAATGACTTGCCCACAGTCACACAGCTGACAAGTGGCAGATCCGGAATTCGAACCCATGACCTCTGACTCCCAAGCCCGGGTTCTTTTCGCGGGATGGCGTAGTGGACAGGGCACAGGCCTGGGAGTCAGAATGCCGAGGGTTCTAATCCCAGCTCTGCCCCACATCTTCTGTGTGACCTTGGGCAAGTAACTTCACTTCTGGGCCTCAGTTACCTCATCTTTAAAATGGGGATTGAGACTGTGAGCCCTAAGTGGAACAAAGGGCTGTGTTCAACCTGTTTTGCTTGTATGCACCCCAGTGCTTAGTACAGTGCCTGGCACATAGTAAGCACTTAACAAATACCAAGAAGCAACATGGCTTAGTGGAAAGAGCACGAGTTTGGGAGTCAGAGGTCATGGGTTCTAATCCCAGCTCTGCCACTTATCAGCTGTGTGACTTTGGGCAAGTCACTTAACTTCTCTGCCCCTCAGTTACCTCATCTATAAAATGGGGATTAAGACTGTGAGCTCCACGTGGGACAACCTGATTAGCTTCTATCTACCCCAGCGCTTGGAACAGTGCTTGGCACATAGTAAGCACTTAACAAATGCCATCATCATCATCATCATCCCTAATGAAAGAATTCCAAGGTCATTTTCAGCATGGACTAAGAAGAATTTCTTAGACTACTTCCAAAATCAACAGTAGGTTCCTTCCAGTCTATTACCATTAGTTGTCCTTTTCAGACGAACATGGAACCACCAAGAGAGAAATTTACATCAACAGGTCTTTGAGAAGCAGTGTGGTTTAGTGGATAGAGCATGGGCCTGGGAGTCAGAAGTTGCTGAGATCTACTCCAAGCTCTGCCACTTGTCTGCTGTGCGACCTGGAGCAAGTCTCTTTAACTTCCCTGTGCTTCAGTTACCTCATCTGGAAAATGAGGATTAAGACTGTGAGCCCTATGTGGAACAGGGACTATGTCCAATCCAATTACCTTGTATCTACCCCAGTGCTCAGTACAGTGCCTGGCACATAGTAAGTGCTTAACGAATGCCACAGTTGTTATCATTCATCTGATAAGTCAATACCTGACCAAAACTCCCTCTCACTGTGCTTATGCACCAAAGTCTATGTATATACAAAGGCCATGAACACAGTCCTGTATTTTGCTGATGTTCACATTGTAGAACCTGGATCAATTTCCAGTGTTTTCTCTTTGCTTCATCATCCTCAAGATGCTTCTGCTCAAGAGCTGCAACTTTCTTAGCAGTTATCTCCCAACTTTCAGCTGTCATCATGCATTGTTTGAGACCATGCCTCACTGAATAATTAAAACGTATCCTCTTTTCCACCCCCCACTCCTGGTTTTGTCCACCCCAACTCAGGGCCCCTGGAGGAAGTGTGTCTTTACGGATAGAAATCCTGCTCTCTGGCAAATTCCTCCAAGATAATCGGATTACACGCGACATTGTGTTACTGGCCCAGCACTTCTCTGGGGTGGTTAAGCTCTGGTTTGGCAGGGTTTTTGAAGAGGGGGCAGGGTGGGGAAAGAGGCAGGGCTGGGCTTCCAATGACCTACCTCAGATAGACAGCCAGCCAGCTCTCCGAGTTCACTGCTTTCACCTCCTCCTGAGGAGTTGAGACCCAACAGCCATGCGGATGTGACGGCAAATGGGGCTCAGGGAGTCAGTCAGCGAGTGGGGAGACAGGCGCAGCGATGGCGATGTGGTGGCTGGGCCCTATGACTTTTGAGTCGAGTGTGAGGGGGTTATGAGGAGTTGAGGGCGACGGGGAGAAAGAGACGGCAGTGGAGGCTGGGGCTTATGGCCCGTAGCCATAGTCAGCAGTGGGAGGGCAGGTGGGAATTTAGAGGCATGCTGTGCTCTTTTAACTGCTTTTATATGGATTTTAATAAAGCTTCAGCAAATGTAAACAGATCCACCGGGTGCAGCAGTGGTGGCTGGGACAGCGGCAAGCCATGTTTTCTCCAGCTGGCCCGTTTTCCACTTTCTGAGCTCCAAAGCACATCACAAGGCTCCTGGTGAGGGCAGCCTCCTGTTGTTGGTTGGGTCAGCTGGAGACCCTTACCCCTGATCAGGGGACACCCAGGGCCCATCCCGAGTCAGGGGAGACAAGTTCCCCTGGCCCCACTCACTTAGGCCTGATTCTCAAAGACTAAAGTTTCCAGGGCACTGGCCGGGGTGACCCTGAGCCCCAGGGCACCAGCCCCCTTTGTGCAGGCACCTTTCTGGCAGTTGGTGTGAAGGAACCCCTACAAGGCCCTCTGGAGGGACCGGTCTTAGTTTCGGCCTGATCTCGTGGTACTCAGGCCCAGCATCCACCAGGCAAATCTGAGCCCATATGTGACTGACTTCCACTGAGGTCCTTGGCCCAGAAGGCCCATGACCAGGCTGCCTGTCATGGAAGGTCAGGGGGCAGCCTCTTGGTGGACACAGACATAGCTAATGGAGTCTTTTTTTACTTTTGTTCTTGAATCAATCAATCGTATTTATTAAGCACCTACTGTGTACAGAGCACTGTACTTAGCGCTTGGGAGAATACAACACAACAGACACGTTCCCTGCTTGAAGATGAGGATGTGCTGCTGATGGCATCTTTAACATCCTGGGACATAGCTTCCTTTCTCCATTTATTGGAGTACGAGAGTGTGCAAAAGCTTATGCCATGTATCCTCTCCATATTTGTAGATCTAGGCAATTTTGCGATTACATCCAAATGCTATGTCATTTTTCAAATCTCTAATAACCTAGCGATTTCTCCGCAAGTCAGAATGAAGTGACGTATCTTTGCATACTGCCAGTTTATGTATGCTTTGTAGAACCTCATCTTCGATAGTAGATATGTACAAGACATTGCTGTTGTGTAGTTGCTCTCTCTTCAGAATTCCCTCTTTGTCTGTGACAAGGGTGGAGCCATGGTCATTCATTCAATAGTATTTATTGAGCGCTTACTATGTGCAGAGCACTGTACTAAGTGCTTGGAATGTACAAGTCGGCAACAGATAGAGACAGTCCCTGCCCTTTGACGGGTTTACAGTCTAATCTTCAGCGTCCTGAGGTAGCGTGTATGGGACTAGGTCATATCTGTTTTGGTGATGTATAAAAGTCCTTCCTGTGATAGCAGTCTCCATAAGCCCGTTGTTGGGCAGGGATTGTCTCTGTTGCCAAATTGTACCTTCCAAACGCTTAGTACAGTGCTCTGCACATAGTAAGCGCTCAATAAATATGATTGAATGAATGAATGAATAACACTGAATCTCTTTAACCTTGGTAGCCCACCAATTGGCATACATACTCCTTAATTTGATTTGCATGTCACGACGTAGCTTTCGGTAAACTTCTCCTCAGAAAGATAATGGGCTGCAGGATGCTACTGGCATATGGCTTCTTTAGCTACAGATGCTTCTCCAATTTCAAACATTTTCATAAAATCAGTATCAGTGGCATCAGATATTCACACTCTGAATAGCGGACAGTATTATGGAGAAAAAAAACTATTTTTTTGGTTCCCTTTTTTTACTTGTAGATGAGATTCTTTGTTTAATAATAATGTTGGTATTTGTTAAGCGCTTACTATGTGCAGAGCACTGTTCTAAGCGCTGGGGTAGATACAGGGTAATCAGGTTGTCCCATGTGAGGCTCACCGTTAATACCCATTTTACAGATGAGGTAACTGAGGCACAGAGAAGTTAAGTGACTTGCCCAGTCACTCAGCTGACAAGTGGCAGAGCCAGGAGTCGAACCCATGACCTCTGACTCTGAAGCCCAGGCTCTACTGTTGTAATAGTGGGATAGTGGGTTTTGTTCTCCAAGAGCCCTGACCTTGGCCTTTTTCGTGGAGTGGAAGTCCATTTTTGATGTGCTTTTTTAAAAAAATAAAGCCTATGTGAAGAGGGGCCAACTCCATTATAATAATATGAATGACATTCATTCAGTATCTACTGGGTTCAATGCATTGTTCAAAACACTTGCAAAAATGCACCAATAACACAAGATGCATTCCCTGCCCAAAGGGAATTTGCACTTTAATGGGGAAACAAACATAAAAATATGTACCTTCTGTCACACTATGGTGTAATGAGTGATATCACTGGTATATCTAGGATGCCTTCCTTTTATTTGGAAGGTGGAAGACAGTACTGGTGATCACAAGCTGATGTTTTCTGAGGTAGGAGTAGATCATTGCTGTTAGGTTTTCCACTGCCTGAAAGCCACACTGAGGCCAACTTCTCAATTTGAGTATGTGGGTGGTGATGCTAAAAATTGCATATAATTGTAAAGAAGACTTTGGTGTCCATCAGACCACCCTGACACAGTTACTAAACAGTTTTTAGTTGGAGCATAAATGCAAATGGTGGGTAGTGAATGTTCCTTTGGGCATTCTCTTTTATTAGCACAAGAAGTGAACCAACAAAACTTTTAAAGCTAACATCACAGCATACACTAATGTCACCCTGCTATATACTTATTACACTCAGTATCTTACAAATTCATTCAGTTGTATTTATTGAGCGCTTACTGTGTGCAGAGCACTGTACTAAACATTTGGAAAGTACAATTTGATGCTACCCAGCATCCCTTAACGGAAGCTCTGACTGTTATTACTGTTCCTTTGAACTTGCCTTTCATTCTAGGGTTTCAAAATTCTGTCATCTCCATTTTATGGATGAGGAGAAATAAATTATAACCCAAAGTCATCCATTGAATTAGTAGAGCAGGGAACAGAGTCCAAGAAATCTTATTGGCAATCTACTCTCAGTACAGTCATCAATCATGGGTTAATTATCTGGTTATTGGATCATTCAAGCACATAAATTTTCTTTCATTGTTTGTTAGCACATCTACCAGAGTGTGTACCAAGAAAACAAAGGGACGGTAAAGTGCAAGTTGATATGCTCCTCTATATGTATTTGTTAGAGTCTCTACTAAAAAGTTTGGTGTGAGAGGCAGATGAATCTTGACTATTTGTGGCTTCTAGTCCTCCATATATTACCCTTCTCCCTCATGAACATGGATTATCAAGAGTGAGCAATAATCTATAACCTAGCATTCATTTCCTCTAAACTTAGATGAACTCATTTTATTGAACAACTAGATTTTTATATATCTGTGCATAAAGTCATGTTGATTAGATGATCAGAAATCTTCTTTTACTCCATTTTTCTTCCTTTAAAATATGAAAATGAACTAAGCAGGTATCAGTTCACAAAACAATTTAGAGGTGATCAATGACTTACCCAATTGAGTTAAATTTTTAAAAGTAAAATTAAAACTCAAAAACTGCTGCTTCATAAGGTGTGCTTCTATTAAAAGAAAAAGCTGTGGCCGGGAAATCGATTCTGCTAAACCTATTCACAGAAATGTGTGTGTGCATGCACTCATTGATGGATCTATGTACATACACACATGTGTTTTCACCTGGATAATGTTAAAAATTTCAGTGAAAGGATGTGCAGAAACTCTTCTGAACACCTTTTTTATGATAAGTGAGACAATTGCAATATCTTCTGAGCTAGGCAAATACTTTGCTGATTGTTTACATATTTTTTAGATTAGTTTGGAGCAGTGACACGAAAATGCTTTTAGAATCCTGTTTTCTGTGAGAAATAAAAATCTAAACAGATATTCAGATGACTTTACCCTGACACGAATATTTTATGTAGTATATAACAATGAAAGGTGGCGTGCACTATAAATTAACGCAAGGACTCAGTGGAAAAATAAAAAATTAGGCTGTAGTCTGCCAGAACTTGACTACAGAGCAGTGTCAGATTGGAAATTGGTTCCTCTCCTTAAAGCGGAGTACTGCAGTGTGTTTAGTTTAGTTCTTTTCATTTTGTGGAAAGAGGAAAGTGTAAAGTGCTGGTAGGGTTGGCTTCGTGCCTGTGGTGTCATTACTCGTTGAAAGAATGGGGGAAACGAGTGCCAAACCTGCAGGGGGAAAAAAAGTATACCACAAAGGACTCACTATTAAAAAAAAAAAACCCTACAGAAAAAGAAAAGTTCTGTGATTTTTCCAGAGGATCTCCTAGGCAGGAATTGGCCTGTTCAGTTCACCTGATTCAAAACAAAACTTTCCCTGATTATAAATTCAGGTAATGATACGTGCTTGGGGGTTGGCCAGAATGTGCTGATGATATGTCCTCACATGACTCTTTTTCTGGGTTCTCAGAAATTGATTTTTGTTTATTCTTGAGTGAAGCAGGGCCATTTTCTCTCCTAAATAGGAGCATATCTCTTTTCATTTGCCTCCTTTTCATACATGCACACCCCTTAGATATACTGTGACAGCTGACTCTTAATGTGCGGAGGAACCACGGCTTCATTGTAAAAGAGATGGAAGATCTACCTACATGTATCCGTGCTTTTGAAGGATGTAAGCAACTTAGCGGAGGCATGAATTTGAATTAAAAGTTTCAAGATATAATAGAAGCAGATCTCAGATTCCAAAAAAATTTTAAAATTGTTTCTATCCCTTCCTTTCCCCTAAACAAAGCAACAAAAAAGGCTACATAATTCCTCAAATAATGATCAAACCCCCAAATTGAGAAGAAAAACCATTAAGTAAAAGATTTTTAAAAAGAAAAAAAACTACCCTGTAGGAGTCTTTGAATACCCAGTTAGGAATTGTCATGAGTATTTTGTTCTTTTATGATGTTGCTGATGAGCCATTTAAGGAGGACGATAACTTTGAGCTACAGCTTGGCAAAAGGTACTTGGCATTGGCTTCCTGAATGCCCACAGCTAGCCAACTCATGAAGGATATAGAGAAGGCCACTGGACAGACCAGTCCTAAATCTGCTGAAAGAAAAACTGTCCCTATTGTGACTTTTAGGAAGGGGAATTGAAAGTCTGTCACTTCCAACCTCAGGTGCAGAGAGAGTAAATATTCCAAGTGTCTTAATGAAATTCCACCCTTCCTAAAGGAAATTCATTGATTCATTCAATCGTATTTATTGAGCGCTTACTGTGTTCAGAGCACTGTACTAAGCGCTTGGAAAGTACAATTCAGCAATAAAGAGAGACAGTCCCTGCCTATGAAAGAGTGGTGCGCCTATGAGCGTTTCTTGAAACACAACAGTATTTATTGGGTAATGACTATGGGCAGGTGATGTTGATGGGAAGATTCCTATTCAGTGAATTGAAGAATTTTTGTGCAATACCTGTTAACACAGAAGATCTAGTGAAAGAGCCTCTGATAAAGTTAATCCAGTCTTCCTCTTTAGTCCTCTCATCATCTAACCAGAAGGTTGTGTGAATTTTGCTTCTAGTTCGATCTTTACATCTTAAATATGAGAGCATGCATAGTCACCGGGCTATAATCAACTCCTTGTGTAAATTCAATTTCAGGTGATAGAGTGGAATTATTTGGGCAACTTTCAGACAAGTAATTAAAGTTTGCATGAAAATTAGGTAACATGTATGAGTCAAGCAGTCCTTGTGCAAATACATTTGTTTCCTTAGCCTCCAGAAATAAAATAGCACATTTTTGCTTCCAGGTGTTTCCAGTTTACTACATCCAAGTTTTTTGTTTTTATTATCATTATTATTATTATTATTATCATTGCATTCAAGTCTTTACAAGCCTGAAAAAAGTAAGGAATCAGGACTTGTTGCAAACTTCTCAGTAACTCCTGTGACTGCATTTTCTCATTTCCTTCAGATTGTCTTCTGACATTTCATAACCTGCTTGACATAAGATCTGATGGGCTCCTTAATCACTAGAGAGGAAATGAAGAGGCCTAAATTTTTAACCCAGCTCCACCAGTGATTTGGTGTTAATTTTCTTTTCACATTCCCTCGTGAATCTCTTTTATACATCTTATTGATATTGTAAGGACTAATGAGTTCAAGATAAAGCATTTCCATCCTTTTGAAGCAAAGATGATATATAAAATGTAAACCCTTGCCTTCTATTTTCCCTCAAATCTTTAAACTAAGGCTATTAAAGTGCTTCACCTTTTCACTTGTTTTGCTGATGGTGAGAACTTTTTGCACAGCTCAAGAGGATAATATTATCTATTGGCTCTACTGATTATGAGTTTTATTGAATAGCTTCCTGTGGATCTGAGAAATTTATACCATATTGAAAACTGTTTAATCCATCAAGTGGAAATTACTATTTTTGCAAAGCAAGCTTTAGATCTGAGAAATTTGATATGGAATCTGATAGTCTCCTAGTTATTAACATTTTGATTTCTTCCAGTATTTTACTGCTAGCTTGTAAATACATTTTTGTTGAAGTATAATAGTGCATTCATGGTCACGATTGTGTACAAGTACAAGTTGTTCACTTTTCTCAAACATTTGCTAGAAACACAAACAAACCCCATATGTTTTAGATATTGCACCAAATACCTTTTCCACTTATTCTCATGTATTATGCACTATTGGAAGCCAGTATTGTTTCAGAAGTAGTGCTACTTACCCTCTGGTTTTAGGTACTCCTTTATAATTTCATAAATATATTTTGCACTTAAATATAATTTTCCTTAAGCCATCTCTGAATCCCTGATCATCTCACATCAGCATCGTCTCAGATGTCCTAGATATTTCATGTCTCAAAGTCATCATAATGGCTTAGATGATCCTAGAACTGAGAGGTCATCACTTCTAGCTAGCCCATCCCACAGCTTCAAGTAGAACTTTCTAGAAACCACCCCAGCCAGATGATTTTGATAGATTTCCCCCTCCCTGCTCCCCCTACCCCCACCCTCCACCTGAAGGAGGAGATTCAACAATTTCCCACTATCCTTTCCAAAATTTCACCACCATCACTGTTGGGAACTTCTTCCTTCCAGCTATCCTAATACTCTCCTGTTGCAGTTGAAGCCCCATTTCCTCTTGTTCATATGGAGAGCAGCTGGTTGCCATCTTCTGAACAATAACCTTTCATAGATTTGAATTCCATTATTAAGTCATCCCTCGGACACCTCTTCTTCAGGCAGAATAATCACAATTCCTTTTAACTTTTCCTCATGAGCCCTATTATCTGATCTTTTCATTATTTTCGTGAGTCTCTTATGAGCCCACTTCAGAATTTTCTTACCGCTCATGTTTTGAAGGAAAAAAACAGGCACATTATTCAAATGAGGGTCAGGTCAGAACTAAGCACAATGAGGGAGGATTACCTTGCTCTTTTAGGTATTCTGGGGCTGTTTGCTTTCTATGTTAACACGGGTCAGTTATTTTGTAATGGATGATTTTCTTTGGTGATATAATAATTAGAAGTCTATTACCTGAATGGGGTCACTTAGAGCATGCTTTATTTTAAAATTTCACTTGCATGGGCTTATTTTTCTCTTCCTCGTCCCCATCCCCTTCAGCCTCACTCTCCCTTCTTTTCCCTCATTCTCCACATAGGGCCAATTTCACACTTTGGGCTACCCCCCCTCCCTAGGGTGCCTTCCCCAATGCATGTGTCTCTTGCGTATTGTGCTAAGCATGAAGCGTAATTTAGTGGTCAAGCTGAACATTTTGCAGAAGTCTGCCTGAACCTATATAACTGCCATGGGAAGGTTAAAAACAAATAAGTGCACTGTACGAATAGTTTTAATCTTACAATTAGTTCTGAACAGAAAATCCTTGCCAGGTTTCAAAGGCACTCTGCTACCAAAGCCCCCACCCCAATACCTTAATCACTCTCTGACAGAAATCGACCCTGTTGTCTTTCACTTTGCAGGTTCTTCCTCTTCTCGTCAACTTCTTCAGTCGTTTTTCCCAGTGTTGCCACATAAACATTCATCTCTTGCTTTCTTCCTTAGAAGATGTGTATATAGACCACAGCAAAAATTGGCCCCTATCACTTAAATCCTGAGTTCATTTGTTGGTTTGTTATTTTAGAACTGCTTTGGACTGTGAGAGTACTGGCAATGTATTTGAAGTTTTGCTGCTTAAAAAAATTGTTATGGTGAATAATGGAAAAAAACACTGAATCATCCATTTTAAAAGAAAGACAAGCATGGATTTTTCAAACAAATATTTAATGGAGGAAAGTAACAGCAATTTAACTACAGTGTAAGGTTTTCTCCCAGCAAGAGTCTTCCTCTCTCTTCAACCTTGTACCAGCATACAGATTTCTTGCTGTCTTTCATTTTTTAAAAGAATGCTACGTATGGAAAAATCATACACATGCATATGAATTGGGCTGAAAAGACTTCTCTATCTATGACCGTCAAACTATGCCCCATGACGCGCAAGTAAAGATATATCCCTGCTGCACTAATGGGTGTGTTCTGATGTTTTTGAAACCTTTGCTTAAGCATTCTCCCAATGGCTGCTCCTCGAGTTAGTCTGTCGACTTCAGTGGTTTCCCAAGAGACCACTGATATATTGCATTGTTCAAGAATATGCTTCCCTATGCCTTTATTTTGTTTATTCTACCTTCTTGGCCCACATGAACCTAGAGTATTGCCTAGGCAGCAGAACTTGGTGACAACTTTAAGTCATGTGTTGTCAATGAAAACCTTTGAACATGTGAAGGGTTGTCTGGGGATGGCTTCTGGATGGCCTCAGGATGCTAAAAGGAACTGTGCGATGACTGCCGTCTTTGACATTCATCCTAAGTTGAAGGATAGATGACCTAATATCTCTAACCTTTCCCTCTTCATCCCTAACTTTTTTTCTCATAACATGTTTTCCAAACTCCTCTGAACTGATATTTTTGGCCTGCACAAACTCCCTGTTTGGAACTGTTACCACTTCTTGAGGTAAAAGGTGGCATTATTATTATTACTATCATTAAGTTCTGAGTGCTTTCTCTGTCCTCTGGAAATAGGGGTTTCCTTTTGTTTTTAAGATACCATCTTTAAAGGTGACAATTGTCTGGTTCTAAAATTTGATTTAAAAAAATCCCACATTTCCCCGTCCACATCCTTCAGGGTTTTATAAATTTCAACAATTTCCATTCTCAGACATTATCATTCCAATCCATAGAATCCTAAACAATTCAAATTGAATTAGAATTTTTAATTGCATCAAGTTTTTAATATTTTGCTGCCAAAAAGATTTTTAATCAATGCTATTTTTGGCCATAGTCAACAAATGTTAATTTAGTCCACTTGTGTGAAGAGTTGTCAATATCTCCATTGCTGTCAGGGAGATCCAAGTATATTTTGAAATGTAATATCTTGAAGGTTTTACTGTTTTCAAACACATTGTATTTTTTTCCTTGTAGATTTCTTTTCTCCCCCCTCCTTTAGTGAATCTGTAGTTTTCTTGGGTAGCTGGAACCCCTGGTGGCTTCTTGCTTTTCCTTTGTGTGGGTGTCATTCTTTGCCTTCCAATGTACATCCCTCAATTCAGTCTTAATTTGGATGATAGTTTTTGGACTGATACTGCAGTCCAATATTCTAAATTAAGTTACTTATTCTAACACTGCTATAAATGCCAACGGGTAGCTGTGATGTCAAATATTTATGTAGCCATATGTGTTATTGACATATCCTGGAAAGGAGTAGTTACCAAAATATGAAATATGAAAGCTAACATAAAATGTGAGTTTAAAAAACCACCCCATCTTAAATTATGTGTAGGTGGAAAGTCAAGATGTACTCCTTAAATATATTATACCTGAATGTAAACAAAATTCACCTGGTGAAAAGGAAAGCAAGGCAGACATTTTATAGTGAAGCACCACTTAGATGAGACAAGGCTACTGGAAGAAAAGTTCACTGTGTTGTTCCTTCTGAAGAAAGTGCTTCCCTACTGACTTGCCTACAGACTATTCTTGCAAATGATCCCTAAGAATGCTTTGACTCTTCTATCCTAGGTAACCAAGAAAAGATGTACCAAAAATTTACATTCTGCAAAGGCCTGGAGACAAAGAAAAAAACATAGGGACAAAAGTGGCAGGCTGAAAGAAGGACATTAGTATATATAACATTCAATCGATTGCCTAGAATCCCCCCTGAGTCATAGCTAGACACAAGGATGGAGAGAATCTAATTCGGTCCCAATCAGGATAAAAATGGTTGGCATTATTGATGCAGAATTACACTGTTTTGATCTTCTGACTCAAGTCTTAAGCATGATATTTCATGATCAGTTAAGCCGCAAAGGTACCACACCCTGCCCTTGGCAAAAATCTCGAAGATATTACATTACAAAGGCAAGCACAATGGGAATTTGAAGAACAACCCCATTTTTTTAAAGCTTGTAAAGATTTTTGAGGTCTTTTCTAGGTGGACAATGAAACTCCTACTTACTTGCTTCTTTTCAATTTCAACTCCTTCAACTTTAACCTAGAGGGATTCTGCTTTTTAGTGGTAAAAGTGGATCCAGGTTTTAATGTTGGAGAGACTCCAAAACTTTCAAAAGTGAAACAGACGGTTGTGCAGATTTATAGCCATTTTTGCAATGTCTGTGTAGTAGTCTGATTTAATAGGGGAAAAAAGGGAAAGCTGAAGCACAGATATTTCTGCTCCCAGATTTTTGGAGGTCATGCAGATTTCACATTTATGGATTGTCAGTAGCATCAGCTTCCTGTCATAGGCTCTTATCTTTTCTCCATGGAAGTTCTTCCCTAAAAATGGTCCCTTCAAAAATGAGGCAGAGACCTCTGATGGAACTCTCCAGTACTACATTATAATATTATCAGTCATTTAATTCAGTGAGGTTTTGACCTCAGCAGAGCATGGGAGGCAGGAATTTTGTTGCACAACCAATAAATTAGTTCTGGTATTTAGTAAGTGCTTACTATTTATTGTTGAGCACTGGGGTAAACACAGGATAATTAGATCGGACACAGTCCCTCTCCCACGTGGGGATCACAGTGTAATTGGGGGGTAAATAGCTACAAAGAACAACAACAGTGAGTTATGAACAACTCTAAGTAATAAAGTCAACAAATCAAGTTGAGGTGGTTAAGAGAAGTAATAAATAGACCCTGACTCATCACCACTCCAGGCTACAGTTCTTAGTTACAAGCTGCCACAATCTCCCTTGCATTCTGTGGGCAGACTTCTGATATACAGTGGATTGGGACATGGGGGGAAGCTGGTTGGAGCATGGAGCCCCCTCCAAGGACCCCAGAGGTACAAATATTGAAGGGGCTCTGAACCATGTGGTTCTCAGTCCCTTCCCAACCCCTTCTCACTCTCTGTTCCTAACAATAATGATAATTGTGGTATTTGTTAAGTGCTTACTATGTTCCAGGCACTGTACGAAGCCCTGGGAAGTCCCTGTCCCACCTGGGGCTCACAGTCTTAATCCTCATTTTACGGATGGGGTAACTGAGAGACAGAGAAGTTAAGTGAGTTACCCAAGGTCACAGAGCAGACAAGTGGTGGAGCTGGGATTAGAACCCAGGTCCTTCTGACTCTCAGGCCCGTGCTCTAACCACTAGGTCTTGCTGCCCTGAGCTTGCAGGACATGGAGCTCCTGATGTGATAGAAGATCCAGAACCAACATAAAGACCTTTAGATGGTGCCTTTAGACCTCCCACTATCAGCAGATGTAAATAACTCCAAAAATAGTGTGGCTACTCTGAAAAAATTCCAGAGGTCCTAATATTGAGCCACAGTGAAATGGCTAGCTGTGTCAGAGTTGGAGGGTCCTTGTCTGATCCTTTCCCCATCACCAATGAAATAAGACAGGGTAATGTGCTCGGCCCAATTTTGGGGCAACCCCTTCTATGTGCCGTGCTCAAAGATGCAATAATGAAGTCGATGGCAGAATGTGATTCTGATCCTCTAGAAAGCTCATGAGGTGCACAGACCTGAAAGCACCACTGAAGGTCCTGGAATTATACAGTCATACAGTCAGCTCCTTTATGCTGATCACTGAGCTCTAGGAACACCCAAATGGTTCCAAAAATAGCTAGGAGGATTATGGATTATGACTATGATTTCCAGAGTGGATAAAGCAGCCTTACAAATGGTTTTCAAAATAAATTAGAACATTACAATTCTATTCCCCACCCTCATTTAGGATTTAAATAATTTCTAACTCATATCCTTACCACATTACTGGGAAGAATTAATGCAGTATTTGTAGAAATTTCAGTCTGTTTACCACTCCAAAACAGATTCCTAGGACAGCCAAGTACAAAGTGAATAGGAAACATAAGAGTGAGGTCGAGAATATAAAAATTACTTTTTTGCTCTTGTATTGCTTCTTTCAAGTGCTAGGTTTTGGATACTTGTTTACATTTAGCTCACTCCATTCATTTTGGGGGGACTTCTCTCATGAGGAGAAATAGTCTAATGCCTAATGAGTTCTCTTTAGGCCATAGGCTCAGAAAGTCGTGGGCAAGGAAGTGTCTCCCAACTCTGTTGCATTGTTATATTGTACTCTCCCAAGAGCTCAGTCCAGTGCCACTTGTCTGCCGTGTGACCTTGGGCAAGTCACTTCACTTCTCTGGGCCTCAATTATATGGGGATTGAGACTGTGAGCCCCTCATTGGACAGGGACTGTGTCCAACCCAATTGGCCTGTATCCACCCCTGCGCTGGGTACGGTGTCTGGCACATAATAAGTGCTTAACAAATACCATTATTATTATTACAGTGTTCTGCACACAGTAAGCGCTCAATAAATATGATTGATTGACTGAAGGGTGCTGTTCTACCCCAACCTGAAAGTGAAGGGGAGACAAACCTCACCGCCTCTTCCCTCTGATGATGTGTCATGTTTCCGCACTCCTCAAGAACTTCTAGTGGTTACCCATCCAACTCTGTATCAAACAGAAACTTCTGACCATCAGTTTTAAACACTCAATCGCCCTGCCCCCGCTTACCTTACTTCACTGCTCTCCTATTATAACCCAGCCCACACAATTTGCTCCTCTAATGGCAACCTACTCACTGTGCCTCGATCTCATCCATCTCTCCTGCTGACTTCTCACCCACGTCCTTCCTCTCGCCTGGAACGTCCTCCCTCTTCATATCTGACAATTACTCTCTCCACCTTGAAAACCTTATTGAAGGCACATCTTCTCCAAGAGGCCTTTCCTGATTAAGCCCTAATTTCCTCTTTTCCCACTCCCTTCTGCGTCATCTTGATTTGCTCCCATTATTCACCTCTATTCACAGCACTTAGGTACATATTTGTAATTTATTCATACTAATATCTGTCTCCCCTTTTAGACTATGAGCTTGTGGGCAGGGAATGTGTCTACCAACTCAGTTTTATTATACTCTCCCAAGTGCTTAGTACAGTGCTCTACACACAGTACGCATTCAATAAATACCATTGATTGATGAGGCTTATGCCAAGCAATGGTTGTGCAGTTGCTTGGAAAGAGGGAGTAATAACTTAACACATGGTTCTCCCCACTCCACCAAGCAGCATAGCCACAGGATTGATTAGAAAGGGTTTAAAATGAAATCCAAAACAAGAAATGGAAAGTGAGGTTAATTAGCATGAGCTTAATCTTTATGTCAACATCAGGACTCCAGTTTAGGTCTATTTGTTTAAACTGAAGTGTATGTCCAAATGACTAGTTGATTGCTTTCCTCTACTGATAATTGGCAAGCCAACAGAGATACAGTACAAAATTAAACAAGGAAGAAGCATGAAACAAGTCAGTTAAAGGCAAACCTCAGCAATGCAGCCTTATCTAAAGTAAATATACATGCCGGACAAGGATTAAGCTCATGTTACCTTACTGCTGGTTGCCTAGATAATTAAATTGCTTCAACCCACAACCCCCCACACTTTTTATGTACTTAGTCTAGCAAAATGGGTTAGGCAAGTGACCATTAAATCCAGTACTCTGCCACTGACAGTGTGCAGAAATCTTGGGGTTTTTTTTGAGGGACAGTGTAGTAGTTGCCATTTTTATGTGCATCCTTTTGTTTAGGGATGCACCTTTCAATATTTCCAACTTTTGTCTTTAATGACTCATTGTGGTCCTCTTGTTTATAAATCTAACAATCTTAGCCTTTCCCACCAGCAAGTTTTCTAACTTTTCTCTCTAGTATTCCATTATGGACTAATGGATTCAAACCCTAATTGAATCTTTTGCTATTTTCTGCTTTCAAAACTTTCTGTGGTAACAAAGTCCAAAGGTTTACTACCTACTGTGTGAATAAGTGTTTCCTTTTCTTTGTTTTGAACCTACAACCTTCAAGCTTCAATAGGTGCCCTCTAGTTCTGGCGTTGTGGGATTTGGTGAACAATTCCATTTTCTCCTTGTACAGTCAGTACAATTTTGTAAATTCCAATCATGTCCTCGCTATGCCTCTGTCTTTATAGATTGGACACTCCTAACCTTTTCCGCCTCTCCTCGGGTAGAAGCTACTGTTTCCCCCTTGTCATTGTACTTGCCCATCAATTTATGTTTAATGATCCATCTACGTGTGATGGTCTGAAAAATCATTAATTTTGAGTTGAAGCTCCACCTGTGTGCCTGGTGTGTAGACCTGGGAATACATTTGAAAGAAAACCCTAACTTTTCTAGGAAGCCTGAAAACCGTGGCCGGAAAAAAATGCTCAGACTGCCATTTCTTACCATATTTTAGATTGGTCATTAGATATTTTTTTCCAGCTCTCTTATGTCCTTTCTTCACGCTATTTCAAGGGCCAGAGCCATGCCTTTTGTTTTGTTTTTGATACCCATGATATCTATGCCAAAAGATGGAAGATGGTCATTTGTTCCTTGTATAGGTAGGGTTTATAAATCCACCTAACCTGCTTTCGGTGACCTGCTCTCAGAACTCTAGCACAACAGCTAGCTTAGTCAGTGCCTGATTACTGCCCCTCAGTGTACTACTAATGATCACTCAGAGAGATTAAGGCTGACTGTGTAAATGATGTGCAAATAATATCTACATAGCCTCATCCTATATAGTCTCAAATGGTGATGCAAGGCTAGTCACCTGTCACATGATTGAAAGGTGTGTTTTTTTTTAAATGGCTATGTCTAGTGCCACTTAAGAAAGCAAAATATACTCCAAGGAACAGCAGTTTGTCACACTTTATTTTTTCTTCTCTTTTATCCCCAGTCATCTTTTTGATTCCTAGTTCCAGTGCTCTGCCACCATGTAAAGCTCAGCTGCCCACTGCTGAGTAATATGCTGACATAGGAAAAAATGGGTCAAATTTTAATATATGATATAGGATTGTTTTAGGCTACAATCTCCTGAAAGAGTTGATAGCATTTACAGAAGTTAATTGTCAGTTTAATGTATTTGAATTAATCAGTGGTATTTATTGTGCACTTATTAAGAGTGTACCAAGTTCTTACATTCTGTTGAATATTACCGTTATCTTGTATGGTTGCTTATTAATCGATCAGTATATTTTGAACATTTACTGTGTACAGAGCACTGTACTAAGCACTTTGGAGAGTACAGTGCAACAGAAGTGGTAGACATGTTCCCTTTCCCCAAGGATCTTTTAATCTAGGAGGGCAGACAGACATTGTTAAACTAAATTAATTAAGTGCCATGGGGCTGAGGGTGGGGTAAATATTCAATGCTTAAAGAGTACAAATCCAAGTGCCAGGGAGATGAAAAAGGGAGAGGGAGAAAGAAAAACAGGGCTTAGCTGGGGAAGGCCTCTTGGAGGAGATGTGATTTTAATAAGGTTTTGAAGATGTGGAGAGTGATGAAGGGGGAGGGAGTTCCAGGCCAGAGGCAGGATGTGGGCGAGGGGCCGGCGGTGAAATAGATGAGATCAACGTAGAGTGAGTATGTTGGCATTAGAGAAGCAAAGTGAGCAGACTGGGTTGTAATAGAAAATCAGTGAGTTAAGGAGGGAGGGGTGAAGGTGATGGAGTGCTTTTGTTTGCTGAGGAGATGGATAGGCAACCACTGGAGATTCTTGTGGAGTAAACATGGATTAAACATTTTTCAGAAAAATGAGCCAGGCAGCAGAGTGAAATGTGGACTGGAGTGGGGAGAGGCAGGGAGGTCAGTGAGGAGGCTGATGTAGTAGTCTAAGCAGGGTATGATAAGTGCTTGGACCAGCAGAGGAGCAGTTTGGATGGAGAAACAGTGGTGGTTTATGAAACTGCAGCTTTTTAAAAAAGTCTTATTTATTCCATTTACTGCTGCTTCCCCATTTTCTCACAATTCCTGATTGGTGTTTAATGTCCTGAAACACCTTTACATAAAAATCAGAGCCTTTACTTTGTTGTCTTTAATGGTATTTGTTAAGTGCTTACTGTGTGTCAAGGACTGTTCTAAGCGCTGGGGTAGATGTAAGTTAATCAGACCAGATACAGTCCCCATCCCACATGAGGCTCACAGTCTAAGTAAGATGAAGAACAAATACTGAATCCCCATTTTGAAATTGAAGAAACTGAGGCACAGAGAAATGAAATGACTTCCCCAAGGTTACTAGCAGGTGAATGGTGGAGCTGAGATTAGAACCCAGATTCTCTGGCTCCCAGACTTGTGCTTCATCCAGTAGGCCATGCTGTTTCAAATCTCTGGGGTTCCCATTCCCAAACAAACTGATTTTCAAAGACTTTTGCTCTTGGGCTGTGCCTCAGCCAGATTCTCCAGTGCCTCACTGTGGGCAGGGAATGTGTCTGTTTATCTTTGTATTATACTCTCCCAAGTGATTAGTACAGTGCTGTTCATGCACTAAGCGCTCAATAAATACGACTGACTATTCCCTTAGCTACTAGTTTCCTTGGCTGGGAAAACCCATATATGTGTTCGCTTCTTTGGGGAAGTGTAATATTCTTAAAATGCCTCCAGTATCCCTATGACTTTATTTTTATCCCTTCTTTTGATCTACACTTTATGGATATATTTTTCATCAGGAAAGTCCCATGCATTATTTTTCTGTTCTTGAAAGTTATTTCATCTCTCTTTGTAGAAACTTAATGACCTAATCATTTTTAGCCTTTTATAAGTTTTGTTACATTGTCAATCTGATTATAAATTCCAAGGTGGGTATCCAACTCATGGAGTCTTCTGAGCTGCACCTCTCCCTTCCCTCTGTCTGATGTAGGGAAAGAAGACACTTTGGTGTATGGGAGGGGGGTAAGGGGGAGGGGTTGTGCCCTAGAGAGATTCACGTGCCCTACGGGCCCTGGATTAGTGATCTAGTTTAGTTATTTTTTCTGTGAAGGCTACTCTGCCCTGCCACCATGTGGAAAATATAACATCTAAATAATTTTCCCTGTCTTTGTCTCCTCCATTAACATGTATGCTCCTTGTGAGCAGGTTCTATGTCACTTCTTTATTTTGTACTTCCCTATTGCTTACTATAGTAAATTTCATCAAATGGCCACCCAATAAATCCTATTACTACTACTACTTAAAATGAAAACATTGGGTCATAAATAAGAACTTAGTACAGTGCTCTGCACACATTATGTACTCAATAAGTACGATTGAATGAAATCCAATAAAAGAAAGTCAAGCTATGGGTTAATCATTCCTAGCCCTTTCTGTGGCAAATCTCTCTTCAGTTAGTGGTATTTACTGAGTGTCTTCTCTGTGTAGAGTATTGTACTGAGTGCTTTAGGGAGTACCGAAAGAAAATCCACTTTTCTTTTATTTGGTCGTCTTTCTCCATTTTACATTCCAGTTTACTCTTCTATCACTTTTATTCCCAAGATTGGGTATAACACAATCCACCAATTAGCAGAGGTATGATATAGGAAAAACACTTGCCCCCTCCTTTCTTCCCTCCCTAACCGCCATCTTCAACTGTTTGCTCTCCAATGGCTTCTTCCCCACTGCTTTCAAACATGCCCATGTCTCCCTTATCTGAAAAAACCCTCCCTTAACTCCACAGCCCTCTCCAGTTATGGCCCCATCTCCCTCCTACCATTTGTCTCCAAACTCCTTGAGCAAGTTGTCTACACCCAATGTTTCAAGTTCCTCTCCTCTAATTTTCTCCTTGATGTCCTGCGATCTGATTTATGTCTCCTTCACTCCAGAAAAACCACTCTCTCGAAGGTCATATATGATCTCCTTCTTGCTAAATCCAACGGCCTCTACTCTATCCTAATCCTCCTCCTCCTCTCAGCTACCTTCGACACTGTCGACAACCCCCTTCTCCTGGAAACATTATCCAACCTCAACTTCATTCATTCATTCAATCGTATTTATTGAACACTTACTGTGTGCAGAGCACTGTACTAAGTGCTTGGAAAGTACAATTCAGCAATAGAGACAATCTCTGCCCACATCGGGTTTACAGTCTTCACTGACACTATCTTCTCCTGTTCTCCTTTTATTTCTCTGGCTGCTCATTCTCAGTCTCTTTAGCGGGCTTCTCCTCTGCCTCCCACCCCCTAACTGTGGGTGTCCCTCAAGGTTCAGTTCTGGGTCCCCTTCTATTCTCCATTCACACCCACTCCTTTGGAGAACTCCTTCGCTCACACAACTACAACTACCTTCTCTAAGCATATGATTCCCAAATCTACAACTGCAGCCCTGATCTCGCTCCCTCTCTGCAGTTTCACCTCTCCTCTTGCCTTCAAGACATCTCTACTTAATAGTAATGATAATAATTATGGTATTTGTTAAGCACTTACTATGTGCCAAGCATTGTTCTAAGCTCTGGGGTAGATACAAACTAATTAGGTTGTCCCACATGGGACTCTCAGTCTTAAATCCCCATTTTACAGATGAGGTAACTGAGGAACAGAGAAGTGAAGTGGCTTACCCAAGGTCACACAACAGACAAGTGGCAGAACTGGGATTAGAACCCACATCCTCTGACTCCCAAGCCCATGCTCTTTCCACTAAGCCACGATGCTTCTCTAAATGAGGAACCACCAATGCATTTAAATAAAGGAAAAACTAGCTAACTAAATATAGTGTCAAACTCTCCTTTAAATAATGCTTTTTCTACCATTCTGTCTTTCTACAATTCGAACTTTCTAAAGGGTATTTTTAAATTAACAAGCTTTCGGCAAGGTATTTTAATGGGATAGAATCATTTGCCTTCCCAACAGCTCAGGGAGACATATATGGATCAGGCAGTATAAGCCCCAATTTGAAAATGGAGGAACCTGAGCTTTTAAAATTTAGCAACTAACCCAACATCTCACGCTGTCAGTAATGGGTTGGGGAGAAAGTCAAGGCCTCATGACTCCGATCTCATCTGGCTCTTTCCTGTAGTTCCTCTTGCCCTCCTCCTCCCAGTAGATCCTCTTGCCCTCCTCATACCAATTTCTGCAGATCTGATGGCAAAAAAAGAGGTTCAGCTTCAAGGAAGAGACAGGTGGCTCTTGAGTGAAAACTGTAACACAGTCTCCCCAAGGAGATAAACTTTGAACGTTTAGTTCACTCTTTCCTGCCATAAAGCATATTGATGTTAACAGCTTTCTCCTGCTTCAGCTGGTGTTTTTTAAATTAAGCATTGTTAAATCCATACCACTTGGAATGATGCTCCAGACAGCCCTGACACCCTCTCTCTTGCTTCTTCTTTCATTTCACCTAATATATTGTGTCCACAGAGCCGGTAACCAGCAATGCTGCTGCTCATTCCCTTACAGACAGATTTAATTTATATACCTGAAGGGGAAAAAATGAGAGCATAAAGTATAGCCAGCTCAGATACCAATGTAAGAGGTTCTGCTCAAGACTACAGAGTAGATCTCTTCAATTTGACTACCTGAATCCTATTTATTTTTCTTTGATACTGGAAAAAGTTTTAATAATGATAAAGTTGAAAGATGGAGAAAGTTTAGTTCATGGGAGGGGAAGAAAAAATCCAGTATTTTGTATTTTTGAGCAGTGAACAGTAAAAGTGGTGGTGGTGTAACAAGGGCAGGCTCCTCGCCCCCACCACCATAAGCAGCCTATGCACATGCATCACAAAAGTCAGTGCTCCATTTTATACCAGAGAAAACACCTTCCATTGCCCTGTGACCTCTGAGTCCTCTGCCAAAACTCACTGCTGTAAGGGAAATGATTCTGGTGCCTATGTAGCTATTGGTTGGCTGTTAAAGAAGTGATAGCAACTTTTTCCTATAATGCTTTATCTTATTAGTCTCACTCCCAATGTGCTTTCCCACACTAATTCCCCCTACAGACTACTGCCCTTTTCCCCCCTCCAAACCTCTGCCCCTCCCCCCAAAATAGTCCTCTGTGCTGAACAATGTTTTGTTTTATTAAGGGCACTTCAGTAAATGGTTATAAGAATGAATACAGGTCTAGGACCAGCAGCCCCAAACTACAACACAAAGCTAACTATGAAACAGTGGTTAACTATTTGGTTAAAGAAAAATAATGAAGTAATGAGGATTTTAGGTCATTCCATTCAGTAATTTTAATTTGCATATGATTTTACCAGCATGAGTCAGAGTCAGTTTGGTTAGAGAATTTGGTAAAGAAAATATTTCCAAAACTAAATATTTCAAGAAACTAGCTTCTCTGGGATAGGTTTGTTGTGGGATTCCTTCCCCACCCAACACACACACACACACACACACACACACACACACCACCCTCCCCACCCCCACCCCCCACCAACCCCCAAGGTCTAAGTGTTTGACCACAAAAAGCAGAAAGGTTCTTTGTGTGTTTCAGGTTTCCCAACTAGTTGGAAATGAGATTTTTAAAGCATATCCATCCCTAATTGATATACCATGTGTAATATGCAGCAAGCAATCCAAAGCTGAAAAACATGCTTTGTCTACCTGTTTTGCATATATGTATGCAAACCTGCTTGTGTTCACATGCCTGCAACACCATTCCCAGATATTCATTATTTATGTATTTCATATCTCTAAGGATTCACAGGGCATTTTTTCTAATTATTGTGGGTGTACATTATTAGATTATTGGGATATCCGCAACTGAAATCACCCATAGGAATATCATATTCGTAGAAGTGAGCAAGGAATGGTCATTCAATTATTTTCTTAGCAAATATCTTACACAGAAGGAAAAAGTTCCTATTTGACTCCATATGACACTTGTCACTTTGTGTAAAGTTAATATGATCAAAGCCCAATTATTCAGAGGCTGACTATCCAGTTAGAGTCTTGGCTCTCCTCTTCCCCCCTCCTGCTGCCCACCTTGAGACTGCTAATTTAACACCTTCACTAAGGGCATGTTGAGGGAAGGAAAAGAGGTGAAATTCAAATTAGTTTGTTGTATTATGTGGAGTACCTCTGGTTGGAAAAAAAAAAGTTTGGTTCCAGAGGAAGCTAAAATGAGGCTTTGCAGTTATCCAAGAATTGAATTTATCTGGATCATCCCTTTCCCCCAGCGTTACCCAAATCTCGATACCTATTTAACACGTCCTGCAACCTTTGTCAGGAACTCTTGAAATTAGATCTGAATGTCTAGATTTAATTGAGTTAAACAGGAAATTCTGTCTTTTGTTTTCTGGTTTTCCAAAGGCAGATCTGTTCATCTATCCAGGTAGACTAGTTAAAATAACAGAGCACGTGCCACTTAAGTAAAGCGAAGAATCCGCCCTGCAAAATATTTAGCCTTTTCCAGGTCAAGAGAAAGCAGTTTCTTTATAGAAGTGGAATAAAAAGGTTTCACAAAAAGCATGTATAGTAGATTTGTGTCTTTATGATTCTTTCCCTTTATGGCATATGTTCTATATTGACAAGGATTAGGTTTCCCTCCTGAATGGAACAATGCACAGTCACAAAGAGAGCTACTGTACTTTACAAAATGACAGGAGTAAGTACAAGCAAATGGAAAGAAAAATGAATCTCATATGTAAAACCAGGTTAGTTAAAAGCACAGAGCCTTCCTTCAGCTTTGCAGTTGTGCAGCTTTCTCTCTTGTCTTTATTTGCTGCTACTCCTTTTTCTTTCTCCTCCTTTCCCTTTTTCTCTCTCACTGTTCTACTTTCTCTGTACCCCTGGCTTTGTTATTCTGCATGTCTGATTAGCAGGAGCCCGATTGGCTGGCTGCCTGCTCGGAGAGAGATTCCTTTCAGCCTACCCCCCACCCATCCACCCACCCAGCCCTTGGTCAGGAAATGTGAGCAGGGCTGATGGAAGCTGATAGGCAGGACTGAAGTGTTAGCACCAGGACTGGATGTGACAGCAGGCAGAGGAGCACTTAGCAGCTTATTCAGTGTCCGATTCAGATTCCGGCAAGGATCCAAGCATGGAATGCTGCCGTTGGGCAACTCCTGGCACAAAGCTCCTGTTCCTGGCTTTCCTAGTACTGGTAAATGGCTTTTCATTTCAATACCTAGCTGTTACCATTTGGTTTGGGGTGTGTGTGTATCTGGGTTAGTATTTAAATATAAAGACCAGGTTTAAAAAGATGACTCTTTAACTCCTTCCTCAACTTTAAATCCCAAGTAAAATAGTGGCTGGGGAATTTATTAGAATACAGGTACCTAATAATGCCAAGAGATTAAATTTGGGATGTATTGCATAAAGTTGGAGCTAAAAAGCGGAGACAGTGGTTTGTATGCTTGGAACAGATCTTCAGAAATCAGATTTTAACACCCTGTAGTGGGTTTAAGACACGGTAGTTGGAGGAATTCTGGACATTTGTTGTTTTTGTTTTTTTTTGAAACGTTCTTTTACCCCTGTGCACATGTAGTGAAAACCCAGGTAGAAAAGTAACAGGACTTCTTTCCACCAGCTCAGATGATCACTCCGAGAGTAATTACTGCAAATCGTTTGGGGATAAAAGTAAATGCTGGTGTGTGTGAACTAAGGATTTTGTATTTTAATCTCAGGTACGTTTAAGAGGAAACAGAAACTTTTTGTTCAGCAGTTTTTTACAGTCAACTGGAGAAGATGCTCCGCTGCTGAACCCCACTGCTCGCTGCATTTTTTTATTCAAAGTAAATATTCCGTTATGACTCATACTGAGTTTCATGGGCAGAAAGTGAACATTTATTGTCCAAAAAAAATCCGCACTGAAAATATTAATAGGAATGCACATTTTTTTTAAAGCATAGTGTTCTGGGCATGCAGTTTAGTAAACCTCATTTGAAGATTTGATTCCAAAATTTGCACGAGCTGATTCAAAATGAACATGTTTGAAGCTGCCCTTTTAGTCTTATTCCTGAATGTTAACATTTTCCAAATGTCAATATTGCTTTGGTAACAAACCAAATGAATCTGACCCAAATGTATGTTCCTCTGATTATTCATTTGTACAGGTTGACTTTTGCCCTGGTTAGTGCTTAATAGCTCTTGTCTCCCAACACTGTCTATTTGAAGAAAATGGAACATGCTCCACTCACTGGACATTAGCTAATCAGGAGAATACAAAATTCATTCTTCACTCTGAAACAGCATAAATTCAGTATTTTATATTCTCATTCCTTTTGATAAACTGTGCAGCATTGTATTTGACCATTTATCATATTCCATTATAAATACTGTACAAGGGTCAGATATTCATAAGAGTGAATTTGTTGACTAGAAATCCAAAAGGAAAAATTGATCTTTAGTCATGAGCAAGCTGGAAACTGGTCCCAAGAAATAAATGGGATAAGTAAGTTTTGTATACACTATTACCAAGTAGTAGATATTGTCTCACATTAAAAATAGTTGTTTTTGCCTTTACTTACAAAGTGTGAATTGTGCAAGCTATCAGTTATCCTTATTAGAAAATTCTCATTTTACTCTTTGTGGTGTCTTTCAGTGTTCTAATGATATTTGGGTAGTTTATGAAGAGGCGGCAGGCAAAGTATCCAAAGGGGCTTGGAAAGTATTGCAATGAATACATCAGAGGACAAAAAAAAAGTTATCCTTATTAGAAAATTCTCATTTTACTCTTTATGGTGTCTTTCAGTGTTCTAATGATATTTGGGTAGTTTATGAAAAGGCGGCAGGCAAAGTATCCAAAGGGGCTTGGAAAGTATTGCAATGAGTACATCAGAGGACAAAAAAAAATATTGTATACTGCTATAAGTATGATTTTACCTATAGGATGAAGTTCTGCACCCCTTGCTCAGAAAAAGAACCTTCAGACAGTGACTTTCTAGGTGCTTAATGTTATGAAACAGAGAGGAACAATGAACTCGTAGTCCACAAGGTGAAATGCCCAGCACCGAAGTTTGTCTATTTGTCCGGGTAGCTTTACCCAACGTCCCCCAGCAATCTGGCTTGGTTTGATACTTTTGATGGAGTCATGCAATGGTTTCTCTAAAATGCTCTTGAAAAGAGACTGACACATAACTTCAGGGATCCAGAATTGAAATATTGATCTAAGAGAGAGCCAGCCTTCAAAAATCAAAAGCAGGCCTGAATGGGTGATTGGTTTTGAATTGTAAATGTGAATCTTGGCAGCAACAAGCTCTGTTGAGGCAGATGATTGGCGAAGTGCTGCACTTGGAGTCTTTCTACTGAGACACTAGCCACACGTACACCTAACCACATGATTCTTAAACAAGCTCCAAAATCCTGCAGGCACCTTTACGCGAGAAGAGGCATTTTGGAAAAGTCCTTTTCATTTCTCCTGTAGAAGGTGTACGGGTGTGTTCATACGATGACCAGATTTTTCAGTGCTCGAGGTGAGCCTTGTAGTGTTTCCTACGGCCACCGCCATCAATGAACAAAAGCAATTGATCAATCAATAGTATTTATTGAGCACTTAATCTGTGTAGAGCACTGTACTAAGACCTTGAGAGAGTGCAACAGAGTCACAGAACGATCCCTGCCCTCAAAGAGCTCACAAATCTAAGTGGTGGCAGAAAGAGCAGGGGTGGCACGCTGGGTCAAGTTGCCCCAGTGCTGCCAGAGCCACCACCAGAGCTGCCAACAGTTCCACCTATTCCTCCTTGGCTAACCATTCCTCCTTGGCTCTGAACGGCTCTGTACTGGAATTTTGCATGGGAGTTTCCAGTACAGTCAGAAACATGTTATTCTGGCTACACTGGAAACTTCCATGTGGGATGAACTGGCTTACATGTGGTGGCTGGGAGATGACTACTGCTACCAAAGAAGAGGAAGAAGTCAATGACTCCTCCTTGCTACCATACTACTGGTGCTGTGACTTTGGAGTCCCCTCCTACCACTCTGGTCAAAACTGGGACCCTCATAGAGTCTGCCTTAGACTTATCAGGTTGCAGGATGAAATAATGATAATAATGGCATTTTCTAAGCACTTATTATGTGCTCAGTGCTGGGTTAGGTGCAAATTGGGGCTCATCCACATTTCACAGATGAGGAAACTGAGGCCCAGAGGAGTTCGTTCATTTGCCCAAGGGTACGCACCAGGCGTGTATTAGAGCTGACTCCCGGTCTCTTGCTTTTTCCACTAGACCATGCTCCCTCCCCAAAAGCAGTGATGGTTCTGCCTAAACTTTAGTGTCATCTTAGCTCAGTGTCATGTTGAGAATCAAAACCAGAAATGCCTCCAACTCAGTATCGATTATGTATGTGTGAGTAAAGAGCTTTATAAACGTTAAACACTGTGGTCTCTGAGTTATTTTGAGACTTGAAATTGGAATCCTCCTTTAAGAAGGCACTTTCTTTCTCTATCAAGAGGTGGCCTGGGTGACCTTGGCGTATATTTTAGTATTTTATTGTTTCTTGGCAAAGAAATACTGTCACTCCTCTTTTTACCATGGATACAAAAGGACAGGAGTTATGTTCAAAAGACTCTGTCCTTATATTCAGTTTAAATTAAAACCCAACACAATAAAACCCACAATTGTTCAACTCAAAAGGGAATGAGGCTAAAACCATGACCAGCCATTGACATATGTGTTCATCCAAACTTGAAGTCAAACCATTTCTTGTCAGAAAGGCATTTAATCAAATTTGCATTTGCTTTTTGTTCCTTTTCAGTGGTTTTTAGTTCTTTTGCCTGCTATTGTGGTTGTTACAGAAGTAACACTAGGAATTATAATAAAGTACATGTGTTTTTCTGTTGAATTTCTTTTTCTCCTCTGCACTAATTTATACATGGAAACTAGTCAAACACAATAGCCCATTCCTTTCAGGCGTTCTGGCACTCCACCCCACTATTATCAAAGTAAATCTTTCTTGGACAATTGTAAGCACAATTAGCCTGTGGAATGAATGTTAAATTCCTTGTTTACAGCTGAATGTGGCAAGGTTGATTCTGTGTGTGTGTGTGAGTATTTGACTGCTGATAACTGTTCATCCACTCATCTATTTCTACTGAATTACCTCTGCTGGGTTAAATTGTATTAATGGGATTCCTCATATGTTTCTGCAGGATATACTGTAGTATTTATTTAAAAGTAATGTTGTTTGTGGGTTTTTTTTGAGAATTTGTTGTCTAAATTTGGTCAGGTTTTATTTTTCTTCAGGCTACTTTGACAGTTTTAGTATTTTCAGGGTTAATGTTAAGCCACTCATTACATCCATGGCTGCTTTTGTGCAGTATGACAGAGTTTGAGTCATTGAAATTTGTAATAGGACTATAGGTGGCCATACATACTCTCATTTCAAGTAGTCCACGTGCCACTCTTCCCAAAGGAAGTCATTGAAAATAATCTGGAGTTGGTAGATCTATATCCATATATAGACATGCATTCAATCAATCCATCAATCAATCAATGGCATTTATTGAGTGCTTACTGAATGCAGAGCACAGTACTGAGTGCTTGGGAGAGTTTATAATAATGTTGGTATTTGTTAAGCACTTACTATGTGCAGAGCACTGTTCTAAGCACTGGGGTAGATACAGGGTAATCAGGTTGTCCCACGTGAGGCTCACGGTCTTAATCCCCATTTTACAGTTGAGGGAACTGAGGCACAGAGAAGTTAAGTGACTTGCCCACAGTCACACAGCTGACAAGCGGCAGAGCAGGGAGTCAAACCCTTGACCTCTGACTCCCAAGGCCGGGCTCTTTCCAATGAGCCACGCTACTTCTCTAATGACACAGCTGAGTTGGTAGACATATTCTCTGTGCACATCAAGAGAAATACAAATGTGAAAGTAATAGAAGGGGGTCTTGTCAACGCAACACAACAGTTTCCCCTTATTTTTATTCAAGGGACCCCAAATCCATTTTTATGCTTCCACAGCCCTCCTCTGGCAATGTAAATGGTTGGTGCAGTTGTGAAGCCTAAAAGGGATTGTTGGATTTTATTTTTTTTTTATATCTGCCAGTCCATGGGCTGATGGCATTTCCCATGCAAGATGAGGGATGCCGGCTTTAGAGGCACTTTCTCCTAGCCACTGCAGAGTCAAAGAATAGCTGTTGGTGGTAGCCAAGGGATTCTCCAGAGCTTAATAGTTTAGTAAGGCTGCACAGTTTGAGCAAGACAGTGTAATGCAAGCATATGGAGGGAGCGATGTCCTCATGCCTAAAAGTGAACCAGGAGCATCCCTAGGAGGGTGCGCGACCTGAGCAACAAACCCAAATCAGGGCCCTGCCAGTCTGGTGAAGAGGTTATTAAAAAGAGAAGATCTGCCCTTAAATCTCCTTCTCTCCTTTTCTTCACCAACAAACTGGATCTCACCAGGGGTACTCTGCAGCCACCCTGAACCCTAGGGGGCTCTGTCTTTCACTATGAGTGGGACTCTGGTGGTTATTAAAGAGGAAAGAGGAGTCGTTGGCCAGTTCATGCCGGCAACTGCTTCTGCACTCTAAATGCAGTCCTGCATGTGGCAACTCCCAGAAATCCACTTGCTGGGAAGGATACGGTTCTCCTGGGACAATTGTCCCAAATCAGCCTCTGGAAAGTGACTGCCCCACTAGCACCCACCCAGGCCCATAGGGGAGAACCCATTGCAGCCTTGGGAACATTTTACATTTACCTTTGTGAAAACTTTGTGAGGCTTTAATCACTAGCATGCATCATCATAATGATAATAACGGTACTTGTTAAGTGCTTACTATATGCCAAGCACTGTTCTAAGTGCTGGGGTAGATACAAGTTAATCAGGTTGATCACAGCCCATGTCCCGAGTAGGGGGGTCACACTCTTAGCCCCATTTTACAGATGAGGTAACTGAGGCAAAGAGAAGTGAAGGGACTTGCCCAAGGTCACACAGCAGAGATGTGGTGGAGCCAGGATTAGAACTCAGGACCTTCTGAGTCCCAAATCCGGGTTCTATCCACTAAGCCATGAGCTAAATAGCATGGTTTAGTAAGGTGGTGAGGCCACAAAAGTTGTCAGAATTATGGAGTTCATCTGTTATGCCACAAACACTTGAAAAAAATCTCTTACTATAGCTTCCTACCTAGAGTATAGGGATCAGCCATCCATTTATGAAAGATGAATTCTCACGAGAGTGGTGTTGGCAGTACAAAATTGATATTGGGAAAACATACAGAATTTTATGAGGAAAAAAAGTTTTACGCCCATTTCCTTATTAACTTTGATTTTCTAGAAAATTTGGCGTATACTTGTTATTTTCACCAGTCAGAGGTGGTTTCAGTCAATCAGTAGTATTTATTGAGTGCTTTAATCTGTGCAGAGCATGGAATTAAGTGCTTAGAGGAGAACAATAGAACTAGAAGATACAATCCCTCCCCTCAAGGAATTTACAGTCTAGTTCGGAGGAGAAACACAAAATAAATTACAGGTAGGAGAAAGAATAAAATGGAAAGATGGATATGTGGAGGGCAATCCTGTTGGTTCTACCTAATCCTGTCAATTCAACCTTCACAACATAGCTAAAATCCACCCTTTCCTCTCCATCCAAACCGCTACTGCCTGAATCCAAGCACTTATCTTATCCCACCTTGATTACTGTAACAGCCTCTTCGTTGACCTCCCTGCCTCCTGTCTCTCCCCACTCAGGTCCGTACTTCACTCTGCTGCCTGGATCATTTTTCTACAAAACCACTCAGGCCATGTTTCCCCACTCTTTGAGAACCCCCAGTGGTTGCCCATCTACCTCTGCATCAAACAGAAACTCCTTACCATTGGTTTTTAGGCATTCCTCACTTTGCCCTCTCCTACCATACCGCACTGCTTCCCTTCTACAACCCAAGCCTCACACTTTACTCCTTTAATAATACTACTACTAATAATGATGATGATGATGGTATTTGCTAAGTGCTTACTATGTGAGAAGCACTTTTCTAAGCACTGGGGTGAATACAAGGTAATCAGATTGTCCCACATGCAGCTCACAGTCTTAATCCCCATTTTACAGATGAGTTAACTGAGGCACAAAGAAGTTAAGGGACTTGCCCTAAGTCACACAGCTTACAGGTGGCTGAGCTGGTATTAGAACCCATGACCTCTGACTCCCCAGCTCGTGCTCTTTCCACTAAGCCACACTGCCAACCTACTAACTGTACCTCAGTCTCGTCTCACTGCCAACTTCTCACCCATGTCCTGCCTCTGGCCTGGAATGCCCTCCCTCTTCATCTTCAACAGATGATAATAATAACAGTAAAGATGGTATTTGTTAAGCATTTACTATGTGCCAGGCACTGTACTAAGCTCTGGGGTGGATACAAACAAATTGAGTTGGACACAGTCCTTGTCCCATGTGGGGCTCACAGTCTCAATCCCCATTTTAGAGAGGAGGTACCTGATAATAATAATGTTGGTATTTGTTAAGCGCTTACTATGTGCAGAGCACTGTTCTAAGCACTGGGGTAGACACAAGGGAATCAAGTTGTCCCACGTGGGGCTCACAGTCTTAATCCCCATTTTACAGATGAGGTAACTGAGGCACAGAGAAGTTAAGTGAAGTGCCCAAAGTCACACAGCTGACAAGTGGCAGAGCCAGAATTCGAGCCCATGATCTCTGACTCCAAAGCCTGTGCTCTTTCCACTGAGACAAGCTAGAGATGGGCCCAAGGCACAGAGTAGTTAAGTGACTTGCCCAAGATCACACAGCAGACAAGTGGCAGGGCCGGGATTAGAATCCATGACCTTCTGACTCCCAGGCCCGTGACCTATCCACTACACCATGCTGCTTCTCACTTTACGATACTGCTTCTCTCCCTGTTTTCCAAACCTTATTAAAAGCCCATCTCCTCCAAGAGACCTTCCCTATGCCCTCATTTCCTCTTCTCCCACTCCATTCGGCATCACCCTTGCACTTGGATTCGCAATCATCCCCATAGCACTTATGTACATAGCCATAATTTATTAGTTTATATTATTATCTCTCTCCCCCCTCTGTACCATAAGCTCATTGTGGGCAGGGAACATGTCTACCAACCCTGTTATATTGTACTCTCCCAAGCTTAGTACAGTGCTCTGCATACAGTAAGCGCTCAATAAATAAGATGGATTGATTGCTGCAGGTGATTGTTGGTTCATAAATACAAAGGTGGTATAAAAGTGCTGAAGTGGTGGTTAGGTGGATTTAACAAGGGGAGAAGAGAGTTTTCCAGATTTCAGAAGGGCTTAGGAAATGGGGGCAACTGTAGTCTGGTGGATTTGAAGGGGTAAGGGAGTTCCAGGCAGGAGAAAGGAGTAATGGGTTGGAGGCAAGAGAACAACAAGTTACCTTGAGAGGAATGAAGAGTGTGAACTGGGATGTGATGGAAGAGAGAATAGAGTAGATAGGTAAGAGGGAGAGAGCTGATAGAGCCAAAGGTCAGGAGTTTCTGCTTGATATAAAGGAGAACGGGCAACTGTTGGAAGTTTTCGAGGCATGGGGAAACGTGCAGAAAAATGATCTGAACTGGAGGCAGAGAAATGGAAAACCAGTGAAGAGGTTTATGCAGTCGTCCAGTCAAGTCAAGTCAAGTGTCTGGACTGGGGTGGTGGCCATTTGGGTGGAAAAGAAGGGGAGGATTTGGGAAATGTTGTGGAGGAAAATTGACAGAATTTAGTAACAGATGATGGGAGAGTTGAAAAAGAACAAGGAGTGAATGGTAATGCCACAGTTAGGAGGGAGGATAGATGATACTGTGGTCAACTGTGATGAGAAAATTAGATGCAAGAGAGGATGTAGAAGGGAAGATGAAGAGGACGTTGGCAGACATATTGAACTTAACATGCTGGTACTTTAGCCATGTGAAGGTGCCCTGGAAGAAGAGGAAATATGAGATTGCAGAGACGATGAGAAGTCAAGACAAGCGAGATAAATTTTGGAGTTATCCATAAAAAGATAGTAGCCTGAAGACAGGGAAGATGAAGTCTCTAAGGGAGTTAGTGTAAAATGAGAAGAGGAAGAAAAACAGGGCCTTGAGGGACAACCAGAGTTAGGGCTGATCAGTGGAAGAGAATTCAGTATAATGACTCAGAGCAGCTAGAGAGATGAGTGCTGTGACACTGTGTATCACTCACACTACCTAACCTTGGTTTTCCCTACAAAGACAGCTGAGGTCAAGGAGCATTAGGATAGGCCTACAGCTGCCTGCAAATGCACCCACAAAGCGGCAGGTTGAAATGGCAACAGAGGCTTTAGTGGACCTGGTGATGGAAACTGTCTTCCTCCTCCTCCTCCTCTTCATTTTGTCTTCTTTTATGGGACCTGCTTCCCCTGACAATTTTCTTCTCTTACCTTAACTGCTCCAGCTGACTACTCTGATCACTGTGGCCAAAAGCAGGACTTCGTGAGCCCCACAGACTGTCTTTCAAATGATAGAAAAAAGGGAAGGGTGGGCACTTTGATGGCAATCCCACCCAATGGAATCCAGATGCCCCAGTGTTAGACTTACACAGTTAGGTGAATAGTAGAAAATAATACAGTGGAGTGTAAGTGCCTTAAGTACCTTATTGGTCTGTGTGGAGAGAACTCTCGAGGGAGCAGAAGGAAATAGAGTGTGAGTTGAGGGAGAAAAAAATCTGTCGGGAATAATTTTAAACATAAAAGTTTCAGCTTTGGTCTGAGGATTGTGATAAAATTTCTGCCGCTTTCCTAGTCCCTAGAGTAAACATCCAGGAGGAAACAGAGGCGTGGCTGCCCTTTTTTATTTTGCTATGCAATTGGGATTAAAAACTTTCTTTTTGGGGTTTAGCTGTGCACTCTCTTTCCATTTCCCTTCCTGGAACTGAGGCACTGAGAGATGAGAATATTTTAAAAAAATATTCTATCACTCAGTTGATAATATTTTTAAGGGTCTACTGTGTGTAAAGCACTATACTAAGTGCCTGGGAGAGTACAAAAAGGTTAATAAACATGGTTTATACAGCCACATTGCACTGGGGCCTGGTTATACTCCCACTGCTCATAAATGGGATATTTGTATTATCTGCGTATATAAATAATTTTTGAAACACTTCCCAAAAGAAGAATTTTGAACTTTGGGTTGTATGCAATTGGCTCTGGAAACAATATCAAGCTCAAGTGTTTCACTGGTACTGGAACTTCTAAGCTATAATTTATCATGATTTTAGCCGCACCCATCCATCAATAAATCATTCAATCAATTGTATTTATTGAGCACTTGCTGTGTGCAGAGCACTGTACTAAGCTCTTGGGAGAGAACAATATAACAGATGTGATAGACATGTTCCCTGCCCACAGCTAACTTACTCTCTAGAAGGAAATTCCACCTATGACTGGAATAGAAAAGTAATGATATGTATTCAGCGCTTACTATGTGCTAAGCACTGAGGTAGATACAAGGTAATGAAATTGGAGACAGTACCAGTCCAACTCACATCTCACAGACTAAGTGGTAGGGAGAACAGGTATTTTATCCCCATTTAATGGAGAAGTCAAATGATTTGCCCTGAGTTGCACAACAGGCAGGTGTCAAAGCCAGGGTTAGAACCAAAGCCCTCTGACTCCCACACTGCTGATCTTCCAACTAGGCCATGAAGCAGACACCATTTTCTAAACTTTCTTATCACTCAATCAAATCTTAGCATCAAAGAGATAGACCTTTTAGAGAATGTTTTTAAGTGAGAGTTTGCATGCTTGCAGAGTATGTATGTATTTGCGGTTTGGCCAGCCAACCCACTGTAACTCATTCTCATCTATCTCATTGCCAACCTCTTGCTCAGGCCCTCCTTTCTGCCTGGAACTCCCTCCCCCTTCAGATCCAGCAGACTTCTGACCTCCCCATCTTCAAAGTCCTTTTGAAATCACTTTTCCAACAGGAGGCCTTCCCCATCAATCTCTCCTCTCCTCATCCTATATCCTCCCCAACTCCCACTTCAGCATTTCTGCACTACTTACATACTTGGGTACTCAAAGACCCCCATAGCATTATGTTCATATCTTCAACCCCATTTTTTTCATGGTCTTTGTTAAGCGCTCACTATGTGCCAGGCACTGGACTAAGCGATGGGGTAGATACAAGCTAATCAGGTTAGACCCAGATCATATCCCACATGGGGCTCACAGTCTTAATCCTCATTTTAGAGATGAGGTTACTGAAGTACAGAGAAAGTGGAGTGACTTGCCCAAGGTGTCACAGCAGAGAAGTGGTGGAATCAGAATTAGAACCCAGGTCCTTCCAACTCCAAGGCCTGTGCTCTATCTACTAGGCCATATTGCTTCTCTATTACTTCATCCTGTCTGTAACTAATTTCAATATCTGTCTCCCCCTTGCAGGATAAGAAGCTCCATAAGGGCAGGGATCGAGTCTACTAACTCTTGTAGAATCCCAAGCACTTAGTAGAATGCTCTGCCCTCAGTAACCATTCAAAAGATACCTTTGATTGATTGATTACAGTGTATATATATTTTGTGATCTCTTCCATTATTTAGAGAACACTTGTAGTACAGTGGAATGATTTTAGAGCTTAGACCAGTGTTTAAAGAAGCACTGTTCCATTGAGCCAAGTTCTCCTACCATAGGAATTCCAGAATTGTCAGGTATTGAAGCAAGTGGGGGCTTTCCATATACTTTACCATGACTGGGTTTCATGCTGTCTGACCATTCTAATTTGGTTCCACTGCATTTCTTTCTAATTATCTTTTTTTTCATTTCATTCCCTGAAGTGCAATGATTAGAGCATGCTTCAACTCCAGCCCAAAGTAGACCTTATCTAATGGTCGTGGTGAAATCAGAAGTTGTTTTGCATTAGAGAGCAAAGATGCAAGAGGGGAAAAATGGCATGAGTGAGCTCACACTATAAAGAGTATGTGAGATTTATTCTACTTCTGAGGCAAGAAATTGCAGAAGGCTAATAGTCTCACCACCTGTGAATTATTTGGGCATACCTCATAAGTGGATTCTTTCTTGTATTTGAGAAGAGAAATAAGTGGAATGTTGCCGTTTCTTCACTACATTAATTTTGTCAGTTTCCATTTTCATCATCATTGCTTTTTCAGATTTTCTTCCAAGACTCTAGTCATTCCAAAACCCAGGCTCTGGGGTTTTAGTTTTCCGAGACCATCTTAAAGCAAGTTCAGTCTGTCAGCACAGGGAACTGGGACAGATAGGGGGAAATAGCGTGTGATACTAGAAGACATCCTGATATAAATTCCAAGAACACTAAAGAAATGAGGCAGGAAATTATGTGCAACATGTAATAAATCCAAACTCTCCAATAAAATAAACATAACTTGCTTTGTTCCCACAGTAAGGTAATGTAGGGTGTCGTATTTCCCCTGCTGTTTTGTTGGATATAGTCTTAGTTTCCCACTTGAAATCTGCCAGAGTATTGTTCTAATTTGGGGTTTATCAATAGAACTTGAAATGAAAAGGGATAAAGGAAGCAATAAGAACCCCCTACTGTTCTGGTGCTGAAATAAGATGGAAAAAAATGTTTTAGAAACTGTCCATTATTTCCTGTGTGACTGTTAAAACCATCTGTCATTGAGGGCTAATATGGCAGTCTGATATGCAAGTCCACTTTGCCTGTCTCTTCATTTTGGGAAAGTAGATGAATTGTGTGATTACAAGCATATTTTGGAATCAACATTGTAATAGTTCACGGCTATTATCATTGTAATAGTTCAAGTTCTCACGGCTTTGACTACCATCTCTACGCAGATGACACGCAGATCTACATCTCCGCCCCTGTCCTCTCCCCCTCCCTTCAGGCTCGCATCTCCTCCTGCCTCCAGGACGTCTCCACCTGGATGTCGGCCCGCCACCTAAAACTCAACATGAGCAAGACTGAGCTCCTCATCTTCCCTCCCAAACCCGGTCCTCTCCCAGACTTCTCTATCACCGTGGATGGCACGACCATCCTTCCCGTCCCGCAGGCCCGCAATCTCGGTGTCATCCTTGACTCGTCCCTCTCGTTCACCCCACACATCCTATCCGTTACCAAGACCTGCCGGTTTCACCTCTACAATATCGCCAAGATCCGCCCTTTCCTCTCCACCCAAACGGCTACCTTACTATTACGGGCTCTCGTTATATCCCGGCTAGACTACTGTGTCAGCCTTCTCTCTGACCTCCCTTCCTCCTCTCTCGCCCCGCTCCGGTCTATTCTTCACTCTGCTGCCCGGCTCATCTTCCTGCAGAAACGATCTGGGCATGTCACTCCCCTTCTTAAACAACTCCAGTGGTTGCCTATCGACCTCCGCTCCAAACAAAAACTCCTCACTCTAGGCTTCGAGGCTCTCCATCACCTTGCCCCTTCCTACCTCTCCTCCCTTCTCTCTTTCTACCGCCCACCCCGCACGCTCCGCTCCTCTGCCGCCCACCTCCTCACCGTCCCTCGGTCTCGCCTATCCCGCCGTCGACCCCTGGGTCACGTCCTCCCGCGGTCCTGGAACGCCCTCCCTCCTCACCTCCGCCAAACTGATTCTCTTTCCCTCTTCAAAACCTTACTTAAAAATCACCTCCTCCAAGAGGCCTTCCCAGACTGAGCTCCTCTTCCCCCTCTACTCCCTCTGCCATCCCCCCTTTACCTCTCCGCAGCTAAACCCTCATTTTCCCCTTTTCCCTCTGCTCCTCCACCTCTCCCTTCCCATCCCCACAGCACTGTACTCGTCCGCTCAACTGTATATATTTTCGTTACCCTATTTATTTTGTTAATGAATTGTACATCGCCTTGATTCTATTTAGTTGCCATTGTTTTTACGAGATGTTCTTCCCCTTGACGCTGTTTAGTGCCATTGTTCTCGTCTGTCCGTCTCCCCCGATTAGACTGTAAGCCCGTCAAACGGCAGGGACTGTCTCTATCTGTTGCCGACTTGTTCATCCCAAGCGCTTAGTACAGTGCTCTGCACATAGTAAGCGCTCAATAAATACTATTGAATGAATGAATGAATGAATAGTTACCATTGGTTGGCATTTTATGTTTTTGATTTATACCATCAGCTAGGTGCCCTTTAAAAATCTAGTTGAAGCACCTTTTTCTTTATAGAAAAGAAGTTTGAACTACTGAGAAAGTGAAGAAATAACCAGGGATTTATATTTAAAAGATATAAATCAAGGTTTTTGGCAAAACTTTAGAATCATCTTTTGTTTGGAGACTGAGAAGCGATATGGTATAGTGGCAAGTACAGAAACAGCAATAAGATAGATCTATGTTCTCTTAATAGATTTGTTTCTGGCTCTGTGGGCTTGGGAAAGTTACAAAACTTCTCTGAGCCTCATTTTCCCATCTCTCAGAGGAGGATAAGGGTATTTTTTTTGTCTCTCACACTGGAATTTTATGAGAGAAGATGGATGTGGTGTCTGTTTTGATGGCTAAATGGATGTTGCTGCATAAGTGCAAAATATTTTTTGATTCATCATGCAAGAACATGTACATATGATTATTTACACATGTGTGAGGATGGAATCAAAGAAGTAACAGAAACCTATATAGGTTTCAAGTTGTTCCAGCTCTCCTTTCTTTACATTCTATAATTAATCTGTAAGAAACAGACGTATCAATTCAATATACAACCAAATGAAAGGGTGTTTAAAAAACTTGATTTACATTCAAAGTCACTCCTTCGAGCTGTGATCCTTTTTTATTTCCCATATTGGAACCTGACCTTAGCTAGCACATTTCTTTTTCTCAGTATTTACTTTGAACATAAACACTTGCCTTTTAAACTTTTGGGCTGTGCTAAGACCTAATGTACTCAAACCTCACCTAACCAGCTCCTCATTAAAGTGAAAAATCTCTAATCCACCTGGGCACAGAACAGTTAACTGTTAACAAGGGCAAGTTACTCAAAGGTATTAGAGATAATTTTATTATTTCTGCACTTGGGCTATTTCTCTAAATTTTAGATAATCTCCCTAGTGATCTCCTAGTTCCTACATAAATTTCTTATTTTCAGATTCCTTTACTTCCTCTGATTTAAATGTAAGTATGATATGATTATGGCCTAGAGGATAGAGCACGGGTCTGGGAGTCATAAGGTCATGGGTTCTAATCCTGGCTCTGCCACTTGTCTGTGATGTGACCTTGGGCAAGTGACTTCATTTCTCTGTCCCTCAGTTACTGCATCTCTAAAACGGGGATTATGACTGTAAACCCAGTGTGGGACAAGGGACTGTCCAACCTGATTTGCTTGCATTTCCCCCACTCCCATGCCCCGCAAGTTCCTGGTACAGTTCCTGACACATAGTAAGCCCTCAATAAATACCATAAAAAAGAGGGTTTTTTTTTCCAGTATAAAATTTGGTTTTCACTCGTGTATGACACAAGTTTAGTGCCAAGTGCCAAACTAAGGTTTGTGGAAAAGGTGCAGGATAATTTGACAAATCACCGCAATTGTGCACCACCACTGTGTCAGCCCGACAATGGATAAGGTGTGGTTTTAGGGCCTGAAACTTGTTATTGGCTGGTAGAGTGATGCATGATGTTGACAATTCACCACTAGGGTTAGGTCCAACCCCAAATTGGGGCAGCAAGCTGAGACTGCGTAGCATTAGCTGATGCATTAGCATTAGTGCTGGCCATATGTTGGAAATATAGTCAGCCTAGTCACAGACACCACCCCAGGGATCCCTCATCTCATCAGTTGGCCAGTCCAGGATTGTAAAAGTTCAAAATATCAACCATTTACCAGTTCACACCTGCCAAATTGTCCTATGTATTTCCCACATACTTTAGAATGGCATTTAGCTTCCTTCTAGCCACTTGCCTATATGGACCCAAAATTACATTTACATTACATTTTCTACCCTCAAAAAAGGCTGAAAAACTACACTTGTCTTGAATGGGCATGCCCAAAGTGTTAAAGGAAGTTCAGTAAGGTTTTTGTCATAGGAATCTTGTACTTTTTACACAAAAGCCCTTTTCCTCTGGAAAGAGCACAGGTTTGGGAATCAGAGTACCTCCCTGCTGGGGTTATGCCATCAGTTCTATAGGTTTCTGGCCAAAGAATATCCTTGGGAATTCCACAAGATGGACAACTCAGTAAAGTCCTGAAAAATAAGTGACTTACATGGGCAACAAAGGACTGTGGAGTCTACCAAGACTGCCACCTGCCTCATTACAGCATGGAAAAAACCTTGACATGCCCTTCCCAGTCTGTTTCCTCCTGCCTGTCCCTGAAGTATCAGAACGAGCCTCATTTGTGGTTCCCAATGTGAGTCTCCATTTTAATGTAATAGTTAAGATTTTTAAAGCTGGAGAGAAATTCTGCCCTTTAAATATTTGTCTAGGTAACTCAATGATTACGGGATGATTCTGAGGCCCCAGAACACTATAACTTATTTGACTATTATATTATCAATGTCCTTGATTATCAAGAGGCTCTAGATGGTGAATTGGATCGCTGGCTAGTTTCTGTCTCGACCTATTTATATATCAAGCAGATTGTGATAACTTATAATAAGCATTTTCATCCTCATGTGGAGCTTATTGTTTCTCCACATGGACGCCTTATTCTGCCATTCAGATTCAGGCTTCCAAGTCACTCATCCCCCTATGCAATAACAGCTAATATCATTGTCCTCGTTCTCATCCTCCTCCCCACCCTTAAGTATCAATTCCATATGGAACATTCCCCTTCAAAGGGAATAAATCAACTGGAGCTCTAAGCCAGGAAGAAATACATGGGAGTGTGGAATAAGGGGGAGAATCCTGTGTCTGATTATTCTCTGGAGAGCACAATTAATATTTAGTCAGAGTTCATCCTAAAACTCCTAGATCTAAATATCTAAACTTGAAGCTTTTACTTGCCTGAAAATTACAGCTCCTTTTAGAAGAAGGTATGCTCCTTTTGCCAGAAAAATAAAAATAAATAAATGCTGCTGAGGATCCTGAATTTAATCTTTTTCCAAATGATTAAGATGCTTAGACTTTGAAGTTGCTAAAAGACTTCTCTTCATCATCACCATCAATATTAAAAGCCCACCTGTGTCTGATACTGTGCTGGGCTTGGTACAAAATAGATTTCAAAGCATGGTCCCTGCCCTCAAGGAGTTTATGTCCCAAAGCAATGCCATTCTTATAGCTGACAAGGAAAGAGAGGAACAGACAGACAGACCTGTTCAAAATGGAGCTAGAAAGGAGATCTCTATGGTGTTATGCTTTTCAATATATTCTTTGGCTACAGTTCATTCTAATATTTAAGTAAGGCACTCTTTTAGGAATTTAATGATCCCAGATGATGCTGTTCATAGTTAATGCAACTGCAGGTAAATAATCCCTTTGCCAAATAATACTGAATGGACAATATATACAGTATATTTATTGAAACACTAGCCCCCTACTTTTTTTAGCTGACAACACCATCAGCTAAATAATATAAGAGAGTTGTGGAGACTCATATAGTAAAGAGTTTCAAAAAAAAGCTAAGTTTAAAGAAACTTCTCAAATTCCCCAACCAGATTATTTTCTTCTGAAATACTGCACATGGGGTTCCTCGAGGCGTGACGTCCCTAAATAATTTTAGCAATTGATTTTTTTATATGCTAAATGAAACATTATTGTAGGAATTATATCCAATCCAATAACCTTTTGGGGTGGGAAAAAAGCACAAGGAATTTTGCTTCATTCATTCATTCATATTTATTGAGCGCTTACTGTGGGCAGAACACTGTACTAAGTGCTAGGGAGAGTACAATGCAACCACAAACAGACACATTACATTCCCTGCCCACAATGAGCTTACAGTCTAGATGGGGAGTGACTCATTGACCTTTAAGTCCTCTTCCCTCTCTTCTCCTGTGGTCTTTATGGGCGACCCCCAGATGTTGTTATTAATAATAATTAATATTTATAATAATAGTAGTAGTATTTGTTAAGTGCTTATTGCGTGCCAAGCAAGGGATAGATTCAATATCATCAGGTTGGAAACACTCCCTATCCCACATGGGAATCACAGTCTAAGTGGGAGGAAGAACAGGCTTTGAATCCCCATTTTGCATATGAGGAAACAGAGGCACAGAGAAGTTCAGTGACTTGCCCAAGGAAATACAGCAGGTAAGCGGCAGAGCCAGGATTAGTACCCAGGTCATCTGACTCCCTGACTCATGCTCTTTTCCTTAGGCCATGGTTGTCAGACTGTCCTGAAAGCATAACACCCTCCCCACTTGATTGATTGATTGTATCTTTGCCCCAGCCACTACTAAACCAAATATAGCTCCAGCAGTGTCAGGGTGGGGAGTATATGAGTGTAGAGAAAGAGCCACATGTGCACTCCAAAGAGGATAAGAGGATAAGAGGAAGAAAATTTCCATTTTGGGACAACACAAGCTTTTGCTGACTCAGAATAATTATAGCCTTAATTAAGCCCAGTTCCCCAGTAGCCACAATAACCCTGTCACTTAATTTTTCTGGGCCTGTTTCCTTATCTGCAAAATGGAGATTAGATTGCTGTTTTTCCTCCCGCTTAGATTATGAGCGCTGTATGGGACAGGGACTTTGTCTGACCTGATTGAGCTCCTCTTCCCCCTCTACTCCCTCTGCCATCCCCCCTTTTACCTCTCCGCAGCTAAAGCCTCATTTTCCCCTTTTCCCTCTGCTCCTCCACCTCTCCCTTCCCATCCCCACAGCACTGTACCCGTCCGCTCAACTGTATATATTTTCGTTACCCTATTTATTTTGTTAATGAATTGTACATCGCCTTGATTCTATTTAGTTGCCATTGTTTTTACGAGATGTTCTTCCCCTTGACGCTGTTTAGTGCCATTGTTCTTGTCTGTCCGTCTCCCCCGATTAGACTGTAAGCCCGTCAAACGGCAGGGACTGTCTCTATCTGTTGCCGACTTGTTCATCCCAAGCGCTTAGTACAGTGCTCTGCACATAGTAAGCGCTCAATAAATACTATTGAATGAATGAATGAATTATGTCTACCCCAGCGCATAGTACAGTGTTTGGTGCATAGTGAGCACTTAACAGATACCCCAGTTGTTATTATTATCATTATCATTATCAGCCAAACAGTGGTATTTATTGAATACGTAATCTGGGCACAGCACCGCACAGTGCAAGGTGCAGTGAATAGGTTGGCTTTAGAGGAGAGAAGTGTGTGGACTAGCGAGGTAGGGTAAGATGGGGAGGGCTGATTTTCTCAAGGCCTACAGTAATGAGTTTCTGTTTGATACAGAGATAGATAGACAGCCATTGGAGGTGTTTGAGGAGTGGGAAGAGGTGGACTGATTGGTTTTAATTCTGCTCGGATGTTACTACTGACAATACAGTTTTATAGGGACGAGTGTGGCTAAGGCCAATGTATGTCCAACATTCTCTTCTACATTTTGTGCTATAAATATTGCCCTTTGCTGCTCTGTTGCATTTGCTCCCTTACAACTGTCTGAGGCTTGTTTGAGGTTTTGCTTCCTTGAGTCTTTAAAGTATTTCTTCTGTCGACCACATTAATGGTACCCCATTTCAACTTACCATAGTGCTGCATATCCTGCTGTTTTTCATTCTCCTCACATGTCACGTTTGAGTTAAGTTATGATGGAACAAGCATTACTCCTTTTGAGGAGTATTGCTTGCATTCCAGGACCTCATTGTTTCTGATCATGTTTGGCCATCTGATATTAAGTATTGCATAAAAATAGCATTGTTGAAACTACTCTCCAAGTTATATGAGATAGACATCTGTGATTGGTTCACCAATTCTCCCCTCTTTTCAAAGGAGATTGGACACTTCCCACCAATTCTCACCTTTTTTCAAAGAAGATTGGACACTTCCTCTGCAATTGCACTCAGAAGTTCACTGTAATGGTAAACCACATGGCTGATTCTGCTCCAGTATTTGAGGAGCAAAATTTTGTGATTGAGGTCATTAGGTAGCCCTAGTGTAGTTTTTCATTATTGGATGAACCCACTGGTTCAGATGAGTCAGAGAGTAGCAGGAGTGAGAAGATTGGAAACATGGAAAGAGCTATGAAACCTGCAAAGCAGCTGTAGATGATTGACTGTGATGACTGCATGGCCAATTAGCATAACTAAAATATTTTTAAACATTTCAGTTAGGTTAATCGACCATACAGTCATCATAGTCAATCACTCTATTAAAGAATTCTTATTTCAGGAGTGTGCTTTCCCCCATGATTCTGAGCACTAATAACATTTCTGCAGTCGTCTACATGAAATTTAGTCCCAAATACATGATGATTATGGTATTTGTTAAATGCTTACTATGTGCCAAGCAGTGTTCTAGGTGCTGGGGTAGATACAAGGTAATCAGGTTGTCCTATGTGGGGCTCAGAGTCTCAATCCCCATTTTACTGATGTGGTAACTGAGGCACAGAGAGGTGGCTTGCCGAAACACACCCAGTAGACAAGTGGCAGAGCTGGGATTAGAACCCACGACCTCTGACTCCCAAGCCCGTGCTCTTTCCACTAAGCCATGCTGCTATTGTAAATAAGTTTAAGTAAAATTTGTTACTATTTTGGAAAGTATCTAAATTAGTATTTTGAATTGCAATTTGGAAAAATCACTGATCAGTTGTATTTATCCAGTGCTTACTGTGTGCAGAACACTGTACTAAGAACTTGGGAGTATACAGTATAACAGAGATGGTAGACACAATCCCTGCCTGAAGGAAACTGAGATAATTAAAGTAGCTAGCTCACTAGGAAATCAATTCACAAAAGGAGAGGATGTACTTTCCAAGTACTTAGTACAGTGCTTTGCACACAGTAAGTGCTCAGTAAATATGATTGAATGAATGAACAAGGTGTTTGAGTTTGAGGGGGTGTCAGAAGCATGTCTATCTCGGGAGCAGCAAGCAGTGGTGGAGTGTGAAATTCCCCAGAGGTGCTCTTGTATTGTTTCCTTTGGTCCCTGGTATGCATAGTTTTTCAGCTGCAGGGATTTTTTTTTTCCCAGAACTTCTTTTTGCCTCCTGAAGAAATAGGTGAAATATAACCAACTTACAGATCCAAGATAGAAATATTGAAAGCTTCAAATACATTCCCACAACTTGGAGATCTGAAAGGGGGAGGTTGTCTCCTTAACCATAACATTCACCCAGCTCTTTTGGGTCTTTAGGAACAAATAGATTTCAGGGTAAAGAAACAAAAGTCCATAGGGTTAGGTTTTCCTACCCTATAGCTTCTCTTTGCAAAATTATTCTCCTGGAGAATCCGGTCTTCAGTCCTTAATTGAGCAATCCTTAGCTGAGCAGTTCTGCTATTTTAATTTTATCGCTAGGCAAATGATTACTGCAGAAATAGAAAACCAGACCAATGGGCTATTCCTAGCACAAAATGCCTTTAAAACTTCCAGACCATAACATTTTGATAACCATCCAAATCTTGACTGTGATTTGAGCCTCGATCAGGATAAATACAGGTATCAATTGTGTTTACTCTCTGTTAGAGTTTTGATGAAGTAATAATAGCACCCATTGTGTTAAATTTTATATTTTTACATCAGTGGAAGGTGACAAGTCCAATATGTTCTTTATAAACTTTCTAGAGATAACTTACTTCATAATGCTCAATGGCCAGTTGAATTTTCCTTTATAGTAACCTTTATGAATCAACAATTACCAATATTAATTTTATTGGCTGAGAAATTGTGTTCTGGTCGAACCTTTCCAAAATACCAAGAGGTGTCTCAGCATTTTTTTATATGAACTGTATATCCTGGAATGGAATTATCAAATGTTAAGTTACTACTGTATATTTCTGAAATCAAACACCGGAGAAGCATTTAAAAGTAAAATCTAAACTTTATTTTCTAGAAAATTATGCTTCTCCTCCTCGATTCTGCTCCCAAATTAGAGGAATAAACATTTAAGGCACTGGTATGACCCGCCTGTTGATGATTTTGTGATAATTAAAATTGTGACAGAGTTCCTTACCAAGGTGGTAGGTGGCCTGAGTGGAAAGTAAGGAATGTATTTTTTTTTTCTGGATGATACAATGCAGAAATCCCTCTACCTGCTGATATGGCTTTTTATATCCTGCAACAATATAGGCTTTTCTCATCAGTAGCAAAGGAAATGTTTTAGGCAGTTGCCTCAAAGGAGCTTTGCATATTGTCACTGGCAGTTCATCATATCCCAAAACAGTGGGCTTGTGATAAGAACCAGATGATTTACATTTCTTAAGCAAAACCAGCAGCAAATTTAATCCCAGAAAGAACTGTGTCTCAATCTCCATATAAATTTGATGCTCTTTGGGTTTGTCCATCAACAAGATAATGACTTTCCCTAGGACTGTGCTACTGATTAATATCTGAAAGCCATTGGAAGCCACCTAGTATCGTCTCTGTTTTGTTGAGCAGACAGAAAACTGAAATGCTATATTTGGAATTGTTGGGGGAGATCAAGGGTGTATAAAATTTGCAATCAGGTAATAGGTGTGAGAAAAGGTGAGAGTAGACAGGAACTATGGGCTGAAAGTAAGAATTCCAAATTAGTATTTCAGTGACTCTAGGAAAAAAAAGATCCAAGCACTTTACTATCCTGCCGTTTTGGCTTTTACTCATTATCTAATGTTAGACTCTTGCACCATATTCCACTTCTTTCCACTTCTCCCAACCCCAAAACTCACTACAAAAAGATGGTTCTCTCATCATGGTGGGAGAGTTCTCCTATTGTTCGGGTTGCTTTAATTTCGAGGTATATGACATCCATCTTGTACTGTCACATACTGTTCCAGATGGTTTAGACTAAATGCTGTCTGGGGCTAGAGGTGAAGAGGCTAATTTTGCAGACTTACAACAGCACAAATCTATGGTGCAGATACTATACCTTTTTAATACTTAATAGTAAAATTTGACAAAAAATCACATATGTGATATGTAGGGTACCTAGGCTATGTACAAATTCTGTTTTACAAAATTCTAACAGCTTTCATTTTCTAGTCTAAACTCTTCTATTTTTTTTAATCTTGGGATGAAAGCATTTCCCACACATTCAGCATTAATGCATGTTCAGTTGCCATATTCTTATCATTTATGATTTCTGTAAGGACTTTTCCTCCTTCATTCAATAACTTACAGAAAGTCCATTGTATCCGAAGTTGTCCTAGAGAGTGCTGCCTCTATATGAGGTGGTACTTTTGGGGTCAGTTCAAGGTTATGTGTATATTGAGCATGGAATACTGGGGAAGTATTGCTTTAGGAAATTACTAGAAGCATTTGAAATACTTGCAGCTAGGAAACTTGAAGTCATTCACTTAAGGTTTTGTTTTACTAATTGACACATTTTGGAAGGAAAAAAATGAGAAAACATTTATCTAAATGCATTTTATGTCAAAAGAAAGAAAAGACAGAAACTTCCCTGAAGACTGCAGGAATGAGGAAAGCTCTTCTAATATCCATGGGAGGGATATAATGAACCGTGACCAGAGTCTGTATTCTAGGCAATTGGCATTTACTGATGCTTAGAGAATCATCAACCTGGGGAAAAGCCACCAGCAGATTGAGTACTTTCTAATAGAAGGAAAACTGGTGGAAAGTAGTTACCATCCCGAGGCAGTTTCTCAGGTCTATAGTCCTGCTTTAAACTTACTAAGTGTAAGATGACCATGAGGTGTGGCCTCCACACAGGCAGGACTGGGGGGAAAAAAACGGAGGGAGGGAGGTGGAAGGGTGGGGTGTTAAAATATGCCTGTAGGACAGCATTTCTTAAATTGGGGTGTAGGACCCTATGGAGTTGCAGTGAAGTTTCTTGGGAGTTGAAGAAACCAAAGCTTCTGAACAGTTGTTTAGCAGTATTAGAACTGTTGCTTATATGAAAAGGAAGGGCAGATCTACCTCACTCCCTGGGCCCTATCTCTGCATCTGACTCTTCCTCAACCTAGAGAAGCAGCATGACCTTGTGGAAAGAGCATAGGTCTGGGAGTCACAGGACCTGGCCTCTAATCCTGGCTCTGCCACTTGTCTGCTGTGTGACCCTGGCTAAGTCACTTAACTCCTCTGTACCTCAGTTACCTCATCTGTAAAATGGAGATTGAGACTGTGAGCCCCACATGGGTCATGAACTGTGTCCAACCGTATTATCTAGTAATAATAATAATAATAATAATATTTGTATTTGTTAAGCGCTTACTATGTGCAGAGCACTGTTCTAAGCGCTGGGGTAGACAGGGGAATCAGGTTGTCCCACGTGGGGCTCACAGTCTTCATCCTCATTTTACAGATGAGGGAACTGAGGCCCAGAGAAGTGAAGTGACTTGCCCACAGTCACACAGCTGAGAAGTGGCAGAGCTGGGATTCGAACCCATGACCTCTGACTCCCAAGCCCGTGCTCTTTCCACTGAGCCACGCTGCTTCTCATGTATCTACCCCAGGGTTTAGAACAGTGCCTGGCACATAGTAAGCAGTAAACAAATACCATTAAATCAAAACAATCAAAACATCAAACAGACAAAACCCCTTGAAAACCTGCTGCATTGTGGAGAAAGAAAGATCAGTACTTTGGGTTTTTGGTCAGCTATCTGCTAACGATGGTGCCTCCAAGACAAACCAAGGACATTAGTTTCTTTATTGTAGAGAGGTGTTGTGGGAGGTGGGGAGTTGTAGTAGCCCTCAGGGAACTCAGGGCTGAAAAAGTATGCAAACCACAGTATTGAGAACAGGGAGAATAAATCTAAGGGTTTTTTGGCAGCCTAAAGAAGCTTGGGTTGAAGGGTCCAGATGTGTCAGTCAGCACTTTTAACTAGGTCTTTAATTTACTAATTTATTTTTGAGTCTGACTTTCCAGGCTTCACTAGTTAAGTGTTAGCAAAAGCTGACATTTTTGAAAAGTTATCATAAAGTAAATAGGTGCTTGCATCTTAAAGAACTCAAGTGATAAACACAAGTTCTGACTGGATTTAGACATGTTATGTACTTACGCTGAGGACCCTCTTAAAAACTGCAATAAATAAATGCTTGAAATTTTAAATGGCCTTCAAGGCCATACTAGAATGTTAGACTTCATAGTAGAGACAAAAACCTGGCTCAGTTAAGAGGAGGAAAATCACTTTACTTTCTTTACCATTAAATATGGATTCAGTTGAAATGAATGATGTTTATTCCACTTGTTAAAGGAAAACTTGGAATCTGTTACAGTTTGAGGCCACATGCTTTCTGGGAATATATAGGTCTTATAACAAACTTTGGAATGCAAATAGCAGGCACATGGCTCTCTTCTGGGTGGGTGTGCAATTTATTTCAGAGAAATTTGGGCCCTTAATGTGTCTAGTTGTGCTGAAACATGTAATATGTGATGAGGTAACAGTGTTCAGTCAGTGAAGCTTCACTTCACAACTCTAATTGCTCTCTAAATTAGGTTTAGGATAAATACTGAACAATTTCAGCAGAATTTCAGAGTACTTGTTTCTCTAGAAAAACCAAATAACTGTTGCAATTTTAGTTCAGAAAGGTTCATCCCTAGAAAGCAGCCAGATGGAATAATCTCAATAAACTGGCATTCTGGTACCCTTATCTCACATGTAAATGCTAATAAGATTGTATCTTGGGGATGGAACACATCTGTGACTATTACATATGAGATAGTTTGCAGCTGTAGGAATTGAATGTATTCATTGCTTATCACATATTTATAGCATTTATCCTAGCATTTGTGGAGTTGACACACAATTAAGTCACATTTCAGCTTACTACAGATAAGGGAAGATTAAATTTTGTAAATGTAATTCTTGTAGCACACACAGTAGGCACATCTAGCATTTTCCCTCAATACCATCTAGTCTTTCCGAGAATCATTTGGTGCCACCCAGTATATGAGGCTTCCATGTAGACTTGGATCTCTTCTAGGATGTCAAATCTGGTGTTTTCATATGATCGGCATGAGAAAGAAGGGGTGGAAAATGAGCATTCGTATGGCAAAAGAACAAAGGAAGGTGACCATTTTCCCCCAGCCAATGTCAGTCCAGAATGACAGCTCCTGCTGTTGAGGTCTTATTTTCTTTAAAACTTTTTATTTTAAAAAGGAAGCACTTTCCCTTAAAAAGGAAATGCTTTGTGTTGCAGGGGCAGTTATTTTACCCATTCTTCAGGATGAGACCAGTTGGGTGCCATAATATATTTGGTGGGACTTCTGTCTAGGGATACTCAGAAGTTCACATTTTACATTTCTCAATCAATAGTGTTTATTGTGTACTTACTGTGTGCAGAGCACTGTACTAAGCACTTGGGAGAGTACAATACAACAGGGCACTTTCCCTGCCCACAAGGGAGCTTACAATCCTTACAAATTATGTTCTGCTCATATCAAAAAATAAGTTTTAAAATGGGGTATTTTGGACATTCCTACCTCATTTGCCTGTCCCACCCCCTGTTGTTTTTCTGCTGGATTTCTTGGCACTTGCTCTCTTGGGAAAAATGAAGGGTTGGGCTCCATTTGAAATATATTGGTATTGAAATTGTGCTGTAGATTTATTTGTCAAGGTATTGGGAACAGGATACTAATGAGAGATTTTGTTTTTTCTAGAGTTCTAGAACGGCTCGATCTGAAGAGGACCGTGATGCCCTATGGGACGCTTGGGGTCCATGGAGCGAATGTTCACGCACTTGTGGAGGAGGGGCTTCTTACTCTCTAAGAAGATGTCTCAGTAGCAAGTAAGCTGAACTCCCCACGGTTCTTTTGTATTCTGGCTGGGAATAAATGATGCTTAAATGAGGTTCAGCATAAATGTTGCAGCCCAGTGAGTTTTTGTATTCTTCTAGTCACTCTGTCACACTACTATTGGGAACAAAAAGAATGCATCGAAAAAGCTTAGCTTGAGTTCCATGAACTTTTATTCTCCATAGTCTCTGGGCCACTTTGGTCAGAATGATAATAGCATTTAACCTGATTCTTCATCTAAGAAAGAGGGAGGATGAGATGATTGAAAATCACAGAGGCTGCCCGCTACCATGTTTAGGCCAATTTATGTGCATTTAGGAAGCAAAGGATGGGTAGATTATTTTTGTTTTGTTTTATCAAATTTGCAATGAGGCTGTGTCCACCATATGCTTGGTGATATAGACCTAGAGCTTCTTTTAAGGAAAAATCTGTCTACTTTTACAGGATACCCAAAAGAATGCTTTAAAAAAAAGTAACACAGACCACAGTTTATCACTCGGGATATTTAGATGAATTAAATAGGGCCCAGGGTCCTTGAGTCCTGAGTTGGAGTTTCCCCTGAAACCTAATCTGAGTGACAGAGACCTCTTGAAGAGTTTAGAAAATGGGCCCTAACACAGCCATTCCAGTGTTGAGGACACATCTTCGGGGAGATGCTGGGATGTCTTAGTTCCATGCGGTCAATCCCCAATAGGGCCTTAATAATAATAATTATGGTACTTGTTAAGTGCTCACTGTATGCCAAGCACTGTTCTATGCACTGAGGTAGATACAAGTTAATCAGGTTGGTCACAGTTCCTATCCCACGTGAGACTCACGTTCTTAATCCCCATTTCAAAGATGAGATAACTAAAGGACAGAGAAGTGAAGTGACTTGCCCAAAGTCACACAGCAGAAATGTGGCAGAACTGAGATTAGAACCCAGGTCATTCTGACTCCTAGGCCTGTGCTCTATCCACTAAGCCACGCTGCTTCTCTCATTCCATCATGAAGAAGGCTCCCCTGCCCCTCTGAGAAGGCCATATCAAGGCTTGGGGGAATCTCTGACAAGGTGGCAAGGATGCTCACCCCTCTGCTTGCACTCTAAATAATAATAATAATAGTGATAATTATGGTGTTTGTTAAGCACTTACTCTGTGCCAGGCACTGTATTAAGCACTGGAATGGATACAAGTAAATTGAGTTGGACACAGTCCCTGTCCCACATGCCCATTTTTACAGATCAATGCCCATTTTTACAGATGAGGTAGCTGAGGTACAGAGAAGTGAAGTGACTTGCCTGAGGTCACACAGCAGACAAGTGGTGGAGCTGGGATAAAACCCATGACCTTCTGACTCCCAGGCCCATTGTCTATCCATGGCGTATATATTTCCTATATGCCTAGCAATTCTGGCATCAGGGCAGGTGTCTGCCTTGTTTTGATAGACAAAATAATAGTAATAATAATGTTGGTATTTGTTAAGCGCTTACTATGTGCAGAGCACTGTTCTAAGCGCTGGGGTAGATACAGGGTAATCAGGTTGTCCCACGTGAGGCTCACAGTTAATCCCCATTTTACAAATGAGGTAACTGAGGCACAGAGAAGTGAAGTGACTTGCCCACAGTCACACAGCTGACAAGTGGCAGAGCCGGGAGTCGAACTCATGACCTCTGACTCCGAAGCCCAGGCTCTTTCCACTGAGCCACGCTGCTTCCCCTAATAATAATGTTGGTATTTGTTAAGTGCTTACTATGTGCAGAGCACTGTTCTAAGCGCTGGGTAGATACAGGGTAATCAGGTTGTCCCACGTGGGGCTCACAGTCTTCATCTCCATTTTACAGATGAGGTAACTGAGGCACAGAGAAGTTAAGTGACTTGCCCACAGTCACACAGCTGACAAGTGGCAGAGCTGGGATTCGAACTCGTGACCTCCGACTCCCAAGCCCGGGCTCTTTCCACTGAGCCACGCTGCTTCTCTACCAAAATGGCAGGGAAGGGGGTGGTGGGAGGACTACATTACCCTAAGTGGATCCGGAGTATGTGTATCTACTCCACCCTTGATACGTGACAGGAGAATTGGAATCTATAATAATTATTCCTCCTTAAACTGAGGAGGCAGCATATGTAGATAATGGGGCTCTACTGATGAACCTCATCGTGGGCGAGGAACATGTCTGTCAACTCTGTTGTTTTGTACTATCCCAAGCGCTTAGTACAGTGTTCTGCACAGAGTAAGCACTCAATAAATACGATTGATTAAAAATACGATTAATTGAAAATTGATTGACATCATGAATGCACTGGTAACTCACCATCGAATTTGGAATTATGCTAAGGAAAAAAACAAAGCAAGTTATTGGAGGTACGGGAACAGTGGAGATTGAATCATTTTTACGAGAGGCAGACATCCATTGAGACTGGTCACACCACATGTTCCACTTTCCACAGCCTGGAACCTCCTAAACTGAAAGCAACATTCACAGCACGTTATGCAGCAAGCAAAAATGAATGGCTTTGGTGTGTCATTGTTTTGAAACCACACAGTTACAATTTGAAACGACAACATATGGCTTAGCAATGTAGCAACATTTTATAGTCAACCTGAGCAGTGAGACTTCCTGAAAAAAGGGTGTCTGACATGAGCAGGCAGAAGCTGAAATTAATAGCATCAGATGGCTAGCCTCTGTTGCTAACGAATCTGGAAGAAAGAACTATATCTCTGAGTGAAAGGTGAAGGGAGAGCCAGCAATAATTGTGAATTTCAGTAATTTTTTGCATTTGTTCCACGACTGTAGAATATCATTTTAATGCTGTGACTGGAGTTACTGAGTCAACACACAATGTATTTATTATCCTATCGAGTCACACTTCTAAATACGTGAGTCCGATAATCGAGGTAATTTATCGAGCATCTAGAAAATGCTGTACTAAATGTTGTAGTAGGCACTTGGGGGATTGAGAATGAAGTAGTCCCTGACCCTGAGCAGTTCACAATCTAAGAAGGGGGAAGGGAACCACAGAAATAATAATACAATGCTGTAAATTGAAAGTTAAACCGTTTCTGATGGAAAGCCGCCTCAGTGGGGAGCGTGGCTGAGGCTTAGAGGTGTTTGGGATGTAGGGAGAACATTCAGTTTCACACCAGTGGCAAGATGCTTTGGAAGCAATCTTTGCCTCTGCTTTCTGCTCTACCAGAGAGACGTGCTTGGTCACTGCAAGGAGGGTAGAGTTGCTCCGGAAGAAGGAACTGAAGCCCTGGCGTCCACATTTAACCCAGTGGAAGGGCTCAGGCAGCAATCAATCAGTGAATGAATGGTATTGAGCACTTTTTGTATGCAGAACACTTTACTAAGTGCTTAGGAGCACACAATACAACAGAGTTGGTAGACCGGTTCCCTGCCCATAATGAGCTCTGTCTTCTGGCTTTTCCTCCTCTGCCTTCAAATACTTTCAAACCTTCTCTTGAGCCTATTTTACCATCTCTCTCCTCCAAAGGCTGTCCAAAATACTTGAATGAGCTGTAGTCACTCGTTGCTTTCATTTCCTGCCCACCACATCTGTTCACAGACAACTGTAACCTGTAATTGATTGTAATCAATCAGTGGTATTTATTGAACACTTACTATGTGCAGAACATTGTACTAAGCTCTTGGGAGAGTACAATACAACAGAATTAGCTGTAATCTAGCTTTCCCACTTCATTTGAAGGAGAATGTGCTCACCAATATCTATTTTACTCTATTAATACTCTCCCAAACACTTAGTACAACACTATGCATTGTGCTCAGAAAATAGTACTCATTAAGTTCTAATGACATCCTTTTAGCTAAGTCTCCAATTTCTCATAATGCTCCTTCACCTATTGGATGCCTTTAACACTACTGATTGCCCCTTTCTCCTATGAATTTTCTCTCTTCCTAGATCTCTATCTACTCATTCTCCCCTCACACTTTAGCTGTGGGACTCCTACAGGACTCCTCTGTTTTCATCCTATTGGGAAATTTTGTTTTTTAAATGGTATTTGCTAAATGCTTACTAAGTGCCGAGCTCTGGTCTAAGTGCTGGGATAGATGTGAGTTTATCAGATTGGACATGGGGCTCAGAGTTCAAGTTTGAGGGAAAATAATTGAATCCCCATTTTACAGATGAAGTAACTGAGGCACAAGAAAGTTAAGTGACTTGCCCAGGGTAGCGCAACAAGCAATTGGCAGATCCAGGATTAGAACCCAGGTTCTCCGACTCCCAGGCCCGTGCTCTTTCCACTAGGCCACGCTGCTTGTAGAATTTATACATTCCCATGGATACAATGCCACCTTTTTGGGAAAGTACTTCTAATCCATCTCAACACCCCCTACCTCTCACCTGCCCTACCATCTTGCATTTCCTCCTGCCTCCAGGACATCTCCAGCTGCATGACTTGCAAGCACCTTAAATTAAAAATAGCTAAACCTGAATTCCTCCTAACTTTCCCAGTAAAATTGACATCATCATCATTCTCCCTTTCCCAGAAACTCACAACTTGATTTCATCTTTGACCCTTCTCTTTCACCAATATCGTCATCAGTATTTACTGAGTGCTTACAGTGCACAGAGCACTGTACAAAGCGCTTGGGAGAATACAACAGAGTTGGTAGACACTTTCCCTTTCACAACAAGTTTACAGTTTAGTTTGGCCACCACCCTGGTCTTAACCTTCATCACCTCTGGTTGGATTACTTCATCAGCCTCTTTAACAACCCATGCAGAATGCATCATTCCCTTCCTGAAAAATCCTTGATTGCTACACTGTTTTGTCTTCCCACTGCATTCATTCATTCATTTATTCAGTAGTATTTATTGAGCGCTTACTATGTGCAGAGCACTGTACTAAGTGTGCATGGTATTCCCTCCCCATTAAAATATGCCAAAAGGGAAAGAAGAAGGGAAGGATAATAGGACGGAACACCTTGCCCCCTCCTACCTCATTTTGCTACTGTCCTACTACAGCCCAGCCGACACAGTTCTCTCCTCTCATGCCAACCTACTCAATGTGCCTCCATCTCATCCATCTCTCCCACGCCCTGCCTCTGGCCTGGAACATCCTCCCTCTTCATATCCGACAGACATATTACCCTCTCTAAAACAATTCCTATTCTACAGATGAGGGAACTGAGGCACAGAGAAGTGCAATGGCTTGCCCAAGGCCACACAGCAGATGAGTGGTGGAGCTGGGATTAGAACCCAGGGCCTTCTGACTCCCAGGTTCGTGCTCTACCCACTAGGCCACGCAGGTGGCAGCAACACTTTAATAATCTCCTTATCATTCTTTCCACCATTTAGGATGACCCTCTAAAATCAGTGTTCAGAGCACTGGACTAAGAACTTGGGCAAGAACAATAGAGTTAGTAGGCATGCTCCCTGCACTCAAAGAGCTTACATGCACATGAGTGATGACTTTCCTTTGGTCCAAAACTTAAGTTGCCACTGAACTCAGAGCCATGAAGAATGACAAAATTCTTGCATCTGAATGGCATACCTGCTTATTTACCTCTACATAGTCTTATTCAGCATTCATTATGGTTATTTAACATTCAGCGGTATTTGTTAAGCGCTTACTAAGTGCCAAGCACTGTTCTAAGCCATTTACAAAAAGAAAGGAGGCCAGAAACTTCCTGCATAAGTCATTATAGTTTCTTACTGGTCACCATTGCTGGCAAGATGCTAACTAGAGTCCTCGTTGGCTGACTGCTGATGAAAATCTTTATAGGCATCTGGGAGTTTGAGAACAAGGTACCTTTCACATCTATCTGGATTCCCTTTAATATTAGGCACTCTAAATTTGTAAGACTTGATGCCAAACTGTGAAATAACCATAAAATATCTATCCAGCTTTATGAAGACATAGCCACATACTCTCAAAACATAGACAAATGTTGCCAGTGTTTAGGGTAATGCATTTGAATACTCACTAGAAACATATGTCTTGTGACATAGAATGGAACTGGGTGAATATCAATCAAATGCAACTTTCTGTAGTGGCCTGTCAGAGGGTGAGACCCAATTTAAAGGACTAAATCAACCTCAAAGTAATAAAGAAATGAAATTTGACTTGACTGCTGTATGAAAGTCGAAGTGACATTTTTGTCTCCTAAGAATTTATGATTTCAGTTTTCAATTGAATGCAATGTGATTTCTGTTTGCCCATAAAATATTATAGATAAAAAATTAATAAAACTCTTAATAGAAGAGCCCTATTGATTTCTGGAGCACATGACAGAGAATGCAATTAGAGACTTCTCTGGGGTGGTGCAAGCAGTTTGAAAAACAAGGAAAGGACCTATGTGGACATTTTCAAGTCTGGCAAGAGCAGAAAATATTAATATATGGGTATTTTTCTGTCAAACTTACTATTTGATTTATAGCCTATAGCATTATCCAAGCACATATATTGAATAAGAATCTAGGTAAGATAAAATGAATAATGTAGAAAATAAAAAAATTACCTGAGGAGTAAAACTATAAGATACAATATGCCTGTACACCAAATATATATCTTTGTTGTTTTGGGAGAATTGCTCTTGGTCTATTCTCTGCTCAGGTCTGGGAAAATTAATAGCTTCCTAACTAGGGGACAAGGAAAAATAATCTTGTTTTCAGTGAAGAAATACTGCAAGGGAATGTGTCTGTTTATTGTTGTACTGTACTTTCCCAAGCACTTAGTACAGTGCTCTGCGCACAGTAAATGCTCAATAAATACGATTGAATGAATGATTGAATGAAACCTTCCCACCATTCTAAAGGATCATTAAGGTCTACATTGAATAAATACAGTTACTCTTTCTACCACTTGATTAATTTTGGGATTTCTAAATTGTTCAGGAATTAGAGAGATGGCAATTTTTTTAAAGAGTTTTCTTTGTTGCTGAGTGTTTTTATATGTCTGCATTAAACATGGCACTTACATGCACACGTACCCTTCTGTCGACTTAGGAAAGTTGCTATTAAGCTTATTGAAGTATTTACTTTTATCTCTCAGTATTTTGGTGGGGGCGGGGGGACTTCTCCTTCAACTGAAAATATCACTGAAAGTTTGGTTACCCTGCCTAGGCAAATACAAATGGCAGATAAGCATCAGTGCCTTCAGTCCACAGCTGAGGATTTGAAATTATGGTTTAACTCTTTACTTATGGCTGCATAGAACATTGTAAATCCAGAACTGCTTTAACTACAATGGAAAATTGAAAATGTGCACACATTTCTCTGATACCTGCTTCTTATTCATGACTTGAGCCATCTGATTTCCAGACATTGTGCACCTTGGACTAGTAAAGGGGTAGAACTGGGTTTTCAGAACTAGATACACTTAGTTGTGCCATAATGCCTGTTTGTACTTTAAGTTTTGGCTGTTTAGGGAATGTTCGTCCAAAATCGTGAGCCTCTGTGGATACAGCTCAGTGCAGCATCCAGAAGAAATAGCTTATGCTTATGCATTAGACATGTTGCGAACTACAACATGAGATTGCCGTAGTGTGGGGTTTTGCAAGAATATAATTCCCGCATTACAGGAGAACTGCATATATAATAAGTGCTCCTAAAATGGGTGTTTTCACAACCTGTTTTGAATAGAATGTGATGCAAGAATTCGAAAACATTCTTCCATTAATACATGCCTGTCTGCATAGAAGCAGCATGACCTAGTGGAAAGAGCACAGGCCTGGGAGTCAGAGGACATGGGTTCTATTCCCAGCTCTACAATATACCTGCTGTATGACCTTGGGCAAGTCATTTCACTTCTCTTTGCCTCACTTCCTTTATCTGAAAAATGAGGATTCAATACCTGTTCTCCCTGCTACTTAAAATGTCAGCCTAAGTGGGAGCTGATTACCTTGAGTCTTTCACAGTGCTTAGTACAGTGCTTGGCACATAGTAAGTGCTTAACAAATATTATTATTATCAATGCAAAGAAATTGTGTTCATGCATGCAGCATCAATCAAAGCATGAGTATCAAAGTGTGAGTTTTCCTTAATATGGGTTTTTTTGAAAAAAGCAACCTCCAAGTTGTAGGAGAACTGAGTGTGCTCCCTAAGCAAAAGCAATACAGGAGGATGGGATGAGGTGCTAATGGGATAATGAGTTAACCAAAACATTGTTTAAAATTTCCACTTTCACAAACAACCTCCACACTCTCATTTGCTCTAAATCCAAATTGGAGGCGGAGTAATGGGCTAGAAACAGATATAAAAAAGGGTCTAATTTCCTGTGAAGTAACATATCTATTGTACATAAGAACTGAATATTCTTGTAACCAAATTAAATCCTATTTATAAAAAATATCAATCAATCATTGGTATTTATTGAGCATTCATTGTGTACAGAGCGCTGCACTAAGCGCTTGGGAGAGTAGTACAAGGCAGCAGAATTAGCGGACACATTCCCTGCCACTGTTTCAGTGTAAACTTCATTTGAGAAATGAATTACCAATGTGCAGGAGAAGCGTTATTTGTTAGTAATGGTGTCACTACAATCCAATAAGGTTGTGGTGAAAGATGAAGAGAAAAGTGCCTAAATTTAGCAGGCTGTCCTTTCAAACATGTCTCACTAACCTAAGTAGCCCTGGACATGGTTACATTAAAATTGCACTCAGCTGCTATGTGTCATATACATATATATATATATATGCACAAGTTTATAGCTATCTTTCATTTTGAAGAGGGCACTACTATATGTGTGTTGTGGTTGTAACTAAAAAGACTGATGTACATGCATATCTTGTCCTCTAGTTTGAAAGGTGATGATTGTTACAGCGAGGTATGATCCTTGCATGCAGCTGTGGCTGAATCAATCAGTCACATTTACCGAACACCTACATGGGAAGCAGTTTGGCCTAGTGGAAAGAGCATGGGCCTGGGAATCAGAGAACCTGGGTTCTAATCCTGACTCTTCCACTCATCTGCTGTGAGACCTTGAGCAAGTCACTTAACTTCTCTGTGCCCAAGTTTCTTTAAAAGGGGGATTAAATCCTCCTCCCTTCTGGAATTAGTAAACTCTTTGTGGGCAGGGAATGTATCTACCTATCTAGTGTTATATTGTACTTTCCCAAGCCCTGCACACTAAACTCTCAATAAACACAATTGATTGTAGAATGCTTGGCACATAGTAAGCGCTTACATACCATTATTATTATTTTCATTTTTATGAGTGTTTATCAAGTCCTTACTATGTGCTAAATCACTATACTCAGCTCTGGGGTAAATACAAGATTGTCAGATAGGATACACAGCCCCTTTCCAACACAAGGCTCACAGGCTAAGAGGGAAGGAGAAGACTTGCAGTGTGGCCTAGTGGAAAGGGCATGGGCCTGGAAATCAGAGGACCTGGGTTCTAATCCCAGCTCTGCCAGTCATCTGCTGTGTGACCTTGGGCAAGTCACTGACTTCTCTGTGCTCCTATAAAATGGGGATTCAACATCTCTTCTCCCTCCTACTTAGATTGTGAGCCCCATGTAGGACAGGGACAGTGTCCAACCAAAATAACTTTTATCTATTGCAGCATTTAGGATAGTACATGACACATATTAAGTGCTTAAATATAATGATCATAATAATAATAACTATATAATTGGGATCATCTGCCCAGAATATCACAGAAAATGTCATCTGGCCATTAGAAATATCAGGGGAAAACACTGTCCAGATAATGTGATCCTAAATGATTAGGGACAGAAAGAGGGAGTAGGGGAGGTGAGAAGAGTTTAAATAATATCAGTAACATCTTTTGCAAGTAAGGCTCGGGAGAAATGCAAATTTATTCTACTCTGTAATTCTGCTACTCCCCATTTTTCCCCTTTGGTAATCTTTATGGATGCAAAAGGCCTATTTTCTTAATGGACATCCATTCAGAACCAACTCATGGGGATGTAGAGAAGTAGCATGGTCTAGTGGAAAGACCACAGGTCTGGGAGTCAGAAGGACCTGGGTTCACATCCTGGGTCTGCCACTTATCTGCTGTGTGACCTTGCTTCTCTGTGTCTCAGTTACCTCATCTGTAAAATGGAGATTAAGATCGTGAGCTCCATGTGGGACAGGACCTGTGTCCAACCTGATTAGCTTGTATCTAGTCCAGCACTTAGAAAAGTGCCTGGCACGTAGAAAGTGCTTAACAAATAGCATTTTTTAAAAAGTGCAGAAGAGAGCTGTGGAACAGTCAAGTGAAAAGATGAGAATTAATCATCAAAAAATGTATTTTTAAGAAGTAGCAATATGACCTATGGCCTGGTAATGTATTTCTTGGATCTCTCTCTGCACTTGTCTATAGTCTTGGGAAAATAACTAACCGTGATAATTATTGCCCTCACCTATATAACTGCTCAGAATAAAGGTGCTCTATAAATACTTTGGATAATTATCATTAATTTCCATAATATAATTTTGGGTTACATTGAGTAATGTTAGCAAAGATTGCATCAGTAATATTGCAACACAAAATAATGAAGTTTTTTAAAATGCTGACTGAGGAAGGAATTTGAAAACAGTAAATCATTCCTACTGTCTATATGCTTTACAATTATCCCTCATTTAACGATTACATACCAAAATATTTAATTGGACAAACACGGTATAGTTAGTCCATCCACTAGATCCAGCTGCCTCGGGGCATAAGGAAGCTCTTCTAAATCAGTTTTTCTTTCAAAATACAACAAAATTGTGTTCAATTTTAAAGTCCTCTAATGTAGAGCAGCCTGGCTTAGTGGAAAGAGCACGGGCTTGGGAGTCAGAGCACATGGGTTCTAATCCCGGCTCTGCCACTTGTCTGCTGTGTGACCTTGGGCAAGCCATTGAATTTATCTGTGCCTCAGTTACTTCATCTGGAAAATGGGATTAAGACTGTGAGCCCCACGTGGTACAACCTGATTACCTTGTATCAACCCCAGCACTTAGAAAGTTCTTGGCACATAGTAAGTGCTTAACAAAAAACATAATTTTTTTTTAGAGGCCAATGTTGATTGATTTGTCAGAATTATCCTGACAATCTCAAATTCAAGGACATTTAAAAAATCTTAAACTGTGGGCCCAGTTTTCATTGAGCAGCTGTGCATTTTTTGTTGGGGTTTGGGGGTTTTTTTCATTGTTTTATTATATACTTGTTAAGAACTTACTATTTGCCAGGTACTGCCGTCCCCTCCACTCTACCGAGACTGCTCTCTCTAAGGTCACCCATGACCTCCTTCTTGCCAAATCCAATGGCTCCTACTCCATTCTGATCCTCCTTGACCTCTCTGCTGCCTTTGACACTGTCGACCATCCCCTCCTCCTCCATACCTTATCTCACCTTGGCTTCACGGACTCTGTCCTCTCCTGGTTCTCCTCTTACCTCTCTGGCCGATCATTCTCGGTCTCCTACGCTGGAGCCTCCTCCCCCTCCCATCCTTTAACTGTTGGAGTTCCTCAAGGGTCAGTTCTTGGCCCTCTTCTGTTCTCCATTTACACTCACTCCCTCGGTGAACTCATCCGCTCTCACGGCTTTGACTACCATCTCTACGCAGATGACACGCAGATCTACATCTCCGCCCCGTCCTCTCCCCCTCCCTTCAGGCTCGCATCTCCTCCTGCCTCCGGGACGTCTCCACCTGGATGTCGGCCCGCCACCTAAAACTCAACATGAGCAAGACTGAGCTCCTCATCTTCCCTCCCAAGCCCGGTCCGCTCCCAGACTTCTCCATCACCGTGGATGGCACGACCATCCTTCCCGTCCCGCAGGCCCGCAATCTCGGTGTCATCCTTGACTCGTCCCTCTCGTTCACCCCACACATCCTATCCGTTACCAAGACCTGCCGGTTTCACCTCTACAATATCGCCAAGATCCGCCCTTTCCTCTCCACCCAAACGGCTACCTTACTATTATGGGCTCTCGTTATATCCCGGCTAGACTACTGTGTCAGCCTTCTCTCTGACCTCCCTTCCTCCTCTCTCGCCCCGCTCCGGTCTATTCTTCACTCTGCTGCCCGGCTCATCTTCCTGCAGAAACGATCTGGGCATGTCACTCCCCTTCTTAAACAACTCCAGTGGTTGCCTATCGACCTCCGCTCCAAACAAAAACTCCTCACTCTAGGCTTCAAGGCTCTCCATCACCTTGCCCCTTCCTACCTCTCCTCCCTTCTCTCTTTCTACCGCCCACCCCGCACGCTCCGCTCCTCTGCCGCCCACCTCCTCGCCGTCCCTCGGTCTCGCCTATCCCGCCGTCGACCCCTGGGTCACGTCCTCCCACGGTCCTGGAACGCCCTCCCTCCTCACCTCCGCCAAACTGATTCTCTTTCCCTCTTCAAAACCTTACTTAAAAATCACCTCCTCCAAGAGGCCTTCCCAGACTGAGCTCATCTTCCCCCTCTACTCCCTCTGCCATCCCCCCTTTACCTCTCCGCAGCTAAAGCCTCATTTTCCCCTTTTCCCTCTGCTCCTCCACCTCTCCCTTCCCATCCCCACAGCACTGTACTCGTCCGCTCAACTGTATATATTTTCGTTACCCTATTTATTTTGTTAATGAATTGTACATCGCCTTGATTCTATTTAGTTGCCATTGTTTTTACGAGATGTTCTTCCCCTTGACGCTGTTTAGTGCCATTGTTCTTGTCTGTCCGTCTCCCCCGATTAGACTGTAAGCCCGTAAAATGGCAGGGACTGTCTCTATCTGTTGCCGACTTGTTCATCCCAAGCGCTTAGTACAGTGCTCTGCACATAGTAAGCGCTCAATAAATACTATTGAATAAGTGCTGGGGTAGATACAAGATGATCAGTTTGGGCCCAGTTCCTGTCCCACAAAGGGGTCATACTGTTAATCCCCCTGTTGCAGATGAGGAAACTGAGGTTCAGAAAGTGAACTGGCTTACCCAACAGCAGCAGACAAGTGACAGACCTGAAATTAGAACCGGATCCTCTGACTCCTGGGCCTGTGCTCTATGCACTAGGCCATGCGGCTTCTGAGCCTATTTCATGACAGCATATTATGAGCCATTCTCATTCACCAATTAAATAAAACAGCGATACAGAGAGATCCAGTCCTGTTCAGTTTGAGGTAGCTATCCTGGAAAATATAACAAAAGACTTGGATTAAGGTATTTATTGAGTGCTTACTGTGTACACAGAACTGTAGTAAGCACTTGGGAGAGTACAATAAGCAGAGTTGGTAGACAAGTTCCCTACCCAACACTGAGCTTCAAACAGAAACTCCTGACTATTGGCTTTAAGGCACTTCATCAGCTCTTTCCCTCTTGCTGATCAACTCTCTTCTCCCACTACACCCCAGATCACACTTTTCATTCTTCCCAAGTCAACCTTCTCTATGTCCCTTGTTCTCAACTCTCTCTCCTCAAACCCCTTGCTCACACCTTTCCTCACATTTGGGGATAGGGGAATGACATAGCCATAGACAGCCCTTTCTGTGAGGACAAAATGATGAACTTTAGGGTTCTTGGGGTGAATTTCACAAATATTTGGTTTCAAGAGTGGCATAGAATCAGGACAAAAAGGTAAATGGCAGATCCAGGCTTAGAGCCCAGGTCCTCTGACTCCCAACTGGGCCCAGGCTCTTTCCAATAGGCCATGCTGTTTGTTTTTTTTTTTTGAATGGTATTTGTTAATCATTTATTATGTACCAGGCACTGTTCTAAGCACTGGGGTACATATAAGGTAATCAGGTTGGACATAGTCCATGTCCCACATGGGGCTCACAATCTTAATCCCTATTTTGCAGATGAAGTAACTGAGGCACAGAGAAGTGAAGTGGTTTGCACAAGGTCATATAGCAGGCAAGTGGCAGAGTCAGGATTAGAACCCAGTCAGTCCTTCTGACTCCCAGGCCATGCTGGTTCTTCACGCTGTTTCCCTATGATAAATGAATTGAGGTTATTGGAAAGCACTCTAGGGTAGTGGTACTGGAATATTTCAAAAGTAATTTAACAGAATTGTAAATTTATGCTAGCTTTTCTAGTTGATAAAATAGTTGTTAAACTTAAAAATTGAGCAGTGTTCAGATACTGTAAACTTCTCCAAAAAGGAATAGATAATCCCAAACTTGGCATGTCATGAACTTTGTAGTAAGGAGAAGACACTTGACTTTCCTGCAAAGTTAAATACTCCTCAGAAGTTTCTATCCTGAAACATAAAGAGGTATGGGTTCTCCCACTAATGAAGCAATAACTCCTATGCTGAAGAAAAGAAAGTACCAGGGGAAAGCAATTCACTTTAAGATTTGGGTTCTAAGCGACTGCTTGAACAAATTGGAGAGACAGCATTCCCTAGTGGATACAGCATGGGACTGGGAGTCTGAAGGACCTGGGTTCTAATCCTGGCTCTGTCACTTGTCTGCTGAGTGACCTTGGACAAGTCACTTCTCTGTACCTCAGTTACCTCATCTGCAAGCAGGGGATTAAGACTGTGAGCCCAATATAGGACGTGGACTGTGTCCAAACTGATTAACTTGTATCTAGTCTAGTGCCCGGCACATAGAACTTGACAGATACCATAAAAAATTACAGAAAAACAAAACCCCATTTCTATGACTGTATCCAACTAAGAGTCAAAGGCCTTGCCTTTAAATTTTTAGCTTGCCATTTTTATGGCACACACAGAAAAGATTTATCAGCTAAAATGTCCATCTAGTGATGTGGGTTATCAGTTTATGTTTTCCTTGGAAATGTTTGAATTTTTATTTAACGGAAAGATATCCAAGTTCAGAGTGGGTTTGACTATGCAGGACATTTAAATGAGGTGGTCTTTTCATTATTTTACAGAGATTGCACATTTCAGGACATGTTTGTGGTTTCTTTCATTTTGAATTTTGGGTTGCAGCCTGTCTAAATGTACTAGGACTTCTACTACTCTGGGACTTATATCTCAGTGGCTGTTTAGTTCCATGTTCTAGTTTTCTCTCAGGAAGAACATGTAATAAGACCAATGACTGCTATGGCTAGACTTCTCCTATGATCCAGTTTACTGGAATGCATTAATAGGTGGTTGGAAATAGTTTTGGTGTCTATAGCCTTTACTGGGAATAATGCAAGACTTTAATTATTTGTCGTTTTCTGAATTCTAAATACAAAAAGTTAATTTTAAAAATCACTAGATACTGCTATACCCTGGTGAGTGCTCTTAATTGGTTCCATGAAATAGTGTTAAGCAAAAGTATTTTGAACAAAGTATGATGTCCCATAGGAAATAATGTTAAGTGCATGAATGCATTCTCAAGATAAAAAAAAAATGGCCCAAACAGCATATATATATATATATACACATATATTTAAAAATTGACAACCCCCCCACATATTTGTATGATTGAATAGCAATCTAAATATGTATCACCATTTATGTTCATCCTAATAGGCTGAAATCACTATTCAAGTAAGTCAGAATACTTCAAAGGAAAGGAAAGTGTTTAAGCTCAGGTGAATTTGCAGCAGCGCATGACAAGTAATACCAGCATTAAAGTGCAATAATAAGCACTATTGAGAGAACACTTAAAAAGAACGTTGTAGTAGTATTGCTGTAATTGTTTTGTTGAGGTTGTTAGCCCTTCTGAAATGTTATTACTCCCATTGCGGGAACTTCCAGGATTTTTATTAAAATTGTGTTGAGGCAACCTATAAAACTCAATCCATCGATGGCATTTTTTGAATGCTTACTGCATGCGCTGAGTACTATACTCGACACTTGGGAGAGTAGCATACAATAGAGTTGGTAAACACTCCATTTTTATTCTCTATCTCATCCATATTCCCCTGGTGCCTCCACCTTCCCATCCCATATTAACATATAAAGTTAATACATTGCAAAATCTGCTAGCTCAATATTAAGAATTAATTGTGATTAAGAAATATAATGATTTTTAAAAAATTAATTCTGTAAAAGAAATGTTTTTTTTTAATCTACTTTAGCTTTTCGATCCATATTGTAATGAGAAGCCCTTTCTCTTCTTCAAATTCTGTCAAGTTGTTAATATTGTTCGAGAGTATACCTTTAAGAGGAAGCAAAACCCCAAAGATGGGAGAGTCAGATGAGCAACAGAAGAGTAGAGTGGGAGAGACATTCAACTGTCTTAAATCTTATAGATACATTATTTGTTATTTAACAAGATGTGCAGTGATTGGTTTAAGTTTATTTTATCTCCTCACAAATAGAATTGACAGTAATTTTTATGGGGCACCCCCCCTTAAGCACTTGATATTCAACTCGCCCCAGCCCCACAGCACTTAAGATTCATAGCCTTTACACTCTGTCATTTCCCACTTTAATGTCTATCTCCCCCTGTAAACTCTAAGCTCCTTATGGGCAGAGATCGTTTCTACCAACTCTATTGTATTTTACTTTCCCAGGCTCTTAGTAAAATACTCTGTGCACAGTAAGGGCTCATAAATATCACTGATTGGCATAGTAATTCAGAACTGTGCTTGTTGCAACAGTGAGAATTGGACGATATTGTCTAGAGAAAATAAATCATATGAAAAGGGGTTAAAGGATGTTGAGTATGTCTTCTCATTTTCAGAGAACAATTTAAAAGAAAATAGACCAAGATTGAGAGATGTAGGCTATTCCAGGGACCTCAGGAGATCTTCTAATCCAACCTTCTGTATGCAAACAGGACTGCACCCATACTTAAATGTGAACTCTATATTAACTATCTCCACAGTGGGAAATTTCTTTTGATAATGGATTCCCATGTCTCACAACCCACCTATCGAGGAGCCTGATAACCAACTTAAATCTCCCTTGCTGCATTAGGTCCATTTTCTCATGCTCTAAACTTCCCGACAGTGAAGATTGTTAGAGTTATGAGACTGGAACATGTTACTTTTCCAGGAGGTCAGAAGCATTCCAAGGAGAAACCACAAGAGGTTTCCTCCCAGTACACTCACCAGAACGGTGGGAGGTGGGGGCCAGGTTAAGGGAAATGCGCGGTTTTCAGTTCAGATCAAAGAACTGATCCATTCTGTTGTCAGCAGCTGAAGGCAGCCCTTGAACATCAGATTGCCACCCAGACTGCCTTGAGTGCCTTCCATTCATAGACTTAGCATTGTGAGAAGGAAAGGGTTGAGATCAGTATCCAGTGGCTTTGAGCTGTTGGAATGACTTAGTGGGTGGGAGATCTATAACATTTATGGACTTATCCTCAGCTCATCCCTCTCATTCAACCCACAAATTCAATCTGTCACCAAATCCTTGAATTGTTCAACCTTCACAGCATTGCTAAAATTTGCCCTTTCCTCTTCATCCAATTGCTACCATGTTAATCTAAACACTTATCCTACCCCGCATTGATTACTACCTCAGCTTCCTTGCTGGCCTCCCTGCCTCCTGTCTTTCCCCCGTCAGTTGATACTTCACTCTGCTGCCTGGATCACTCTTCTACAAAACTGTTCATTCCATGTTTCCCCACACCTTAAGAACCTCCAGTGGTTGCCCATCCAAGCCCACGTCAAACAGAAAGTCCTTACCATCAGCTTTAAAGCACTCAGTCACCTTGCCGGCCCACCTTACCTTGCTGTTTTCCTACTACAACCTGGCCCGCACACTTTGCTCCTCTAATGCCAACCTACTCACTGTACCTCAATCTCATCTAGCTCACCTCTGACCCCTCACCCATGTCCTGCCTCTGGCCTGGAATTCCTTCCCTCTTCATATCCAACAGATGATTACTCTCCCCACCTTTAAAGCCTTATTAAAAATGCATTTCCTCCAAGAGGGCTTCCCCAACTGAGACCTGATTTCCTCTTCTCCTCCCTTCTGTGTCATTCTTGCACTTGGATTTGTACTCCTTATTCACTCCTCCCTCAGCTCCACAGCACTTATGTGTATATCCATAATTTATTTATTTGCATTAATGTCTGTCTCCCCCTCTAGACTATAAGCTTGGTTTGGGCAGGGAACATGTCTACCAACTCTGGTTTAGTGTAATCTCCTAATTGCTTCATACAGTGCTCTGCACAGAGTAAGCATTCAACAAATATGATTGACTTATTCAAGAACACTTCTGTGGGACTCCAGAGGGCAGATTAAATGACCTATGGAGATTCTTTCCAGTCTTTTCATTCATCTATTCTTTGACTTTGAATGTTTTACCTCTATGTTGCTAGTTGAATTAAGGTTAAGTAATGGAACTTATTCATTTAACTGTCTAATGCCTCTTTGATATAGGCTTTCTTATTAAATTGGGCTTTCTCAGTCCCAATTCTTTTTTCAGAATTGTAACATTAATGGCCGGCCTTAGTTCCAGCACTAAGTTAATGACTGAATGGGCCAAGAAAAGTGAGTTTCTTGAAGAAACTAGAGAAGTAATAAACCAATGATATTTATTGAGTGCTTACTGTGTGTAGAGCACTGTATTAAGTGCTTGATACAGCAGAATTGGTAGAAGAGTTTTCTGCCCTCTAGGACCTTATAGTCTAAATAATAATAATAATAGTGGCATTTGTTAAGTGCCCACTATGTGCCAAGCACTATACTAAGCACGGGGTATATACAAGACAATCAGGTTAGCCACAGTCCCTGTCCCACACGGGGCTCACTGTCTAAGTAGGAGGGACAACAGGCATTGAATCCTCCCTCTAGACCCTAAACTCATTGTGGGTAGGAAATATGTCTGTTTATTGTTATATTATACTCTCCCAAGTGCTTAGTACAGTGCTCTGCACACAGTAAGTGCTCAATAAATATGACTCAATGTATTTTACAAATTAGGAAACTGAGGCACAGAGAAGTTTAGTGACTTATCCAAGGTCACACAGCAGGCAAGTGGCAGAGCCAGGATTAAAACTCAGGTCCTCTAATTCCGAGGCCCGTGTTCTTTCCATTAGGCCATGGTGCTCCCAAGGACCTTATCACAGTCTAGTGGACGAGACAAACAATGAAATAAATTTCGGAGAGGGACAACGACAGCCTTTCAGGATTTGTAAATAACTACTGTGGGGCTGGGGGTGGAGAGAGTATCAAAGTGCTTTAAAGGTACAGATCCAAGTGTATAGGTGATGAAGCAGGGACGGTGAAATAACATAGGTAAATGAAAGGTTAGAGAAAGCTTTGTGGAAGACATAAGATTTTAGGAGACTTTGAAGGAATATGGGAATTGTGGGGAGGGAGTTGCAGACAGGAGGTAGGACATGAGCAAGGGGTTGTTGGCAAGAGAGATGAGATTGAGGTGCAGTAAGTAGGTTGGTGTTAAAGCAAAGTGTGCAGATATGGTGTAGTGAAAGGAGCACAGGACTGAGTCAGAAGACCTGGATTCTAATCCCAGCTCCATCACTTGCTTGCTATTTCACCTTGGGCATGTCACTAAGACTGTGAGACCCACTTGGGACAACCTGATTACCTTGTATACACCCTAGTGTTTAGAACAGTGCTTGGCACATAGTAAGTACTTAACAAATGCCATCATTATTATTATTAATTTCTCAGTGCCTCACTTTTCTCATCTGTGAAATGGAGATTACATATCTGTTTTCCCTCTCCCTTAGACAGTGAGCCCTATTTGGGACAGGAACTGTGCCCAGTCTGATTATCTTGCGTTTACCCGAGTGCTTAGCACTGTGCTTGGAACACAGTACATGTTTAATAAATACCACTATTAACTTATTATTATCGTTATACTTGAATTATCTCAAAATAAAATGAAGCTACTCTCCTCCTGTGGTGATAGAGTGGATTTGGGTTTAAAACAGCTGACACTGACTTAATTTTTACCACTTTCTACTGTGTCTTTTGGCAGAATTTTCATTTTTGGCCTCTCCCAAACCTCCATAGTTAAAAGTAATTCATTCATTTCCAACGCTGACTTTATAGAAGTCAGTTTACTAGAGAACCTTAAGGTTTTCTTCCCCACAAAGAAGATGAAGTTGTCCTTGTGGTTGCTGAAACACATTTGTTTTCCTTCTCACCCTTTCCTTCTCTGCCTCTTTTGGCTACTGAACAAATGTGAAAATATTTTCAAACTTTATGGATTGTGTTTATACAGTATAGATTGCATGTGTATTTTCCTAATATATCAAAAGCCAAAGGCAGCCTTTTTTTTCCATTTCTCAGGGAAACAAAGACACTACAGTGAAAAACAAAGCAGAGAGACTAAATATATGAAAATAAACATATGTCTAAGCAAACTAGCCAAGCATATATTGTCTTTAGTATTTGCATCGGTCTCAATTTTTTTGAAACTTCAGCTGATGACAGAAACAAGGTGGAAATGAGTGTTTATTGCACTATCAAAAAGTGATCTAACAAAAGTAAAACTAAAAGCTGATTCCATATGAGAGAGAAACAAAGGCGAGAGACTTCTTCCCATTATGGAGCTTGAGACAGGAGGGAGTTGGGCTGGGCACCTGCTTGCCAGACCTGCTCCGGGCATACCCTCCAAGCTCCTCTTGGCATCCTCACAGTTCAGCATTTGAAAATGAGACTATAAGATTGTGTCTGTTTTCCTTCCTCCTCTTTGAACTGTTAGAAATACACTTTTCATTTTCACAAACATGAAAAAGGAGCTGTGAGAGTGTGATGGCCGAGTTTGTCCTGGCAAAGGGAAAGGAAACTCAGTGATTTCGGAAAGGTATTGGCTCGCTCATTCATTCATTCAGTCGTATTTATTGAGTTCTTACTGTGTGCAAAGCACTGTACTAAGTGTTTAGGAGAGTACAATATAACAATAAACAGACATTCCCTGCCCACAAAGAGCTTACAGTCTAGAGGGGGAGGCAGACATTAATATAAATAACTAAAATAGGGATATGAGCATAAGTGTCATCCTCGGCACCTTTTCCCTGAGGGAGAAGAGGTTAGACTTCATGAGTACCAGTCACTCTGGTACCTCCATGGCAAGGGGAGGGGGGGGGCACAGTCAATGGCAGAGGAGGATTGGGAAAAAGAGAAGGCTACTTACTGGAGGCAAGAAGCCCCAGGGCCATTTGGAGGGGGCTCGGGACTAGGCATTCGACAGGATAGTGCAGTGGACAGAAAGGGAAGGCCAAGGCCTTGAGAAGATGGAGTTCTCCAAGGAGGCTGTGGTCAGCAAAGAGGACTGCCAAGAAGATCTATTTGCAGGGAAGTTCAAAGCTTTGCAGGGAGGTTGCTCCTGGAAAAATGTATTAGCTTTAGGAAAAAGCTGTTTGAATCTGGACTTGGTTTATAGCCTAATTAAGGATGTTCATGTTGCAAGGAGAGTGTCTGCTAATTTTGTTGTACTGCACTCTCCCAAGCGCTTATTACACTGCTATGCACATAGCCCTCAGTAAATAAGACTGATTCATGTTAGTTTCTTACACTAATAAATACCGATTTATGACCCCAAGAGTCTGTGTGGCCAGGGTGAGAGAGACCCACGGTGAATGAAGATATGCTACAGCAAGACAGAATGGAGGAGTTAGAGACAACCTTCTTCGGGCTCCAGGAACACCTGCCTTTGGGAACCAGGACTGGTTCGCAGAACCTTTGTCCCTGAGGCGGGTCCATTAGGAAGCCATAGGGTGGCGGCAGCAATTTGAGATGTGAAATTTGGAAGTTACTCCTTGGTGAGCCTTAAAACCGGCCCTGTACCTTGGCAAAGACGGAGGGCTTCAGGCCCCTGGGGCATGTCTGACTATCTGTGTCCTCATACACGTGAACTTCAGGGTTAATTTTGTCTGGGAAAAGGGAAGGTAGCCCTCCACCTCTCAATGTTAGAGGGTTTGACTATTGAGGTATATCTTCATTTTTAAGGAGAGGCCCTCAAAGACTGCTGCTATTCTGCATTTTTGTAAGTTTCAACAATTTGTTTAAACTGTGAAAAGACAGGCAGTAAGGAAAATGATTATTTTCTTTAAGAAAGCAAGTGACCAGCTACCTTCATTTAAGGAAGTCAGTGGCAGTCTCTTGAAAGATAGCAGAATGTAATAATTATAATAATAATTATAATAATAATAATTGTGGTGTTTGTTGAGCACTTGCTATGTGCCAGGCACTGTTCTAAACACTGGGGTGGGTATAAGCAAAATAAGCAATAGACTGTAAACAAATGAAATCTTCAAACATTCATGTGTAAATTAATAATGATATTATTATTATTATTATGGAATTTGTTAAGTGCTTATTTTATGCAGGACACTGTACTAAGCACTGGGGTGGATACAAGCAAAATGGGTTGGAAGCAGTCCCTGTCTCATGTGGGACTCACAGTCTCAATCCTCATTTTATAGATGAGGTAATTGAGTCCCAGAGAAGTAAAGTAACTTGCCCAAGGTCACACAGTAGACAAGTGGTGGAGCCAGGATTAGAACCCATGACCTTCTGACTCCCAGTCCCATGCTCTATCCACCATGCCATGCTGCTTCTCAATTTGTTAATTTATCTATATACCTGACACTTAACCTTTAACCCTATGATTGGACATCCTTAATTAGCTAATAGACTTGCCACACTTTTTGTTGTCTCAAAAATTGGAGCCCTGAAGAGAGTGAGTCCTTGGATTGTCCTTTCCCAAGCTATCCAATTCCCACATGCAGTGAATTTATCCCCTTGTTCCTTTAAGTTCAGTGGAAGCATACCTAACTATGTAAATAAATGAGTCTCCTGTGTAAATTCCAGCTGGCATAGGGCTCCACAATTTTTTTAATGAGAAAACATATATCAGAAGATTTCCATTTTAAAATGTCACAAAAATGTGATTATGTTAAAGAAATGAATTTTCATTTAAAAGTGGTTTCATTACTGGTTGCACCATATTTTATATGTTTTTCCTCCCAGAAGCTAGTGTAAACATGGTTCTAAGTCTGTTTGGCTCGAATTTGACTCATTACCCTTCATTTTGGCCTCTGGCAAATTCAGAAGATAGTGTGACAACATGGTTGTGGCTTTTTTTTCCCCCAACTCAGTTCAACCCCTGATTGATGAAGTTTGGCAGTTTGCCTTGTTGTTTGTTGTATTATTACAACAGAAAGCATTTTCAAAAGATACATTTATCAGGTTGTCATAATCATTTGGCTTGCATATCTCTCTACCAAGAGAAGTGTAAATTTCTCTCTCCAGACTTGTCTGTTTGAGTCATGTGAGCGAGCATAGTGTAAGAGGGTAGTGGAGAAGCAGTTGGATTCTGGGTTTTACCTAATCATTTGGATAAAAAGAGAAAGCGAGTGACTTTTGGGGAGTTCTGTCCTTTTGTGATCAAGGGGAAAATTGCCAAAAATAATGCTTAGTTACAGTTTATGAGTATTGAGCCACTAATAAAAATCATGACATTTACCAGTCTCTTTCTATGTACTACTCACTGGGATAGATGCAACGTTAGCAAATCATACACAGTCCCTGTCCCTTATGGGACTCACCATCTACTTTATCCCCAGTTTACCAATGAGGAGACTGGAGAAACCCAAAGAGGTTCAGTGACTTGCCCAAGGTCCCCCAGCAAGCCAGTGGTAAGCCAGTTGGTACTAGCTCACTCCACCCCACAGTACTTACGTGCATATCCTTATACTCTACTATTTACCCTACTGATAATTTATTTTAATATCTGTCTCCACCTGTAGATTGTAAACTCCTTAAGGGCGGGGATCCTCTATTGTATTGTACTTTCCCAAGTGTTTACTACATTGCTCTGCTCACAGTAAATACTCAATACATCTCATTGATTGATAATAGGAGATGTATACAGGGGTTATGATTTCTAGAATTTTATTATTTCTAGAAAGATTTGAGACTAGAGTTGTTTTGTAGATCTCATACGATAAATGAATGGCAAAGAAACTATTGGCTAAAAAAGCAAATATCCGATTATTTTTAGAATACAGTGGTCATGTTCGTGAAAGATCCCCCTACATTAAGGGAAAGATGTTATGACATGGTGCCATGCACACAAGCACAACAGTTTTTTTTTCCCCGACACCATATTGCATACTAGCCTAAGATTACTCTACAGTGAACCTTGTAGGAGCCTTGTCTGATCCTTTCCCCTTGTTCAAAGGATTATAGCTGGGCCATGTAATAGGTCAGTCTTGTTCACCCTATTTTATACAGCCAAACTTAACACAACAAGAGATGGGGAAGCTGTTAGATTCTGAGTCTAAGGGAAGCCCTTCCAAATCAAGAGGCTAAGAGTAGCATCGAAAGTTCTCACCTCAGACATAAAGAGCTTCTTTATGCAGATTATTTTGGCCTAGAAGTAAATGACATGAACCTGACATGCTTTTCAGAATTGGCAAAACATTATAGACTGACAGTTATCCTGAAGAAAGCTGAGTGTGTGGGCCATGCTATAAGTGACAAGGGTCTCCACAGCCTGGTGTAGTAGATAGAACATGGGCCTGGAAGTCAGAAGGTCATGGGTTCTAATCCTGCTTCCTCTACTTGTCTGCTGTGTGACTTTGGACAGGTCGCTTCACTTCCCTGGGCCTCAGTTACCTCATCTGTAAAATGGAGATTGAGGCTGAGAGCCCCACATGGGACAGGGACTGTGTCTAACCCGATTGGCTTGCATTCACTCCAATGCTTAGTGAAGTGTCTGGCACATAGTAAGTGCTTAACAAATACCATTATTATTATTATTATTATTAACAGAGTTTAATGTTATCACAGAATTTTGCATAGGAAGTACTTGGCCCAGTGACACAAATATAGATACAGGTAGAAAAATGAATCAAGAAGAATTGAGAGACCTGTGAGAGACTGAGTGTGGAGTGTACATAGTATCAAGTTTCAAACCAAACGGAAGATAACTAGAACAAATTTTATATCCAACCTAATCAACATCAGTGAGATATGAACTTATATTGATGTCACATCCAACTTTGGGGGGAATTCTGTCAACACTATGAACCAATAATTAGCATTATATGACCAAACAAAATCACAAGCAATGAGGTTCTGGAATGTAGTCACTCTACCAAGTATCAAAACAATGGTTGTCACAGCACACCTTTGCTGGATGGACATATGAGGAGACTGGACTTTAGCAAGACATTCTGACAGCTGAAGAGGGGGCAGGAAGGCAAAAAAATGAAAGTACAGCAAAGGAAAATCTCAGACACTGTGGTGTAGATATGAACAGCTGGGAGTTAGGGGCAGTGTACATTCATGCCATCTTACTTCCCTGAAGCAAACCCACCTCTTTTTATGGTATTTGTTAAATGCTTACTATGTGCCAGGCACTGTTCTAAGAGCTAGGGTAGAGACATAGTAATCAGTACTCACAGTCTTAACTCCCATTTTACGGATGAGGTAACGGAGACACAGAAAAGTTAAATGACTTGCCCAAAGTCACACAGCAAACAAGTGGTGAAGCCAGAATTAGAACCCAGGTCCTTCCTGACACCCAGCCCCATGCTCTAGCCAATAGGCCGTGCTGCTTCTCAAGCCCACCTTTGGTGGGCTTCAAATGCCATGTGCAACTTGACTTTCAAAGATAAAAATTAAACCCCTAAAATAAGTGTGGAGTTCAAATGCAGTGCATATCTTAAAAATGTAACACCATTGTATACATCACTTTATTTCAGGTAGAACATACCTTTATACAGCCACAAGCTGGTCCATATTTAGGGTGGCAGAGGTAATGAACTATTGATTTCTGCTTCATACAAAGCATAAATCATATCCCAAAATTGCACAATAGCATGCTCTCTTTATGCTGTTATTGCTTACATAAATATCATTTATGTAATAAAGCTCATGTGTCATTCCTGTTGGGAGACGCCACCATCATCATCTTGTGAAAGAATACAAAGTATCCAGGGTGTATGGAAGATATCAAATGATGTTATGAAGGTTTCAAAGGGTAGCCTCTCCTGCATATGTTGGGTGAGAATGTAAATGCTCTTTTGAAGTGAGGGGAAAGTTATTAGAAAGCCACGTGAAGTCCCTGTTATAGCTGTAAATCTGCTCTTTTTATTTAATTTGTGACCGTTTTTGGAACCACTTTGAGAGTGACCCCAAGTCATTCTACCTTGAATCTGTGAGACATTTCTCTATAAATGCCTTGATAAAGTGTGTATTACTTGCTTTTGAATGACTGAAGAGAGGGTGAGTTAGAACAAAGCCAGTCACAGGTTCATTTTGAATCTCCTCTTTCAAGATCCCATACTTACAATGAGTTATCTGGAGAAGTACCCAGGTTTTCTGTACTGTCTTCCCTTTTCTTCACCAAAGGTACGAAACCTGGATCTTCCTATTAAATAGAAGAAAATAGTATTGTTCCAAGAAATTCTGGTTTTAAGTTCTACAACACCATGGTTTCTTGCAATTGCTTAATCTTCCTGGAGGCGGGGGACACATTTGTTCCCAGGCAATATAGTCTTCCGGCAAGGAAGAATTTTAAAGTACAAGAGAGGTGAAGGCACTTGAATTATTAAAGGGAGTTTGTTTATTCACTTTGATGAGGGATAAATGAGTCATGATCTGCCTTAGAAAAAAAACTTTATGACGATTAAAAAAATTGGAGCCAACAAATTGGTAGAGCCCAAATAGAGAACTTTTAATTTTCCACTGTAATCCATCAGTTCCAAGGTTAGTAAAATATAGTAATTGAATGTGAGATAGGATCAGGATTTTGTAAGACGAAGGCATGGACTGTAGTTTGTATTGTGCTAATGAGAGACAGATGAGTTATGCCTCATGCCTCAATCTTCTCTTTACCCTATTATCTTGGAAGATTTTACTGTGAAGTCTGTATGAAGAGTGCCTACAGACACGGCATACTGTGCTTGTCAGTTTACGTTTTTGAGAAAAGGGATTGGATTTGAATAAAATAATGACTACCAGCCAGTGGAATAGGACTGAAACATACTTTGCAAATCAAGTAAGGAACTGCCTCTAAAATTTCTATCTTGAATGTATTCCAGAATCTGAGTCTCTTTGTTTCATTTAGATGTGTCAGCCCACTGGGCTAAGCTAGTAGTGACTTGGGTATTCTATGCAGAAATGTAGATGAACACATTAAGGACAGTCAAAGGAATAGTTGTATTTGTGATGGCACCCTTGTTGGACCCTTCTGTGTCTTCCAAAGAACATTTTGGGGGGCTGGAATTTTATATATTTGTTTTCATTCTCAGAGGTGAATTGCACTTTGTTTAAATGTGATGGAAAGATGTTCAGCTGTTTTATATTAGTAAAGTATGAAAAAATGTATTTTTCACTGAATAATTCTCATATGACTCTTGGGCTCAGATAAATTGATAATGTTCTTGACATTAAACTTTATGATTTAACTTTCAGAATTACATTGTAGTAGAATGTAGTCCTCCGTGTAAAACAGCCACTCTGTTATATCGGAGAAATAGTCACTCAAATTTGACAAATCTAACCTAATGTGGAATGACAAAGTTGTGTATTTTTTAATGCTTCAGTCCTTTTGCACATTCTCTACATGTAACTGCCATCAACACATATGCGATTACACAAGACTCCGTGGAACCCAAGAATCAATTCTCTGTTAGAACTGTTTATAAGGAAGGGTGTAAAGGGCAAGTATTTTCCACCTCTGTGGCCCAAAGGGTAGGACGTAGGATGCTTTGATGCAGGACAATCTGGTTTTCAGCTGGTATTTCCCCTATCCAATCCTGACACCAGACGGCCAGGCACCATGTGCATTTATGTCCAGTATTCATATTTTACATGTCCAGCCCCCCTCCACCTCTGCTCTTGCCGCCAAACTACACAGCTCAAAATTGGTGTCCCTCTTCACAGGGCCTTGAGAAAAGGCCCTGGAGCAAGGGGGCTGGAGGATGAGGGAGTCCCCCCTTGAAGAAAAGTTCTAGGACAAGCTTCAGCAAAATAGTGCCTCTGAAATTATTGCTTTGTGCTGTGTACTGACATTACATACGCAACATTCTGTGAGGGCTGTCAGTGGCCACCCTACCAGAAGGTATAATGTCATGCCACAGAGAGTTTAAAGAACAAACTAAAGTCATTGTGATTATTTTGGGAGCAAGCAGAAATATCAATGAAATTTTTATATTTCCTGCAAGTACTGTGATAAAATGGTTTTGACATAATCAATCATATTTATTGAGCATTTACTGTGTGCAGAGCACTGTCCTAAGTGCTTGGAAAAATAAGTATACCAGAGTTGATAAACATGTTCTCTACCCACAAGGAGCTTACAGTCTAGAGGAGGAGACAGATGTAAATACAAGCAAATAAATTACAAATAGGTACATAAGTGTTGTGGGGGTGATTAAAGGGTATGAATCCAAGTTCATCGTTTTTTCAGTCCTAATGATGATGACATTTATTAAAAGCACTTGCTATGTGACAAGTGCTAGGCTAGATATAAGATAAATTGAGCACCCATTTTAGAGATGAGGAAATTGAGGCACAGAGAAGTTAGGTGATTTTTTTCCCTGGTCACACAGGGGCAATTGGCAGTGGTGGGACTAGAACCCAGGTTTTCTGCCTCACAAGCCCATGCTCTTTCCATTAGGCCACACGGTCCTTCCTAATCATTTGAATGTTAACAGTAACTGATTGCTAGAGTACTGAAAAAGTAAATACAAGACAGTTAAAATTTTGAGCCACGTTTAATAATTAACCTACATTGTTTTTCTTATTGCTTATAGGAGCTGTGAAGGACGAAATATACGTTATAGAACATGTAGCAATGTGGTAAGTGTAAGGTTCAGTAATTATAATAAGTGTTACATTTTCAAATGCTGCTCTATTTTTACATCATTTTTAAAAAGGATCAACTTAAAATAGCACCAACGTCAGTGAAGTAGCCGTTTTCTTATTTAATAATGTAGCTTTGATTAAAGCAAATTTGGAAAGTGTGGTAGGATAAAGTGCAATACAACTCTTTAGCTCTTTTTACTTTTACACCATTCGCAGGGTAATTTAAACACCTCAGTTGGTAAAACCTAAACATTGCACGAATCAAATCTTTATAGCTTGTAGAAGCAAACAGAGATTGAGCCTTTTATGAGAATCATATAACTTTTCCCATTTTGGAAGGGTTTTTTTTTTTTCCCTGGGTCCCAGCCAAAGCTAGAATATCACTGCCAGAATTATTGCAATAAAGACATTTTTATGGTTTTTGCAGCCTGATTTGTTCAGATGAAAAAGTTCTGAACACTTCAGGTATATATCCCACTTTTTAGAAGTTTGTTCAACTGAGCATAGGTTCTGAACGTGTTGGTCTTGAAACTGAGCATTTCAAATCCATTTTCTAAATCTTTAATAATGTTGACCTTCTCCATTTTTAAAAATTTGGTATTTTTAACCTCTAAGTATACAAGTTGATGCGTCAGAACTCATGGTCATAACACATTTCACTAATAATAATAATAATGGTATTAAGTGCTTACTGTGTGCCTAGCACCTGTGCTAATCTTTGAGGTAGATGCAAGACATTAGATTGAATACAGCCCCTGTCCTACATTGGGTTCACAGTCTAAGAGAGGGAGGAAAGGTATTCATTTGAGTGTCTGCAGTGAGCTAAGTGTTTAGGAGAGTACAGTAGAGTTGGGAGACTCAATCCTTGCTCTCAAGGAGTTTACAGTCCAGAGGAGGAGGACAGACACTGAAATAATTTACAGGTAGGATGAAGTGGCTAGGTTCTAAGGACCATTTTTGAAGGTGTTGTAATGTGGCAGTACTATGGCTGAAGTGCCTCTGATAGCTAATGATACCTTTAATTTCTTCCTTGTATGTCTTCCAGCTGTCCCATCAAGTCATTGCACCACTCGTTTAAAAACCTGCAACAGTGAAGTTCATAAGTTGCATTTGCAGGGTTGTTGTTTTTTTTTAAAGAAAAAGTATTTCAGGTGTGGATGCATTCCAGTATAATATTGTTTTTATTTACTTTTTGAGAATTTTTCCTTGATAAAAAGTTTATCTTGCTTTGGTTAGGTGTAATAATAATAATAATAATAATAATGTTGGTATTTGTTAAGCGCTTACTATGTGCAGAGCACTGTTCTAAGCGCTGGGGTAGACACATGGGAATCAGGTTGTCCCACGTGGGGCTCACAGTCTTAATCCCCATTTTACAGATGAGGTAACTGAGGCACAGAGAAGTTAAGTGACTTGCCCACAGTCACACAGCTGACAAGTGGCAGAGCTGGGATTCGAACCCATGCCATCTGACTCCAAAGCCCGTGCTCTTTCCACTGAGCCACGCTGCTACTCTGTACACACCACAGAGGATATCCAATTTTGTTATCTTATATTTCCTATGATGCCTTTCTCCTAATTTTGATTGTCTTCATAGTCTTTAATACAATCAAGAGTATAAACATCCCGTTTATTTTTTTGTATGATTCTAAGGATCTAGTTCCTAAATACTCTGCCCAATAAACACTCATTAAATGCTCTTTGTATTTAGAAGTGGGCTATTTTTCTTATTGATCAAATAATTGATAATGATGGTTTTTTATTAAGCACTTACTATGAGCCAAGCACTGTGCTAGATCACAGATAATCAGATTATACACAGTCCCTGTCCTATACAGGGCTCACAGTCCAAGGGCAGAGGGGTGAATATTTAATACCTATTTTACAGATGAGGAAACTGAGGCACAAGGAAGTTGACTTGACCAAGATCACACCTGAATATCGTGACTCTCCCGTGTTAATAACAATAGCCGTGCTAATTGTTAAGCACTTACTGTGTGCCAAGCACTCTGCTATATTCTGGGGTAGCTATAAGAAAATCAGGTTGAACAGAGTCCTTAACCCACATGGGGCTCACAGTGTACATAGGAGAGAAAACAAATGTGGAATCTCCATTTTACAGATGAGGAAACTGATACACAGAGAAGTTAAGTGACTTTCCTAAGGTCACACAGCAGGCAAGTGGCAGAAGTGGCAGGTCCTTCAAATCCCAGGCCCATGCTCTTTCCACTAGGCCGCAGGCAGGGTCCATTAGCAGGAATGATTCAGCAGCAGCCAACTTTGGGTTTTCAAATCAAATATTAAACCTTGTAAGAATAGGATCAAGGATCATGAGGAAGGTTAGAAGATAGGAAAGCACAGATACGGAGAAATGGAGGAAGGCAGACAGCTTGGTCTAGTTGACAGCATGAGAATGGGAGTCAGGAGCCTTGGGTTCTAAGCCCAGCTCTGCCCCTGTCCTGCTGTGAGACCTTGGGGCAAATCAGTTAACCCCTATGGGAATCTTGGGCTCCTCATCTGTAAAATGGGGATATGCTATCTACTCTCCCTGGATCTTAGATTGTGAGCCCCATGTGGGGCAGGGACTGTCACTGATCAGATTATATTATGTCTATTCCAGTATGTAGCATCGTACTTAGGGGCTTAGTAAGTGTTAAATAAATGCCATGATTATTATATTCTGTCAGCCAGGCCTCATACTACAGCTCCGGAGTTTAGGAGGGGAAAAAAAAATGAAGGGGCTTACTTGGGCTTGGACCAAGACTACTTATAATGATTACTGTGCTTGGAAAGGCCCACAGAGAGGCAAGGAACCATCTATCAATTCCCTTTCTATCCTAATGGCCATTTTCTTTTGACACCCAGCACAAACTAGACCTGAGACCAGATGTTACCAGTTCACTAGAGCTCATTCTCTGCCAAACATCCACCCTGAAAAAAGAGCAAAGTTCAGATAAGAAAATCTCCAAGCAAAGAAAGCAGTAGTTGAGTTATGTTGGGTAACGCTCCGCCACCTTGTAGGTATTCAAACTACTATCTTTCGTAGTACAGTGCTCAGCATAAAGTAAGTGCTTAACAAATGCCACAGTTATTATTTTGGCAGTTCCAGAGTGCACACACATCATGGCTCACTTTCTGCCCTGCCGTTTCTGGCCCCTGCAACAATTGGATCACTGTAATGTGCCTGAACCCAGCTCTATCTTGGTGTCTCTACTGTATCCTCCAGAAGAATGCTTAGTACATTGCTCAGCACACATTAAGCACTCCATAAGTACGATTGAATGAATGAAGAATAATTGGAACTTCATTCTTCTTGAGCCTTACCTAACTTTTTAAGACTTTTCTGAGTGTTTTCAGTCTAATTAAAATTTGGAGTACTGGAAAAAACATATTTTGGTAGAGTCATCCCTCTCTTTCAACCTCCACCCTCTCCTGGGTTACGATATGGTGAGGAAGGGAGCAAATGATGTAGATGTGTCACTCAATACTCAGAGAACCCCTCAGCCATTAACGGTTTTCTACTTGGTATTTGTTAAGTGCTTACTATGAGGCAAACATACTCTTAAGCTCTAGGGTTGATGCAAGTTAATTGGGTCAGACTCAGTCTCTGTCTCACATGGGGCTCATAGTCTAAGTAGAAAGGAGAACAGGCATTTAATCCTCATTTTACAGATGAGGAAACTCAGGTATAGGAAGCACAGTGACTTGCCAAAGGTCACAAAGCAGGTTAGTAGTGGAGTCAGGATGAAAATCCAGGTCCTCTGACTCCCAGGCCCATACTCTTTCCATTAGGCCATGCTACTGCTGCTTCTACTGGGTGCTCTCCCCTACCCTTTCCTAAATGAGGGCTCAGGAATGGGGCAACGAGAGGTCACTGAATAGCCCCTAAATCCTGGTGACTGGATATGGAATAGAGAGCCCTTGGCACCTTACTTGGGGCTTAGATTTGTTTGATTCTCAATCAAAGACAGCTGACTTTTAGTCACTGATGCTGATCCCATTTTGACTGTCTAGATCTTAATTAAAAGAACTCATTCTTTTTCCTTATATAAATGAATTCACTTCCCCACCAAATGCCATCCCTTATCAGATGCTAATTGGTCCTCTCATGTTTGCTTATTTAATGTGTCCAGGCTTTCTTTCTGCTTCCTCCTCTTTTCTTCCATCCAGAAGATAAGGTTACCACAGTCAAGCTTGCAATCTCTCCTGCCTTTCTGATTGAATCTGTCAGAGGATGGATAGGACTGTTTGGCCCATAATTACGCTTCCCCTCTCAACCATCCTGATTGAGTAACCTGGCCTGAATGTGCCCAGCTGGCTCAGGGATTTAGAAGAGGGCTCACATTTGGGCAAATTCCAGCAAATTTTAGACTGTAAGCTTGTTGTGGGCAGGGAATATGTCTATTTTCCTGTTGTGTTATACTCTCTCAAGTCTTTAGTACAGTGGTCTGCACAAAGAAAGAGCTCAATAAATATGATTGATAGTATAATGGGGCATGTAAATACGTGCCATCTTTCAGTTAAGTTCAGTAGAGTGGTCAGCAAGGCCTAATGGGAAAAACAGAGGACCTGGGGTTAGGAGATCCAAGATCTAGTCCCAGCTCTGCCACTGGCCTACAGTGTGTCCTTGAGCAAGTCACTTGACCGCTCTGTGCCTCAGTTTCCTCATCAGTTAAATGAGGATGAAATATCTCCTTGCCTCTTAGACGGAGAGTCCTGTGTGGCACAGGGGCAGTTTGATCTGATTATTTAGAATCTACCCCAGCATTTAGCATGGTGCTTTGGTACATAATTGTTATATTATTTGATCTGCACAAGCATGTACTACACCATCCCCGAGCACTGCTCCCTTGTTCAGTCACTGCCAACCAGATGGCTTTTCTCTGGTAGGTTCAGGTGTCAGTCCTGTTGGTATAGGCTAGGTGGAGGCTTTTTTCAAAATTCCATATTTACTCCCATAATTGCTCCTGCTACATAATTTCCCCACCACAATTTTTGAGAAGAAAATATAAGATTTTTAATGCCACATAATTGTAAACAGTGATAGTTGTATATGCCAGGGAGGAGGAGAAGTCGAAGGGTGAGAATGTGACAGAGCAGTTGGGGTTAGGAAGCTCCATGTGGGCAGGAATCACATCTACCAACTGCACTGTACTCTCCCAAGTGCTTAGTACAGGGCTTTTGCACAGAGTAAGCACTCAATAAATACCATTGATAGATTGATCACTCTCCCAAGCACTTAAAGCAGTGCTCTGCACACAGTGAATGCTCAGTGAATTCAATTGATTTATTGATTTAAGACTGTGGTAGCCTAGGGGAGGAGGAGCAGAAGGGTGAGGCTCAGGACAGTACATCTGAGTTGGGTGGAGTTAATTCAATCATTGAGTGCTTATTACATACAGCAGTTGGGAGAGTGTACTAGAAGAGCAGCGGTTTCAAATGCTGCCCTATTACCTTCCTCTTCCTTCTCCTCCCATTTTTTTGCTTCTCTTTTTTCTCCTTCCCTTATTGTTAAACTTAATTCTAGTGTGGCCAGAGTAATGACTCCACTTCTGTTTTAATCTTACTAAAAAGTGGGGTATGAATAAATATGGTAGTCCAGTATCTTATAGAGCTGCAGAAGAAGAGACATTAACCTTCTTTGGGACTTCAAGTGCCTTTTCAGATATGCCAGTGCCCTTTTAATTGGAAAAACCCTTGGGATTGCTGTTTAAGTAACGTGAAAATGTCTGTGACTGACAATAATTTTCCCTTTTCTGAATATCTAATACCTTGGGCTGAACAGTAAGGAAAGGATTAACTCTCTTCTTTTTGGAGGTCACTTCATTTTTTCAGGTATTGTGGGAAGCACAATTTGCTAAATGAGGAACTAGGCTACAATTACAGCAAAAGAGAACATCTTTATGTTCTCTGTGACTAGTTATAAAAGAAATCTGTGCTATTTTTCTAGCTGAGGAGACCTTCAAAAATAGCTTGCTATCTATCTGTCAGGAATGCCGTGGGTGCAAGGCTACCTGGTAGCCCTGATGAACAAAATAATCCTTTGAGGTTCTTTCCAGCCCTTTCGGTCTGTGATAAATGGGTCATCCCTGTAGTCTTAAAATGCTAATGCAGTGGTAAAAAGGAAGCCATTTACTCAGTGTTCATACAATAAATAAATATCTACAGAGTGCTTTATGAAAAATATTGCCACATGTACAATCTGTACATGTACATTGCCACATGTACAATTAGTTCCATAACTAATGTTTTGCTGGCCAAGTCCTCTAGAATTTCTCAGAAGCGAGAACAGTTGCAGAATATAGGTGTCTCAGTGTTCATGTATCTTTGCTGGTTTCTGTGCCTCCTGTTTCCATGGAGATTAATGATGAACTCTCTGGGTACATCTTCTACAAATGCAAAGTAGTTGTTTGGGGAATGAAACTGGAAAGCTGGAAGAGTCTTTTTTTTTTTTTTTAGTTTGGCAGAGTGACTACATATTCACAAACATCATTTGTGGGATTTTTGCCACAGCTGTTTTTAATTATATCCTGCACTGAGATTAGGAAGGAACAAATAGTAGGGACAAGATAAACTGGGAGGGAATTTTATCATTTTTCTAGGGTTCAAGTCCCCATCAAAGCTATTAAAGCACTGTTGCTCTTACATTTTGCTACCCCTCCTAAGAAATCCATCTGCTACAGCAGGTACGTATGTCACACTAGTTTTGTTTTATTGTTGTACCCCAGGATCAATGGGAAGAGCTGGAAGATGATTGTGTTAAAAAGTGGGAATCATTTCCTTCCCCTAATTTTAGAGGTATTGGATGAAAAACAGTTTTTTTTCCTACTAGATTACTGTGATAGTGGAAGAGAAGCTCATGTTTTGAGAACTAGTTGAATTATCATCTTCTGTTAAGAAAAGTAAACAAATATTTTTTTTAATGACTCATATGCTCCTTGGCTTAGGGGATCTGCTGGAAATGGATCCCTGTGAGTACTCATCAGTGGGCAACAGGCCAGTTTTTTGTTTCCTTTGGGTTGGGCAATTATGCTTTTTCTTCCCTTTAGGCCTTCTCTCTTAGTAAGAGATGGCCTTCTCTTTTGTAAGGCTATCTCTGACTTCTTTTTGTTATTTCCTCTTGTCTCATTCCCCTTTTCCACCTCTCTTTCCCTTGCCTCTGTTTTTTTTTTCCTTTCTTCTCCTTCTCCAAATATATTCCTGGCTTGGTCAGGGTCACCAAAGAATAACTTTGGGAGGAGGAATCTCATGCCCTATTTTCTTTCTTTATTTTCAGTGGAAAAATAGCATGCAGCTATGGTATTAGTTAAGCATTTATATGCAGCAAACACTGTTCTAAGCGCTGGGGTAAATACAAGTTAATTAGGTCAGACACAGTCCCTGTCCCACATGGGCCTCACAGTCTAAGTAGGAGGGAGAACAGGCATCCTGATTTTACAGTTGAGGACACTGAGACACAGATTAGTTAAGTGACTTGCCCAAAGTCACACAGCAAGCAGTTGGCAGAGCTGGGAGTAGAACCCAGATCCTTCCGACTCCCAGGCCCGTGCTCGCTCCATTAGGCCATGCTGCTTGTCCCTTTGTTTCCCAAAGGAACATGATGTTAATTTACCTAAAGTCAAGGAAAAGTTCACAGATCTCTAGTGCTCAAATGAGTGTGAAATTCTACAAAGTAATTAGTAAGGTGCTGGCTGGAATGCTTCCCTCTGCTTATGTTTTCCATTAAGTAACTATTCTGGCCCCATCAACAGTTGGCCCCATATTACCAGAAAATGTTTTCTAAGGGGGATCCCTCCTCAAGGAGCTGGAATAATTTGCATTCTAGGGGTATTTTTGGTAGAGTTTCAGAAGTCTTTTGGGTCGTCTTTGATAACTATAAAGAAGAAGAAAGTCATACTATTTGCAGGATTCTATATTAGCCTAATCCAACATTGGCTGGTGGACCAAAGGGAGTTATTCTGAGAAATGTCAAAGAGGATCAAATGGGAGATAAGCCTGTATTCCTAGAGCAGGAAGTCCTATGCTCCAGGTCTCTCTATAAGACTGGTTTATGAAATTATAACAATGTACTTTTATTTCTTGGGAACCGTGAATTGAATTTTAATAGAAAATGGTGGTTGCTTTCCAAGGGACTATTGTCGGCTTTACTCATTGGTCAGAATTTCAGGCAGCAAATATTTTTTAATTATTTACCATTTCCCTGTTATTTCCACTGTCTCACTGTCTTGATAATTTATCAAATATGTGTAAATTTCATTTGACATAGGACAGGGAGAACAACAACTCAGTCACATGAACCTGAACTTCTTTGAGAAAAAATTGTCATTAAATCGTTAGAAGAATCATGAGAAGTCATCATGAGCAGAGCTTATGAAATGAATTAAACTTGAATCATAACGATAGTAAGGGCTTACTATGTGCCAAGCATTATGTTAAGTGCTGGGTTACATACAAGATAATCAGACTGAATGCAAACAGTTCCTGTCCCTTTTGGGTCTCACAGTTGAAGAGGTAGGGTGACCCGGTATTCTATTAACTGAGACACAGAGAAGTTAAAGGACATTCCCAAGGTCACCCAGCAGCCGAATGATAGATCTGGGCTCCGAAACCAGGCCTTCTGTCCCCCAATTATGGGCTCTTTCCACTAAACCATTCTGCCATCAGTCAATCAATGGTATTTATGCAGAGCCCCATACTAAGCATTTGGGAAAGTACAATACGATCAGTGTGTCCCAGTGGATAGAGCAAGGGCTTGGGAATCAGAAGGTCCTGGGTTCTAATCCAGGCTTCACCACTTGTCTGCTGGGTGACCTTGGGCCAGTCACTTCACCTCTGTGTGCCTCAGTTACTTCATCTGTAGGGATTAAGACTGTGAGCCCCACGTGGGACTTGGAATGTGTACAACCTGATTAACTTGTATCTACCCCATTGCTTAGTACAGTGCCTGACATATAGTAAGCACTTAACAAAGGCCATTTAAAGAAAAATAAAGGATGCAGACAAGCAGCAGATGGTGAGCTAGATGAGATTGAAGTACAGAGAGTATGGTGGTGTTATAGGAGTGGAGTGTGTGGATTGTGTTGTACTAGGAGCTCAGCGAGTTTGGGTAGTAGGGAGGGAGGTGATTGACTGCCTTAATGCCGATAGCAAGGAATTTCTATCTGATGCAGAGGTGGATGAGCAACCACTGGAGGTTTTTGAGGAATGAGGAGATATGGATTAAACGGTTCATCAGAAAATTGATCTGAGCAGAGTGAAATAAGGACTGAAATTGGGAGAGACAGGAGGCAGGGAAGTCAGTGAAGAGGCTGATGTAGTAATCGAGATGGGATATAATTGCTTGGATCAAAGTGGTAGTGGTTTGGATAGAGAGGAAAGGGTGGATTCCAAAACACTCTGGGCATATCACTCTGCTCCTTAAAATCCTCCAGTGGTTGCTTATCAACCTCCGCACGAAACAAAAACTTCTCACTCTGGGCTTTAAGGCTCTCCATCACCTTGCCCCCCTCCTACCTCTCCTCCCTTCTCTCTTTCTACTTCCCACCCCGCACACTCCGCTCCTCTGCCCCTCACCTCCTCACTGTCCCCCATTCACACCTATCCCGCCGTCGACCCCTGGCCCACATCCTCCCACTGTCCTGGAATGCCCTCCCTCTTCACCTCCACCAAACTAACTTTCTTCCCCTCTTCAAAGCCCTACTGAGAGCTCACCTCCTCCACGAGGCCTTCCCAGACTGAACTTCCCCTTTTCCCTCTGCTCCCTCTCTGCCCCCCCTTCCCCTCCCCTCAGCTAAGCCCCCTTTCCCCACTTTCCCTCTGCTCTTTCCCCCTCCCCTCAGCACTGTGCTCATTTGTATATATTTTTATTAACCTATTTATTTTGTTAATGAGGCGTACATCCCCTTGATTCTATTTATTGTGATTAAATTGTCTTGTTTTTGTCCGTCTGTCTCCCCAATTAGACTGTAAGCCCGTCAATGGGCAGGGATTGTCTCTATCTGTTGCCGAGTTGTACATTCCAAGCGCTTAGTACAATGCTCTGCACATAGTAAGCACTCAATAAATACTATTGAATGAATGAATGAATGTTGTGAAGGAAGAACCTATAGGATTTCATGATGTTGAATCTGTGGGTTGAATGAATGCGAGAGATGTCAAAGATAATGCCAAGGTTACAGGATTGTGAGACATACATATTTATTTGTATTAATATCTGTCTCCCCTTCTAAACTGTAAACTTATTGTGGGCAGGGAGCATGTCTACCGACCCTGTTATATGGTGCTCTCCTGAGCACTTAGTATAGTGCTCTGCACACTGTAAGTGCTCAATAAATACATTTAATAGATTGATTGGAGGATGGTGGTGTTTATGGTGATCATGTCTACTAACTGTACTGTAGTCTCCCAAGCATCTAGTACAGTACTCTGCGCAGAATAAATGTTCAATAAATTTCACGGATTGATTATTAGTCCAACTATTGTTTTATCCAGAGGGGAGAGTGTACAGATAACTCAGAAAAAGAGCAAGACCTAAAATTCATCCTTGTTATATCTGAAGTGCCTTCCCTACAGAACTCCTCTACCTGTGCTTTAAAGAGCTGTACATTTATTGATCTGATTCTAAATAAAATCCACTTTAAAACTGCAATAGTTTTTGAGTTTCATAACACTTATATTTGACCTCAGTGAAACAGATAGAGTACTAAGCAGGGGATTGAGGGAGACTTAACTCTCATTCCCGTTCATGTTTTGGCATGTGGCCATACAGAATGAGACCAAATAAGCTGCTGAGCATGGGCTGTTAACAAGGGGAAACTTGTTTCCTCCCTGGTCGTGTCTTCTAAGCATATAAATGATAAGCAGAATTGAATCTCATTAGCACTGAAGTTTATTTAAACTTTTGGAATATAAACCTGTATTTTGCCCATAAACTGAAATTCCCAATTTTTGGGTTGAACACATTGTGATTAGAGGCCTTGTTTAATAAATTGGTTGGGTTCAATATGAGCTCCATGTCAAAAAGTTGCTTTCCTGTTGTGCTCTTTCTTGTTTCACTGCAGTTTCTATGTTTCCATTCTTTTGCTGATGGAAGAAAATGTGACCTTTCCAGGTTTCCATTCTTTTGTTTAATGGAAGAAAATGTGAACTTTTCCTCCATTAAAGAAAAGAATGATAACATGGAAAGAAACTACATTGAAACAAGAAAGAACACTACAAGCAAACAACATCTCGACATGGAGCTTGCATTAAACCTAACCAATTTATTAAACAAGACCACTAATCACAGTAAGTGTTCAACACAAGAATTGGGGAATTTCAGTTTAAGGGCAAAAATATTGCCTCGATTAATGGGGCTGCCTCTTCGATCTGATTTTCTTTCTTGGTAGTTTTGCATAATGCAGTACTTAAGCCTACATTTCTCCTATTCCCTCTTCCTCTGTGTCACCCATGTACTTGATTTATACCCTTTAAGAGGTTGATATTCACCCCACCCTCAGCCCCACAGTATACTTACATGTGTATCCATAATTTATTTTAAAAACAGTTCCCCCTCTAGACTGCAAAATTCTTATGGGCAGGGATTATGACTACCAACTCTGTTGTATTGTAGTTTCCCAAATGCTTAGTACAGTGTTCTGCACACAGTAAGCACTTTAATGAATACCACTGATTGATTGATTATAAACAGCACCTGACAAAAGGTGTTTTCATTTCTGAGTTGAGTTTTGGCATTTTCTGCCAATAAAAATACCAGTAAAGTGTGGGCTGTGGAGAGCTGTGTGAGGAAAAGGAGAGATGAAGTATAGGCACAGATCACACTATAGTCATGGCATTTATTGAGAGCCCACTGGGTTCAGTACATTGTACTAAATGTTTGGGAAAGTATAGCTAAAGCAAGGCACAATTCTTGCCTAAAAGACCTGGGTAAATTTTTGGTGAATAAATGTTATAATAACAAAATCAGTTGCATATTACTCTGGGGACAAAAGAGTTCTCAGGCTCCTCATCACTCAGCTGGAATCATTCTTGGTCCAAAGTGCCACAACCTTCCTAACATGCTGTAGGTTGAGAAGGGAGGCTTCTGCCTAACCCACTTGAACAGGGTTGAGTCTTCTCCCAAGGATGACTGCATGGGAAAGAGGAAGCTGTCCCGACATCAGTTGGACCACTGCAGACCCCAAAGCCTTGATGGTGAAGGAGCTCCAGGCTATAAGGCTGAAGTTTCAGCTTTATTATTCTATTAGTGGAGAAAATACTCATTCCCAATTTTATTTTCAATGACTTGGCATGAGTTCTGTACATTTCAGGAGACCAGTTCAATGCCTATCATAATCTATCAAGTTTAATGTAGATTCATTTTTGTACACAGAAACATCATAGAAACTTGTTCTGCAATACTTCTGTAGTGGCAGCTTAACCAAGCACATATTTAATAATAGTAATAACAGTGGCATTTGTTGAGTGCTATGTGCCAGACACTGTTCTAAGCACTGGGGTGGATACTTGCAAATCGGGTTTGACACAGTCCCTGTCCCACATGGGACTCACAGTCTTAATCCCCATTTTTCATCTGAGGTAAGTGAGGCACAGAGAAATTAAGTGACTTGCCCACGGTCACAGAGTAGACAAATGGCAGAACTGGGATTAGAACCCAGTCCTTCTGACTCATACACCCGTGCTCTATCCACTAGGCCATGCATGCTGCTTCTCTATCCTTTGCCAAATTTTCTCATATATTAGACTTTAACCTAGCCCTTTCTCTAGATATTTAGGTAGGTGGATTTTGAAAATCATAAACTAATGGGATTATAAAATACTGTTGAGGTTTTTTTTAAAGCATGTGGCAACTTTTGTAGACTACACTTTTGGAGACTGTCTGAAATAACCTTCCTGAAGTTTGAACATTTATAAGATAGGCAATAAGATGTTTACTTAAGAGAAGATAATGAAAAACTGGAAGCAAGACAGGGAAAAAAGCAATAAAATTCATTAAGGGTTTGAAAGAACTGGCTAATGAGAAGTATTGAAATAATACCATTTGGTGAAAAAGCAAGCATGTCTATAAAGGTTTTTAGGGCATCCATATAATAAACCATTAGTAGCCATAGTAGTAGTAATTGTGATATTTAATTGTGGTATTTGTTAAGCCTTTACTAAATGCCAGGCACTGTACTAAGCGCTGGGGTAGATACCAGGTGATTGGGTTGGACACAGTCCCTGTCCCACATGGGGCTCACAGTCTTAATCCCCATTTTACAGATAAGGTACCTGAGGCACAGAGAAGTGAAGTGATTTGCCCAAGGTCCCACAGCAGACAGGTGGTGGAGTGGGGATTAGAACTCAAGTCCTTCTGACTCCCAGGCCTACTTTCTATCCTCTAGGTGATTGTGTTTATCAATCACCCATTTGGTGTGGTATATGATACTTGACACTTGGAAGTACAAAAGAAGGAAGTGACATATTTCCTGCCCACAAGGACCTTACACTCTAAGTGGGGAAACAAAAGTAAAAAATATTTACAACTAGAGTGGTCAAAATAAATGCATCAAACAGATCTAGGTACATAAATTCTAAGGAAATGTAAATAAGTTCATTAATGCTAGAGATGCCTGAAAGGTTGATAGGGATCAGGGCACTGGAAGATTAATCAGGGAAAGGTTTGGGGAGGAGATGGGATTTTAGGAGGGATTGAATATGGTGAGGGAGAGAATTCCAAGCCAGGGCAACAGTGGGAAAGTTGAGAGTGAAGCACAGATAGAAGGTTGGTGTGGGAGAAATAAAGACAAAGAGTTGGGGAATAGTGTATAAAAAAAATGTACATTAACAGGTGAGAGTGAAATGAAATTTTATCTTTTTCCTTGTCATAAATTTTATAAATTTTATCTTTTTAGAGAAGCAGCATGGCCTAGTGGAAAGAGCATAGGCCTGGGAGTAAGAGGACCTGGATTCTAATCCTGCCTCTGCAATTACTTGTTGCGTCACCTTGGGCAAGTGACTTCTCTGAGCTTAAATTACCTCATCTGTAAAATGGGGATTAAATCATCTGCCCTCCAATTTAGACTGTTAGCTACCTATGGGACAGGAACTGTGTCCAACCTGATAAACTTGTGTCTACCCCAGGGCTTAGAACAGTACTTGACACATAGTAAGTGTTTAACAAATACCATTAATAATAATAATAATAATAAAATCAGAGTTACCCAGAGGTAAATTTAAACTTAAAAAGAGCCCCAAAGTCCTATGTAAAGCAATCCTCTAAGGTCATTTATGGAAATGCTATACCTGTAGTCATTCCCATACCAGCTAGGGAAAGCATTTGTTTTCAGACAGTACTGCATAATTCTGTGGGGTGAAGTTGATGATTTATAATATCACACATTTTACATTTCCCGTAGCTGAACTCTAATAAACATATTGAAATACTTTCCTGCTCTTGCAAAGTGCCTTGCAACAAGAGATCACCTAACTCAGGTTAGGTATGTAGAAGGACTCACCTAAATCATAAGTAAATTGTGAGAGTATAGTTTACATATTTGTGGAGGCACGAAGGCATCATTTTTAGGGGCATGAATAAAACAAACATTTACCAAAGTGGTTAACGATTTTTTTAACGGACTTGTTTTTTCCTTGCAAGGTTTATTCCACAACTTGTGAGGTCAAAATAGTACAATGCGAAGACAGCCTTTAGACAGGAAAAGAAGAGAAACACATTTGGCATAAAGTGGATGATTCCTTAAGACTCCAGGTCCCTTTAATTGAGATCCCTTTTCCAGAAAGGAGGAAGACCAGTCAATACTTGAGTATTTATTGAATGCCTCAGGATGCATAGCAACACACCACTAATGATCCATAGTCAAACTTCTGATAAAGTAGCAAGCTGATCTCATTGTCTGCAATACAGATTGTAAATACTTGGCTATGGAGTCATCACTCAGAATCAATCTCTGACACTTTACCTTCTTTCATTCAGACACATCCAGGGCAGAACGCTGTATTTATCAGACTATAAGATGTAGGTTTGTTTTCAAAGAAAATATTAGGAAAAAATATGTCAATATTTATCTGATGCACCAGAAAGCTTTGCCCAGGCTTTTAAAAGAAAAAAGGTAAAAATAAAGGTCCATATCCCTTTGAGAAAATGTGTTCTTAAATGATGTATACATACACACACACACACACACACACACAATCTGAGCCTCTTCTCCCTGTTAACACCATTTTATTCTCCTGCCCTTCCCTGTTAACACCTTTTCCCCATCCTTGATAACACATTTTTGCCCTTCCCTTCCCTGTTAACACCTCTCAGTAGTCTAAGTGGCTTGGCTGCTACTTTAAAAAATGGAAGTATCAAGCTTTTCAGCACAGGGAGATTTTCGGTCAGTGTCTTCTACTTTAAATCAGTCAATCAGTGGTATTTCTTGAGTGCTTGTTGTCTGCACAAAGTGTCTCATAGTCTGAAAATACAGGGATACCCAAGATTTAAAGCGCATGTTTTTGTAGCAGCATTGCATTGCTTTGTCATATTATAGATACACTGTGTAAATTAAAGATCAATAAGTTTCGGGCATTATGACATCTGAATCAATGAATACCTTTCTTTAAAGATCTGTAGCTCTTATTTTCTCATGCGGGCTCAGTTTCCATATGTTCCTGATGCAATCAGCTGTTAATATGACTTTATAAATGTAGCTACAGCATCAAAATGTGGCATTTGTACTGTGGCACTCATCTAATGAGATCAGTAGGAAAGATAAACTAGATAGCTTAAATATTTTGAAGGGATAGACTCTTACTCTGGCAAGATTTCCTTTAAAAAAGAAGGGGGGAGAACCACTTTTGGCTCCAGATATGCTTTGCTGAATAATTGTTTCAAAACCATTTTAAAGGCTCCTCAAATACTTCCACCTTTACTGCCTAGATGTGATGTTTTCCATTTCACCCACTAAATAAACTTTGAAAAGCTTGAACTTCTTTTTGTCCCAAGTTGTAATCTGATCTACCTATCATCATTAAGAGACATCTGGGATTCATCTTATCTTTTCCACTCGCTCGTTGATTAACCAGAAATTGTTCCGAATCAGATTCAAATATGGCAGAACTCCATGAATCTTACGAATTGCAATGGGCAAATAAAAGGTCAGGTTTGTTTTTGTGTTTTTTAAGTAGGAAGTTTTAACATGATTGGGATTAAGTGTTTGAAAATAAGGGAGGAAAGATGTTGGTTAATTAAATGGTTGAAATCAGGCTCCATGGGGAATTTGAAGGGTTAAAAAGTAAAATGGATTTATTTTTTTTTATTTTTTTTTACAAATAAAGAGGAAATTTTTGCCTAGCATCTTGATCTGCATTTTCAGGGGTCTGACCCTGCTGATCAGAAGGTTTTCACAAACCTTTGCTGATTGGGGCTGTATCGAACTGATTATTTTGTAGACCCTCCCTGCCCCCCAAACTGACCAATTTCATTGAGATTGCCTGGATTTGGATGGTTTTTCCTCCTCTCCTCCCATTCCCAGATTTCTCACTTGAATGTATATCTGGAAATGCACTAAAAAGGATGAAGGTAGGAGTCTTTATTCTAATGAATCTTTCCAGTGCCATGCATCTGACTGCCAAGTTTTTGAGGGGAAAAAGACTTTCATCTTCTTAATAAAAAAAACCCAACTTAGTTCATCTCAGAATGGGACTCATCCCTTTTCAAGGTTCAATTGTCTAGCTGCTGCCACCCTCATCATCCTCATCATCATTTTACAGTAAACCATTTCCAGTTGGGTTGCCTGGCCTTCAATAGGAAGTTTATGGCAGCCAATCTGCTATGAAACACTGTATTAAATGTAGCCAGTGTCTTTTGTCCACAGAGAACCTGCGCTTCACTGCTGAAGCATCAGTTTAAGGTGTATTCAAAGAAGTGTAGGAGGCAGATAGGATACTGATTGTTTCAGAAAGTGGACTTTTTAATGGAGTTTTGGGTGAGAAGGCAACTGTGACTCTGCTCTGATTTCCAGTTATGCGGTAGGGTAAACCTGGCTGCGCTATGGGTTCAGTGGATGTCTTGAACTGGACTTCAGATGTTTTGGGCTCAACAAAAGCTGTTTTGGGTTCAACAAAAGTTCTGTTAGCCAAGTTTCTTTTCCCTTAATTTTTAAACACGTGTATTTCAAGGGAAATTTGATTCATATGTTTCTGATTCATTTACACTTAAATCACCAAAATGTTATTTTGTAAGAGCAACTTGATGTCCAAGAGGCTTTCTGAACCTGTTTTATAAGTATTCTTAATTCTTTTTCTTAAAACAGGAAGTTGAATTTTGCCAAGTATAAATAAACTCAAAAAATTTAAAAGGTTCAAGTTCAGTTTATAATCCTGAACCTTAGGTTTTAAGGGCATTTTCAATTTAGCAAAACATACTTTCCCACCACTCCACCAACACGGATACAAGAAAGAAAGCACTATTTTTGAAAATAGAATATTATGTCCCTTGAAGATCTTTTTTTTTCCACTTGCGAGAAGATATTTCCAGAAATAGTCAATATTTGATATGATTGGGTGTATATTCTCTGTGTAGCATGAGTCTATTTTCCTGAACAAAAATGAAGGAATAGAGGCATTTCTGTTCCATCAACTTTAGTATTCTGTGAGTTGATTTCATTGAGACCATACTTAATCTTTTTATAAACTAGAAAAACAGTAAATGTACATATATTTTTGTTGTAGATGTTTGGAGTGAGTATTCAAAGGGGTTGATTTTGGGTGCATTTTTGTTTTTGTAAAAATAAAGTTTCAAGAGCATAAAGGGTTTGATTTGGCACCTAAGTCCCATTGCAAGTCAACTGATTAGATCAGACAAATAACTTTCCCACTGGGCATTGGATAAAATGACCAGATTTTTCTCAAGATCAGACTTGGATAGCAAACAGTGATACCAACATTTTATTTTGAGCATGGGGAATAATGGGGACAGGAATTTAATTGGAGATGATGACGAGGTGAAGAAAGGCTTCAAGGAGTTGGAAACCCACCATTTTGTGTCTTTTCTGCCCTGACTGGAAACTCTTCAGTATTGTCAGAGACCTGAGAGAAGCAAATCTGGGATTCATGCTCCAAAGGTTGTAGGGGCCACAGCGCCCATGGAGTAGGCACCTCTGATACCTTTATTCCCCCTCCCACCGCTTTCCTTGCCTTCCAGCAGGATAGAGGAACTTTAAGGTGTAGGAAGGACCTTCATGCTGAATATGTGCAGAGGGGATGGGAGCAGACTCTCTCATCCACAAACACTCTCCCACACCTGCCCACTCGCATCTTTGCACTTTTTCACACTGACTCACATTACTCTAACACTCACTCACTTGTACACCTATAAGTCCACAAACATAGAAACACTCATTATTATTTATTATGGTATTTGTTAAGCGCTTACTATGCGCCAAGCACTGTTCTAAGCTCCAGAATAGATATAGGGTAATCAGGTTGTCCCACATGGGGATCACACTTTTAATCCCCAATTTAAAGATGAGGTAACTGAGGCACAGAGAAGTTAAGTGACATGCCCAAGGTCACAGCAGACAAGTGGTGGAATGGGATTAGAACCCACATCCTCTGACTCCCAAGCCCATGCTCTTTCCACTAAGCCACGCTGCTTCTCTAATAATGGTATTTGTTAAGTGCTTACTATGTGCCAAGCACTGTTCTAAGCTCTGGAGTAGATACAACGTATTCAGGTTGCCCCACGTGGGGCTCACAGTCTTAATCCCTATTTTACAGATGAGGTAACTGAGGCACAGAGAAGTTAAGTGACTTGCCCAAAGTCACACAGCTGACAAGTAACAGAGCTGGGATTAGAACCCATGACCTCTGGCTCCCAAGCCCGTGCTCTTTCCACTAAGCGACACTGCTTCAATAATTATGGTATTTGTTAAGCACTTGCTATGTGCCAAGCACCATTCTAAGTACTGGAGTAGATACAGGGTAATCAGGTTGTCTCACGTGGGTCTCACACTTTTAATCCCCATTTTACAGATGAGGTAACCAAAGCACAGAGAAGTTAAGTGACTTAACCAAGGTCACACAGCAGACAAATATCAGAGTCACACAGACACTGGCATCCCTTTTTAGAATACCCAGAGATACGTGACACATTGTATATACTTTTAACCAACAGTCCTTTCTAATGAAGTGGATTTATATTCCTGGGAACCAGAGCTGGCTTCAGACAGTAAGCAAAATAAGCCGTTGCTTCAGGTCACAAAATCAGAAGGGGCAACGGTATGGCCCTTCTCAAACATGGCAGCCACGTGGCTCCTCCCAAAGATAAAAGCATAGGTGGGGCAGTGGCTTTGGTGGAGAAATGCTCTTCTGCAAAATGTCATGTATGGCATCACTGTGTTCTATTGTATGCACATATACTACACACAGCATAATCAATTGGTCATTTATTGAGTGTTGACTGTGTGCAGAGCACTGTACTAGGAATTTGAGAATGTACAGTATAATAGAGTTGATAAACACATTCCTTGTCCACAAGGAGCTTACAGAGTAGAGGGGGAGGCAGCCATTAATATAAATTATGGATATGTACCTAAGTGTTGTAGGACTGAATGTGGAGTGAATAAAGGGTACAAATCCAAGTGCAAGGGTGCCTCAGAATGGAGTGGAAGAAGAGAGAATGAGAGCTTAGTCGGGGAAGGCCTCCTGGAAGAAATGTGCTATTCATAAGGCTTCTAAGTTGGAATGATCATCTTTTGGCGATGAACGGGGACGGAGTTCCAGGCCAGAGGCAGGATGCCGGTTATGGACTGAAGTGGTAAGAGACAGGAAATCAACAAGGAGGCTGCTGCACTAATCAATGCAGGAGAGGTTAAGTGTTTGAATTAATGGGCTTAGTTTGGGTGGAGCGGAAAGGGCAGATTTTAGTGATTTTGTGAAGGTTGAACTGACAGGATTTGGTGACATCATACTATGATGATGCCATGCGTCATGTGGAAGGGGCCAAATGTCTGATGCTGGCCTTGCTAGAAACTGTGCCAGAAGCCCTACTCCTTGCAGAACTCCACTTCTCAAGGGACTTCCAGGTTTTCAGAGTGCCTATAGCAGTGGGCTCTCACACTGACTCTGAAGATAGCCAGTTAGTGAGTGACTCACCAACCCTCAGGACAAAGGCCATATCACAACTTCCCTCAAGGAATGGAAATCTGAAGTCCTGCAGGGTGCAATGGAAGAGTCGAATCATATCCTTATTTTATGGCTAGCATTTGCCTTTCTTCTCAAAGAGAAATATTTGAAAAGGTATTTGATTTTGTGCATTTTGTTTTTTTAAGCTGCTAATTAGTACAAAATGGGTTTACAGATAGGTATGGTTTAAAGTTGACTGTGGAATCAATCAGTTAGTCAGTCATATTTACTGAGTATTTACTCTGTGCAGACCACTCTGCAAAGGAACAAATGGGCCAATGTATCCCCTAAAACATATTTTCAGAGACCCCTGGGTATTTCAGGGGTAATTCCCACTGGCTCCTTTTGAAAACTAGATAATGATTTGATCTCTGTAGTTAGAATGGTAGAGGGGCCTTCTGGATTTACCAGAGTGGTTGCCTTTCACTCTAACTACAGGAGCACAGCACATGAGCAACTACATCTCTTCTCACAAAGACTATTCCAAAGATCCATTTTTTTAATTGAACTCCTGATCTTGACTTGTTCTCTTCCTTTCTTCTTCTCCAGGACTGTCCTCCAGAAGCAGGTGATTTTCGTGCCCAGCAGTGCTCTGCTCATAATGATGTCAAGTATCAAGGCCAGTTCTACGAATGGCTTCCTGTGTCCAATGATCCTGACAATCCATGTTCTCTAAAGTGTCAAGCAAAAGACACAACCCTTATTGTTGAATTGGCGCCTAAAGTTCTAGATGGTACCCGATGTTACACAGAGTCTCTGGACATGTGCATCAGTGGTTTATGCCAAGTAAGTAGTACTGAGTTCATAATTGCTTAGGATTCATTTCTTTCTGACTGTCATTCTCCCATGTATCTGCTGATTTATATGAATCACTTAGTCTCTCCATCAACCTAACTCTCCAGATACTTTAGTTCCATTATTTTTGTGGTATAGGTAAGGAAGATGAACTCTGCCAAGCCCCATTAGGAAAAATAGGCTTTGCTTTCACCTCATTTTCACCTCAAGATGAACTTAGTGTGATTTTGAATATTGTGTATGTATATACTATTGAGAACTTCTGAGTTACCCAAATTGTGAAATAAGCAGATGATGCTTATTTCTGGAAGATAATAGTACTCTTGCACGTTCCCTATAATGGGCAATTTTATTGAGACTCTTCATCAGTTTCATGAGGCAGATAAAATTGATCTAACTCAAGTACAGAAATTCAACAGACCAGAATAAATATGATATCCATAAGGAAATTGAAATAATTTATAACTTTTACATAAACTAAAATGTAAAGCTAACGGGGGTTAATGCCAAAAAAAATGTAGGGGGAGGCATGTCAGCCTGATGATAATTCATTGGATGACCAGCTGAGGGTGCTGAGTGATTGAGCCTTTGTCACTGTGTCCAGATATTACTACCATGCTTCAGTACCCTGAAGATTCACCTTGCTCAAGTCTATACTGTATGACTGTACACTGAGTTCTCAGATGAAGTCCATTGGAATACCAGAAACATGCCTGGAATACTATAACATTGTAGTACCAGAGACCAATGGATGCTGGGCCGCAGGCAAGGGGAGGCAGAGGGGCTAGATTTCTTTTATTTGTTTTTTTGTTTTTGTTTGTTTTTTGGCCATGTAGTCCTTGAAGCTAGATTTGGTTTTGGTCAAAAATCCTGCCCCGGAGGCATGATGACTTTTGTTTAGATAATGACGTCTAGTAGGGAAGCAGCGTGGCTCAGTGGAAAGAGCACGGGCTTGGGAGTCAGAGGTCATGGGTTCAAATCCTGACTCTGCCACTTGTCAGCTGTGTGACTGTGGGCAAGTCACCTAACTTCTCTGCGCCTCAGTTCCCTCATCTGTAAAATGGGGATGAAGAATGTGAGCCTCTCGTGGGACATCCTAATTACCCTGTATCTACCCCAGCGCTTAGAACAGTGCTCTGCACATAGTAAGTGCTTAACAAATACCAACATTATTATTAGTAGTAGATTTGGAACTGGCTCATCTAGCAATGTGAAGTTGAGGGATGAGGATATATTTTATGTTTGTGACTGAAGTTTCTGAGTCTCTCCAAGATATGAGACTAGAGGAAATGGCTAAGTCGCCTACCATTTTTTCTAGTGGGGGATGTTGAGGTGGGGTGGGAAAGGTTCATGAATTAGGCAAATTTCAGTCTGCCTGCTCCTTGAAGCAGCCAAAGAATTGCCCATTATAAGAAATGTGCAAGCAAGTAGCCGCATTCATGAAAGGGGCAAATTTTTAATGCTTATTCCATGCATTCAAATGTTTTCTATGATATAACCCCAGTGTAATTGCTCCTGTGAAAAAATATTCACAAAAATGCTAGAGTATTCATATTTTCAAGATTCTTCAAGATTGATGAAGAATGTGGTGAGGGTAAACATTTGGGAGTCCAAACCTCAATTTTCATATCTTTTTGATTATTTAAAGTGAAATAGTTGTGGTAAATAGAATTGGCCACATATACCACATCTGAAACTCCTTCACAGCTGACACTACAGTAATAGGCATTTATAGTATCACTGCAGTATCATCTAATTGTAGTATCATCCCAATCCATATCTAAGACCCACACTTGTCCACAAAGGACTGCGAAAAGTAGATTAAACTGTTCCTTCTCATCAAGTTTTTGATTATGCATGACATTCTCTTTCCCATTTACTTTGGAGTACTGAGATGCCACTCTATTGAGCTATTATTTCAATGGCAAGCACTGTATATTAACATTGATACAGAAGTTTCCTTGTCTGCCTTCCAAATATTAGTAATATCTAAATGTTCTTTATTATTAAACTAATAGAGTTTTCTGATTGTGAGTAGCAGGCCTTTCTAATTCTGGATACTTGATCCTTCTATTCATGAATACAAGTCTTGTATTATTTTTTGATGTTGTTTTTAGTACAATCTGTAATAGATTTTTCAGAACTGAGGATGCTATAAAAATTATCAAAGCAAGAAAGGTCATCATAAATTAAATGATTACTATCTTCTCGTGTGTGTTTAGCCAAGTCATAAGAAAAATTGCATTTAGTTTCATTATTTGACTAAATTCAGAGACATAACTTCTCAACATTCCAGAACTGATACAACTAGGTACTAAATTCTTGTTGTCTATATTGTGGGTTTGTAGTATCAGAGGAAATGTGTTCCTTCCCCAAAATCAAGGTAATGGAATAGTAACTTTAGGGACTTGGATTTTTTTTTTCCTAATAGACTGACACCCATTCCACTTGTTCCTCTAGAGTATTCTGCCTTCGTGGCATAGTATGTTATCTAAATGTTTGTTTATAGAACAAAAGGAGATCATAGCTATCAGCTATTGGGCAACAACTGTGTAGCAAATTGTAGGCATTGTCAGCCTACAGGTGAACGTGGCAAGATGGAAAAAAAAACTGATCAGGTAAGATGTCATTCCTTTTTGTGGCTGTGTGTGTATGATACAGAATAGAAGCATTTAAGTTTTTATTTCTAAACCAATCATGCTGGCCAACTTTATGGAACATATAAATGTAACTGAAGGAATCATGTAACTGCTTACAAAAAGCAGGTTTTACTTCTGTTGTTTAGTTGCAGTAAAAGTTTTTCTAAATCAGAAGATCACTCCAAAATGGTATGGTGGCTCAGGCCAGACTTGGGTATGCCTCACCTGACCCCGTAGCCATTGTCAGTGGAATAGAGCAAGGCCATGTACTAGATTTGATTTTATTCCATCTATTCTACACAACACATTGCTTGAGGATGCAAGGAATTGAGAAGCTGGGGTTGAAATATAATTCTTGTTCTCTGAGAACTCTTCCAAATCATCAGGCTTAGAATATGACCTAAAGTCTTCCAAGACCTTCGGTACACTGGTAACTGTACTGTAGAAGCAAACGTATCAGAAGACATGCAGGTACTTTAAACTGATTTTCTAATTATTCTGATTATTACTAACTTTAATTGAAAGTGGAAAGCAAAGTTGTATGTGAAGCACCCTGGCCTCCAGCGGACTCACAGTCTAAATGGGGGAAGTCAGACACAAAGAGTACAAGAATGTCATAAAAAAACAGTGCAAACAAGGTAAAATTGAACAACAGAAGTATCAACAGTAAAACTGTCAGTTAAGCAGTAATGATTATTATAGACTTCAGATACCTCACCACTGTAGGCCAACAGTACTTGGCAATAAACTTCCCACCATCTTCCCAACATATCCTACTGGAGGGGGAGAGATGCAGAAAGAAAGAGATAGAAAATCAAAAATAGGAGGGCTAGTAAGTGTTTTGGAAGACTGGTAGAGTGTGGCACCAACGCAGTATCAAAATTGAAACCAAGTTGGAGAACTACAAGGTAACTAGTTAAAACCTTCAGTTTGGCTGTGAGACATGGAAAGGTGCCAACTTCAATTTCTAGAACAGTTTCTTTAATGCCCTCTGTGTGCTGCATTTAACATCAAATGGTCAGGCAGATCCACAAAACAATGAGGTCCTGGAATGCAGTCAATCTAAGAGCAGAGAAGCAAAACGGATAACATTACACAAGCAATCAATAGTATTTATTGAGTGCCTGCTCTAGGCAGAGTACTGTATTAAGTGGTGGTATCTCACCTTTGCTAAATAGAACATGTGAGGAGTTGGGCTCAAGCGAGGATACCCAAAGTTCACTGAGCAAATGTGTAGCAAGGGAGGCAGAACGTTTTTTTTCCAAGACACAGTGAAACAGCACTGTGGGCTGTGTGGCATAACGGTTGAGAGTTTTGAGACAACAGGAGAAGACAGATCCTTCTGGTATGTGGCAATGAGAAATGGGGTGTCTCCTCTCGAATGGTATCTTTGAGAAGACCAGAACACAAAAATAAATAAATGAAATCGATGTCCAGGCACCGTGGGTAGCAAATACAAAAATGTAGAGACCCACAGTCTTCACTTGCTCATAGTGTTAGGGGGAATGTGTCAGTCAATCAATCATATTTATTGAGCACTTACTATGTGCAGAACACTGTACTAAACACTTGAGAGAGTACAATAGAACAGAGTTGATAGGCATGTTCCCTGCACACAAGGAGCTTACAGTCTAGAGGGGGAAACAGACAATAACATACATAAATAGATTATATTTGTGTACATAAGTGCTGTAGGGCTGAGGGAGGGATGAATCAAGGCTGCAAATCCAAATGCAAGGGCAAAGCAGAGGGGGGTGGGAGAAGAGGAAATGAGGGTCTACTCACTGTACCTCAATCTCGTCTATCTGACCTCTCACCCACATCCTGCCTCTGCCTTGGAATGTCCTCCCTCCTCATATCCAACAGACAATTTCTCTCCCCGCCTTCAAACCCTTATTGAAGGCATAACTCCTCCAAGAGGCCTTCCCCTGACTCTGTTTTATCAGCCACTTTCACAATCACTGATAAAACCTAAAAGTCGGGAGCATTATTTTCAAATTAAAAGACACTGATATGTAAGTAGGAGAATTGATTTATCAAACTATTGTAAGTATTTGTAAATTGTCCTTTGTTTTCAAAGAAGAAACCACTGATGGGAAAGTTTACTTAGGAGTGTGTGTGTGTGTGTGTATTGCAAGTATGGGTATCTTTTCAGGTGTTATGGCAATTGCTTAGCCGTAGAAATCTGCCTGTTTTAGATCTAGAAAACCAAGTGGCTTTTTTGATCCAACTTTTCCAACTTCTTTTTTGGCACGAATGTCTTCCAGGCTACTGAGTTTCCTTTTCAGAACACAAAAAGAGCCAATTTTTGTTCTGTTTGGTTAATGACCTTCCTGCAACGAGGAAGATGGCTGGGAGTGGCATTGTGAAAGGGTGGTCCACACCTCTAGATATGGAAAGTCAATTTATTTTTGCTTCAATTAATTTTCATATCACCACAGATGGGGAATTTTACCTAGAAATCCTGTTGGTATGAATGCAATTTCTCATTTTCTGTTCAACTGTGTGTTCCGTCTTTCTGCCCCTCCATGTAGATGGAAATGGTCTGCCCCTTTTGGGGGTGACCCAGACGTTCTCCAGCTCAGTTGCTTCATGCTCAAAGTCTCGGGGGATGCTATTCTCCTCTCCCAGGTTTTTCCGGAAATGATAGGCTGCTTCTGCTGCCCAGACAAAGCCATTAAAATAACAACAAAGCATATTTTTTCTAGACTTTTCTAGAACAGAGTCTTTCTTTACCAAATGCCCTGGCCCCAGCTAGGTCAGAAACAGAACAACCTTTCTCGTGGTATGTATTTTGGTTAGCATCAGAAGTTATGGTGTCACAGAAAATTTAGACGTTAAAATAACAATAACAACATATAGGGCATATTCTGCTTTTCCAGTTGAAGGAGTTCAAAGAGTTTTACAATCATTGCACAACATCCAGCTGGCGGAGTCAGGTATTCCCTGGATGTGCATTACACACTTTGGGAGGTGAATTCATTCTTCCAGGCCACTAGAAAGGAGAAAACGGGTGTGGGTCTATAGAGCACCTGGAGTTCTTCAGAGGAAAGCTATGATATAAATTCAAAACAATAACAAATTGGGTAAATTACTGCTTTTAAGTTCCATGATTGGAGCAGACATTTCAATGGCTTGTCTTCTAGTTCATTCTTCACTTATTTAAATGGATAATATTTTAAATTTAAGGAAATCAAAGTTCAAGAAAGTGAACAAAACAAAATACGTTCCTTTTATGCCAGAATACGTGCAACAAATTGGTCTTAATCCTGTGCACTGTCTCTGAAAAAAAAATGTTGCAAGATTTATAACTTCTGAAGTTAGGATAATGGAACACATTTTATGTGTTAACATAAGGTCAACTCTGCGACAGTTAAAAAAAAAAGAAATTTAATGAATTTCACCCATTTCTTACTGATGCTTTATACTATAACTATCCTTCATTTACAAAGATGATAATCTCGACAATGAAATCCTAACCATGCCATGAGAGGGTGGATGAAAAGACCAATGCGTGCCTGATAATTCCTTCCATGTTATTTGCTTGTAAAGCTAGGCTCTTGCTGTTTTCATAGGCTTGTTCATCAGAAAACCTGCCTCTCTTTTGGAGACTGCCTCTTAGTAGTCCAGTGTTCATGAAGCTTTTGCTGTACTCTCACAATTGCTGCCCAATGGACTGTGTGTCCACTGCTCTGTAACATTTTACTCTCTTTTTAAATAGTTTTATTATTCCAAGTTTTACTCTCTTTTTAAATAGTAATTCTGCCCCACTGGCTTGTGTGTACCAACTTTGGGTTCATCATACAGTAGCTGCTTGGGGATCCTCTTGTCATCCACTCTCTTCATGTCCCACCCAATCAAGCTGGGTTGCTGTGAGCATTGCTTCAGGGCTGATGAACTGACTCCAAAGCAAAACTTCTTTGTTGGTAGTCTTGTCTTGCCCTTCGATGTTGCTCATGGTTCCTAGGTGATGCTGGTAAAATGGCCCAAGAAGCTGTATGTGTCTTTTGCAGTAGGTCCAGTTCTCAAAACCATATAGAAAGTTGGAACCACATCTTTTAACTATTTTAACTTCATATGAAGTTTTATTCCTTATTGTTGCCACACAGTATCTTGCATTTTGTTGCTCTTCCCCATTCTGTTTTCTACCTCTTCAGTTATATTTGCACTATAACAGTTATAACAGTATAGTAGTATACTGACTACTGTGTTGTCAATGAAAGTCTTTGGTGGGTGTAAAGTTTCATGTATATATACCCTGATACACGGCAGTACTCTTGAGATACACAAACATAGGCTATGCAAATGATTATGAATCGCTTTGCAGATTCAGCACAAAGCTACCAGTGTGCTGGTCTAATGTTAGAGCAGCCTTATTTTCAATCTAACTAAGGCTACAGTTCAATCACTTTGCCTTATGGGCACTAAATTGAGCTATCAGAGACAGGGTAGAAGATCCATGGAACTGTGTTCTTGTCTCTTGACTGGAGTGAGAATGCACATAATTGACAGCTACTCATGAGGGTGATGGCTGGCTGCTCTTCTGTCTCCTAACTCGGCCACTCATGTGGGTGGTTAGGATTTGTGGGGTTGAAAGTCTAAGGCTCTCTCTTTCAGTTAGACCAGTGTGGCTCCTGAGAGACAGGACTGGTGTTGCATGCTTCTCTGATATTTGCACTTGTCTATACAACTTAGGTCCTCTTACAGCTAGATTGGCCCTAAGCATGCCCCTTGGCCTCTGTGAGTTGTGGCAAACTTCTCAGTGTGTCAAAAGAGCAAATTTTACTTGCCCATAGTGTGGAAGGTAGTGTTGGTTATGTATGAGTTATTTCAGCCACACCCACAAAGATCAATCAAACAATTGATGGTATTTGAGTGCTTCCCATGTACAGAGCACTGTACTAAGCATTTTTACAATTGCTTAGACACAATCCTTGCCCACAAGGCACTAACCATCTTCAAGTGGAGACATTAAAATAAATTGCAGAGGGGGGAAATAGAGTATAAGGCTATATACATAAGTGCTGTGGGGCTGGGTGAGTATCAAAGGATGAATAGACTCATTGCCTATGGCATCATCTTTGAAAATGAAGGCTATAAACACATGCGCGCGCGCACACACACACATACACACACACACACACAGAGTGCATGTGGATTTGTGCTTGCTATGCCTGTGGTTGTTTCCAAAGTCCCTGCTCAAAGAAAGCAACCCCTCCCTTGGTTGCCACAGGTCAAACTTGTGCATTTCTCTGCAGTTGTTTCCCAACTGTCCACCATTCGTTCATTCATTCAATCGTATTCATTGAGCATTTACTATGTACAGAGCACTGTACTAAGTGCTTGGAAAGTACAATTTGGCAACAAATCGAGACAATCCCTACCCAACAATAGGCTCACTGTCTAGAAGGGGGGAACAGTCTTTGAGAAGCAACATGGCCTAGTGGAAAAGGCTTGGGAGTTATGAGACCATCATCATCAATGGTATTTATTGAGCGCTTAATATGTACAGAACACTTTAGTAAGCACTTGGGATATAGTTGGCAGACATGTTTCCTGTCCACAACAAGCCTACAGTCTGGAGGGGGAGACAGACAATATAAATAATTTCTAGTTTCTAAACCATAGATATGTACCTAAATGCTGTGGGGTTGAAGATGGGGTGAAAATCAAATACCGAAAGGTCACAGATGCAAGTGCCTAGATGATTCAGAAGGGAGAGAGAGACAGGAGGAGGGTTAATTTGGGGAAGACCTCTTGGAGGAGCTGTGACTTTAATAAAGTTTTGAAGGTGGGAAGAGGGATAATCCGGTGAATATGGAGGGGTGCTGGTACTTCCAGACTAGAGGGAGGTCTTGTGAAAGGGGTTGGCAGTGAAATAGACAAGATTGGGGCACAGTGAGTAAACTGGCACTAGAGGAGCAAAGTGTGCAGGCTGGGCTGTAGTAGGTTGGTGAGGTAAGGTAGGAGGGGGTGAGGTGAATGAGTACTTTAAAGCTGCTGGGAAGGCGTTTCTGTTTGATGTGGAAGTTGAAGGGCAACCATTGCAGCTTCTTGAGTGGGGAGAATTCTTGAGTGGGAAAACATGGAATGAACTTTTTTAAATGATCTGTGAAGCAGAGTCCAGTATGGACTGGAGTGGAGAGAGACAGGAGGCGAGGAGATCTGCCATGAGGCAGATGCAGTAGTCAAGCCAGGATAGGGTAAGTGCTTGGATCAACATGGTAGCAATTTGGATGGAGAGGGAAGTGCATATTTTTGCAATGTTGTGAAGGTTGACCCAACAGGATTTGGTGACAGATTGACTATGTGGGTTGAATGAGAGAGATGAGTCAAGGATAATGCCAAGATTACGGGCTTGTGAGATGGGGGAATAGTAGTATTGTCTACAAGGATGGAAAAGACAGGGAGAGGGCAGTTTGGGGGAGATAGGTGATAGATTAGGCGAGAAGAAGGTCATTAGTTACCATCAGATTTGGTGAGAAGATGGTCATTAGTTACCGTGGAGTGCAGGGTGCAGAAACCAGATTGAAGGGGATCAAGGAGGGAATGGAGGAGAGGAAGTGGAGACAGAGAATGTAATCAACTCTCTCAAGAAGTATGGAGAGGAATGGTAGGAGGGAGATGAGGTGATAACTGGAGGGAGCCATGGGGTCAAGAAGGGTATTTTCAGAATAGGGAATACGTAAGCATGTTTGAAAGCAGTGGAGAAGAAGCCATTGGAAAGTGATTAGTTGAAGATGGCAGTCAAGAAGGGAAGAAGGGAAGGGGCATGCTTTTTAATAAGATTTGAAGGGATGGGGTCAGAGGCACAGGTGGAGGTGGGTAGATTTGAGAAGAGGCAAGAGATCTCTTCTTGAGATACTGCAGGGAACATAGGGAGAGTATGGGCCTCAGTTGTAAAATGGGGATTAAATGCCTATTCTCCCTCCTACATAGACTGTGAGCCCTATGTGGGACAGGGACTGTGTCCATCCTGATTAACTTGTATCTACCCCAATTCTTAGAACAGTGCTTGACACATAGTAAAGGCTTAACAAATACCTTAATACTAATCATGATTTGAAGTGGTGCCTCACTATGTCTTTGAAACACTTGTTCTGCTCTCCCTTCTTGCACTTGCCCTGAATCGAGTAGCTGTTTGGGAATCCTACTGTCATCCATTCTCCTCACATGTCACACCCAGTGAAGATGTGAGGATTACCTCAATACCGGTGAGCTGACTGCATTCCAGGTCCTAGTTTCTGGTGATCCTGCTTTGCCCTTGATATTCATTATAGCTTGCAGGTGGTGCTCATGAAAGCTGATGATGATGATGCAAGATGTGTATTCTGTAGTAGGCCAAGTTCTTTCAGCCATGTAGATATTCGAAGAGCAATGTTGTAGACTTTCAATTTTGAATAAATTAGTTGCCCCATTGTTGACGAACTGTCACTCTTCCAGAAGGCATGCTGGAATTCCATTTTTTTGTTAATCATCTACCCAGATCTCAGTTGACAGAATTCTGCTTAAATATCAGAATTTGGAAACAGGATTACTTTCTGTGTGGTCAGTGAAAATCTTTGGGTCAATGTAGAGCTTTCCTGAGACTGATTAATTCATAACCTTATTAATTCTTCAGGTTTATTGTCAGTCCAAAATATTAAACTGAATGTGAAGCAGTTCCTCTGTGGGCAGCATCAGAAAGGGTGCATTAGCACTCCCCATAACAAAAAAAACCCAACAATTATAGCTTTGCCTTTTCATGAAGCTACTATATATCTACAGTTTAGTGAGGACAATAAAGGAGTTGGAGAAGGTGCAGAGAAGGACAGACCAGGATGATTGAGGAATGGAGCAGATTCTGATAAGGCTATCTTGAAAAAAAAAGGTGAAAGCTGGGAAAGGATTCATTCAATCTGTTTATTGAGCACTTACTGCATGCAGAGCACTGTACTAAATGCTTGGGAGAGTACAGTGCAACAATAAACAGACACATTCCCAACCACAAGCTTACAGTCTAGAGGGAAAGGATGTGATTAAACCTTTACAAAATCAGGAAGGTTGCTGATAGGGCATATATGGAATTTCTGTTCCTCAAATCCCACAAAATTAGGACAAGCAAGACATTACCCACTGAAGCTTTAAGATAGTATATTAAAAATAAACAAAAGGGAAAAAAATCAAATCCTGGTTGATGAATGTATGTAATTCATTGCTACAGGAAGTTGTGAAAGCTCAAAATATCAATAAGTTCAGGAAGGGATTGGATAAATTCATGGATGAGCAGTCTATAATGAGTTACTTGAAAGAGAAGTTAAGGCTCTAACGGGAAGGGCAGTAAATAGGTATAACCATGCCTATCAGGAGAGCAATTACCACACTTTATCCTCCTGTTTTCCTCCTTGAAGGCATAATACTATACTGTATAGATCATTTGTCAGACCCAGTAAATTCTTTGCTTAGATGCATAAAAATCTGAATAGCATTTTACGAGTGTCCTCTAGAACACAGTCATCTGCACCTAGTAGTTCCTACATAACAATTACCAGACTTGATTGATGCTGATAGCCTGCTGAATTGCAGCAGTTTACCAACAGATAGGTGTTCTGTGGAACTAGCTTTCCGATCTCTCGTATCCTCAAACATAGTCTTGCTCGCCTCTGGTTTTCTTGTCTCTGTCCTATCCACCCCCCTTCAGTTTATAGTGCATGCTGCTGTCTGAATCATCTTCTGGAAATGCAGGACGATGGACATCTCTCCAATGGCTACCCATTTCAAAACCTCCAATGGCTACCCATTTCCCTCTACATCAAGTGGAAACTCCTTCCTATTGGCTTCACGTCTCCCACCATCTTTCCCCATCTTACTTATTGGCTCTCTTTATCCACTTCTCTCCAGCATGCACTCTTTGCTCCTCCAAGCTCACCTTTTTACTGCCTCTTACTTTCACCTCTTCTGCCTCTAGCCCCTTACTACTGCTGTTCCTCCTCAGCTTATAACTTCCTCGTAACCCAAATCTTCCAGATCACATCAATTCCTATTTTCCAAACCTTCCTATAAATCCTTCCTCCCCCAAGGAGCCTTCACTGATCAATTCCCGACTTTCCAAGCTTTTCACTTGGTAGGAGTTCAACCTTCACTATTGGTTGATTAGCAGCATAGAATAGCTTGAACAGGATGAGACCTACTATGCAGCCCTGCTTTTTTCCAATAATGATAGGTAAAAGATCATACCTGGGTTAGTGAGACACTCCAGTAGTTTCCACTATGAGCTCTCCCACCTGTCTTCATGAAACTGGTGATTATGGTGACATCTTTGAAGTCTTGAGGTATTTCTTCAGTGTTCCCAATGCTGAAGAACAGTCCAGGCAGGCACAAACCTCTACTCAACATTAAGTCTTTTCCTTATTTATAGATTTTGGGGAAGATTGTCTCCAGTCAAAGTGTGTTACTAATTTTGCTTGCTTTGTCTGCAGTAATGGGTCCCTCAAAACTCTGAATGCAGGCCATGCTGTCACACTGTTTCCAGTTCATATAAGGCCTGAGTTTCCACATCCTCAAAAATGAGCATGCGACTCCCTTTTTTTCCTCACAAAGCAAGCTGACTTTGTACTCTACAAATACAAACACCAAGTAACAAAGATGATTGTGCTTCTCAGGCTACATCATAAATATTTACTGATGAGTTAAATATGCCTTTAATCTTATTCCCTATATACATACATTGCAAAATATACTTTATTAGAAATTGATATTATTTATCGCATGTTTTAGTAGAATCCAAATTAACAGAAATGTAGAGAGTGAAAGGGTCATCTACTGCTCCACTTTTAACTTTAACTTAAAATATTCAGAAAGATGGCTCTTCTTTTTTGTTTTTTAAAAAAATGATCTCTAAGAACAAAAATTCCATATCCTCCCTAGGGAGTTTGTTCCAGTGCTTAATCACCCTTACATTCAAGAAGTTCTTCCTTATGTCTAACTGAACTCTTGTTCTCTCAAAGGTGGGTATAGGTCTCGTCAGCTCATCACTTAGATAGGTTCCTTCCAGGATGCCAGAGAGGATCGGATCTTCTATGAAAAGCTTCAGAAGAAGCTTCTACTTCACTTCAAGGTAAGTCCATACCTTTGCCCTGGGACAGGGTAGGGGGATATGATTGCCCCCTCCCCTTTTCCCCCTAGCAGACGGAGTATGCACTCTCCAGTAGACAGATGGCAGGGTGCCAAGCATCCCCCAACCTCCCTCCTCCTGTCCCTGCATCAGTAGGGAAGTTGGGGTGAGAGGGGGGCTTTCAGTCTGGGATGCTGCTGGTCTCCCCAGACAGTCCCTGGGAGATCTTCTCCTTGGCCTTACCTCCGGTCTGCTAGGGTCAGGGTTCCCCTTTATTTTTCACCCCTGACCTTTTGGCCCTCTGGGAAGACCCCTTCTACCAGGGTGCTCTTCCTTCGCTAGACTTCAGGTAGGGGAAAGATCCCAACTACAGAGAGGGAAAGAGGTCCTTTGGTTAGAGGATCAGACTCCTTTCTCCCTACCTCTTGCTCCCCTCCCTGGCTCAATGTGAGCTGTTTACTAGCTTACTTGCCCTTGTCTGGGGGCGGCTTGAGCCCACTCCCTTCCCTCCTCCCATTGTTGCCATTGCTGTCAACCACTCTTGGGGTGTGGGAAGAACCCCAGACTCCCCCCGGGAGTCTCCTTCCCCTAGGCACCACCCTTCCCACATATCCTGACCCCCACATCTCTTTTCTCCTCACCGTATAGCTGGATTCATGCCAGCTCCCATGTTCCCCCATCTCACTCGAATGAATGTTTCTTGCCTCCTCCTGCCCCATGCTGATTTCCAATATGGTTGGTGAAAAGTGCTTTTCCTGAATCCTCGATGGATTTTTACTCCAGGTTATCAGTGTCTGCTGTCTTGGAAAGTCACAAGGGAGTTGGAAGGCATTTGAGACTTCTGTTTGAAGTGGTGATTGGTGGAGGGACACACTTCCTATCCCTTCTGTATCCTTCCTTCTCCCCACCAAAAAATAGATAAATAAAATAAACCTTATTAAATAGTCTGCTTTTGTTGCTGAAATATGACTGGACATTAACTTTTTAAAAGGCAGTAGGGACAAAGGTTCTATAACCAGAATTTAGTAATCTGTACTATGTGTAACGTAGGTGAATTTGTATGTCCTTAGTAAGAGCAAGTGCATCATTTTCTTTTCATTGAATTCTATTCCCTGGGGCATCGATTACATACAGTGTTGGGGCTTTAGGTGAGAGATTACCTCTGTACACTTAAAGACACAGAGAGCTGCTTTAACTTAATCCTTTTCTTTTTGGAAACGCATCATCTAGATATCACTTTAAACATTCTTCAGCCTCCAATATTTTAAAGAAAAGTAATTCCAGGCATATTACCCTTGCTAGTGTGCTTTTAGAATGAATAATAATATGGAATAAATTATGTGGTTGCCAACTGGATCATTGGATTTCAATAGTAATTCTATTTTCTCGTGGAATCAAAATGATAATTGTATTTATACTGAAGAAGTGTCATTAAGTTATAATAATTCCCCACATAAGGAATTTAGTTTGATATGAAGTTAATAATTTTCTTCCTATGTTGGTGAGTCAGGATACAGTATCAGACATACATTATCTAATCCAAGAGTGCTAATACTTTAATCATGAAGGTTTCTGTTCCTTGTAAATTTCAGTCACCCTCTTTCAGATGAATCTACTTTTAATTCTATAAAGAAATGCAGTAGTACTTACAGTATTACACTTTTTTTTTGATATTTGTTAAGCTTTTTATGTGCCAGGCACCTTTGTAAATGCTGGGGTAGATAGAAGTTAATCAGGTTGGATACAGTCTGTATCCCACATGAGGCTCACAGTCTTAATCCCCATTGTACAGATGAGGTAACTGAGGCACAGAAAAGTGTAGTGACTTACCCAAATGGTGGAGCTGGGATTAGAACCTGGGTCCTTCCAACTTCCAGGCCCATGCTCTATCCACTCCTTTCCCTGTTGATATGTTTTTCCCTGTCCTTGGAGCTTCCAAGATACCAATAGTTCCTTAATGTATTTTTGACTCTATGATTACAAATTGTCAAATTGAAGTGTACATTTCCTAATGACCACACAGTTAGTACAGTGTTCTGCACATAGTAAGCACTCAATAAATACCACTGATGGATTGATTGGTTAAACAAGCAATCAACACACACTGTTGGCTTTTCTTTGGAGAAGTGAAGCCAGCTTCATGTGTAAAGTTATGAAGTTAGAAACAGATGCTTTGGTCATCCTGCATTTGTTTAGACGCTGGGTAGATAGGGCTGAAGAGAAGGAAGCTGCTTTCCTATTATTCTTAAAGATTCTGTGGAATTGGAAATGAGCATTCATTCCACCTCAAGAAGACTATATTTCACCTCATTCTTTTCTATATTTTCCCAATCCAATTTCAAGCTTCTACAGAGGGAGCTATCAGAACTTCTATAAGAAAATTTTCAGAAAGATATACCAGAATTCCTTATTTTCTCATAGGTCCATAGATTCCTTCTGTCATTCCTGATAGAATAACAAATGGATGCCCTCTTGGCATAGAGAGTGGATCTAAGAATCAGAAGGATGTTGAGAATCTAATGGATTTTTGTATTGGATCCTAAAATCCTAAAAATCCTAATGGATTTTGCCAAGATCAATATTCAGAAGTATTTAATAGACTGTTCCATAAGCATATTTGCAGTGGAATTTGCCCTAAATGTTCATCTCTTCAAATATCTTTGTGGAATGTTCATATTTGTGGAATGTTCAGTTGATTCCCAGACAATTTTCAGATTAAAATTTCACTTCTACTCTCCTTCATCCACCCACCATCATTGACCTAATTATGCCAAAATTGTATAGCTAAGAGGGAAGGCCCACCCAGTGCTAAGGGATGGTGAAGAGCGCCAGAGGCAACCAGTAAAAGGTGTTGAGGGAAACAAGTTAAATGCTTCCTCTGCAAGCTGACCAGATAAGATCTGGGTGTTTGTGGTTGCTGATATTCTACCTATTATCTTATTTATAAAACAGTGTTACCTCACAGTTCCCCTGTTTTTTGAAGACAAGTTAAGGGCCTTTTCTGGATCACTAGTGGGTTTATGGTCCCCTTTTTGGGGAACAGAGATTCTATCCCTTTCCCAATTTCAAAGCATATAAACTTCATATCAGACAGGCGGCTACTGTCCCCACCTTCAAAGCCTTATTGATGGTACATCTCACCCAAAAGGCCTTCCCTGACTAAGACCTCCTTTCCTCTTCTCCCACTCTGTTCTTCATCACCCTGGCTTCCTCCCTTTATTCATCCCCCTCCCAGCCCCTCAGAATTTATATACATATCTATAATTTTATTCATTTATATCAGTGTATGTCTCCCCCTCTAGACTGTAAGCTAGTTGTGGACATGGAATGTGTCTGTTATTGGAGAAGTAGCATGGCTTAGTGGAAAGAGCACGGGCTTCAGTGTCAGAGGACAGAGGTTCTAATCCCAGCTCCACCACTTATCTGCTGTGTGACTTTGGGCAATCCACTTAACTTCTCTGTGCTTCAGTTACCTCATCTGTAAAATGGGGATTAAGACTTTGAGCCCCACATGGTACAACCTGATTACCTTGTATCTACCACAGCGCTTAGAACAATGCTTGGCACTTAGTAAGTGCTTAACAAATGCCATAATTATTATTATTGTTATATTATATTGTACTCTCCCAAGCACTTAGTACAGTGCTCTGCACACAGTAAATGCTCAATAAATATGATTAACTGATTGACCACCAGATCTCCATTATTAATTTCACTGAATCTGTCTATATAACTAATATAAATTTCACCTACAGTATTTTAAACCCATTTCTTCTGCTTCTTTAATAATAATAATGATAATAATGATGATATTTGTTCATTCATTCATTCAATAGTATTTATTTAGCGCTTACTATGTGCAGAACATTGTACTAAGTGCTTGGCATGTGCAATTCGGCAACAGATAGAGACAATCCCTGCCCAGTAACGGGCTCACAGTTTAAATGGGGGAGAGAGACAGCAAAGCATAACAGATTTGTTAAGTACTTACCATGTGACAAGCACTGTCCTAAGCACTGGGACTGGTACAAGGTAATCAAGTTGGACACAGTCCCTGTCCTACATGTGGCTCAGTTTTAATCCCCATATTACAGATGAGGTAACTGAGGCACAGAGAGGTGAAGTGACTTGTATAAGGTCATACAGCAGACAGGTGGCAGAGCCAGGATTAGAACCCATGACCTTCTGACTCCCATGCCTGAGCTGTATCCACTACACAATACTGCTTCTTTACCAGTTGGTCTCTTCTCACCCTTCCCATCTCCAGGCAGAATAAACCCCATTTTTCTTTCCTCTTCCTCCTCAGAGGTACTATTTTCCAACCCCTTAATTACCTTTAAGGCTATCTTCTGAACTTCAAAATCAAATTGTTTCTCAAAGTTCAGAGACATATTTCACAATAATTTAGTCAATAAAATAGAAAACATTTTTTTTGGCAGAACAGTTAAAACCCAAGAGGAGTTTAAATGGGCAGGGAAAAGGTCCCCCCAAAGACATTTGGCTAGGATTGTGTTTTAGCTGTTGCCTACAAGCATATTATGAAGTGTATCTTTCTTAAAAAGTCTAAATAGCAATGTACCTGTGTTGTACTGATAAAGAATTTATAAAAAACTGAAAATCCAGTGGGACTGTAACCATACTTGCATGCATACATATAGACTTCCCCCTCAGGAGCATCGTCTTTGAATCTGAAGAGATATAATAACTATATATTCCAATGTATGTGCATCAGTATACATAGATAATCTCTTTTCTCTATTATTTACATACATGTATACGTACATTTTAAGGAAAATATTTCAAAATGAAATGAACTATAGCTGTAAATGCTCACCTTTTGACATTGAAAGCATTCTTTATCATTTCATCGTCATTCCTCATCCACTATTTGCCAACTTTCATCTTTTGCAACTAAATATTGATCAATGGCAATTATTGATCACATGCTGTGTGTTCTAGGCACTCTACTAATCACATGGGGGAGTACAACCATAGTAAGACACATGCTACCTGCCCTCAGGGAACTTTCAATTTAATGAGAGAGACATATAAAAAGTATTTACAGATAGTAAAACCTGGGCAGAGTACCAGGATAAGTCAGGAATCAGTACATACCCATCACATCAGAACAATCAGCTGAATTAGTAATTCAATGTACCGTTATGTTTATAAATGAAGTGTGTAGACAAATAAATATGTGCATATGATCATATGTGCTGAGGGCAGAAAAAGAGTACACCAGTGGTAAGGGTGCATGTTGGGCTGAGACAACTGGAAGATGGTAAGCTTCTTGAGGGCCGTGATAGTGTCTACCAACTTTACTATATTATAATCTCCCATGCTTTCAGTACAGTGGTCTGCACACACTAAGTGCTCAGTAAATATAATTGATCGATTCATTGATTGTTGTGAATTAATTGGGGAACACTTCTGGGAGAAAGTGGGATTTTAGGAAGTCTTTAAAGATGGGAAGCTATGTAGTCTGATGGAGGTAATGAGGGAGGGAATTCCAGGCTGAGGAACCAGTATTTGGGAGGGGAAGGCTCAGGTTTCACAGCCACATAAAAAGTTGGCCATCACAACTTTATAGACCTACAGCTTTGCCAAAATATCAATCTTCCAAAACCCATGCTCTGCTTTTCATTCTGTTTTCTAGTTCTCTGTGTATTTGGATATGTGCTGCCTATGTATCGAAATTTGTTGTCAGCAATAAGTTCTGTATCTCTGATGAAAATCTTTGGCTGTGATAGGCTTTCCAGGATAAAACCTGGTATTCAACTTTGCTTTTCTTCAGACTTCTTTTCAGCCCATCACACTCTGCCAAGTTTTCCAAGGAATTCATAATCACTGCATATCTTTTAGTGTATGCGCTTCAGTTCCTAAGATGGGTGCTTGTAACCTGTTGAGCTGGAAACATTTCCTGATGAATTACAAACAGATCCTGACTTCCACATCCAATTTCCTCATTGCATTCTCAAGCATGGCAGCCTAGGGTAAATTGAACAGTCAGGACCATACAACCCTGTTTTATTGCACTGGGGATAGGGACAGGGTCAGACAGAGTGGCTTCAATCAATCAATGGTATTTATTGAGCAGTTACTGTGTGCAGAGCATTGTACTAAGTGCTTGAGAGAAGACAGTACAACAGAGTTGGTAGACCCTGTCCACAGTGAGCTTACAGTCTAGAGGAAAGCTTACAGTCTAGAGCTTTCAGCTTTTATTCAAACAGTCATATCTTCATGGAGTAACCTAATGGTCTTGGAGAAGTTTTCAGGGCAGCCAAATATGCTTAGCAATAGTCAAAGCCCTGCTTTGTTGACGATGCCCCTAATAAATGCCATTGATTTATGTCAAATGATTTTGCAAGGTCTGTGAAAACAGCATGCTTGTTATTTAGACCTTGGGTGTATCTATGGTACAGTTCTCTTATTTAGGAGGCAGATGATAGTGTCGGTGATTACGAGCTAATGTTTGGCACATTCACTGAGCAAAATAGACTATTGCTATTTAGCTTTCCAGCACTATGAGGTCCAATGACTTTTCCACATTTCAGCATCACTACCCACCCATGTAGTGGAATTCTGCACGAGGATCAGTCTGTCAGATCAATCTATACAGATCCTTAGATAATTTTTCTTTCTCTTTTTTGCTATCTGTCATATTGAACAGATGTGCTAAGGATGTCAGCAAAGGCAGGTGTAGGGTCATTAATTGATCATTTAAGCCTTAAGGGAATATCGGGAGGTCAAAGACTAAAGACTGTCTGATTGCAAATCTGAATATTGAGTGATGTCACTCTTCAGAGCTAAGACCTCTCCAAAAGATGCTGTATCCTGAACCTGTCTCTATGGGCTGTCTATTTTCACTCAGTGCTGTAATCTATATCGTTAGACCCTGTATCTGGCCAGTTAAGACCTAGTGGAAAGAGCATGGACCTGGGATTCCGAGGACCTGCGTTCTAATCCCAGCTCTGCCAATTGCTTGATGTGTGACCTTGGACAAGTCACTTAACCTCTCTGGGCCTCAATTACTTCATCTGTAAAATGGGGATTAAATTCTCCTCCCTTCAATTTAGACTGTGAGCCCCATGTGACAGGGACTGTGTCCAACCTGATAAACTTGAATCTCCTGCAGCACTTAGACCCGGGCTCATAGTAGGTGTTTAGCAAATACTCTTATTTACCAAATAGCATTTCATGAGCAGTGAGTGCCCTCCATCTGGGGGGATGACAGTTCCGCTTACAATACAATGTTACAGTACAATGCAATATAATTGTACAGTGTTCAATGTTACAAGTAACGTTGTAAATTCCATGATGTGATAGTTATTTCATTTTTATCAGTTTTTTCTTTGGTATTGGATGGCAAGCCTAAAGGTCACCAGGATTGGTCCTCTCGTTAGCCAGTTTGGGGTTTAATGAAGCAGGCAATTTTTAGGGCACCTCTTCTAGACCCTTCCCCCTTTGGAATAAGTAGTGCATTCCCAATCTACCCTCCCCTAACCAAACTTCCAGTGCAAGAAGGTGTCCTAGGAGGCTGACTGATCAGTAGTTAACAAGGCAACAGTGACATTCGGTGATCCTTAGCTATTTGAGCAGCTCTATTTAGGAATCCTGTTTGAGTAGTCTGAAATGATCCATTCTTCTCACACACCTTTGGCTATTAGAGGTGTGTTGGCAAGAGTATTACCTCAATCCTGGTAATTTGCCTGAATTCCAGAACTTAAGTATTAACAATTTTGTCTTGACATTTGATGCCAAGTATGATTGTGAGGTGATGTTGGAGAAATTGCTCAAGAAGCTGGAGGCACCTTCTGTGCGATGTTTTCATTTTCATACTTTGTCAGCAATCTTGTCTTTCCATTTGATGTTGAGAATGCCTTGCAGGGAATGCTGATTTTGATAAAACTGTTTGAGAAGACAGATATGCCCTCTGTGGTAGGTCCAAATCTCACAACCATATGCAAGGCTGGACATTGCCACGATTTTGAAGGCCTTCAATTTAGTATGAACCTTGAGGCCCCATTTTTGCTACACCTTGTCAGCTATCCAAAGGACATACTGGACTTCTTGATTTGCCTTTTCCTCTGCTTTAATTATTCCTGCATCAATGGGTAGTGTCCTTCCTGCTAATGGATTAATCAGTGCTATTTATTGAGCACCTACTGTAGGCAGAGCACTGTACTCAGAGCTTGGGAGCATAAAATACAACAGATTTGGTAAACATGTTCCCTACACAAAAGGAGCTTACAGTCTAGAAGGGGAGACAGACACTAACATAAATTACAGATGTGTACATAAGTGCTGGGGGACTGAGGGTAGAGTGGATAAAAGGTACAAATGCAAGTGCAAAGGTGACACAGAAGGGAAGGGGTAGATGAAACAAGGGCTTAGTCGAGAAAGGCCTCTTGAAGGAGATGTGTTTTTAAAAAGGTTTTTAATAAGGTGGGGAGGGTGATCGTCTTTCAGACAAGAAGCAAGAGGGAGTTCCAGGCCAGAGGTTGGTGGTGAAATAGATGAGATCAAGGTACAGTGAGTAGGTTTGCATTAGAGTAGCAAAGTGAGCAAAGTGCTATATCCTAAAATACAACAGCTACCTAATTATTTCCAAGTAAATACCATGCTTAAAAGGTGATTTTTTTAATTTAAAAAAAGCCCATCCTACTTTAATTGTAAAAATTTAACATTAGACACCTTTATTTTTTTGAACAGTGGACATATAGTATCCCAGATTTTTCAAAAAGCCCAACAGAGTAGCAGACAGACTAAATCTAGGGTTACTCTCTGATTCAACAGAGAGAATATTAGGTCGGCAAGGACCCAGGTCTGAGGATGCTCCAGAGGAGCCCAACTTGAGATATTTACCAGGCTTCATGGTTCAAAATTTCAAGTACAGTGATTTGCAATTGTTATCTCCTTGTCGAGGGCCTAAAAGAATCAAGCAATGGATTCAAAAGTTTCAACCTTGAAAAATCTAATAAATTTGTCCAACCGTGGCTTTTTAAATCAGTAGGCCTGTTTGATTCTGTAAAAGTTAGAGGTGGAGTGGAAGGATACTTCTGAATGGTATTTATTTTAAGCAAAGTTCTAAATTATCTTACCCATGTGACATAAGGAACACCAAGAGGAAAGCTTTGCCTGTACCTTCATTTGTCAACTCTGATGGGAAGGATGGAAAGATTAAAAAAAATGCTTCGATTTCCTCATGTTTCTAGTATTATTGCTCTCAATTTCAAGCTAATGAAAGGGAACCTAATAATTAGTACGTTTTCTTATGATTCAACCCAGTGAGGCTGGAAAATGCTTGCTTGAACATGTGCAACAACTATACCTTCCTCTTTATTGATGTGATAACTCTTCCTCAGGGGTGTTGGTGGCCCAAAGCTTCCACCTTACCTTTCTCACCACTGCCACTAGAGCAGTGTAGTAGTAGTATTTTTTAATAATTATTAAGTATTTACTGTGTGAAGAGTACTGTACTAAGTGCTGAGAACACTATTAAAAACTAATTCTAGAGATTTCTTTGATCCTGCCTGATCTGGAAACATATTAGGAGGACAGAGTGAAGGAGCTGAGCCTGAAATGATTTATTTGTAAATCAGGCAGGCTGAGGGACCGGTCAAAAACAGATCACAACTCTCCTATCTTTAAAGTCCTCCTGAAATTCCATCTCTTCCAGGAGGACTTCCCCAATTACTGTCTCTTCTTCCCAGGTTATATAAATAATGCTGGTATTTGTCAAGTGCTTATTATGTGCCAGGCACTATGCTAAGTCCTGGGGTGGATACAAGCAAATCGAGTTGGACGCAGTCCCTCTCAATCCCCAGTCTCAATCCCCATTTTATAGTTGAGGTAACTGAGGCACAGAAAAGTCACACAGCAAGGTCACCCAGCAGACAAGTGGTAAAGCTGGGACTCGAACCCATGACCTTCTGACTCCCAGGCCCATGCTTATATCCATCTAGATCTGTCTTCAGCATCACCTGAACACATTTGTACTCTCAACCTTTCATCACTTATGTACATACATACTCTATTTCTGAAACACTCATATATATATAACCCTTTTTCTTTTTTGTTATTTAATGGCATTTGTTTAGCACTTACTTTGTGCCGGGCACTGTACTAAGCACTGGGGTAGATACAAACTAATGAAGTTGGACACAGTCCATGTCCCAAGTGGAGCTCCAGTCTTAATCCCCATTTTCAGATGAAGTAACTGAGACAAAGAGAGGTTCAGGGACTTGCCCCAGGTCACACAGCAGACAAGTGGCAGAGCCAGTGTTAAACCCGGGTCCTTTTCTTTCTTCCTCCTACCTGTAAATTATTTTAGTGTCTGTCTTTCTCGAGTAGATTGCTAATTCCTGGAGTACAGGGATCATGTCTATTAAATCTATTATACTCCCACAAGGGCTTTAGTATAGTGTTTGCCCATAGGTGCTCAGTAAATAATATTGATTTATGGATTGGCCATAATTGCATGATTCCCTAATCATTTTTCGAGCTCAGTCACCTTTGAAATGGCCTAATTGTTTCCAAATTCACTACTGGTAGAGTTCTCTGGATGCTGAATTCATATACCTTTCCCAGTTTGAGGTCATCACCCCACCATTATTTGTTCCCCAGCAGCAAAGCTGAAGAAGAAGCTAATCAGTGATCAAGGGGGAAGAACTGAGGAGTGGAAATTCCTCTTCTTCTAGGACCAATGGCTGCCATCCCAAACCCTGCATTGTTTCCTCTTAGCTGGAGTGAAGTTGAGTCGTGTTAAGGAAAATCAGCTCCTTTTAATGATTACCAGAGAGCATAGATTGAGAGTGTTTTATTCCCCTTTGGTGCCAATTTGCACCTTATAGGTCTCAGGGCTTTGCCCAAAGGCACAAGGCCTCCAGCACAACTCCTAGGCCCCCAGAGCAGTCTGGGGGCTGGGCCCCAACTAGCCCCAGTACAAATTAAACAGTGACTCACTCTATGTAGATATCATCATCCTAAATATGGAAACGGGGGGTAGGCAGGGCCACTTCAGATTTTGTGGCTGGTAAGAAATTCTGTGGGTTCAGGAATTGGAATTTATCTGCATGATTGATTTAGACCATGTGCTAAATGTTTATGCATCATCCAGTTAAATTCTATGTTACATTTGAGATTGTTGGTCTTTATTTCAATCTATGTTTCATTACCACTAGGTGCATTTCATCCATATGTTAAACTTGCTTAGCAGAAAGCCAAATTTTGCCATTGGAATGTTCCATTTGATTTCGTAGATTGGTATTATAAAACATACACGCACACACACATACACACACACTCTCTCTCCCTCCCCCACCCCCCCCCCGATGTAAAAGATTGCCAGCAGTACAACTTTCAAAGACTATTATATCCCCATCTTTCGTGGCTCTAGAAATGCCAGCAAAAATCAACTGCACCTGCAAATCCCAGCCCACAGCTGCCAAAATTTGACTGCCAGGTGGTCTTAAACATATGCAAGTTTGCACTTGCAAATGAGATTCAGTTAAGAACGCGTGTGTGCGCACGCGCGCACACACACCACCACCACCACCCTCCCCCCAAGTTCTTCACCTGAATATGCTTTCAATAGTAATGTCCTTAGGAAGCTAAGGGCATTGTATAGACATTGAGGCGGGCATTAAAAGTTAGAGAAATAACATTGAAATCGAAGGAAAAACTTCTCCAATACCTCTATTATTGCAATTTAAGGCAGGAGCAGATCATCAAGGAAGTTTAATCCAGGGCTGCTGGCCAGGATGGGAGTTGGAGCAAGCGTTGCAGGAGGAAGTAGTCTTTAGTGTCTCCTACCCAGATTTCTGCCCTGCCCAGATATCCCTTGCAAATTCTATCCCTCACCATCTCCTCCTCCTACTCTTACATGTTTGTGGGAAGTACCAGTGGGCGGTGAAGGAGGAGGGCAGTGGACAGTCCATAGAAATAAACTCTCTGGAGCAGTGACAAAGTGGGACAGTGCAGTTGAAAACTTTGCCTTCCCCTAAAATCTGCTGTCACAATTTTCTGAGCCTCATGAAACATCCCTCAACCACATCTGAGGCCAAGAACGTGACTTTTGGTTCACTTATTTGTTCCTAGATTGGAAAATTCTTCTCTAAAGTTATTTCCCTGCTGTATTTTCTTTTCTGATTTTGATATTACCTGTAAATAACCTTAGAAAGTCCATGTCCTCGAGTAATGTTTGTAGAAATTTATGCAGGCAAGAAAGTTGTAGTTATATTGTTAAAATTATTACTACTACTAATTTTCATTGCTTACTGTATATTTGGCCTTTTTTGAGCAATGAGATGGGCAGGACTAGTCTGGAAAAGAAAGGGAGCCCCGGAAAATTAAATCCAGAAGAAGCACACCTTCTCCTGCTCTCTTTACCTGCTAACCATATAGCAGTTAAGTGGGATTCACAACTGGGTGTGTGTAAAAAAGTCATACTTCTGAGAGGCAGGGGTGGGTCCTTTGGCCACTAATTTTCCACATTTTGGGAGGACAGGAAGGAAGGGAAAGTGATGGAGAGCAAGAAAGGAAGCTGCAAGCCATTCCTGCTTCTACCCTTCCTTGTTTGGGACAGGAAGTCCCCTATTCCTCCCTTCCTGGTGCAGTTACCATCATCCCTCTGCTGAACTGTCTCTAATTCTCCTTTGAGATTCAGGGACTCTAGGGAAACTTTAAACTCCTTGAGGGTAGGGCTCCCATCATAAACTTCTGAAAATCCACTAAGTGCCTAGTAAAGAATGACCATGATAGGGGGTGAGTGGAGGGTGAAAAAGCTAAAGGTAGGTGAATGCCTACTGGTGCTGTGCTATCAGTGGTAAAGGATTCTGACTGAAGACCCCCTTGGTGTTTGTGGGGCTAGGGGCAGGAGGAGTATCCCATTTTTTCTGATCCATGCCCCTACAGTTTAGCTTAGGCACGGTTACTTAGGACGTAATGGGTTTTTGTATCCAAAATTCTTCCATACAGTTTGCAATGTGTTACACCTCTGCCCACTTCCTTGCTTGTACACACACTATCCCAGTGGGAATGTGACTGGTGGAAGCAAGAGAGTCAGTGGCATTTACTGAACTGTTAGCACTCTAATCAATTCCTTCATCTAAGTTCTCGGCCTTGAAGTCTTCATGACTGGACGGAAGCTTATCTGTCATACACAACAAGATAGTCCATCATCATGAGTTCAGTACTCTGTGAATGCCATTGTCAATGATCTCTTCATTCCCACAAATCCACCCAGTACCCAACCTCAAATTTGAGAGGTTCAAACCCATTAGGGGACCCAAGCCTACCCAAAGTGTCCATCCATTCCCTATGTACCACACACCTGAATTTCCTCCCATGATACCTATAAAGAGGGTTCACTTGTACCCCCCCAAAGATACCTTTCTCATCAACTCCTCTTTGGCAAGCAGGACCACCACATCACAGAAGGCCCCATTGCATGAGACGCCATCAAATTCAGAGCAAATCCATGATGTTGTCCCTCTGCCCTCTCAGCAAATTCCCAAGTCTCAAAAAAAGGCCCTGTTTTGAAGTATGTGCAAGTTATATGTAAATTTGGGATTGCCTGATTAGTTGAGAAGCAATCTGGTAGCCTTATCCACCAGGGAACTGACCATAAAAATATTCTGTTGCTCTGCTGAGGAGGGCAACTCTAAGTGTATGTGAATTCCTTCTTCCAATATGTATTTAGTTTGTATCTGTAATGCTGCACAGACTTTTTTCCAAGATTCTGCAAACAAGCAACATCTGCTTATACATGCAATTCCTATGACCCCTCCTTCAATCACCACCCTCAATATGCACTTACTTTTTTACCTGTATATAATGTCAGTATGTTATTCACATATAAATTAAGGTATTTTGTATTCAGCTTGTGGAAGTCAAATAGTTCTGTCCATCATTTGTCTTGGCTGCATCAATGCTGCCTATCTTAGATTGACCACTCCTAAGAAGGCAAGGAATGTAACTTCATAATGCATCTAGCACTGCAATGCTTTCAGAGGGTCAGTTAATAAATTCTTTTTGATTATAATGATGCTTGAGTGCCTTATGCAAAATCTAACCAGAAATGACAAATGGAGACATGCCCTGAGAGATCTGTACCCATTAAGAACAGATTCTAATGAAAATTGCACCCCTATGCAAATGATTACACTATGAGGACTGAAAAATATCATTATAAAAGTTTTTTTTTCCTTTTCCGCAATCTCAGACCCATATTTTCCTTAAAGGTTGCTTTCTTCAGGCAAGAACTACTCCACATTTTTATTAGTCCTTTTGGGTCACTTGACTCTTTTCTTTGCTCCTCTTTCCCTTTTGCTTCCTTAATCTATATGTGTTTCTCTATCTCCATTTGGCTTTGCCCTTTCCATTCACTAAGTACTGTTTGGGAATATTTTCTTTGAGAATATTTTCTTCCTTTTTCCCCTTCCACCTTCCCCAAATAAGGTCAAAAATTAGTAAATACATTTTTAGTTCAGTATATCATATAATAGATCCTAGTAGATTGTTCTGTCTACATTTTTGATGGCATGCTGTCATATATAGTGTTAAATTGGTGCTACAGCTTTTATGGAAATAGAAGTAATTGCAGCTGCCATGAAATGTTTTGAAAAGACTGGGATGGGAACCTTCCTTCCTTCCTTCCTTCCTTCCTTCCTTCCTTCCTTCCTTCCTTCCTTCCTTCCTTCCTTCCTTCCTTCCTTCCTTCCTTCCTTCCTTCCTTCCTTCCTTCCTTCCTTCCTTCCGTTCAGGGTAATAAGGCAATATTTTCTTTAGGGGATTATTTTCACAAACTATGTTTCAAAATCCCACACTGAAACAACAAAATGTGGTATGAACCCAGAAGGCAGAATATCTACACTGGCTGCTATATTGTAATAGCATTCACCATTGGCTCTGGACTAGCTCTGTGTTGTGTATTTATCTTGTGAAAGGTGAACCTGATGAAAGAAAGTCAAACTACTTTGTGACTAATCCAGGTAGACAAATAATGGAAAGAGTTTACTGCCTTTCCCTTTCAAAAAGGTTCCCGGTACAAGATTAATTTTCCCTCTTCAACCAAAGGATCGGCAGTTTCTTGCAGAATTCCTAGGATGTTCTTCTGGAACTGCATTAAGTCTCAGATTTTCAGGCCGGGAGAAATCTGATTTAGAGGAATATTAGACTAGAATCAGCTTCCCACTTGCATTTGAGTCCCAGATCAGTCTTCTGAGTTCACCCAGTATTTGGAGAGGAGTGGGTGAGATGGGGCTTGGAAAGAAACTAGTGTTCCCCAATCACTGACTGCTCTACTGTTGGTTTAATGGAAAAAGCACTACTCTGGGAATCAGGTCTAGAAACACCTGGGTTCTACCTAGATCTGGCTAATGTGGGTCATGATTGTGCATGCACTTTGCAATATAATGTCCCCTTGTCTGCCTACTTGCTTGCTGAAATCCCTGCCCTAATGAGAACATGACTGGCAAGAACCAGGGCGTGTGAATGGTGTTACACAAGCCACTAGCACTATAATCAATTCCTCTGCAAATGTTTTCAGTCCCAAAGCCTTAGGGCTGAGGCATCCAGCATTCCTGTGGGAGATTCTTCATCATCATTATCATCATGAACAGCAATCTTTAGATGCTACTCAGATCTCCCTTTCTCTATAAACCTTCTGTCTGTACAGAATTCTATCCCCATCATTCTTTATCCCCACTCTACCTTTAACTTGGGCACAGTGCCAAAAAGTGGAGACATGAATATCTAAAGTAGTTGAGATTAAGCATAGTTCACATAATTCAGATAGCCATACTTAACTGGGTTTGTCTTTCTCTGACAAGCCTACTCACATTTTCATATCTATCCTAATGTATTTTCAATGATCTTAATTTGATTGAGCTCTCAAAATAAGTCACTTCGGGTAACCCATGTTTGAATAATAATCTTTTCATTGTTAGCTACTTGACTACATGTCTCTATATATCTGCACAAACAAATCACAAGTTCTTTTTATGAATCAATTCGAGATTCATTTGTCTTGTCTCTCCCTGTAGATTGTGTACAGAGCATACACAATAAATGTTGATGGTAATGTAAAACGTTTAAGGGATTCTGGGTTTAGATAATCTTAGAATGCAGCAAATAGTTAATACTTGGGTCACTGAACATTTCAATCCATCATATTTATTGAGCACTGACTGTGTGCAAAGCACTGTACTAAGCTTATGGGAGAGTACAATATAATGGAGTTATTAGGCATGTTCCCTGCCCATAAGGATCTTAGAGTCTAGAAGGGTAGACAGACATTAACATAAATAAATTATGTTTATATACATGAATGCTGTGGGACTGAGGGTGGAGTGAATAAAAGGTGCAAATTGAAGTGCAAGGTTGATGTAGAAGGGAGTGGGAGAAAATGAATTAAGGGCTTAGTCAGGGAAGGCCTCTTAGAGGATATGTGCATTTAATAAGGCTTTGAAGGAGGGGAAAGTAGTGGTCTATCAGATGTGAATGGGGAGGGAGTTCCAGGCCAGAGGCAAGTTGTGGGTGAGAGGTTGGTGGCAAGATAGACAAGATCAAGGTACAGTGAGTAGGTGTACAGGCTTGGTTGCAGTAAGAAATCAGAGAGGTAATGTAGGAGGGAGCAAGTTGATTGAGTGCTTTTAAGCAAGAGTTTCTGTTTGATGTGGAAGCAGATGGTCAACCACTGGAAGTTCTTGAGGAGTGGGGAAACATGAACCTAACACTTGTGTAGAAAATTGATCAAGGCAGGAGAGTGAAGTGTAGACTGGAGTAGAGAGAGATAGGAGGCAAGGAGGTAAGGAGACTGATGCAGTAGTCTAGGTGGGATAGGATAAGTGCTTGGATCAATGTGGTAGCCGTTTGGATGGAGTGGGGAGAGCAGATTTTAGCAATGTTGTAAAGGCTGAACCAACAGGATTTGGTGACAGATTGAATATGTGGGTTGAATGAAAGAGATGAGTCGAGGATAATGTCAAGTTAACAGGCTTGTGAGGATTTTGGTGCTGTTTACAGGGATGGGAAAGTCAGGGGAAGAGCAAAGTTTGGGTGGGAAGATGAGTTCTCTTTTGGACATGTTAAGTTTGAGGTGTTGGCGGGACATCCAAGTAGAGATGTCCTGAAGGTAGCGGGAAATGTGAGCCTGCAGAATAAGAGAAAGGTCATGGCTAAAGATGTTGATTTGGGAATCATCCACATAGAGATGGTAGTTGAAGCCATGGGAGCGAACGAGTTCTCCAAGGCAGTGGGTGTAAATGGAGAATAGAGAGGATCCAGAACTGAGCCGTGAGAGACTCCCAGAGTTAGGGAGTGGGAAGCAGAGGAGGAGCCTGGGAAAGAGACTGAGAATGAATGGTCAGAAAGATAGGAGGAGAACTAAGAGAAGACTGTCCGTGGAGCCAAGGTTGGATTTCGTTTCCATGACAAGGGGGTGGTTCAAAGTGTTGAAAGAAGCTGAGAGATCAAGGGGGATTAGAATGGAGTAGAGGCCATTTGATTTGGCAAGAAGCAGCGTGGCTCAGTGGAAAGAGCCCGGGCTTGGGAGTCAGAAGTCATGGGTTTGAATCCCGGCTCTGCCACTTGTCAGCTGTGTGACTGTGGACAAGTCACTTCACTTTTCTGGGCCTCAGTTCCCTCATCTGTAAAATGGGGATGAAGACTGTGAGCCTCACGTGGGACAACCTGATTACCCTGTATCTACCCCAGTGCTTAGAACAGTGCTCTGCACATAGTAAGCGCTTAAAAAATACCAACATTATTATTAAGAAGGAGATCATTGGTGACCTTTGAAAGGTTAGTTTCAGTTGAGTGAGAGAGTTGGAAGCTGGATTGGAGGGGGTCAAAGAGAGAATTGGAGGAGACGAAGTGGAGGCAGCAGGTGTATCAGTGAGTTTAGTAGCTTTGAAGGCTGCATTCCCCATGCCAGAACTCTTAGATTGCTCACAACAAATTTACTGTATGTGTCTTCAAAAAAAAAAGTGCTTTCTCGCATTTCAGTGTGAAAATGGGAAGGAGGGGAGCCGGGGGACAGCAACTTTTTTACATGTACAGATGGTCATTTTCCACATAGTCCCTGTTTTAGAAACCCTTTTTTTAAGCTCCCTTTTCTAAACATTTAATCAAGGTCAAACACACTCTATTACTGAAATGCAGTTATAATTTATATCTAAACTGAAGTTCTAATCCTATTTAAGAGTTTTTCTCCACTGCTGGACTGTAAACTTCTTAAAGGCAGGTCTTGTGCCTACCAACTCTATTGTACTGTCCTTTCAGAAGCACTTAGTACAGTGCTCTGCACAGATTAGTGCTGAGTAAATGCCCTTGATTGATTGGTAATGAAAAATTCTATCTTGCAAAATGCCCACTTTTGTCATTCTCTTCTAAGAATGCAAGGATGAAAGTGTGAGTGTGTGCACATTTTTAAGAGATTGATAGATATACAAGCACTTGACAACAGAAATTAGGAAAAGCTTTGGCCCAGACCTGAGGACAGTTCATTCATTCATTCATTCAATAGTATTTATTGAGCACTTACTATGTGCAGAGCACTGTACTAAGCGCTTGGAATGAACAAGTCGGCAACAGATAGAGACAGTCCCTGCCGTTTGATGGGCTTACAGTCTAATCGGGGGAGACGGACAGATGAGAATTAGTAAACAGTAGGCATATTTTCTAACAGAGCACTACTTATGTATTTCAAACCTGATTTATCATCCTTGCTACTTCAATCTTGGACATCTCTGGAGTTGAAGATACTAATTTTGCTTCATTGTGAAAAACTGTTTAGGGCAATTCTGTGTCATGAACAAATGGAAATGAGAGTAAAATAACTCAGTTTTTCAAATCCATCCAGTATGTTGCATTTTACCTTGACTTGTCAAAGAGACTAGACAAAAAGGTCCAGTAACGCATTCTTGGATCAGTTGACACATGTTGTGACCCGAGCCAGGATAAGTGGTATCACTGTTGAACAATCCATGTGATCCACCAGCGCACATTTTGGGACTTGTCCACAGCACCTCTCCATTCCTCTAAAACGTTATACATACTCTTTCCCTTTCCCTCTCCCTCTCTCCCTTTCCCTCAGTCAGTCAGTCAAGCATGTTGATTGAGTGTCTACCATGTACACAGCCCGGTACTAAGCACTTGGGAGACTACAATAGAATTGGTAGACCAGTCCCTGCAAAAGTACTACAGGAGATTGTGAATACTTAAGTACTGAAGTGGCACGGAAGTGTTAAGTGGGAGATGGAGGGATATAAGCAGGAGGAATTAGAAATTAATCAAGAAAAGCATCCTGGAAAAGATGCGATTTCAGAATGGCGTTGAAAATAGGGAGAACTGTGGTCTGCTGAATTTGAAGGGTGGAGGAAGTACCGAGGATGGGGTGGATGTGAGCAAGAGAGACAAGAACAAAATAGGAAAAGATTGCAGAGGAGACAGGCCTGGTGAAGTAGATTTGGTAGTCATCTGGATAGGAATGGTTTAAGCCATGAGAGCAGATGAGTTCCCCAAGGGAGAGAGTGTAAAGTGAGAAGAGAACCCAGCACAGAACCACAAAGGACATGCACAGTTAGGGGGTGGGAGGCAGAGGATATTGAAGTCCCCAAGGATCAGTATAGGGGAGGAGAAGGAGAGAAGGAATCAGCAAGCACTTAGTACAGTGCTTTGCACACAGTAAGCGCTCAATAAATACGATTGAATGAAACAGTCAATCGTATTTATTGAGGGCTTACTGTGAGCAGAGTATTGAGAGATAATAAAGGTGTCAAAATTGCTCAGAAAATTGGACGTGGGTCCAAGGGAGCAGTATATGACTGCAACTAGTTAGTGTAGTGGATGCTGGAGGTAGATGATGTGGACATCAAAGGAAGAGAAGGTGTAAGGGGAGAGAGTGGCTTGCTCCTTGTCCCTCAGTGCCACTTTTGCATCATCCCACCCTTTCCATTCCATACCTTCCCTCCCCACCTCTTTCTCTTTCCTTTTCCTCTCTCTCTTCTTTTCCCTCTTCTTCCCACCAATCCTCTCTTGCACCTACTTTCTCTGACCTGAAAGTATACTTCTTAAAGTCACCCTTTACCCCAACACACACACACACACACACACGCTTCTCTCTCTCTCACTTTAGTTATATGTCCTACTATCAGAGGCACTGAAGCTTCATGAATGGTGTCTTTGACAGCACTGGCTACAAATTTCTTTGGTTGGTGCATGGAAGAATGTAAAGAAACTGAGGTATTGAGTCTAGAGCAAGAAGAAGCCCAGAGGAGTGGAGTAGGAATAAGTTTGAGCTGATAATCCTGAGAGTTAGCATTTGTAAGAATGCCTGCTGGGAGAATCCAACCCTAAAAATTAAAATTTAGAATTATCTCTTGGTTTCTTTTTCTTTTCTGCAGTGATTTTTTTGTGAGGTAGGAATGTAAAAGATTAACATTTAGATCACTATCACTTTCCCTTTGACAGTGACATTCTCTGTTGGGTTACATGGTGCAAAAACAAGATAAAATTAGATGACTGGCAATTTATTTCTCTTATTCCTTTCCTCAGTTCTTCTATGCCAGCTGCTGCTGTTGATATTTTCTTCTCTTTTCCAGGTAACAACAGAATTTGTTTGACAGCCAAATTCAAAGTATATAAGCATTTCAAACCAGTCATATATATCAGGGATTTCATTCTCCCTTTTCAGGGATCCTTTTGGACTCTTCTGGAAAAAAAAATTTCAGTAACAGTCCACAACTGGTACCTTCCTTAACTCTGTGTATCAACCCAAAGCTAAGCAGTGAATGAAATGATACATTTGATGCCTCTAAAAGTCATTCATCTTGATTGGTGTGTTTTTTCAATGAGTTGTAACTATACCATTAAGCACTACTTCACAGCCTTCCAGTTAGAATTTGGCTCTACTCCTTTAGGTAAACCTCTGTAGTCTTTGCCTGACTAGAGAAGGGGAAGGAGGATCTGTTGGCTTCTTCCTTTTTTTTTTCCTTTTAGATAATTATTGAATCTCTTTACTATTTGTTATCACCTCTTAAGTATAGTTTTAGCTCACCATTCTATTTTAGCTACACTAAACATACCTCATGCCTAGGTGGTGCAAAGCATGCCATCTAATCTTGTTCTCTTGCTTTGTAAGGTAAACATGTCTTTCCAATGCTACCCACACTACCTTGTTTTTGTGGAGCATTCAAAGTCATGCTTTCAAAATATAGCTCACATTATGCTGTGTTAAAGTGCATTAATCCATGGACAGGAATTGGGTGGGTCAGAGATCTGGGATCTGGCCCCTCATAGCTGCTGCAGAAGGTGGGAAGCAGGTGGGAACAACAGAAATGAAAGGAGGAGACCAGGAGCAACAGTTACTTTATGTAGGTCAGCAACAAAGATGACGACTTCTGCTGATGGGTGCTCTAGAGGAGCTGGGAAAACCCTTGGAGTAGGCTACCTTCATTCCTTTTTACATGTGAGAATGATGGGGTGTTTTTCCTTACTACATAGATTTAAAATACTCTGGCTGTTCAACTGACTCTATTCTGGGACTGCCATGTGATGTTCAGTCTGACTTGCAGGTCACTAATCTCACTAATGAAATGTTATTTCTGTGGTAGATCTACATCTCAAAGCCATATAGGATGTTGTACGCCAGTATAGCTTTACAAACTTTCAATTCAGTAGGAAGCTTGTTTCCCTATTGTTACCAACTCTAGACAGAATTTAGTGAGAGTATTAGGTTCTCTATGGCAAATGAAGATCCTGTGGAGATAATAAAGGGCATAACTAAATAGATAGAAAAGAGAGCAAAGGAAATAGAAGACGATGTTGAACAAGATGAAGGAGAGCAGGTATGGTACCCCCATTTTACAGATGAGATAACTGAGGTAGAGAAGTGAAGTGACTTGCTGAAGTCCACATAGCAGGCAAGTAGAAGAGGGGGGATTAGAACCCAGATCCTCTGATTCCCAGGCTGATGCTCTTTTTACTAGCCATTGCTACTCCTCACTCATAGTCACTCCTAAAACCAAGGCGCTTCTTCTGAGCACATTTTCAAGAACCATGATGAAGGTGAGAAGAGCTCTTTGGGAGGTGATTGTTGCATGTCCTTTCCTCATCCCTTTGACTTAATAATAATTGTGGTATTTGTTAAGCATTTACTATATGCCAGACATTGTACTAAGCGCTGGGGTAGAGACAAGGTTGTCAGGTTGGACACAGTCCCTGTCCCACACGGGACTCACAGTCTTAACCCCCATTTTACAGATGAGGTAATGGAGGAACAGAGAAGTAAAGACACACAGCAGACATGGGTGGAGCCGAGATTAGGACCCATGACCTTCTGACTTCCAGGCCCATGCTCTATCCACTATTCCATGCTGCTTCATACTGCTTCTTCCTCTTTCAACCCTCTTCCTGACACATAGATACATTTAGCATACATCCCCTCATTCTTCTGTAGTACATACTCCAGATAACACACCTTGTTATTTAATGAACTTTTTTTTGAGTGATAGCACAGTCTCTGGTGTTTTGAACAAGGAAATGCAAATTGCTGCATGTTATTTCTCAGAGTCACAGCTTGGTTTGTCTGACTGGTGTCAGAATGACTGCTTTGTCATGTCTCAGAGTATGGACACATTCCAGTAGGATCTGCATTTGTGCCAGGGTAGAAGACCAGCTGTTATTCCTTATTTCAACAAAAGAGTCTTGTGTTTGAGTAGAAACTATGTACTGTATGCCCAGCATCAGAAAGGAGTCTGAGTGGTGATGTCATAGTATAGCATGATGTCACCACAGTTCACAAAGAATTACAGTTAATGCCATATGAAGTGAGGCCAAATTCATCACTCTCCCTCTTGGGCACTTCACAGATTGGGAGACAGAAACAAGGCCAGGGGTCAGACTTTTGTATAATTTTGTTTCGCATTCACCAGACACCCTAATTTTTGAAGTGGCAGGAGGGAGAAGGCAGTCTGTTGAAGCAAAGTTTCCTGACCATCTGGTGAGAATAGGTATGTGTGTGTTTGTGCATGCGTGCACATGCACATTCACATCTCCATTATATTAAATACATACCGTTTCTGCTGGGAGTGTTCCATTGAAAAAAATGAGAAATCCCCTTCTTCAAACCAGGATTTGAAAGTGATTAGGTGAGGCAAGAATAAAGAGATTGGGCTACAGGCATATGAGAATTTTAACAATCATTAGTTTACCATAACTTCCTGTTATTGATACTCAGATTCTGATGGATTAATCATTTACTAGGAAACTGGAATGTTAACAATCTTGTCATAGCCTTCCTGACACTGCCCCAAACCTCCCACTTGTTTTTGTGAGCATCTGGAGAAAGGGCTAGTAAATTGTTCTCAATTGGCAGGTTAGATAGAAGTACCTAAGGTATTTTTTTTTTTTTAAAAAAAAGGGGGGAGGTCCCTTAGGTAAAACCAATCCCATGAAACCAAGTATCCCCTACTGTAAAAGACCAACATGAGTGGGAGGAATGAACTAAACCCCCAAATTAAAAGTGCCAAAGTAGACCCCAAAGCTATTTTTTTATTTCATAACAGAAACTTTCTCTTCCTGTGCCCATTAGCCTGCAGGGTATATTTCTCATTTAGGTGGTTACCATTGTTATAGATGGGAGATGCTTTCAGAGTTCTTTGAAACCAGAGAGCAAGCTCTTGATTCCAGACTTGCGCCTTTGCCCATGGACTACGTCCAAGGTGAGCCTGGTTTCATTAGTGGTGAATTCAAGAGAAGGTTCTTTTGAAGACTTTTGCTCTGGGAAAGGGGGAAGTATTTTCCAATTTGCCAATTTTCACCATCTCTTAGGCTGTGAATCCCATGCGGGACAGGAACTGTGTCCAATCTGATTAGTTTTGTATCTACCCCAGAGCATGGCATAGTCTTGACCCATAGTAAGCATTTAATAAATATTATCAGTACTATTATTATCAATTCTAGGGTTTTTCAATGTACCTGTCAGTCTTTACATATACATAGAGGAGCAACATGGCCAAATGGAAAGAGCACAGGCCTGGGAATCATAGGACCAGGGTTCTAATCCAGGTTCTACCAGTTTTCTGCTCTGAAATCTTGGGCAAATCAGTTAACTTCTCTGTGCCTCAGTTTCCTGATCAGTCTGACTTGATAAACTTGTATCTACCCCAGTGCTTAGAACAGTGCTTGATTCAGAGAAAGCACTAAGCAATTACCATATAAATAATAACAATACAATAACAATATCTTATTTTCTCATGAGCTGAAATGGACTAAAGGTGGACAGGATCTAAAATGATATGGCAGAGCAAAGAACAGTTAGGAAGTTTGGCACTGCAGACAGTAATCAGAAATAGGATAACTGAAGGTTCAGAAAGATGGTAACCCCAAGAGGAAGAAATGAACCCATCCAAGGCCCTGTAGGTGAAAAATACAGTAGTGCAGCAAGGGACAGAATGTATGTGCACACACTGTAGAAAGGATTGTCAATGCTATGTTGATTTTATCTGCCATACTCATGATAATAAATCTCATCAGTAGCATCATCTTCCAACACCCTGCATGTATGCACTCTGTCTTTGTGTATGTGTGTGTGTGTATATATTCATCTTTCTATTTTTTATGAGCCATGACTGCCATTAAATCTAATTTTCCTATGGCTTAAAAGTCAGGAATTGCATATTAAATTGGATTTTTACCCTTGTAGCATTCATATTGAAAGGTATAGCTGCACAACAAAGTGTTAACCATTTGAAAAACAAAACTAAGCAAGTTCCACATATATAAAGACACATCTGCTTATCCAAGGCAACTTCAAAACCACAGTATCCCAAATGTTCACTTTCTCTGCTTCTTGCCTTTGCTTCTGACCTTAGGAAAGCTCTTGGGCATGTTCTGTCTTCTAAGCCCTGGAGTAGATACAAGTTAATCAGGTAGGACACAGTCCCTGTCCCACATGAGGCTCACAGTCTAAGTAGGAGAAAGAAATATTGAATCATCTACTGTCAAATGAAAGTTCTGGATATGTATAATTGCCATACACCACATAGTGAAGTGCCTTGGGATCATCCTTGACTGCTCACTATATTTTCACTGTCAAATTCAATCTATTGCCAGTTCTAACTCTATGACATTTCTTGGATCTGCCTCTCCCCACCAGACAGCTACCAGCCTATTCCAACTCTGATTGTATCGTGGTAAGACTATTGCATCAGTCTCCTCACTAATTTCCCTGCCTTCAGCCTCTTCCCCACTTGAAACTGTACTGCACAGATCATCATCTTGGAGCAATACTCATCACAGATCGCTACACTTTTCATTTCCCTCTGCATCAGTAAAAAATTAGTCAGTTTCAAGGCTCTTCACCTTCTCTCCCTATCTTACATATCTGCTCACTTCACCCTGCTACCTCCCCATCTCTCTCTCTCTCTCTTCATTCCCCACAAACTCACCTTGTAGGTCTACCTCTCTCATGACTCTCCAGCCTTGGAACTCCCTTCTTCAAATCTGATAAACCACAACTCTCCCCATGTTCAAAACCCTCCTAAAATCCCAACTCCTCCAACAATACCTAATTAAATCTCAATATCTAGGACATACAAGTATTTATTCCCATATTCAGCACTTGCCTATATGTTTATTCAAATGGAAATATAATTATTCATCCTGATTTTTCTACTGGTAAATATTTTTAAGTGTTTCTTCCCTATTACCATTTAAACTCCTCCTGGACTCTTCTTTCTGATGTACTTTCCCAAGCACTTAGACTAATGCATCATACCCAGAGGGCACTCAATAAATTCTGTTACAATTACTACTGGGTCCAATGATCCCTCTTCTGTGGGTGAGCAGCCCATAGTTTTTGTATATCAAATCTGCTTTAAGGTATTTAGTGCTGGCCTGGGGGGTGGTAAAGCTTGAATCAGATTTGTAGAATTAGTCTCACCACATACTTGTTTCTCTGGGTTGAAGAAGGAGAGTTTTGAAATCTTCATATTAGTGTTTATAGGTGGGGACAGATTTGCACATAGTCTGGTACACCTATGATCTGGGATTGGTTATTTCATCACTGTGGACACCCTGTCTCAAATATTTTATAGATAACATCTCTCATCTGTCATTCACATTGCAGCAACATTTCTGCTTTTCCAACTACCTGGTCCTGCCAGGCCCCACTCTCCAGCTTGATGAAGCGAGGCTTCCTAGGTAGTGTTTATTTTCATTTGCTTGTCACCTAGCTTTGGAACTCCATTCCTGGATGAAGAAGAATTTACCAAATCATGTCTTCACCTTTTGCAATGCAAGGATGGGGAAACTGAGGGGAGCCATGTTAAACCTGGTCACCATTCCGCTATACCAAACCATCCCACTTAAACATATCTCTAAAACATTCTAATCCCACAGTGGGGCATATTTAAATTCTGGTCAGTTTGTCCTTTTGCCTCAAGAATCTTCCTTTTTTACCAATTATGCTATGAATATATTTCATTCTAGCTTGGATTCTTCCTGTTGGGTTCAGCTCAGCAAAGTGAGGGAGAGAATCCATCTCAGTTTGTGCAAGTGGCCTTCAGACTAAAATACAACATGGAATCTTTATCATAAAGCTGAGCCATTGAGCCTTAGGCTAAAGGACAATACTGTTTGAGCCAACTTGGATTACCTGTTATTTTTCTTAGTTTTTATCTAGTGGGTTCTTTTTTCCCATTGTCCCTATAGTATACACTGAAATAGAATTAAGAAAAATCAGCTTAATAAAGAGTGTTCACTACAATAGGATGGCATGCCATGAAACCTTGGTGCTTTTGTGTGTTACACAAAAAAAAAATCCAGTGAGCAGTTAACCAGTTTAGGCCAACTTTTGATTAGCTGGAGCATACAAAAATTCAGATCCTTATCACATTTTCTGCAGTAGCTGCTATTTTTTTCAAACAGTCCCTTGAGGTTTATGTTTCTTTTTATACTTTTGCTACACTCGGCTCACCCCTGAAGGACAGCCAACCCTGAGGTGACTTTTCAAGAAAAATATAAATCATTATCCAGTATAGGAAGTGAGAAATCTCACATCTGGGTTGAAAACTAGAGGACAAATTATATTAACCAAGTTGGACACACTATTTGGTCAGATCCCATTTCAAAAAATGCAATATAAAGGTAATGGCCAAGAGGGATCAGAATCTCACCTTAGTGTTTCAGTTTACATGAATATGTCTGGCAGCAGAAAGCTCTGGACTTCAAAGACATTTCATCGACAGTGAGAAAAAGTGGGTTTTTTGCAATTCCCTCATATCCACGTTTGTAACTTTCAGTGCTCTCCAACTTAGTTCTCTTCCACTTTGTACAGAAGCACAGATATTCAGCCTGGGGTCTTGTTCAACTGTGATCCTTTTGGCTGGACTGATCAATCTGCAGCTACCTCACTCTTAGTATATTAAATGTTATGCTGTCAACCTACCTGCTCTTATTCTCCCATGCCAGCTCTTAGGTACAAACATGCTTGCATATGCGAATAGATGCAAGGATTCACATGGACTGCTGAATGAATTCGACACAGTTATCCCACCCCTCAAAGTTAATTAGCAGAGAAAAAGATGCTGATCCTTATGCTTACACTAAATGCAATTGGATAAAAATGCCCAACTCAGAAGCATCCTGAAGTGGTGTAAAATTGGGTGACTTTGACCTAACCCACTATCAAAGGCAAAACTTTGAGCACTTCTTGCTCCAAATTCATTGATCAATCAATGGCATTTTATTGAGTGCTTACAGTGTACAGAACATTGCACTAAGCACTTGGGGAAGTACAATATTACAGAGTTGGTAGACACATTTCCTGCCCACAACGAGCTAAGGGTGGGTTGAAAACCAAGTGCCCAAAGGGAACAGATCCAAGTGAAAGGATCTGTGTACTGTTGGATCAAGCTCCAACACTAACAGCCTTTCTAGGAGGTCTTCTCTTAAAAAATAGTCATGTCTCCATCATCCACTTGAACTGATTTCTTTCTCACGGAGAAGCACTACACATCTCTTTCTGTATTTAATTCATTTAATCCTAATGTGATCCCAAAAAGGAAAGTGTCAAATTCAGCCCGTGTTGCCCATTCTTATGAAGCGGGACTTTATTTTCATTTAGGTAGATCTGGGACTTTGTCAGAAAATGGTTAGACATTTAAAAAATAAGTTAAAGCCCAGTTACAATTAACTTCATTCATTTCCTAGGGTTCATAAATGAGAGTATAGGGGTCAAGTTAATATTTGAGTGAATTCTATTTTGATTAAACTATTCCTAGCATGATTGTTTTTTGAGAACATTATAAAGATGAACTGCTCTTTCCTTAACTTGACTTCTGGCTCATCTGAAACATTTAGAATTGAAGAGTTACATAGATAATGATTTGTTTTCATTCTATTAGAAACATTACAGTCCATCAAAGAAGAATAGTGTAACCCACTTATAATAATGTTGCTATTTGTTAAGCACTTACTATGTGCAGAGCACTGTTCTAAGCGCTGGGGTAGTTACAGGGTAATCAGGTTGTCCCACATGAGGCTCATAGTTAATCATCATTTTATAGATGAGGTAACTGAGGCACAGAGAAGTTAAGTGACTTGCCCACAGTCACAGAGCTGCCAAGTGGCAGAGCGGGATTCGAACCCATGACCCTTAACTCCCAAGCCCGGGCTCTTTCCACTGAGCCATGCACTTATATTCTCAGAGAGTGTTAACTCTTTGAGAAATCAGAGGTTCTTGTTATTTGGAATGATTTCAGGTGGCCTTTAAATACTTTAGATAATATGGGTATTTAATATTTAATATTCAAATATCTAAATATTTAATATTTATTAGTCATTTTGTCCCAAGAGGGACTAGCTTCAGAGGCAACATTTCAGCTTCTTCAGTAGAGTGAAGAGGGCAACAGTCTGACAACAGGGCACAGAAGAGAGATTTGATTAGCCAGCAGCCTCTATTCACCCAATAAATCAGGATAGTACTAGCCTAACACATTATTTAGTGGAAAAAACTTTACAACTCTGATGGAGCTATTATCTTGCCATCTGTTCAAAATATGTTTCTTTAAAAATTAAAAATAATTACCCACCACAGTTGTTTAAATGCAGCCATATACAACAGAATCCCAAATAAATTATATTTTTTAAATTGACTAAAACATGTGTTTGCAATTATTAAGAAAGGCCAAGAAGAGGGAAATTAAACTACAAAGAAAGGTCAGATTAACTGTCAATTTTTGAAAGGTGAGAATGGGGACTTTGTCAGGACAGGCTTTTTCCCTCAAAAAGAGAACTCTTATTGTGTCAGAAACAGAATACTAAAGTCTTCTGTGCTGTTTTGCATGTCACTTACTTGTCCTAGGTAGAGCTATTAGGAAGCATTGAAAAAGAAAGTGATACAAGAAACAGTGACCTCGTTTTGTAAACTGGCCCAAAATTCCAGTTTGGGTTGGATTTGGATGATTGAAAATGAGATGAGAAGGAATGACAAACCTTATTTTATCTTCAAGGCTTTATCAAACTGGAAATGAACCCCGGTCTTCCAGTGGCTAAATTGACACCAAGTAATAAGTTTGGCTCTTCAGTAAGAACTTGAACTCTTCAACTAGGGAGTTATTTTGTCAATTGCTTGCATTAATTCATTCAGTCAGTCGTATTTATTAAGCGCTTACTGTGTGCAGACACTGTGCTAAGCACTTAAGAGTATAATATAACAATAAACAGTGATATTCCCTGATCCCAACAAGCTCACAGTCTAGCTCACAGTTGCATATATTGTGTATTCACTGTGGCAATGCATAAATGATCTCCTGGAGGTCAGGAATACTATCTGATTTCCTACCAAGGAGCACACTTTAGATACGGAGATGAGGAGTCCATCCCAAATTTGACCTGTGAAGATGAACTTCATTAAGTGTGCAACAGATTAACAGTTTTAGCAGTTTATCAGAGAGGTTTTTTCCTAAATTCACAGAATATCGTTTTGGATTTTGCCACATAACACATTGTTCAACATGCTGCAGTGCTTTTTAAATTACCTATTTTGATTTGCACATCTGCTTAGAAATCTAATTTCACTTTTCTGCCTTCCTTTCTTGGTTTTGTTTTCATATGTAAGTGGTCTGTGGAATTTGTATTTAAAAAGATTGGACTCCTGTGTTCCAATATGGGTTATGATAATCTCCAAAAAGAGTCCTTTTGTCTTTTTCTGTGAACTGCAAAAGCCATTTAGCACAGTTCTGCTATGTCTCTAGCTCTAGAGTTCAGTTCAGACTCCTTAGTGGGTAACGTATTTTACATTTTACAGGCCTCCAGTGACGATGTGAGGGCAATTTAGCCGTAATTAGTCTCAGAGTTGGATCTCACAGTCAGGAGGTGCTCAGTTTGAACTGCACATCTTTCTTTTTTGGCAGATCGTTGGCTGTGATCACCAGCTTGGAAGCACCGTCAAAGAAGACAACTGCGGCATCTGCAAAGGAGATGGATCCACCTGCCGGCTGGTGAGGGGGCAGTATAAAGCTCAGCTCTCGGCCACCAAATGTAAGACTCAAGCTTACCACTTATGGAAATGGAAGGAAACATGCTCTGTAGCCCTAAAGAATGTGTATACTTGGTTTTTTTTGTTTGCTGTTTTTAATGGTTTTTGTTAAGCACCTGCTATGTGCCAAGCATTGTACTAAGCCCTGGGGTAGTCACGAGATAACCAGGTCAGACGCAGTACCTGTCCCACTTGGGATTCAGTCTATAAACCTTTTCCCCTGGTTTATTGCTCATAAGAGTGATATAAGAACAAAACTGAAATCAAAATATAAAATGAGACTACAAGGTATTCTGCAGGACCTCGTTTTTCTTGGTATTCTGGAGGGCAGATGAAAAGGTCACTGGTTCTGTGCACTCATTCATTCATTCAGTCATATTTATTGAGCGCTTACTATATGCAGACCACTGTACTAAGCGCTTGGAAAGTACAATTTGGCAACAGATACAGGCAATCCCAACCCATCAACGGGCTCACAATCTAGAAGATGGGCTCACGGTCTAGAAGACTGTGCAAAACACATAGTAACAATTATGTCTTTAACTCTTCACCAATCCTGATTTTACTGCATAAGTGGAAAAGCTGTGTAAAGTATGGATATATGTTTAAAAGATTGAAGAAATCTGATAAAATGGCTCCAATAATCTCTCTTTCTGGAATTTTTTAAAGAGTAAAGGATGACATATCTTTCTGTTGTACTTCAACGCCATTTCACATGAGTTTCTTTGGAAGTATAATGAATCAGATTTACAATTTAAAGCTACAGTAAAACCTTATTATGAAACTAAAGAGATTAATTTGAGGAGATATTGATATATTGTATAGGACATCCCTTATACAAATTATTTTTTAAATGTATTCAACTACACAGTGAGTTGCAGGGATGAACAGTGAACTTTGTGAGATAGTTTCTCTTATGAAGGAATTCATTAGTTCATAAATTCAGTGTAACTGAATTTTGTTTTTCCTTTCAGGGTCCATGAACCTAGTATGTAATAATCCTCTTGGATGGACCATATTTGTATCTACTTTGATATAGCTTCTCACCTATCTCAAACATAAGCAGTACCATTATTGGGTCAGCTCAGTAGTCCATCAATTTATTGAGTGCTTACTATGTGCAGAGCACTGTATTAAGCACTTGGGAGAGTACAATGGCCCAGTATTCCATCTCTGATAGTGGCAACAGGATGCTTGGAGAAACCATGTGAAGACTGTCCTCCTTGACAATAAACCAAATGTTTAAGAATCTAACATCTCTAAATTTTCCCAAGTCCCTATCCTCTAGTAGCCCATTATTGGTCACATATCCATGAATTTAGGCCCTTATGAACTTATAGAGCATTTCTTCTGGCAAATTTCCACATGCTTACACCCCACTCTGTGAACAAGAGTTTCTTTTTGCTTGTTTTTAAACTATCACCTTCAAGCATCAGTGGGTGTCATTTCATTTTGGAGCTGTGGGATTTGGGGAACAACAATTCTGTGTTTTAACAGTCCACACTCTTCTTGATTATATGCACTTTCAATCCTGCCCCCCACCAGTCTACATGTTTTCAGAATGAAAGGTCTTAACTAATTAAGCTACTGTAAAAGTTATTCTATTCCCTTGATCATCCTGGTTGCCCTTTTCTATACTGTATCCAGATCTTTCATATATATATATATAGGTACCTATATATATATATATAGTATTTGTTAAGCACTTACTATGTACCACTGTACTAAGTGATGGAGTAGATACAAACTAATCAGTTTGGACAAGTCTTTGTCCCACATGGGGCTCACGGTTTTTATCCCCAAGACCTATCATGTCTTTCTTAAGATCTAGTAACCAAAACTACACACAGTGGTCCAGCTACAGGTATAACATATGGTCTCATACAGTGGCAAAATGGTGCCTTGTGTTTTTTCTTCTATCCCCTTCCTGTTGATGGCTTTTTTTTTTACTGCTTCCAAAATGAAAAGAATGGTCAGTAATGCCTGAGATCTGTTTTCCAAGTTATAACTGTTAACTCTGAGCCCATCACCATGGGCTTGTTTCCCCTAAATATATTACCTTACATTTGCTCACACTGGAATTCATCTGCATTTTTTCAGCCCTGTCACTCAGTTTTGTAAGGTCTTTCTGAGTTAATCCCCATCTTCATGACATTTCATCAACCAGAAGAGCTTAGTGTAATCTGCGAAGATGAAGATTTTACACTTCACTCCCTCTTCCAGATCATCTACACTTTCCCATCCTGTAAAGGGACTATTTATCCCAACACCTTGTTGCTTATCTTTTAGCTAGTTTGAGTTTTAGCAGTAAGGGATGAGGAAAATGCAGAAGAGACCCTAAAACAATATCTACTGAGTGCTTTTTTGGATGGAAGGAGGTATGATTTTTCTGGTGGGAGTGGAGGGCAGAGCCACCCCAGGGAGTAAGAAGGACTTGCTTGGGGCACCAGCCTATAGGGGATATTAAATTTGATGAGAAAGGGAGGAGAATTTCAATTGAAAATCAAATAGAGATTCAGAACCCTGAGAATCACTCCAGTGGAATAGAGGATAATGAAGTAGATTTTGATACAGCAGACCATGTCCACATCCATAGGAAATCACATCTAACCAAACCCTTGCTAAGACTGGGAAATCAGAACTGTAACAATAGTTTCCTTTATTTGTATAAGAGAAACTCAAAACAAGAGGAGGAAAAGTATATATATTTATATGCAAAATAAAATTGGGCATGAAGTATCCGAAAATGTTTGAATAATAAGGCAAGATCTTTTTGGAAAGGATGGGTTTGTTTAGAAACGTGGTTTGATGCATTAACAGGTACTCAATAGTTACAGAACACTGAAATTCAAGATTCCATAATTGTAATTTTTTAGTGTAGAGCATGCGCTCATTGCCTGAGAACCTTCATTAGGCTTTTATGAGGCTGGTTAAACTTTGTACAATAGACCTTTATTGAATTTTGAGTCATCTCCACTTCTAAATGATTATTTTTGAAGGTGGGAAAATTTACTTTCTTCCCTGTCCATTCTCACCTCCCTGCCCCACATAGAGGAGCCTGAACCCCCATTGACGTTCTCTACTTATATTCATGTTATGTTCACGTAGGAGGTGATTTGTGGGTTTTGTATCATGAATCACTGTCGCAAAGACACAGAAGCTAAAAAGGAACAAAAGTAAACTGAATAGGGAATTAGAAGCCACCTTTGGTTCAGTAAATCCCTCAATTAAATGCACCTCAGTGAAGACCTACAGGGAGCAAATGAGATAATACAATACCTGTCAATTACATGTAATAATACTATGAACCATTTACCTTAGCACTATATGTGTCTCATGACAAAATGATTTATGTCAATAGAACACAGGATGTGCATAAAGCCCACCACAATCTATAGCAGATGCTGAACCAGCACACTCGTTTATATTTTATCCACTCTAAAAGAACTCCCACCCTATATTTACAAACTGAGAAGTGACCCGTGGGCAGTTTGGAGATTACAGTGCTTTGTGAATCCTAACATATAAATATGCAGCTCTCCATTCCAAAAGATTTTGGAAGAGCTCTTCTCTGTCCTTTTCTTGTGTTCTGCCAAAAGTCACCCAAAGTGGTTTGTTTTCTCAAAACCTCAAGCACATTTGTGTTCCTCACACTGAACTCATTTTATTTCTGAACTTTTATCCAATTTTTTTCTCCTAGAGCTAGTCACAGGGGAATAAAGGAAAAGGGAGGGTGGAGAAGTGAGGTGGTGGAAAGTGCCAAAGAAAAAAAGTGGTTTGGATTGCTTTTAAAATGTTATCACTTGCTGTGGAAAAACCTACCTCATTACAGTATTTATAGATATAGTAGTTCTGTCCCATAAGTGCTAACAGCAGAAACACAGACTGGTAAAAGTAGATATGCTCCTCCTGCTGATACCTTGTCTTGCTTCTTTTCCCCTCCCCCTCAAAAAATATTAAAAGAACTACATAAAATTTAGATCACATGGTTGGCCTCTGACTGTTGGGATTCAATGTCAGCTCCTTGCATGCTCTTCTAATGTAAGTCAATCATATATTTTCCTAATACCTGCCCTCAGAATGCCTGCTTCTGAACAGTGAAATCTGTGGTTGGTCTTCCAGATGAGGCACTTGATATGTTTGTGTTCCCTATTGAAGCAGAACACCGAAGGCCTCTTTGTATGATTTGTATTTGTCTTGAGATCTTCAGTCAAAAAACCCCCCAAACGACAGATTCCTAATGTGTTGTATACTGTGTCCAATATCTGTGACTGGTTTTGTTTCAGCAGCACTCCTGGGATCTTTTGCAATTGATTTGTCAAGAAATATGCTTCAGGAATGGAAAATGGCACTACCAGTGACAGAAATTGACTGTTGCTAGGCATAATTGGTTCCTATAAATTTTAGCCAGGCTACCGGAATGAATGAAGCAGCTCAGGAGCTGGAGTTGGCCACCAAAAGGTGTTCTCACTGTCAGTAGTGCGCCAGTTTCAGCTCTCAGTGGTTTACCCTTACCTGTCAATTCACAGGGAGGGGCAGGCCTTCAAGATTGGGTGCCCTGGAGGGGGAAGCAAGTCATCTTCACTGGAAATTACCCACGTTCTCACTCTTAGCAGCATGCCTTCGCTTAGATAGGCCAGGACATGCCACTGAGAGCGGGAGCCTCCAGGCTTTTCACTGTGGTAGACTCCTGTTAACCTTATTATCCTCTAGAGGGAAATTCCTGTCACTTGGTAGAATACGATATGCCATGATAAAGAGTTCAGAGGGTCGGTCAATCAATCAATCATATTTATTGAGTGCTTATTGTGTACAGAACACTGTGCTAAACTCGTGGGAGAATACAGTATAGCAATATGACAGACACATTCCTTTCCCACAATGAGTTTACAGAGTGGCACTAGGCACCTCTACTCCATCTCCACTCTTCTACTCCTTGGTGACCTAGATGGCAGCCTTGTGAACAATGAGACTGTCATCAAGCAGGTCATTGAGGTGAACTTTCTTTCCATCACATGAGGTTTTTGAGGTTCCGCTTGAATTTTAAAGGAAGGAGAGCACACTTGTTCTCAGCTGCTACACCAAAGAAATGGAGGATGCTCATTGCAGCTGACCCATTGCAGCCATCAGCACTGACTTGAGAGGGAAGCTGTGACCTTTTGAAAAATGTACAGGCCATTAGGAAGTGCTTTCAAGAATATAGAACACACTGAAACAGGAGAGAGCCAGAGGAGAATCATATTTTCATTCGTTCATGCAATAGTATCTAGTGAGTGCTTACTGTGTGCAAAGAACTATACTAAGTGCTTGAGAGAGTACACTATAACAATAAACAGACACATTCCCTGCCTACAGCGAGCTTACATGATAATGATGGTATTTGTTAAAGTAAGCACTTAATATGTGTCAAGCACTGTTCTAAATACTGGGATAGATACAAGTTAGTCAGGTTGGACACAGTCCCTGTCCCATAAAGGGCTTAATCTTAAATCCCCATTTTACATATGAGGTAACTGAGGCACAGAGAAGTGAAGTGGCTTGCCCACGGTCTCACAGCAGACAAGTGACAGATCCGGGATTAGAACCCAGGTCCTTCTGACTCCCCATCCCATGCTCTATCCACTAGGCATATGTACCTCCACCCCTGCCCCGAGAAACTGCTCCTGATTGCAAAATGAATGAATGCATACATGACCACTCTCATGAGAGTACATTGGAATTGAGCACCTGTATGGTGCAGCTTATCATTATTGAAGTATTGAACCATAGCTTCCTTTCCATATGCAGACCAACTTGTGGAAACAAACACCCAGTTTGGCAAAGGGGTAAACTTGCCTAGCTCCAAGACTGACTTTCAAAAGGGGTTTTCTTGAACCAGTTCCAGGCCAAAAGGATGTGAGATTAACTTACTTCAAGTGCTGGAGAGTTATAGGACAAGCCCAACATTCCCCACTGTGGGTTTTTCCACCCCCACACTTCACTGCCTACAGCCTGTGGGACTTGTGAACATTCTTGCCTGAAGCAAGCACTACCTCACCCAGGATACTGAACAGACCACTGTTCTTAACTGGTTGAAGCAGGGGCCTTGCCCTTAAGTCATCATCTCTAGAGCCTGTGTGGGGTCTTTTCACCTCATCACTCCATACATAGACAAAATTTCTTCCTGCCCCTAGCTAGTAATCAGTATATGCCCATCAGCATGAGAATTGCTATGCTTTGTAACTTAATCCCAACTATTGTTCGCTGCACATTATGCTTAGTCATATACATGGCTAATACTTAAAAAAAAAGACTTCCAAGGTATTTGTCTCAGTTATGTCCCATGGCAGTGAGTTTCATGTATTAATTGTATGTTACCTAAGATGATTTTCATTTACTCACTTTGATTGAGATCCCTCCTTTTTCTGAATTTTCTGAAATGACTTGCAAGAGTTTCTCTCTGGTCTACTCCATGCCACTTATTATTTTATATTTTAATATGTTTAGACAACACTTTTATATTCATATACTCCCTTTCATACCTCCTCTTAGGCTTTCAGTTTTCCAACAAAGTACTCTCCTTTCAGAAATCGCCCTAATTCATTCTCACTAGTCATTTTCATTGCTTTCTTTGAACCTTTTGGCCATTGGCCTCACCAAACGAAGATGAAATGGTGCCATTATTTTCCCTTCAATCCTATCAGAATTATTTGAAAGCATCCACTTTAAATTATTGTGCTTTTTCAAAGATTTATCCCTTGTTGATTTTCATATGTTTTTACATCATAAATTGCACTTACCTAAAATATATGATTGTGTCCATAGAATAGTCTTTGGCAGAATAATCTTTTGAAGTTAGCCAATGTATTATCTGTTGCTCTTATACTCTTTAAGAAGGGCTTTTCAAAACAGGCTTCTAAAAATAAGATGACTTTATTACTCAACAGTCACTTGGAAGTGGTAGAGAAACACCTTTCCAAAAAGAATAAGGAAGAAAACCCTCCTCTCCAGGGTTGTCAAAGCTTTGGTAGGGTTACTCTATAACAGAGCCCTTCCCCAGTTCCTACAGATCTGACCTATTTCTTCTCAGAAGGTTCCAATTCCTAAAGGATACACACTGGCAACAACTACCAAGATAGATTTCCAACTAATAATAATAATTATGGTATTTGTTAAGCACTTTCTATGTGCCAGGCACTGTACTAAGCATTGGGTTGGATACAAACAAATCGGGTTGGACACAGTCCCTGTCCCACAGTTGCAATTCCCATCTTACAGATGAGGTAACTGAGGCCCAGAGAAGTGAAGTGACTTGCTCAGAGCAGACAAGTGGCAGGGCTGGGATTAGAAGCCATGACCTTCAGACTCCCAGGCCCATGCTGTATCCACTACACCATGCTGCTTCTCCAACTTCTTTGGTCTCCTTTGATCAAACTGTGGGTCCTATGGGTCTGAATACTTACACACCCAAACTTTGTTCATAGTGTGTGACCATTTATGGTGGGAGAGCAAGCATGCACTTGTGTGTACCCTGTATGTATGAAGCATGGGAAGAAGTGTGGCTTAGTGGGAAAAGCATGGGCCTGGGATTCAGAAGGTCATAGGTTTTAATCCCAGCCCCACCATGCACCTATTGGGTGATCTTGGGCAAGTCACTTAACTTCAGTTCTCTCATTTGCAAAATGGAGATTCAATACCTGTTCTCTCCTATTTATACTGAGACCCCCATGTGGGGCCTGATTATCTTGTATCTATCATAGTGCTTAGTACAGTGCTTGGCACATAATAAGCACTTAACAAATACCACAGTTATTATTCTGAGTTCATGTGACTCTAGCATCAATTAGTCAACCAATGGTATTTATTGAGTACTTACTATATGCAGAGCACAGTTTGAAGCACTTGGGAGAGTACAATACAACAGAATTAGCAGACACATTTCCTGCCCATTTACAGTCTAGAGTGGAGACAGACAGTATGAATAGATAAGTAATTTACAATAAATCATTTAAAGATATGTATGTAAGTGTTGTGGGGTTGGGAGTAGGACAAATATCAAAGGTCCAAAGGTTGAACGCTTTAGTATCCCAAACCAGCATTTGTGTATATCCATATCTCTGAATAAGTATACATGTCTGGAAGCATATGCAAAATGTGGCAGCCAAAGAGGATCTCAAAGACAAAGTGAGATTTTTTTTCCCCCATAGAAACAGGGCAGATTGAAACTATTTCTAACAAAGAGTTAACTGAAGTGTATCGGTCAAAAGTATTCACTGAGGGCCCACTGTGAGAAGAAGACAATATCAGATACTGAAAGGGTTACAGAAGAGTGCAGAACACTAGTTTAACTTTAAGAAATGTAGAATGCTGTGAGGATGAAACTTTGTCTTCACCCCCACAGTTTCAATGCCATGGATGTAGTGGCTGCCCTTGTCTTCATAGAGCTTGTGCCCTTGAACAACAGCAAACAAACAGCAAAGGAGAATGAGTCAGAAGAATAAATGAAGAAACACAAATATTACAAATTAAAAGCAAAATTCACAGTTCTAGGTATAAATATTCAGAGTCCTCCAGATATTTCAAAATGTCTAAAACCATTTTCAATTTATACATCTTAGTATCATCACCTTTAAAGCAATGCTTATAGTAATATTTGTTAGGCTTACAACTGATTTTAATTTTTCTGTTAAATCCCATGTGAGATTTTTTTTTTAATCTTAAAGAATATATGAGTCTGAATCAAGAAGAGATTCATTGAAGATGACTTCCAGAATACATGTTTAAGAATATAAATTATACTAAAAATCACTGAATACATAGAGACATTTTAACAGTGAAGCATTTCCAGTTCATTTGGGAATTTTAAACAGAATCTAGGTCAAAGAGATCAGGCAGCAGTTTTAGATTATTTTAATAGGGTCGTGATGGCTACTTCAACTATCAACCATTCTCATCTCACAGATTAGAGGAAACATATCACCTATTGACACTGGCCTGGGGAATGTGAGTGTGATAGCACAATCCCATTAAAAATTTCAATTCTAAGCTTGTTATTGAAGGCTATAGAATGAAAATGGTACAAAGAAGGGAAGAAGGCAAAGACCTAGGGAAGGAAGACAGAAGGAACTATAGGGAGCTGAGGAGTTGAGGGAAAATAAAATAAGGACAATTGAAAGGAGAAATATGAAGGGAGTCAGGGAAAAGTAGCAACAGTCCTCAAACCTGATAGCTAGCACCCTGGAAACATATTCACTGATCTGAACTGCATAGGAGCAGCATTCATCAAAATTAATTTAAATGTTATGGGTTGGAATAGGCCACTTCTGTGCCTCACTCCCTCTGCTTAATTCCATGGTCCAGAGTCATGAATGCCAAATGGCCAACTTTATGGAGGTAGTCCAACCCTGTTTCTATCACCATTCCCCAATTACCACAAGATCCATATCTTCATTTCCACCTTAAGGTTCAATTGAGCAGCTACTGGAAGTGAAGCAGTTGTATTAAAGGCTGACTCACCATAAGAGATCATCACAGAGGTGATCCTGGGAACTATAGACAGGTACGTATCTACGTATCACTCCTGTCATAGTGAGAAGTTGAATCCACAGAATCCAAAGCAGTTGAATCCATAATTCAAGTTTAGGATCATTAAGTGTTTAGAAAAACACAACCTGGAAAGGAGGAAAAACAGCATAGTTTCTGTTAGGTGAAATTATTCCTAAATAATCTGCTGAGTTTTAGAAGGGATCGACAAACACGTGGATAGAGGGGAACCAGTAGTCATAATACATTTAGGATTTTGGGAGGAAGGGCTGTAACATTCACTGGAGTGGTTGCTTACCCTATGTTGAATGCTCACAGTGAGGCTAGCAGTTGTATGGGATATACCAAAGATACAGCATTCCTGCCCCTTATTGTGTCACCCAGAATCCTTTTAGAAAGTATCAATTGTAAGAATCCAGGCAGAGCTGAGCATGCCTTGGAAAAAAAAGGAACTGGTACATCTACAGAGGGAGAAACCAGACAAAGGTATATTGTGTAGGAGGGCATAAAGTCTCTGCATTTTACACTGAGCTCAGAGATGTTTTGCAGTTGCCCTGCATCTAGGGTCCAACTGCAGCACCTACTAGGGACATGTGATCTAGGGAGTTTTATGGCCGAGTTTGGGGGTGTCTAGTTTACCCCTTTGCCAAACTGCAAATGCTAAGGATATATTAAAAAGTAGAACGCGGCAAGAATTCAATTGCTTCTTTTTGTTCTCCTAAGTAATTTCAGAGATAATTTCAGAATTTTATATTTTAAGTTCTTCCTTTGAAGGTTGAACTGCGTTTATTTTATTTTTTTACTTCCGAACAAGTCCAAATGAATTATCGATGTGAGGTGAAATCTGTTTTACAGGCAAATATAAAATGAAAATAAACAAATGCGTCATGGAGTGAATCAGACAGGACTCATATTTTTAATGGTAACTTGAAAAAAATTCCCTACTAGCTGACTACTGGACTTGCTTTTTGTGAAGTTTTATTTGCTTTATTTGTTTCCTGGTTTTTATTTTCATATTCGATTTCACATTTGGCTTTCATCTTCATATTTTAAGGCTTGTTTTAAAGTAAATGGGGGCATAAGGCTTGATTTTATTTTTGTTTCTCCTCAGTGGATGATACAGTGGTTGCTATTCCCTATGGAAGCAGACATATTCGCCTTGTCTTGAAAGGACCTGACCACTTGTGTAAGTAAACTGAGTTGTTGTTTTCTTAAAATTATCCTAGTATGGTCTTTATTTTTAGGATTTGGATTTATTTTGGTTTAGTTCATTCTTTCCAACATAAATTAAAACATAAGAATGCAAATCTCTCTGTCCCATCATAAGATAGTATTTTGAGAATTTTTGTTTATCTTTTGACTTTCTCCTTTGCTGGTGAAAGCTTCTGTGTTATCTCTTCCCACAAGAATATTGTAAAGTACAGATTATGTCCTCTTAGGTTGTTGTTCACGAGTTTAACACGTTTCTGTTCTTTCTTTCTCTAGTCCTTTCTCATGTCCCCTCCTTACCCTCCTAAATTTCCCTCCTCTCTGCCATTCCCCATCAGAGCAGCATGAAAGAAATAAAGTTTTTAACAGGAAAATGTAAGAAGAACCATCAGAGGAGTGAGCTGTGGTCATATGTGTTCAACTAAAGATATCTTTCCAGAAGTCGATTCCTAGTATGCTAGCATGACACAAATTAGGAAGCAGGATTAAAGACAAGTAGTAATGATAAAGAGCCAGGAAACCAGATAGCAGACCAGTGATTGCAAATGATCTTTAGTTTGTTCAATAATAGCAGTACATAGTCATCATTTTTAATGCTTGTTTAGATGTAAAGTTGTGAATTAAAACCAGAAAACTATGGGCTGTAGACCAGGATTTGGGGCAGATCAAATACAATTGATATTTACTTAAGAGTTGTTTGGCCAAAGTACTTTATTTTAAATAGTCACTTGAGCATTTCTGGTCTCCTTGACTATGATTGTTCCTTTCTTCCAGTGTATTAGTTGTGTTTTCTTCCCTTCTATACACATATTAACATAAGCTTGATAATAAGCATCATCTTTTGGCAGTTGAATTATCAATGAGATAATACCAAAGATGCAAGCAGGGAAAGATTTTCAGGAGACAGATAGTGACCTGAAAGAGTAAAATGAGAAAGCCAGTTGTGCTCTCTTAAAAGAAAAGCCATTTTACTTTGGTATGTGACGGAAGATTGCAAGTGAAGCGCAGTGCAGTTCAGACCTAGGCAAGGGATGTGGTTAACACACCTTATGTGGATCCGAGTTCATTTCTAGTTTGGGACAACTCTATAAAATATGGTGTTCACATGCCAGAAGATTATATATGCGAGTGAACTGTAACCATTCAAACCATTCTTTTTTCCCTTTGAGAACTGAGCAGGGTAGTGCAGCTGATTGCCTGGGCGGCAGCCCCTCTCTCAATACAGGGTCGGATTTAAATGAAATAGCTGAGTCAGGGTCATCACAAATCAAGGAACTGGCAGGCTTCCCTCAAAAACAAGAACTCAGAGGAAAGATAAAAAAGGAGAATTTATTTTTTTAAGTATATTAGCCTCCAAGGATACACTAGTGGCCAGCATCATGTCAGTGATAAAACATCAGAAAAACAGACTGGTTCAAGTTAACCATCCAACTAACTGTCAGGTAGGGGAAGCAGTGTGGCCCAGTAGAAAGATCAGAGAGCTGGGAGTCAGATGAGCTGAGTTCTAATAATGACAATAATAATAAGGAATGTGGTATTTGTTAAGCACTTATTACATGCCAAGCACTGTACTATGCTCTGAGATAGAGACAAGATAATCAGCTCCCACATGGGGCTCACAGTCTAGGTAGGAGGGAGAACAGGTATTGAATCCTCATTTTGCAGATGAGGGAACTGAGGCACAGAGAAGTTAAATGACTTGGCCAAGGTAACACAGCAGATAAGTGGTAGAGCAGGGATGAGAATCCAGGCCCTCTGACTCCTGGGCCCCTGCTATTTCCACTAGGTTACACTGCTTCTGATCCCAGTTTTCTTGTTTAAATGGTATTTAATTGCTTACTATGTGCCAGGCACTGTATTAAGTGCTGGGTTAGGTACAGGTTAATCAGATAATAGATAAGGTAACTGAGGCCCATAGATGTTAAATAACTTGCCCAAGGTACCACAGCAAACCAGTGGTTAATTCTTCCACTGGTCTGCTGTGGGACCTTGGGCAAGTCACTTAACTGCTTTTTGCTTCAATTTCCTCTTTTGTAAGATGAGTAAATAGCTGCATCTCCATAAACAACTGTGTGGAACGGTAGAAGGTTATTTAATTATTCTAATGAAATAATTGGTTTGACAGAGTTTGGGAAAAATGAAAAAAATGAAAAGTACACAGTCAAAAGGTGTTATTACTAATAATAATGATGGCATTTGTTAAGTACTTACTATGTGCCAAGCACTGTTCTAAGCACTGGGGGAGATACAAGGTGATCAGGTTGTCCCACGTGGGGCTCACAGTCTTAATCCCCACTTTACAGATGAGGGAACTGAGGCACAGAGAAGTAAAGTGACTTGCTCAAAGTCACACAGCTAACAAGAGGCAGAGCCTGGATTAGAACCCATGACCTCTGACTACCAAGCCCGTGCTCTTTCCACTAAGCCATCCTGCTTTAAATTCTTATTAAAATATGGACTATCCAATTTCCCACTCTAATCAGTGTCATTTTCAATATAGGTGTATCCAAGGAAGAGTCTCCCTTTGGTACAAAATTTTCTTTATATTTCATTCCAGTGAAGGCCATGGGACCTGGATCAGACACTCCTAAGAGAATTTGGCCATTTGCCTAATAGCCTTATGCATATAATCTGTCTTGGAACATTTTTGAACTTCTGCCCTATGACCTAGCATCCAGAGAAATTGCCTATCCCACTGTGAGGAGATATCCCAACCCAATATTAAGCAAATTTCCCATCATAGGGGTCCCCAGACCCCAACGACCAGAAGACTTGGGTAGGCCTGGCCCACTTTTAGAGGAATGAGCTTAGAGATCTCAGCTGACAGAGGAGTTCTGGGACTCTAAACTCATTCCTCTAGCAGTAGCCCAGTCCCTCCCTAGAATGGGCTTGAAATTCTGAGAAGGACCTGAAATCACTTTAGATTCCCAAGGGTTCTTCACACTAGGACTGACTTGACTAAAATGGACTAGTTGGTTCAACTTCACACACCACCACCACCTTGGAAATCTGGACTAATTTATGGCAGAATGGGATTAGGTTATAGCTCCATTTGCAGGGAATTTGGTGCTCTGGAAAAAATCATTTTCAGCCTGTTAATGCACCCCGGAACTTAGAGGACATAAGCCTACATCTAGAACTCTTTGGTGCGCAGTCAACTCTCCTCCCTTAGGAAAATCCTAACCTAAATTACTTCAGGAAAATCAATCAGTGGTATTCATTGAGCTCTTACTATGTTCAGGGCACTGTATTAAGTGCTCGGTAGAGTACAATACAACAGACTAGCAGGCATGTTCCCTGCCCATAATGAGCTTGTAGTCTAGAGGAGGAGGAAAACCAGGGTCTATCTTCTAGACTGTGAGCCCGTTGTTGGGTAGAGATTGTTTCTATCTGTTGCCGAATTGTACTTTCCAAGCGCTTAGTACAGTGCTCTGCACACAGTAAGCGCTCAATAAATACAAGTGATTATTTTAAAGATGATATCATCACCAACTTCATAATCGATTAAAGTGTATTGAGTACCTTCAAGATACCTTCCTAAACTTGCTTATGAACCCATTCTAATGTCTAGCAGCCCTGTAGTTAGGGAATTATCCATGTTCTGACCTGAGTGTAGTACAGAGGATAACATGTATTTCATGTTAATAAACTTTTATGTAATTGAAGATGGTTATTAACTCTTCCCTTACCTTTATATCTTTGGGCTCAAAATTTTCCAGGTCTCTTTTACAACCTCACAGTTATTTTTCCTGCTTTCCTCTGAGCTCTCTTCACATTTTTTGCAGTCTGAATTTGAAAGGCCCAAATGGACATGACTTTCAAATTTGGGCCTAATCAGTATAGTGATTCTATAGTGTAGTGAAAAGATTTCATGCTACTGTAGTTCTGCTTGTAAGCTGTGACTCCAGGATTCCTTTTTTAGCAACATAACATCTCTATCTCAGGTTCAGAATGTATTTGCCACCTTATCCTTGTGGGGTTGGAGGGTAAAGTGTGGTTTTTATTATACCAATTTTCTGTCCATGTTGAATTAACTTTGAACAAATACAAGCTGTTCATTTTTACCCCCCGAGTTAAAAAATATTTACCAAGTATATACAACTAAAAATGTTGTATACCAAATATGGGTTGGACTTCAAACTTTGCAAAAGATAAGTTTTGATATAGAGAAACCAAGCACTTTGCACACTGTCATCTGGTGAAATGTTTCTTCATTTTGCATAGGAAGAAACTGCCGCTATTCATTTCCCTAAATCATAAAATGGTAGTACAATCCAGGTATTTTGCTTCCCGATCCAGTATTCTGTCCATCAGCTCACATACCACCTACAGCTCATATACCACCTATGATGTATTATAATTTAAAATTAGACTTGTTTAGGAGGCTCCCAAAAGTAACTTTGATTATTTGTGTGGTAAACACAGCTGACAAATGATATAGGACATTGTTTCAAAATTTCCCAGTCATACAACGATACAAACATCACAAGTTTCAGAATCTACACTGTAACATGTCTAACCAATTCCATTGTATCATACTCTCCCGATTGCTTAGTACAGTGCCCTGCACACAATAAGCTCTCATTACTTACAATTGATTGATCTGTAGAATTGAACTGTTTTGGGGGTGTTTTTTTAAATGTGGGGTAATGTAGATTAGAACTCTCAGTCGATCATATTTGACCCTGAACCTATTATTAGTCAATCAATGGTATTAATTGAGCGCTTACTGTAAGCTCATTGTGGGAGTGGAATATGTCTGTTTATTGTTGTATTGTACTCTCCCAAGTGCTTAGTATTGTACTCTGCACATGGTAAGCTCTCAGTAAATACCAATAACTGATTGCCTGAGAGAGCACTAAACTAAGTGCTTGGTAGAATACAATACAGTAGAGTCGCTAGACACGATCCCTGCCCATAAGTAGCGTACAGTAGCATTTCCCCAAACATACAAGCTACTACCTAAACTCCGGAGAATAGTAGGGATCAGGTCACTCAGATCAGGACATACTATCAGACCCACTCCAAAAAAGTTTCCAAACATAGAAATTATGGCAAAAATAAAAGGGAGAGCCAAGAGGCAGGTTTTAAGATTAGTGTTTAATGATTACGCACATAGTAAGTGACAGGAAGGGGAAATCTACAGATAATACTTCAGTTTCATATTAACCAATAATTTTAATGTCTTCTCCCACCAATTCTTATCTGCGTTGCTGATAAGCAGCAAATGTACTAGTGTCTCTGTTCATCCTCTAGGAAAGTTCTAAATAGTGAAATGAATACAGGGCAGGCAGCAGATGAGAGGAAAAGCCAGGATCCTGGGTAATTCACACACTGGTTAATCATTCCCTGAGTAATTAAGATTGTGTGTGTGTGTGTGTGTGTGTGTGTGTGTGTAAACCTTTTGAATCCCAAGAATATTTCCCAGCCGTTTAAATGAAGAGATTCTGTTCTCCATTTAGTCGTAGATTTGGGGAATGACTAATGTGTCCGTGCTACGGAAGCTGTGGTGGTTTTGGGAGTGTCTTACTCTCTTCTTGTTTTGTTTTTGTTTGTAGATCTGGAAACCAAGACTCTCCAGGGAACAAAAGGTGAAAATAGTCTCAGCTCTACAGGCACATTTCTTGTGGACAATTCTAGTGTTGACTTCCAGAAGTTTCCGGACAAAGAGATACTGAGAATGGTTGGGCCTCTCTCTGCAGATTTCACTGTCAAGGTGAGAAACATCCATCTCTCTAATGGCCTGTTTAAATCAAAAATCTTCAAACAAAGTAATATACTGTCCCTAAAGAGATAAAGAAAGTGATGGAAAACTTGGAAAGCCTACTTTTCCCAAGTATTGTTTAATTCTATGATATTTAACAGGCTACAGTCTGCCCTTTTTTGGATTACTCGATTGAAAAGTAAATAGCTGACATATTTAAGGTTTCAGGGAAACACTTGTATCTACTTTTTTAGGCAAGGCAGAGCGCGATAGGTTTAGGGATCTGAAGGCAGACACAAATTCAATTAGAAAAATTGACTTAATACTAAGGTAAGTAACTTGTAAACATCCTTGATTGGCTGGTATACATAGCCTATAATGCAACTCAAATGCATAGACACTGATGATAGCATGGAGGTTGTTTTTGGTTCAGTTGTCATGGTTCTACTTGAAAGTTCTGCTTTCTGTTGCATTGGCAACAAAACTGAAATTGTTTCCTCCCATCAATGCTTCCCTATTCTTCACAGTAATGTAAAACACATTGCTGGAGACACTTTTCCCCTTTTTTAGGGAAAACACACACACCTCAGGAGAACATTTGGGAATCAGAGTAAAATAAAATTTCTTCCCCCCCACCCTCCCACCCCCCTGCCCTTTGTTTCTTCAGTAAGTCAGAAGGATCTGAAGGATTTCAGCTGTAAAGCTGTAAAACTTGTATCATTTCCAGGATTCTATACATTTTTCATCATGAGGTCTGGAGCTAGAGGACATTTGATTTAAGCTGATGCTTGATGACCTTGTGGCAGTTGGAAATAAGAACACTGAATTGGACAACGTGATAAGCATTGATATTGATCTGAAGTAATGCCCCGAACTATCATATTCTGTCTTTCAGAAGATGGTATTTCAATTAAATCCAGTTCAGAAGCCAACCACTGAATCTCATGGTGAACATGAAACTATTAGGAAGCAAATTAACCAGAGATAGGTCATGATTCCATAGACAGCTTAATACATTTTTAGTTGCTCAGAATCTCCCACCACAAAAATTTGGAACTTCAGAAGTGCATTAACATGAGACCATTAAAGTACCATTGAATACACTGTAATGGCTTACGGAACTGTCCTGAAATTTCCCAGGTGGTCTGGAAGCATTGGTGTGCTTGAAAGTTAAAACTAAATAATTGGGATGATCCAACTGACCCATCCTACCTTACTTCACTGATGTCTTACTACAGCCCAGGCCACACACTTCGCTTCTCTAAAGCTAGCCTACTCTCCAACCTTGATCTTGTCTATCTCACCTCTAACTCTTAGCCCACTTTCTTCCTCAGGCTTGGAACTTCCTCCCCCTTCATATCCAAATGTTCACCACTCTCCCCACCTTCAAAGCCCACCTAAAATCCCATCCTATCCACCTTCTCCTCACTGTAGATTATGCACTTGGCTGTGTACCCCTTAAGCACTTCGATGCTAACCCCAGTCCCACAACACTTCTCTACATATCCTTTTACTCTACCATTTACCCTATGTCATTTATTTTAATGTCTCTCTCTCCCTGGAGACTGTAAGCTCTTTGTGGGCAGGGATCACATCTACCATCTTTATTGTATGTACGTTTCCAAGTGTTCAGTACAGTGCTCTGCACACACAAGCACTTAGTAAATACCAGTTAATAATTGACAATAGGTTCAAGGTTCTGATCTAGAGCTATGTGTTCAAATAGCTCAGAATAGTCATCTGTCCTGAAGGGGGTTGTGTTTCTTCTCCTCTGGAACTCTTTAAAAATAGGATATTCTCATTCTTCTGGATGGTTTATTTAAATGTGGCTGTGTCTGAAATTAAATGAAGACACTAAATGATCCTTCAAGATCTCTTTCAGCCAAAAGAGACAATGTAGGTTGTGTGCTTTGTACAGTGCTTTGCATACAGTAAGCACTCAATAAATATGATTCTATGAAAGTAAATTGAGGGGAAATAAATTTCACCTTTTTGGAAAAAAAGTTTATATTGCTCTATGTTGTTTACAGCCTGTTTTACAAAGAATTCACATATGAAATATCCCATGTATCCACCAGAGATTCTTATCGTTTTGTAATTTGGCAATGATCCAGAAGCACAGGCATTTGTTTTATATCCCTTATATGTCATTTCAATTGCCTACCTTCCCTCAGCATTGCCCTTCTTAATCTTACACAGAGATATCTGTCTCTAGAGCAAGACCTATAGACACTTGACCATCGGCTTATTCCAAGTGACATGATTGCCCTGCCAATAATCGATACAACTGCAGTGTAGTATTTTTCGAATACATAAGAACGGACTTAAAAATCTGCTGAGATAGGTACTTTCCTCCATCCCTGAGAAATCCTAGCTTGAAGGCACTGATTTGCTTCCCAGGAAAACCTGTTCTTCTGCAAACAATTCATGGTAAGTACGTAGAGGGTGATCATGGAATTGTTGCTCGCAAAATCCCATAATAGCAAAAGTAGGAAGCACTCTCTGAAATTTGGAAGTGGTAGTTTCAAAACTAAAAGAAGGAGGTACTACTTTCCACATTATTCCATGTAATAAATATGTGGAATTTATTTCTTCTGAAATTTGGGAAGGCAAAAGATATGAATAATGGGTTTAGGAAATCTTTAGATTAACTCATGGACTTTAAATCCATAGTGGGTTCTTTAGTAAAAAAAAAAAGTTAGGGATGTGCTAAGGTTCATCCCGAACAATGAGGACTGCTGCCCAGGAGAGCAATTACCATACTCTTGTGTCCTTTGCTGTCATTATGCTGGAGGGATCATTATTAGTAATAATAATAATAATTGTGGTATTTAAGCACTTATGTGTCAGGTACCATACTAAGCACTGGGGGAGATACAAAATAATTAGGTTGCACACAGTCCCTGCACCACATGGGACTTATAGTCTTAATCCTCATTTTACAGATGTGGTAACTGAGGCACAGAGATGTTGAGTGACTTGCCCAAGGTCATACAGCAGACAAGTGGCAGAGCTTGGATTAGAACCTACATCCTTCTGACTCCCAGGCCCATGTTCTATCCACTAACCCACATTCTAACCGAGTGTGACATTTCTTAGATTCTAAATAGACACAGAGTTCAATTTTACCCTATTTTGAGGCGTATGTTATACTCTCTATATGTGAAACTATATGTGGCAAAAGCGTCATAAACACAAAGCCTTACTCACAAGTCCTACTCAAGTTGTCCTACACAACTGCATGCACTTGAATTTACCTATGGCATTGGGATACCTGCAAATAATCTGGCTTCCATATAACCCAATCCAAAATAATGGTAATTCAAGTGCAATAATTGCTGGCTACTCTAAAAAATCAGGGTAGACATGCATTCTGGGGACTCAGTTGGAAATTGAAATAAATAATTTTAATGGGAAATCCAAAGTTTACAGTAATAACAGATTTATTTTGCAGTTCCTTTGGCACGGTTTGCTGGTGGATCTCACAACACTGAATACACAAAACAAAAGTGTGATTTTATATGGTGGCCTTCCTGCCAAGAAGCTCAAAGTACTTTACAGCCATTATGCCAGTAATCCTCACAAAATCCCTGTGAAGTAAATGATGGCAAGCATGATTAGCCCTATGTTAGAATGGGGAAAATAGGCATAGCAAATTGAATGAATTTGCCCAAGGCCACACAAGAAGCTAGGAATCAATATTGAACCAGGGAAACAACACGGATTAGAAGAAATATTGCTCCCCTTTCATGAATTAGTCTAAGACATCTCAAAGCTAAGTGACCTTGTCATAGTGTCCTAAATATTTTGCTGAAAATAGGGGAGAGAATATGAGCAACACAAATGGCCAGGCTTGCTTTCCATAATATATTTATTTTTAAATATATTTATTTTCAGTCTTCCCCTCTAGATTGTAAGCTCCTTGTGGGCAGTAAAGTGTCTACCAACTCTATTGTACTGTACTCTTCCAAGTGTTTAGTACAGTGCTCTGCACACAGTTAGCCCTCAATAATTACCACTGATTGATTCTGAAGAGAAGAAATTAATTCTGAAGAGAAGAAATTACTTTATAAAATGTAAAACACTGACAGAGAGAACATTGCCAGGATTGCTAACATCAAGAACATTTTCAGAAGAACATTTCACCTGAATGATTTAGAGAGAAAGGAAACGTGAGACTTTTGAATTTCAGTAGTTTAGATGTTGTATCAGAGATTCATCAGAAGAAACTGGTGATCGAAATAAGCAAAATAACAATCTGAGTATAAAATAGAGCCTCGGCTGACTATGTGATTTTAACTGAAAAGGTCTCAAGTGCATTTTCCTCCCTTTTACCTTTGGAGGATTAGTGGATCTTCTGAAGCTCTCTAATAATTTTAGCTAGGTAAGAAAGGTGTGAATTTTATTTTTTTCCTATGCCCACTTCCTTCTACATCATCCTTGTACTTGAATTTGTCCCCTTTATTCACCCTGCCCTCGGCCCCACAGCCCTTATGTACATAGAGCAGCAGCGTGGCTCAGTGGAAAGAGCACGGGCTTGAGAGCCAGAGTTCATGGGTTCGAATCCTGGCTCTGCCACCTCTCAGCTGTGTGACTGTGGGCAAGTCACTTCACTTCTCTGTGCCTCAGTTACCTCATCTGTAAAATGGGGACTAAGACTGTGAGCCCCACGTGGGGCAACCTGATTACCCTGTATCTACCCCAGCGCTTAGAACAGTGCTCTGCACATAGTAAGCGCTTAAATACCAACATTATTATTATTATTATATCCATAATTTATTTTAATGTCTGTCACTCCCTCTAGACTGTAAACTCCTTGTGAGCAGGGAACATGCTGACCAACTCTGTTATAAGGTACTCTCCCGAGGGCTTAATACACTGCTCTGCAAATAGTAAGCACTCCATAAATATGATTGATAGATTGATCACATAGATGGGAAAAAGCTGGAGCTATGTTTGAATTACCTGAGCAGGTTGAGAGATAATTTAGAAGGTGAAAGGGGTCTGCCTTCCATGCTGGGGAGCAAATGTGCAATCATCATTGGGAAAAAAATTTTGAATAATTTGAGTAGTTAACTGTGATTGGGAATTTGTCAGAGCTCACCTTCAAGTAGTAGTATTTATTAAGGGCTTACTGTGTCCCGAGGGCTGTGCTAAGCACTTGGGAGAGTACCACAGAGGCAAAGGACGTGATCCCCGCCCTATAATTTCTGTGAGGAATTTTAGGTCCTTTATGATGGTTTCCACTAAGGAAGAAGAAAAGAACTAGGTCAGCAGGAGTGATTTTTCTGCCAGATTATGGTGGACTGACAACCTGGAAGTTTGTGAAATGGAATGCAAGAGCATTTAGAGAATTTAGCCCTGTCTTCCTGTCCCTGGCTTCAGAAAGCAGCGCTTTGGAAAATTTGCTCAAGGAAGACAGGGCATAAGGGAGTCAGTAGCAAGAAGAAAGTGTCAAAACAAAGACTTCAAAAAGACACTGGGAGAACACGGTAACAATAAGGTCAAGTAGGAGCAGAGGACTGTAGCTGGGAGTCTGGGTTCTAATTTAGGGGCAGTGTTGTTTATGTTAGCTCCATGTACATTGAGGTTGCCTCGATTACAGGTAATAATAATAATTACTGTGGTATTTGTTAAGTGTTTACTATGTGCCAGGCACTGTATTAAGTGCTGGAGTAAATACAAGCAAATTGTGTTGGACACAGTCCCTGTCCCACAGGGGTCTCACAGTTTCAAACCCCATTTTTCAGGTGAAGTAACTGAGGCACAGAGATGTGAAGTGACTTGCCCGAGGTCACACAGCAGACAAGTGACAGAGCTGGAATTGGAATCCAAGTCTTTCTGACTCCCAGGCCCATGCTCTATCCACTAGGCCATGCTGCTTCTCGAAGTCTGAGGGAAAACATCTGAGTTATGGATAGCAGCATCCCTGTTTGATGCAATCCAGGACTGCAGGTCTGTAACAGGTCAGTGAGAGGTGATAAGCAAGAACAAGCCAGGTAGTCAGTAATGTCAGGGAAGATTTAGGAACAGAACACAGTAGGAAGGCCAAAAGTCCACTAAGCTTGGGCCTGAAACACAGCTCAAGGGTAGGAGGTTCCAGAGTGTGAGGTTGTGAAGGAGCAATGATATAATACTGTAATCTTCCTCAGATCCTATGCCAGTGGTTCTTAAAAGAAAGCTTTGGCTGCAAGTACAGCCTCAGAGCCATGTTTCACCTCTACAATATCGCCAAGATCCGCCCTTTCCTCTCCACCCAAACGGCTACCTTACTATTACGGGCTCTCGTTATATCCCGGCTAGACTACCGTGTCAGCCTTCTCTCTGACCTCCCTTCCTCCTCTCTCGCCCCGCTCCGGTCTATTCTTCACTCCGCTGCCCAGCTCATCTTCCTGCAGAAACGATCTGGGGATGTCACTCCCCTTCTTAAACAACTCCAGTGGTTGCCTATCGACCTCCGCTCCAAACAAAAACTCCTCACTCTAGGCTTCAAGGCTCTCCATCACCTTGCCCCTTCCTACCTCTCCTCCCTTCTCTCTTTCTACCGCCCACCTCGCACGCTCCGCTCCTCTGCCGCCCACCTCCTCACCGTCCCTCGGTCTCGCCTATCCCGCCGTCGACCCCTGGGTCACGTCCTCCCGCGGTCCTGGAACGCCCTCCCTCCTCACCTCCGCCAAACTGATTCTCTTTCCCTCTTCAAAACCCTACTTAAAAATCACCTCCTCCAAGAGGCGTTCCCAGACTGAGCTCCTCTTCCACCTCTACTCCCTCTGCCATCCCCCCTTTACCTCTCCGCAGCCAAAGCCTCATTTTCCCCTTTTCCCTCTGCTCCTCCACCTCTCCCTTCCCATCCCCACAGCACTGTACTTGTCCGCTCAACTGTATATATTTTCGTTACCCTATTTATTTTGTTAATGAATTGTACATCGCCTTGATTCTATTTAGTTGCCATTGTTTTTACGAGATGTTCTTCCCCTTGATGCTGTTTAGTGCCATTGTTCTTGTCTGTCCGTCTCCCCCGATTAGACTGTGAGCCCGTCAAACGGCAGGGACTGTCTCTATCTGTTGCCGACTTGTTCATCCCAAGCGCTTAGTACAGTGCTCTGCACATAGTAAGCGCTCAATAAATACTATTGAATGAATGAATGAATGAATGATGTATTTTGACTTTTGGTTTTGTTTATATCGATAGATTTGCCTCTTTCTTGGAAGTAGAAAAACATCTTCAGCTATTATTTTCCTTTCTCTTTTCCATAGCCACATACCACTCTAATTCTGTTGGAAGAACCTGAACTACATGTGTGTCTGTGTTTTACTTTAAAAAAAAATAGCTCTAGGCCATACCCATGTATTAATAGTGGATTTCCTGGAGAATTACTATCCTGATAAGGACTTGGATGATTCTGTTCTCTCTGCCACTCTGTAATAATTAACCCACCAGAAGAAAAGATAAAGTGAACTCTGTGTCAGCAGCTTTAGCCAGGCCCTGCCTCCAGACTGGTAAATTAATGAGAGTTTGGGCAAAGTTAACTGAAAAATAAAAACACTTTAACTGTAGATAAATGATACTACCAATTGAGAAAGGATCTGACAAAGCCCATCCAAATGATGGGCTCACCTTCTAAAGGGAAGCAGTAATGTAGCCAGATCTTCAATGCAGACTTCTCAAATGATCAGGAAATGTAATGTTATACAGTCATCAATCAACTGTATTTATTGAGTGCTTACTGTGTGCAGAGAGCTCCTTGCCATTGGCTGTAAAGCACTCAATCATCCTGCCCCCTCCTACCTCACCTTGCTACTCTCCTACTACAACTCAGCCCGCACACTTTGCTCCTCTAATGTTAACCTTCTCACTGTACCTCGATCTCATCTACCTCACCGCCAACCTCTTGTGCACGTCCTGCCCAGGCCTGGAATGCTCCCCCCTTCATATCCGACAGAGGATCCCTCTCTCCTCTCCCTACTTCAAAGCCTTACTGAAAGCACATCTCCTCCAAGAGGCCTTCCCTGAGCAAGCCCTCTTTTCCTTTTCTTCAACTCCCTTCTGCATCACCCTGACTTGCTCCCTTTATTTACCCCCTCTCCCCCAACCCCACAGCACTTATATACATATCTGTAATTTATTTATTTACATTAATGTCTGTATCCCCCTTTAAACTGTAAGCTCACTGTGGGCAGGGAATGTGTCTGTTATAGTGTAAAAATGTTGGTATTTGTTAAGCGCTTACTATGTGCAGAGCACTGTTCTAAGCGCTGGGGTAGACACGGGAATCAGGTTGTCCCACGTAGGGCTCACAGTCTTCATCCCCATTTTACAGATGAGGGAACTGAGGCACAGAGAAGTTAAGTGACTTGCCCACAATCACACAGCTTGACAAGTGGCAGATCTGGGATTCGAACTCATGACCCCTGACTCCAAAGCCTGTGCTCTTTCCACTGAGCCATGTACTCTCCCAAGTGCTTAGTACAGTGCTCTGCACACAGTAAGTGCTCAATAAATGCTATTGACTGACTGAATGACTGACTATTAAGAGCTTGGGAGAGTACAATACAATAGAATTTGTGGACATGATCACCTTCTACAAGAAGTTTACACTGTACGGGGGAGACAGACATTAAAATAGATTAGGGATAGGGGAAATAGTATATAAGAATATTAATGTAACTGTTATGGGGCTGGGGTGAGTATCAAGTTGCTTAAAGGGTACATAGTCCTGATATTGCACCTCTTACTCTTTATTTTTATGGTATTTGTTAAGCATATACTATGCATCAAGCAGTGCTCTAAGTGCTGGAGTAGATACAAGTTTATCAGGTTAAACACAGTCCTTGTCCCACCTGGGTCTCACAGTCCAAAATGGAGGGAAGAGGATTTAATCCCCATTTTACAGATGAGGAAACTGAAGCACAGAGATGAATGTTGGATGAATTTTCTCTCTATCTAGATGTCTACATAATTTATCATGTGCAATATTGCCCTAGCCCCACATAACTTATGTAAATATCCTTCTATTCTACTCTTTCCCCTTTCTGTAATTTATTTTAATGTTTCTCTCCCCCTGTAGACTGTAAGCTTCTTGTGGGCAGGGATTGTATCTACCAACTCAATTGTATTGTACTCTCCCAAGCGCTTAATATAACACTCTGCAAACAGTAAGTGTTCAATAAATACCATTGATTGATTGACATGGAATCCACAAAGGTATTTCTGCTATCAGTAAATTTGCTGATTTTTTTTTTAAAGAGGAAAAGTAAATTCTTTCTGTGAGGTTTGGTCTCTGTGTATTCAAATGAGAAACCTCTTCTAATAGCTTCCAGCATAACCACACATCTCCCAAGAGAGCTGTAGATTTTTGTGAGCTAAGAAAGATCCTTCCAAGCCATGTGATTAATGCAGTATCCCAGAGCAAGCAATTAGATATCTTGTTTCTGACACACAGGCCTAAATGATATTAGTCTGTGCAAGAGGCCTCACATTTGTGGAGGATCCTGTATTGCTCCAGCTGGATTTTTTTTCCTTTAGGGAATTTCTATCACTGCTTGCTCTAATTAAAAAAGACTAGCACACTCTCAATGGAGCAGAGTTCTTGTCCATCCTGACATATCCTGTAGGATTTCCTTCTTCCTTCTCCCCCCTTATGAAGTTTTCAAGGCTTTCTCTGAAACTTTCCACGTTTTCCATATTTCCATCCAACTAGAATTCAGGTTGTCTGAATTCTTTTATTTTTCTTCCCAATCCTTTTTTGCCTAAAATCTTTTCTCTTTTATGTTGCTTTTCAGTCTTCATAACCAGAAGGGACAGATGTCTCAAAATTTAAAAAAGGTGAGGGGGTACTACTCTAAGTCTTTAAGACTGGTCTGGTTGAAGCACCTGAAAACACAGAACATTTTGGCGACTGTGACTGACTTAAGAAATGAACTATGTGGGACAAGGAGGGCTTTTCTTCCTCTGACTTCTCTGATTTCATCAAACTGGGTTATCCTTTAACTCTGTCAAAATAGCAGCACATTTCAGACTTTATAATGTTATAGAAAAATAGCTTCCCAATATACATAAAAGAATGTGCCAGATCCACCACTTCCTCTCCACCCAAACAGCTACCACCCATACCATAGGTGAACTCTTGTTTTAATTTCTTCATTGATCCTTCTGCCTCTAACATCTCCTCCCTCAAATCAATACTATAAGTTGCTGCATGGATCACCTTCTTTCAGTATCGCTCAGCACACATCTCTCCACTCTTCAGAAACCTTCAATAACTACCCATCTTCCTCTGCATTGAGCAGAAACTCCATACCATTGACTTCAAGGCTCTCCACCAGCTTTCTTCATCTTGAATAGCTGTTCTCTTCACTTACTACTCCCCAGGTCATACTCTTTACTCCTCCCAAACTCACCTCTTCACTGTACCTCACTTGCTATTCTTCTGCCTACAACCTCACATTCACACTGTTCTCCCTGCCCCAAATCTACCAGACCATATATCTTGCCATCTTTGAAACCTTTTCAAAAAGCCCACCACCTCTGGGAAGCCTTCCCTGCTAAATTCCTACCACCCAAGTCATATCAACCCAACACCATCCTTGCCATTTATAAGTTTCATTCTTCTTTTCAGCATTTATGTACCTATGTATACTTTTGTTGGCATATTCATTCTTGTAGTCGGTGACATATTCAGCTATTTTCATCCCAATGCATTTGCACAGCTTCCTGTTGTATCCTTGTTCTTCCTCCTGCTCACATTATTTGTACCTCATTTTTGTCTGTCCACCTAATTTTTTTTTCGGTATTTGTTAAGCACGTACTGTATTCCAGGCACTGTACTAAGCGCTGGGGTAGGTACGAGCTAAATGGGTTGGACACAATCTCTGTCCCACAAAGGACCCACAGTCTTAATCTCCATTTTACACACGATGGAACTGAGGCACAGAGAAGTTAAGTGACTTGTCCAAAGTCACACGGCACACAAATGGCCTACCTCATAAGATTATAGGCATGTGGGGATTAGTGATTATGTATCTTGCTTCCATTGTATTCCCCCAAGTGCCTTGTACAGTGCTCTGCATTCAGTAGTCAATAAGTACCATTCATGATGATGATGCGATTTCTGAACTAGTATTGCAAGCTATTGTTAAGCTTGGTGTTGGTGTAAAGGTAAGGAATTTTCTATCCTCCCAGAATTTAAATTGGTGACTTTCCCCTTATTTAGTTTTGATGCACTCCTACCCTTTGATCTACCTCAAAGCTAGATGGCATTTAATTACATTCTCTCAAATCCTATTTCATTATGTAGCTATTTCATTAAACCAGGGGTGTAGGTGTTTCACTGAAGCTTTAAATTCCAGGAGAGCAATATCTTGCTAATACAAGATTCAATCCAATCCTACATAAAGTGCCTCCAGTGGCAGTAAACATTCTTCCCTTCGAGGAGCACCAAAAGCCCAAAGCCACAAAGATTTGGAGACACTTAATCAAAATACCCCGTAGGTATTAAGTTGTTTCTTAATGAGTAATGATTAGAACTCTTCTTTGTATAGTATTTTTGTACGTACAGGTTTCTCATGGCAAATCAGTTTTGCCTTGGCATCTTCCTCTAAACCCTCGACAGCCCAACCACTGACATTCTGTCTCTTCCAGGTTCACTATGTTGGAGCTGCCGATAGTGTTGTCCAGTTCATCTTCTATCAGCCTATTATTCACCGATGGAGAGAGACTGATTTCTTCCCTTGCTCAGCATCCTGTGGAGGAGGTAATGGTTCTTCACCTCAGAAGGAGGTGGCTTCTCAAGTGGTTAGTCATTTTGTCAGTGGAATAAACTCAATCCTAGGGTGAGTCATATAAAACCTCTCCTGAAGGGATAAAGCACCCAATCCCCTGTGGAGATAATTACTTTATTCTGGTGTTGCTATTGTGTTGCATGTGTATCTCCTGTCATTGGTTTACTTGAGAGAGATTGTTTACCTCATACCATAAAAGGGGTTACTTTAATTTGCCTTGATTTATCTTAGGGATAGGCTATATTAATATTACTGACTGATTGCAAGGTGTATCTACTCTTGTGGGAGCAAACTCTTTATCCATGAGATTAAATTTTTTCTTTTCTAGTCCTTGACAAAAAGAGTTCTTCCCTGGGCAGGTCAAACTAATTCCTATGGATGAGTCACACAGTTACACATTCATATGTGACCCACACTTTTAAAAAGCTGGAACTTATAAATAAATTATTTCAAAAGTTATCAGCAATCTAATACATTATCATTTAATAGAAGAAAAGAAAATGAAGTTAATTACTAGAAAGGTCTCTATAACTATCTTTTACATCCAATATTTGAGGGTGGGGTTCTGTTACGGGTGGAGAAAGTGGTCCAATATTGAGACACAAAAAGGCAGGAAAGGGAGCGACAGGGAGAGAGAGAGAAAGAGAGAGGGAAGAGACCAACATAGGCACTAGAGGCCCAGGCAGACAGAGGCCTAAGCAAACACACTCACAGTCATCCAGATAACCTTTGTCTTTGAGCAGCAGAAGGAGAAACACATCTTGGGAGACCATCTCTCTCCCAACAACAACCCAGCTCCTTGCTCTGGGTTGAAGGAGCCTCTGCTGCCTCTCTTCATCCAGGGCTCTGCTGTTGGAGAACTGCATGCAGACTGTGCTCCTCCTCCTCCTTCTCCTCTTCTCCCTCATCCCCATCCTCCTCCCCCTTCCTAGAACCCTGAAAACACCAGAAAGTAGCAATTATAGTCCTTGTGGGAGGAGATATAGACCAATTCTACTGTATTGTACCCCCCCAAATGTTTAGTACAGTGCTCTGCCCACATAACTGCTCCATAAATACATTGATTGATTGATTGATTGAAGAGCAAAATCAGCAGCAGAGGAGGGGAATGAGCAGCTCTGGTGTCTTTATCCTTTCCCTTCCCTGCTGTGGCCAGTTCTTCTTTGAGCCAAAGACAACCTCACAATAGGCCCCAAGTTTGATATGCCTGCTCCAAACTGAGGGAATGAAGGAGGCCCAATTTTATAAATCTCATTTTTGGCCCTTATCCATGTCCGCACTATTTGATAAAAAGAAGAGAGAACTCCATGATATAAAAATAAGGTACTTGTCATTTTCATTCTGAAATGATATGGAGAGGCATTTTGGTTCCATCAGGCAAACTTGTGTTCAATTCTTCCATCAAGCGCTTTCATGCCTTTGCTGAAATCCAATGTTTTAAACATTTCAGTAGTTATAGTAATATTTTCACTTAACCCAACAAATTAGACAGATCATTACTTTATTTGAAGATAAATTGCCATTAATTCAGGAATTTGATATTTTGTTACTTTTCACTATATTAATGACCAGCAGAGAAAATAATTTCACCAAGAGGAATTGGACGACAGGAACTCAAGGGTATTTTTCTTTTGAAACAAAAACCAGCCTTAATGGGAAATGGAAGCATTTTACTCATACGCCTATGGTCACTGTGATGCACGATACTATTGCAGTGTTATTTCAGTAACCAGGACCATGATTTCAGAACTGGGGTACAATCAACTTTAGATTCAGGCAAATTCATTATAGCTGTTTTTGAACAATCAAAGCAAATATTTATCACAGAGTCTAAATTCCAAATGTATTTTCAAAAAAATCTGGAAAAAAAATAGAGAGGTCTGAGAATTGCAATGATTTACTTTTCAAAAATTAAAGTGGTCATTATTATACATTATTACACTTAGACTTGAATTGCTTCCAAGATCCAAAACAATAATCCTGGATTGTTGGTTTAAAAACTACAACATATACATGATACTTTTGCATATTTTCCGTCATTCCCTGGCATTGGTTGGATGACAGTCTGTATCAGCTCTAGGCAGGAGAGGACCTGAATGTTTTGGGCAGTTCTTTGGTGATTTTGGAACCACAAAGACTAATACTTTTGTACTCAAATGAATGCAATCAATTCATATATCTGAAGAGCAGTTATCTGGATTTTTTCCAATTATCGAAAATTTGGGTAATTGATATTCAGAGTTTCTAATAGTGGGGTGGTTCACCCCTCTGGACTGCACCCAGGATCAAAAAGGAGACATGGCATCCCTTCTTCTTCACCAGAGCTCCAGATAATAATAATAATAATAATAATAATAATAATAATAATGTTGGTATATGTTAAGCGCTTAATATGTGCAGAGCACTGTTCTAAGCACTGGGGTAGACACAGAGGAATCAGGTTGTCCCACGTGGGGCTCACAGTCTTCATCCCCATTTTACAGATGCGGTAACTGAGGCACAGAGAAGTGATGTGACTTGCCCACAGTCACACAGCTGACAAGTGTCAGAGCCGGGATGCGAACCCATGACCTCTGACTCCCCCGCCCATGCTCTTTCCACTGAGCCATGCTGCTTCTCTGCTCCAAATATGGAGCAGAGGGGTCTACTAACTCTAGAATTACTGGTGAGAGAAGGGACTCTTTGGTCCATCCCCATTCTGATTCTGAGGCTCTGGGAATTTAACAAGGGGGCAGGTAGGGGCAGTTCCACTGATCTAAAGAAGATTTTATGATTTTCTTATGTGAAAGATTACTCTCTTCGAAAGATTTTGCCTATAGAAAATGTATTAAAAATGAAGTTATCAGGTTGTCTAGTTTTCAGAAGCAAATGATGTCAAAATTGAGCCTAAAAACTGTGGTTTGGTGTATTTAAAGCCTCTAAAAATATCAATATGTTGATAATTTGTCAGACAACATGAGCACAGATAGTGTCTTTTATTGTAAAATACTGTTTTATGATTTTGCCTTAAGGGTAAATTTTAAGTTGAAGCATAAATTGAAACAGTGAACCAATTGGATAACCTATTTTTACCTAAATTATCCCAAATTTGGTACTCAATTACAGATGAGTAACATATCTATATTAATGTATTTATATCGAGTCAGCGAGGTGCCACTATAGGGTAGCTGACTTTCTACATTGTCAGAAGCAAAATGGACATGCTGACTGTCCCTAATGACTCCGTCTGATGATCAGGTAAAGCCTCCGCTTCACCTCCTCCCCCTCTTTAAACTTTTCTTTCCTCTTTCCCCCTTTCCTGGCTTGAAAAATGGTATTTTTACAATTGTCATTTTTCTATGACTCCCGAGTGCCCCTCCCTCCAGCCCCGTGGCCCCTGGAGCGAGTGCCATAAAGGAGGTTAGTGTTGTAAAGTCAAAAGCAATGTGTTGAAAAGCTAAAACAGGATGTACATTTAGAAACATAAGTACCGTCTGTCTTAACTCGAAACCTCTTACGTCAAAATCTGCCTGTACTTACATACTGGGGAGAATTAATGTGTTATAATGAAAAGCATAACCCATATGTTATATTGCTATGTGCATGAGTTTGCCTGGACTGTCTGGATATTGCAGGTTACCAGCTGACGTCGGCTGAGTGTTACGATCTACGGAGCAGTCGGGTGGTAGCTGATCAATATTGCCACTACTACCCAGAAAATATCAAACCCAAACCCAAGCTTCAGGAGTGCAACTTGGACCCTTGTCCTGCCAGGTCAGTCAGTTCTGACAAACAGCTTATGCTAACTATAGAAGAAACCCACATGAAATCAAAGCTTTAAAATAATCATCCAATCTCCTGTGAGAGTTTCTTCACTCTTTCTTTCTCTCATTGGTATGTAACCTATTGTGTGCCCTTAATCCCACGCTTAGGGCAGAGGAAGATGAGTTTCTGAGGTGATTTTTTAAATCATGCTTCCTTGCTTCTCAATTCCTTATCCATCTTGTTTTACAAGGCATTAGACAATAGACTGCTTGTTCTAAGTGATCGATCAGTGAATGATTAGCACTCGCCCCAAAATACAAGGTTTTGAGCAGAGTTAGTGGATTCAGAGTCACATTCTTAAATACTGTTGCTTATCTTTTGTGGGGCCAGCTCCAAAATTGTTTATAGGTAATTCAAGAATTCTGTGATTAAGATGCTGTCCCTAGTGAGTAAAAGTCAAGGGCAGGGACTGTCTCTATTTGTTGCCGATCTGTACATTCCAAGCGCTTAGTACAGTGCTCTGCACATAGTAAGCGCTCAATAAATACTATTGAATGAATAAAAGTCCCGAGAAAATGTTTTCATGGATATTGATTAATGCAGCTGCCTGTGCAACATTTCCTGAAGGTTCTCTGCAAGAACACAATTTGCTCCTCGCCTTTCAGTCATCTATTAAGCCTCAACAAGACCAGAGAATAAGATCCTCTTACCATTTACTCAGATGCAATTTTGTGGGCTTTCCTATATTACCTCAAAAGAACTCCTGGCTTAAGTCATTGGATGTGGTATGAAAAAATTGCTCACTTTTGAGAGTTTGAAAATATTGGAATATGTAAAATATGCACATATTTTAGCCAAGGTATTTAGACTGTAAGGAATATCTATGGCACAATGATAGCCACCATATTTTAAACACTGTTCTATAAAGCACATAGTGCATGAATGACAGTAGCATGAAGACAAATGGTATAAGAAGTAATAGTCAATTTGAACAAAGACAATGTAAACTCAAGCCAAATTGGCCTGAAATCAGACAGATTCATTTCTTTGAATGAAAAAAGAAATATCAGTGGATCAATGGTGATATGAGAATATTTTCAAAATTAGAACATGTTATTATGATTATAATATAAAAATGTATGCAATCCAGAATTGAAATAATATCCACTCCTGTCAGGGAATAGTATTTTGAGGTTTTCTTATTTTTCTTATTCCTGAGCCCCCCATCAGGCGCTTCCAGGAGTATAGAATTGCAGCCCCCACAGTCACAAAGGAAAAAGTAACCTCTTGCTGCACTTTTTAAAATTCTCTCTTTGAAGAGGGCTTATGCCTCTTTCAAGCAGAGAACCTATGTGTTGCCTGGAGTTTTCTACAGATCCCTGTGCTTTCTGGCAATGTAGCTGACTCAAACCAACTTGCAAGGGAGTCTGGCTGGAGTCCCCAGTTCTGGAGTGCTTGAGGTAGTCTGGGCCTTTCAGGGGTCAGATCAGCCTTGTGGGCTCTGCTCTGGGATGCAGGTGTCCTCTCTGGAATCAGGGAGGAACTGAGTTGGTCCCAGTTTTAGGGACCACCCCCCCCAACTCCCATCCCCCCTTGTCAGACTGATTAGAAACATCCTAGTCCCCTGTGGGAGTCCCCAAACTGGTAGCCATGCTGACTGTGTTCCTTCAGGGTCACCAGCATCTAGAAGCAAGACACTTTATCAAGCCCCCAATATCCTGTACTCCAGCACATGGGCCTTGGGCTCTTTGGGTGCTGTGAACCTTAGCTCAGAAATGTTGCCCTAAGGACTGCACGATTAGAGCTGGGCTAGGCAGTGTCCCATGGCTGCTGTTCTTCCTAAGCAGAGAGACCATCCTGTCTGTGGTTCCATCCTTAAATATTTTTTTTAAATCAGTGTAGAATGGACTTTTGGATCATAAATGATGGCTATGAGCCATCAGTCTCTCTGAGCCATCTGAGGCTATCGGCCAGCTGCGTGCCCGGCACACAGATTCTGCATGGCAGCTCTTTGCAGTGCAGGAGGGAGAAAAAACTCTCACCCATAGAAATCCACGGGGAGCAGGCACCACAGATATATGTAGCTCCTTCATTCCCTATGTGGAGGGAGAATTGAGACCATTATTTATTATCCAAAGGGCCATTTGGTATTGATTAAAAGAAATAAACTGGCCAATTTCAGTTTTTCCTATTTTTGTATGTTATTTTTAATAGTATAACACATGCATAAATGGTACGACAGTTTTCAAAAGTGAGTAGGAAAGAGAAAAACAACATTAGAGGCAGATGTCAAGAAGCAGGGGTTTTTTGTTGCTTTTCTTCATGAAAGAATTAGGCAAAGCTGTGACAAGTAAGATAGTGAGCAGAGGGTGTTCAGAAAGAGAGTGCTTCAGCAAATACCAGTATACTGTCCTGGGGCTAAATATTGACTTCTGACTTGACTGAGTTCTTGAAAGAAAAGCATAACCTTTTATTGTAGACAGAATGTCAGAAGGAATATGAGGAATCCCAATAAACCAGCTAAAGCAAACTAAAATTTAAACATAGGTCCACTTTTTTGTTAGGCCGGATCAAGTCCAGAATAGTTTTTATCTTCAGGAAATCATCTCCTGATGAAGACATTAGCAAGAACACAGAACAAAAGATCAGTGAACTATCAACTAAAATGAAGAATCTTTAAAGGGGCAAAATGTAATTTCTCAGTTCTAATAAGGTGACCTATTTTAAAAAGGAAACGGTACTTTTAGAAGTAGGTGCTTGCCCAATTTTTATAGATCCTGAATCCTTAGGGTTGCAAGGAAGGTAAAATGATTTTAGGTGTACACTTAATGTCATTAACTATTTCAGGTTAGGCATCTCCTCATTATGCAGGGCACCTAGAAAGAATCCTATTTGCCATTTTGGACTAACAATGGTGCCATTGTTTAAATCTAAACCCAATAAAAATAGCTGATGCCTTTGAATAGGCTCCATCCATTGTTTAAAGGAATTCTTTAAAAGAGCATCAGAAAGGTATCATAACAGTAAGGAGTGTACCTGTTTCTAAAATTATTTTCAAGTGATTGTGTCTGGCATTTCAAGCTATATTCAGAAAATGTGGTAACATTCTAGAAAAGAAATGTATGAACACATTTGTTTTCCACTAGGTTAGGTGGAAAGTAATAGTAGTGCCTTCATGCCCCACTAGCCTTCTCAAAATGAAATAGCTGTCCAAATAAGTCAGGAAGCTTGAAGCCCCCAGAGAACATAATCATCTTAATGTCATAATGAAAAGAGATCCACTTTTAGTTCAGGTAAAAGAAAATTTCTGTTTTTGTTGCAACTGTAATTCTCTCAGATGCAGAGTGGAGGATTTTTACCTGGTGACAGTGAGTCCATGTTGGAAAACCACAGACCTGTTAGAGATTACTCATAAGCATCCTCACAGATCTTGGTTCATAAAATTGTTTTAAAAAAAATTGGGCTTGACAACAGTTTTCCAATGCTATATCTATGAAGCAGCTTTTGAGAACACCAGAGCACTATCTTTTTAGCACTTTTGGCATGGAATTGTTGTTATGAGTCCAAGGGAATGAGGAAAATTAAATTGGCAAAGATTAGTCAAGTGAAAAAAAAGTTCTCACTCATCACACCCTTGCAGATCACAATTGTTAACTAACAAATATGTTCGCAGAAGGAAAACTATATCCAGATTCTCCCCTCCTCCTCACCCCTCCACACACACCTTCCCTCCCTCAGCCAAGGCATTTTAAGAATAGCAGTGGTCAAACAGGTATGCCCAAACAGGTATGTCTTATTGACTGTCTATCGGGCTTCAAAATGAACTCACTGGTTATTTTAAATTGACATGCCTCAAAAGATGATAAATGTGTTTTGCAGCCAATTTCTGGTCACACACCTAATGCAAAGTAATGGTTCTTGAGTAGAGTCCCATATGATCACCAGAAAATTTGGGTGGAGCTTACATCACAAGTTGGACCATGAGAGGGGAGCTTGAAGAAGGAAGACATGAGGTGGTGTGAGGAGGGGAGAAGGAGAGTGTGGTGCTCTATGATTTCTCACACCACCTTCGGCTTCAGTGTCACTGACATGATCAGCCTTAAGATTTCCCCACTGCCTGGATAGCTGGCCAGAGCTTCCCCCATTCCCTGGAGTTAATTGGAGGCCTGAGTGGAACCCATCTAACCCCTAAGGATGTCAGAACTGCAGGGATTCTCACACCTTTAGTGTGGAGAGGGAGGGCGTGTGAATTCCCTGTGCGTTAATGCTACAGTCCTTCTCCTTGCTCTCAGCACAAACTTTATTTTTTACCATCATTATCATCATCAGTTAGCCTTTATTAAATGCCTACTCTGAAGAATGCTTGAAAAACTGTTTGCCCAGCTGCATTTGGGTAAGGTGGAAATGTGTAAATATAGCTAAAGGAGCAATTAACGTGTTCTTCCCTCAAATGCCCCCTGTTGGGTTTGCAGAGGCACCTCTGTTCTCCAGAGCTATTTTCCTATTCTGACTCTAAAATTTTCCTACTTTTCTTGCTGCTACTCTATCTTTCAATAAAGATAGAAGAGCCATTCTCATTTCTCTCCATGCCTGTCTCCCTTTCTCTCCTTTTCCATTCCCCTCCTATCTAATTTGGAGCAATGGGTAAGAGCTATGAAAACCACCAGATAAGGAGCCCAGGCAAGAACAAAGTCAGTGGGGACCAGATGAACAAGTGAAAAGGACAGTATAGCCTGGTTGGGAAAAGCGATGGGAATTGGACAGGAACGGGGCCAGCATTTTTAAAATGTGTGGTCATAAGAAAATATTCTTGGAAGTTGCTGATATAATGACAGGATTAACAGCATGGAATCTCAAAGCTAAATTTAAAGAAGTGATGCTATTTTAGGTATTGATAGGGCCTTTTGTTTCCAGGGTTTCTGGTATCAATTTTTTCCCTAGGAATTAGACGGGTTTACTATAATCCCTATAAAACTGTATGAAAATTGGTGAAGGAAAAAAAAAAGCTCTTACCAAGCTGTGCCAGGAATCTGGCTTCTGGGTATCACTTTCAGTTAACTTCCTAGTTGGCAGATATCCATATCAAAGGGAAGGCAGTAGGTAAGCCTAATGCTCTTTGACTGACCTTATCCTCATTCCCACTGCTCATGGAGACAGTATGGGCAAGGAAGAGCTCTGGAGTTTCTGCACTAATTCTTACTGGAAAGTCCCATGGCTGAAAAACAAACAGTACACATGTTTCCTGATTTTCCCCTAGTGTTGGTATGAATTAAAAAAAAAATAAATTATATTCTCTAAACTCTGGGAATTTTCAATAAAAATATATTTAAACTGGAAATGAAGAGCCCTGGATATTTATCCTGAGTGCCACTATAACCATAACAGATAAAAATCCCCTGGAAGTTTTTACCATAACAGAATATCATGTTTACCATAATTGAAAAGTAAGGAATTATCTCTAGGTTGAATGTTAAATAGCTGCTGAAATCACAAATTCACAAGCACTATATTGCTCACTTCATCCTGTCTTTTTAAGATTTTATAAGTCAAGGCATTCATTTTGTGTTTCCAGAAAACATTTATCACAAAATTCTTATCCCAAAAATGGAAAGTCAGAGATACAATATAATGAATAAGTACATGAAAATGAAAGGGTTATGTTTTTTTTCTGAATCACAAATTAATTCTCAGCCAAAGAGCAGTTAATTCAGTGAATTACCCACTACTTCTCAATGATCTTGAGCTTGCTTCTTTAAAACCTATTAATTTGGGGGAGAAAGCAAATCAACTACCACCATAGATCTATTATTCCAATATCCAATGTATTTATAGAAAAAAATGTGTGAATCCAGTGTTCTTATACATTTCTGAATAGTAACATCACACACACACACACACACTCACATGCATGCATGCACACACGTATGCACACAGAGTAAGGACTCATTTACTGGGGCACCAGCAAATAAACCAGAGGCCTGGAAGGCAGTATTAACAGAGATGGAGTTCTGGGCCATCACTAAGTTGTCCCTGTTTCCTGGTAACCAAGCACTCGAGCTTTCTCTCCTCTGCAACTCCATCACAGGGAAATAGTGAAGAGCAGGTAATCATCACTCATTTCTTTTAAAAGTTAAATGCAGGTACAAGTTCTGCCCAAAGGTTGTATGCTATTATGAAGTATTATTGAGAAGCAGTATGACCTAGTAGAAAGAGGACAGGCCTGAGAGTTAGAGGACCTGGCTTCTAATCCTGGCTCTGCCACTTGTCTGCAGTGTGACCTTGGGCAAGTCATGTGATTGCTCTGTGCCTCAGTTGTTTTATCTGTAAAATGGGGATTAAGACTGTGAGCCCCTTAATGCTTGGCACATAGTAAGTGCTTAACAAATACCATAATTATAATTATTATGTTTGGCATGGCTAGTGTCCAACCTGATTATCTGGTAATAATAATGATGGTATTTATTAAGCACTTACTATATGCCAAGCACTGTTCTAGGCACAGGGATAGATACAAGGTTATCAGGTTGTCCCATGTGGGGTTCACAGTCTCAATCCCCATTTTACAGATGAGGTAACTGAGGCACAGAGAAGTTGTGACTTGCCTAAAGTCACACATCTGACAAGTGGCGGAGCTGGGATAGAACCCACGACCTCTGACTCCCAAGCCTGTGCTCTTTCCACTAAGCCACGCTGCTTAGTACAGTGCCTGGCACATAGTTATCACTAAACAATTGCCATTTTTTTTTTAAAGTAGGAACTTAAGCAATCTTACTAAGTACATGATGAATACTTCACCTGGATTCGAGAGTAAATAAGGCACTTATAATATCTGAAAGTAGACAGGGGAAATTGTGTGTGAGAGTTTAATGATAAAAAAGAATTTTAAATTTGGATAAATTATTGGTAAGGTAGTGGGGCATCTGGGGAGAGGGGAATGGTAATAAACTAGAGAAGAGATATATTAAGAGAGTGGGAAGAGGTGACAGGGTGGGTTCCCCAGTGTCCCACTTAATTACTTAGGAAATGTTGGGTGCTTGAAGAGCTTCTTCCACACACCTCCCCATCCTGGCCCCCTCACCTCCGCATTCACATTTTGTGTGTTTCTCTTTCTCACTCTCTCTTTCAATCCTTCATACACAGGCACACATATATGCAGGTGAAAATATGTGAAAGAAGAATTTCGCTTATTCTTAAGAGGTCCCTTGAGGGTGTACACAAATTGTTTAGTACAAGAAAAGTAAGGAAGGGTGTTAATAAACTTGACAAAGTCAAACTAAATTTTAATCAAAAGAACAGGCCAAAGCATTCATCCCAAGGAAGGTCAGAACCAACCTAAACATACGCAGAGACAGGATTGGGAAAAGTACTATTGTTTAGACATATTCTATTTTCTTTGTGACCCAAGCCATAGAAATACAGAGTGATTTGAAATTTAAATTTAAAAATTACTGTTTTAAATTGAAACAAAGTCTTCAATGAAGATGGGAATACAAACTTTCTTGCATTCTGAACAATATCTCTCCTTCTGTACCTCTCCCCTTCCATTTTATCTAGCCTAGGTTAAGGCATCCATTTTGAAATGGAATCAGTAAATCAAGTGTCAGAGACCTGTAAAAGATCTCCCTAATATTTAAGTTAGTATTCTCCATTTTTTTGAAAGGAAGAAATGAAATAAATTAAATTTATGAAAATTTACTTGGTATTAATTAATGTGGTAAGAAACGTAATCAGATAATGCAAATTAATTTTAAGGAGTGCGGTAGAAATGGGCAGAATTGAGTCTTTGTGAAAACATTTTTCTTATTTCTTATTCTGATGCAATTAAGCCAGCCCATTTGCCGAAAAGTCAAAAATGAAGAGGTATTTTTAAGGATAAAATGAAGATAGGTTTTTAGCTAGTACCTGGAAAATCATTCCAAGCAAACAATAGACTAAATCTATATCTGAAATTTTGTGGAAAAACATAACCTCAGAAACTCTTGTGAGGTAACAAGAATAAGAATTTGTTTTGGCATGGAGAGTACACACTGTAACAAATTTGACAGAATATATGATTTACATGATGTGACCTCTCCTTTGGAGATATTTTACAGAATTAAGTAGAATTCATGTATTCAATAGCATTGTAAGATGGCTGAAAGTTACCAGTAATGAATTTTTAGCTTAGTAGGAGCAACTGAAAACCAGATGATTCATTAATGTCGATTTTGTTTTAGGTTCTCAATGTATTTGGCCAAAGCAAGCCAGCATTCTCTGCCAAATAGAATGTTCATATCTGGAGACATTACAATTAAAAATAACCACTCTGTTGTGCCTAGCGCCATCAGAAAAAATTGACTTTTTCTATCAAATGACGTGCTAGAAACTTGTCCAGGGAAAATAATGCCACTTTGGAACTAGATGTTGGATTCTGTTTCCAATAAATCATTTATCTTCACCTTGGACAATCTGGCAGACCCACTTTTTATTTTCATCAAGTTGTACAGTTAAGAAATGTAAAATATAAATATTTGTATCTATCCTGCATTTTGATCTACCCATAGATATCTTCATTAGAATTAACACAGGAGGAATTCTCCAAGTGACTATGGTTTGCAGTGTCTCTAAATGAACTGCAACACAAATTATTTTTTAGACTCATTCTCATAGTTAAAGTCTTCATGGCAGACAGTAGCTTAGAGAAGCTTTGTTCTGGAGGCCATATAAATTGTTCTATTAAGAATTCATTTTTAAAAGACTTTTCTCCCCAAACAGTTGTACATTAAGATTTGAATTGCATTAAGAGATGCTTCATTGATCATGTAAAGGTTTGAAATCAATCTTTTCAGGCTATATTTTTACACTGTTGGGTGTGTATCAGAAAACGTTTGAGTAGAACACTGGAAGAGTGGTTGTTGGGAGATGATATGGTTTTTGAAAGCAATGACAAAATTATTTTCAGTAGATTTTTAAATTTACCAAGATTTCTCCACTCAATCAACTCTTGTTGATTAAGCTACGAACTAATTACTTATTGAATAAAAAGCTAAGCAAGTATGTTTCTCTTTTTGGAAATTTTTCAGAACCTGATACTCCATTATAGAACCATGAAGGAGGGTATCTCTTCCCTTATCAATGAGTTATAAAATGAATTTTAATTCTAAATTACTACCCTGTCAGGGAGAGGTATGATTCTGCTGAATTAGTCATAGATTTCACAATAACACTTCAGTGGAATATCATTCTATTCTTGTGGCTGATGAAGCATGATAAATGTCTTGTTTGTAAGAAATAAGATAGGCAACTTTTGTTTAGCTTTATTGTAGTTTCATCTCCACTGTGAAAACATGAATTTCTAGCCACAGAAATTGTTACAGGCAACCAGTTCAGTTTCTTAGCCCTTTCCTTCATATAGCAAAATGATTTTCTCTCAACTCTGGGTTTTACTGTCTCTTTCCAAGCAGTGCATACTTCTCTTACTCTCCAAGTTTTTTGTAACTTGTAAGGATGCATACTTAAATTCCATCCTCCTTTCCTGAAATTTTCTACCTTAAGCCTTTTTTCTCACTCTAAGGGCACCATTCTGACCTATGAGAGATAGGAAGATGATCAAGGTCTTACATCACAAATTCCTCTTCCCATGGAGACTTAACCACCGCAGAAGGTCTTACGTACACTCATCACCCCAAGTATCTATTTCCCAAGTACAATGTCATCCCCATCCTCACCCCTTTATCACCCCAAGAAAAAATCTGTTTGCTAAGGATTTACTTTGTACACAATACCGTCAATCACAAAGCTCATTTTGTCTTCAGAGAATTTATTTTCATTAGAATTGAGGCTAAAGTGCATGTTTGCTTTCTCAGAATCTGGAAGCAACTTTAATGATGATAAAAATAATGATCCAAAATGATATGTTGTAATTTCTATAGCAGGAGAGAACATTTATAAGCTTATTGTGTTATATTTATTAAAGTGGTATCATACTTTGGAGCTATCCCCTTCCTACTGGTATTTCCTTTTTGAATCAGAAAACTCATTAAATTATGACTGCTTGGAAGCAGTTGGCATAACTTTATATGGATTCTAGCATAAAAAAGAAACTGATTTTTGTGTTGTCAAAATGTTAAAATCAGTAAAATGTTTCTCATTGCTCTTTATTTTGCTATTGTGTAAAAAATAGTATTGTATAATGTAATCATCTAGTGTTTATTTTATTGTGTGTACCTTCTACTCAGAGGGTTGGCATTATTGTTCCTAACAGTGACGGATACAAGCAGATCATGCCCTATGACCTCTACCATCCCCTTCCTCGGTATGTAAAATCAACCATTCAGAAGCTAGGCCTAGTAAATCATTTTGCTGCCTGTGTTTCACCTCTGCTTTCTTCTCTGTAAAATTGTGGTGGTATTCCCCACCCCATTCTGCATTTTCCTAATGAATAATGCTGACATGCTTGGACTCTAACCTATCATTAGACAATCATTTTTAAGAAGAGTTAACTGTTACATTGAGATTGACACAATCATAATGGCCTTTCTTTTCCTTTCTTTGTTTTCTGCTCCGTTTCCCCTTCTGTGGAGCCTTGGTCATTAAAGCACTGTTGCTAGCTATTAAGCAAACACTGCCACAATTATTTTTACAGTGCCATGAACATGGAATTCCAGATGGGGTTTACCATTGTTAAGAAATGAAAAATCCCACTTGAATTTTGGAAATGAGTAGTAATTGAAGAAGTAAACTTTATTACACGTTTCTTGTTATCAAGAAGCCATTTTAAACATAAGAAACTATTGTTAAATTGAATGCATCACTTTACATTTTTATAAGTCCAGTACTTTAAGGATGTGGGAAAAAAAAATCATTGAAGAAAACTTGAAAAACCTTTTAAAATGCTTCCTCTATTTCCAGTGTATGGAAAAAAATGTATGAGAATCTGAATACTATGCTAGCTGATGCATATGTTATCACAGCTGAAGCAAGCATACAAATACCGCAAATTTGAACTTTGTCTAGAGGTTAGCTGCATTGAGATAACTTTTATTTACTCTGTAAGTTGGTCTCACTGAGCTTCTTTCATAGCTCAATACTCTCCATTCTCAAATTTCACCTAAGAAAGCAACAGTGCCTTAATCTCAACCCACCTAATATAGCTACTTCATCATTCTGCTATTGTACTTGTGTCTATGTATTAAAATGTTTGGGGGCTTGTCATCTCTTGTACAAAATATACATTACATTCGCTCTGAATATACATGGGAATACAATCAAATTTAAAGTTAAAATTGTTCCAAGCTTCAGAAAGGAGTCAAAGGAATCATTCTGCTTACTTGTGTATCATCACAGTTGCTGCTGCTAATTCTAGATGTTTCTGAAGTCTCTAGCCTAAATTTTTCAGTATTAATCAATGTGTATCTTAAGAATATCATGTAAATTACATAGGTTTTTCTCAAATGTGTATAAGCATGTGTGCCTGGTATGTCTTTGCATGTGTGTGTGTACATATATACATATATATATATACATGTGTATATATGAGAAATATGCATATATATATCCATATCCTTTATCGTTGTGGGCAGAGAATATGTCTGCCAACTCTGTCATATTGTACTCTCCCAAGCACTTAGTATGGTGGTCTACCACAGTAAATGCTCAATAAACATAATCGATTGATTGATTTTCCAAGTTGACACAACCAACGATTGGTTCTATTCATTGGTGAGCAGTGTACACAAAAATAGTCCTTTGCTATGCTGGTGGGTTTATTGGTAGTGGCACCTAATGAATACTGCTTTCATACCTGTCTCTTGGGATGATGATATTCCCAAAGTCTCTACTCTTATGTAGCCTCCCCATTCTTAACTGCCACATGCCAGGTTGTTTTATCTACTGTTGTCATCTCCCAGAAGTCTTCAGCTAAGCCATGTTGTTTAAGGCTGTACTTCCCTGTATACCTAAAATGGTTCTTCAGCTCGCTTTGCCTACAGGCTCCCTACTTAAGCAACTTGAATATTCTGCAATCAACCATTCTCCTTTCATGTCCCACTTATTGAACAAAATGTTGTAATGAAAACAACATCAATGCTGATAGACTCACTGCATTCGTGGACCTCATTTTTTGTGACCCTTCTTGTCATTTGAGTTTAAAAATGGATTATATGGATGCCTCTGGTAAAACCCGCTGAAGAAACCTAATTGGATATCTGTGGGGGACCTGGGTCTTGCAGTCATATGGAAAGTTGGAAGCTGCAACTGCTCTAGAGACCTTCATTTAGGTCTGAAGCTTGATGCCACAGTGGTTCTATATCTGTCTCTCAATGTCTCAAAGAACACCCTGACCCTCTCAATTTAATTTTCCTTTTTTTTTGGCCAATGAATTTCTGAACAGTATGCAGCCGAAGTAGTACAATTCAGTGACTCTATTGTCCTTGGTATAATTTTAAAAAACATTTGGTTAAGTGTAAGAATTCCCAAGTGCACCTTAACCCACTTGAGGCTAGGGGTAGCCCATAGCGTATTAATAACAATAATAATAATAATAATGTTGGTATTTGTAAAGCACTTACTATGTGCCAAGGACTCTTCTAAGCACTGGGGTAGATACAAGGTAATCATTTTGTCCCACGTAGGGCTCACAGTCTTCATCCCCATTTTCCAGATGAGGTCACTGAGGCACAGAGAAGTTAAGTGACTTGCCCAAAGTCACACAGCTGACAAGTGGCAGAGCCGGAATTAGAACCCATGCCCTCTGACTCCCAAGCCCGGGCTCTTTCCACTAAGTCACACTGCTGCCAAATGATTCAGGATCATTTGCATGACTGTTGTGTATGGTGCTTCTGTGGTGCTTCCAGAATGCAGACTTCAGTGAATAGTAGCTCTTGTATGAGGATTTTAGGGCTTTTTATGTTGTTTATAGTCTGTTAATTTGAAAGATTTCTGGGGGATTAAAACCCTATTCTGACTCCAGCTTTCAGTTCCTTTATTCATTCTCAATCGTAGCTGCTTGAAATAGATTGTGTCTAGTCTGTAATTTCCTTGTGGGAAGAGATTGTGTCTACCTATGCTATTGTACTGTACTGTCCCAAACACTTATTACAGTGCTCTGCACACAATTAACCATTTAATGTCACTTCACTTCTCTGTGCCTCAGTTACCTCTTCTGTAAAATGGGGATTGAGACTGTGAGCTCCATGGGGGACAGAGACTGTGTCCAACTCGATTTGCTTGTATCCATCTCAGCACTTAGTACAGTGCCTGGCACATAGTAAGCACTTAACAAGTACTATAATTATTATAATTATTTTTAAATATCAGTGATTAAGATTGGCCTAATATGAATATTCCTGCTTTACTCCATTGGTGTTGGGAAAGGGTCAGACATGGTACTGACTGTATCACTAAGGAGTAATTGAAACAGACAAATTTGTTAGGAGCTGTCAGAGCTTTAAATGATGCCTCATGCTTTCTTGAAATCAGCAAATAGAAGCAGAGAGGTCCTATTCAAATACAGTAAGGAGGCCTTAATATTGTTTGCTGATTTCCTGTATATGAACCAAAGTAAAGATTTTGTAAAGGGTGTAGAGTCACAATAAAATCTGAAGTCACATTACGATTCCTGGAGTCCAGGGTGGACCAAAAGTTGAATACAGATTATTTATTTTTCCAAAAGACAACATGACACGATAATGTTTCAGCCTGAAGGCTTCATGCAAAAGTTGGGAAGGATATTTTGCTGTACCCTGCACTGATCAGATATTTATTTGTGCACTGTGTCCAATTTAGGTCATCCCACTCTACAAAGGATGTCAAAAACTGGAAAGACTCAGCAGAAGTACAGAAAATTAGAAATTGCAAAACACTTTCTCATGATAAAGAGTTAAAGCATTTTTTTTAGCTTAGAGAAGAGAAGGTTAAAGGGCAACAACTGTTTGCAACAACATGAAGGGCTTTTCTGCAGAAGAGGATGACCATGACTACCAAATAAGCAGAAATGGGATTAAATTAAAGCAGGAGAGGTTTCAGTCATACCAATGGAAGAATTTTTTTAATATTTATGGTATTTATAAAGTGCTTACTATGTTCTAAGCACCCTGTGCTAAGTGCTAGGTCAGATACCATCCCTGCCCCACTTGGGACTTGCAGTCTAAGAGGTAGGGAGAGCAGGTACCTTATCCCCATTTTACAGATGAGGAAACTGTGGAACGGAGAAATTAAATGATTTATCCAAGATCACACCCCAGGTCAGAGGCAAAGCTGAGTCTCCAATCTCCCGGTTCCATACTCTTTCCTCTAGCCAGCTTTCAGGTGGCCTTCTTGATTCTCAGAATTACAAAACTGCAAGAGACACAAAGTAAGGTTGTGAAGATATCCATATCTGGAGCAGATGATCCCTCAAAGTTCTTTCCAACTTTATGATTCTGTGGTTACTATTCTTCTGTAACCAAACCAGAAGAAGCCTTCTAGCTAGGATCTCTCCAGTAATGGAGTGCTTTGGGGTGCTCCACTACATTATTAGAGCTGCCGTTTCCTTGGAAATGGAGATGATTGTAGCACATTTAAAATCCTATGGCATTTGTGTTCAGGAAAATCTTGGGCAGCTATCTATTTACTGGATCTCAGTAAATATTGTATCCAATCTGGGAGGTCTCCTCTTTTTTTATGCGTCTAACTGTGGTTGGAACTTCATCGGGAGTTGGAACAGAGACACGATAGACCTAATATTATTCATCCATAACTGTGGTTTACATCTTTATCATGTTTTGTAATCCATCCTATGATACCCTTTTCCTTCTGCTTTTCTATGTTCTACAGTGACCCTGATGCATTATAGCCTGTTTTTTACTTTAAAATTCTTTTGTTAACTCCAAATCCCTAGAAACTTCAGATACAATTCCTCCTACCTAAAATTGAATAGAACTTATTCAGGAGCTAACATTCTTAGAAACTCAGTGTAACCATTTTACAATGAAGAAAGCTGATTTGTTGTAACCATGTCATTAATCAGGATTGGGATTGGTAGAAAAGAAGCTCCAGAAATGTGATTGCAGCTAGCATAATCACTACTTCTCAGAATCAGCCAAGACCTCTGGCTAGACACTTAATCTGAAGAGAACCACAGTTATTTACCAGCCCAGATCCGGCAAACCCCATCCACGACCAAGGATCAACGTCACTGAAGAAGAGTTGAGACTGTCACTGAATTCTGTTATCTGATTAGACCAAAAGCTAAATAAATAAGACTAGTATGCCCTGGGGGACACAAGTCAGTGTGGTACCAAAGTGGCTCTAAGATTCAGACCAAACTGAAGGTATAAAGAGTAATTGTCATGTCCAACTTTCTTTGTGGAACAGTCCCACCAACGTGACAAGTGCAATACTTAGCATCAAATAGCAAGACGGTATCATAAACATTGAGATCCTAGAATGCAGTCAGAATGCCAGCATCGAAACAATCCTCTTCATATCACACCTTCACTAGACAGGAGATGCGAAGACTGGATGATACCAGGATACTCAGTAGTTACATTATAGTGACCTGAAAGGGGGCAATTGTAGAAAGGGCGAACAGAAGAAACTCTTACAAGTTGCCGTGAAGCAAAACCTCAAATGATGTGGTAGAATAGTGGCCAACTGAGACACAGCTACAAAAGGCAGGTCAGCCTGGAGAACAAGCAGTAGAACCTGGGGTGACTATCTTAAGGTAGAGGCTTTAAGAAGAGAAGGAAATAAAAACAGCACCGTGGCTAACATATACAATAGTTGAGCAGAGGACAATCTTCACACTTGCATGATGCAGAAGGAATTTTCGTGTACACTTTAATCGTATCGGCCACATCCACACCCCTGATAAATTCTCACTGTCACTTTTGAACTGAAAGGACTGTATGTATAAAACTATGATTTATGACCCTGCTCATCCTGGTAAAGCAGGGCATATTGTTCAATTTAACAAATTCTTTCTTCCCATAAAAAATATGACATCTCCAAAAAAGAGAGCAGTCTATTCCATTCTTTCTGGCAGTACTTGACCCAGTATTGATGAGAACACATATAATACCTCATTCAAAATTTAAGAATAAATACTCCAAAACTATATTTACATTTGTACAGCATTCTTGACTTTTACAGATGATGTAGACTGATGTTTATGTACTCATTTTTCCTCATCAAAATGTCATTTTATCAAAAATCTCAAGCCATGTGTCTTGCTTCTGTGGTACTCTCCCAAGCACTTAGTACACTGCTTTGCACTCAGTAGGTATTCAATAAATACCATTGAAATCTTCTAGGCTACCCCACCAGAGTACACATATGTCAACAGAGTACAAGCACACCAAGAAGCAGATCCTCACATACCTCCAGATTGCCTCCCTCAAAAATGTCTTGCTCTCTGATACTAGCCTCGGGGAAATAGGTTAGATTTGCTCGTGGAAATTTGGGGCTAAGTCTTCCCTTCCATCCTTCTGAATAGTCCAGTTCTGTGCAGGACCGGAGGTAATAAGCTACTCCCTGAAATAATAGTAACTTCATTGTTGCTTCCTATTCCACCTCCCTCCTGCTATTAAGATGGGTGTTGGATTAGCTGCCACCAAACCAATTCTTTCCATCCCACATCTACCCCAGTTTCAGACCATGTGGGGAAAACTGGAATAAATTAGGGAGTCTCTTCCTTACTTTGCTCCATATCAGTTAGTAAATCTGATCTGAGATGTTTCTCTTCATAGATCATCAATTAATTGTCATGAGGAATAGTTAACTTGGCCAAAGAAGTGGCCCAGAAGCTCTTGCCATTAGATTTATTTAATAATTTTAACATTGCTGCTGGGCTGTTAACTTTCTATCACTAATAATCACCATGGAATTTGGTACCCGCTTACTATGAGCCCAGAACTGAACTTAGTGTGTGGTAGATAAAAGATAAACGGAACAGACACAGTCTATGCTCCATATGGGGCTCACCTTCTCAGTTTGGAAGGAGAAGAGGTATTGAATCTGTGTTTTACAGATGAGGTAACTGAGGTCCAGACAATTTAAGTGACTTGTCCAAGGTCACACAACAGGCAAGAGGCAGAGCCGGGATTACAACCCAGGTCCTCTGACTCCCAGGACCATGCTCTTTCCACTAGGCTACAGTATTTCTCCAGGAGGCCTCCAGAGGAAAATTGGAGGAGATGATCTGAAAGGGTATTCACTAGTTATCGAGGGTGCATCTTCTCCCCTGGATTACTGTGGTCTTGCTTCTGCAGGTGGGAAAGCACACCATGGACAGCCTGCTCATCCTCCTGTGGAGGGGGCATCCAGAGCCGCACAGTCTCTTGTGTGGAGGAAGACATCCAAGGGCATGTCAGCTCCGTGGAAGAATGGAAATGCATGTACACTCCCAAGATGCCCATCGTTCAGCCCTGCAACATTTTTGACTGTCCCAAGTGGTTGGCACAGGAGTGGTCTCCGGTAACTATGACTACGATATTCTCTTGGGTTGCAGACTAAGAGCGTTCTTCCCTCTGCCAGCTTGTTTGGCAAAGTTGCCGCTTTAGCTTCTGATCTCTTTGTCCGAGTCATCAAAAGCATCTCTTCTAAAACAGGCCCCCCAAAACTGATGTGAGAGTGGGCACATCCAGTGCAAGAATAATGGACATAGGCCATCTAGCTGACAGAGAGCCAGAAAGTTATCCATGTGGCTCTGAGAAAGAAAACTTTAACACCCAATGTCAATAAATGATCTAAGCCTGAGAGATTTAGAAATGAGTCCCATCCCTAACAGGCAAAGTGACTGAGTAATTCATGCTGGAATGGAGTATTACAAACCAACTTTACTTGCTGACGCACAAACACTGCTCCCTATGCTGCCTATGCTTACTCTATATTGAGAAACTCTTGCCATATTTCCTTTTTCCACAAGACTTTGCTTTCTTCTTGTCAGTGCACTGTGACATGTGGCCAGGGGCTCAGATACCGGGTGGTTCTCTGCATTGATCATCGAGGGATGCATACAGGAGGATGTAGCCCTAAAACAAAGCCTCACATAAAAGAAGAATGCATTGTACCTACACCCTGCTACAAACCCAAAGGTAAGCTAGCAGATCTCCTACCCATTGCCTTATAAAATCCTTATTGTTTCAAGACTGCCTTAATCTATTTATGAATTTTTTAACATATGAAGGTTTCTTGTTTCCTGGTAACAATGGCTTTGAGACTTAAGTGGGTGGATTTATTCTTTTTTTTACTTATCTGAGAATAATTTTGCGATCAAATTTACTGGCCCTATAGCTCATATATGTCAGTAACTAAACTTTTAAAGTGATTTTCCTTGGCTGGGCTAACCTCCATTAGAGCTATTCGAATGCTGTTGTTGAAATTCACAATCAAATGTATCTGCTTAGAAAGACAGACAAAGCATGGTTTGGTTTTCCCCTAATTTGAAGGTTGTATAAATTTGGCTCTGATGGATTTCATAGGGCAAAGGTGGTAAAAGCCCATCCCCAGATCTCCCCATCACTACTCTGCTGAATCCCATGTCACGCCAAATACAAAGTCATTATTTTTAAAAAAAGAGTATGTAATCATTGGAAAGCCATATTTCTCATTATTCACAAAAATGAATCTAAATTGCTTTGATTTCCTTACACTGAAATTGATTGATTGGCCATTTGTAACAGGTGCATTTTTCTGTGTTTCTGATATAAAAATTGCATAGACATTCTCTGCGTGTGTGCCAGAAATTTTGCACGTGAGGACTGCACTGCTTTTGTGTGTGTGTGTGTGTGTGTGTGTGTGTATGTGCGCACGTGTGCTAATTTTCACTCAAATTCAAAACCATTAAAAGATATTGGGATTATGACCCACCATGAAATTTTTGAAAACTTCGATTGTCCGATTGGGAAATACATTTGTATGGATCAGTAATGGACTTTGATGTTAAATTAGAAAAAATTACTTAGAGCTTAAATTCTGAATCTCAAATAGGTTAAACACATTTTTTTTGTAGTTAAAAATAAAAGGGATTGGATTTTACCTGATTTTAAATTCTCATTTTCAACCATTTACCTGGAAATCAGAAAATTAGCTATTAGCTTGTAGTAATAAATAGTGTGAATTATTATTATTATTCATATGATGGTGTCTAAATGCTCACTCTGGATCAAGCACTATTCTAAGCACTGGGTTAGAAATACGTTAATCAGACTGGGTACAATCACTGACCCACATGGGGTTGTAGTCTGAGGGGAAGCAAGTGTTTAATTACCATTTTACAGTTGAGGAAACTGAGGCTCCTTCTCTCCTTCTCTCTGCCCCCTCTGATTCTCGGAGACTTCAACATCCATATGGATGTACCCGCTGACTCCTCTGCTGCCCACCTGCTATCCCTCCTCGACTCTGCCGACCTCCTCCTCCACCGTACCACGCCCACTCACCGACTCGGTCACACCCTCGATCTCGTCATCTCCTACCGCTGCACTATCTCCTCCCTCACCAACTCTGAAATCCCTCTCTCTGACCATAACCTTCTCACCTGCCTCATCTCTCACACTCCCTCCCCCTGCAAATCTTCGCTACTGCCCCACAGAGATCTCCGTTCTCTTGATCCCATCTGTCTTTCCAAAAGCATCTCTCCTCACCTTGCCGCCCTGTCCTCACTTCCCACTCTCGATGATCAGGTCTCCGCTCTCAACTCCACCCTCTCTACTCATCTCGACTCTCTCGCCCCCCTTTCCCTCCGCAGCTCTTGCTCCACTAACCCACAGCCCTGGATCACCTCCTCTGTCCGCCTCCTATGCTCCTATGCTCCTATGCTCGAGCTGCCGAGCGCTGCTGGCGAAAGTCCAAGCACCAAGCCGACCTCACACACTTCAAACTTATCCTTTCCTGCCTTAACTCTGCCCTCTCCTCCGCCAGGCAAAACTTCTTCTCCTCCCTCATCGACACCCATGCCCATCACCCCCGCCAATTGTTCCGGACCTTTAACTCTCTCCTTAGGCCCCCTGTTCCTCCCCCATCTCTCACCCCCAATGATCTGGCCACCTACTTCATCACAAAAATCAACCCAATCAGGTCTGAGCTCCCCAAAGTTACCCCTCTGCCTCTCCCCTCCCCACCACCAACCCTCTCCCCTACTTTTTCATCCTTCCCTGCAGTATCCTCAGAGGAGATCTCCTCCCTCCTCATAAGTGCCACCCCCTCCACCTGCGCCTCGGACCCCATTCCCTCTCACCTTCTTAAAACCATCGCCCCTGCCCTCCTCCCTTCCTTAACTTCTATTTTTAACCACTCAATCTCCAATGGCTCCTTCCCCTCTGCCTTCAAACATGCCCACGTCTCCCCCATCCTAAAAAAACCCGCTCTGGACCCCACTTCCCCCTCCAGTTATCGCCCTATCTCCCTACTACCCTTCCTTTCCAAAATCCTAGAACGAGTCGTCTACAATTGCTGCTTAGAATTCCTTAACTCCCATTCTCTCCTGGACCCCCTCCAATCTGGCTTCCGTCCCCTCCACTCTACCGAGACTGCTCTCTCTAAGGTCACCCAAGACCTCCTTCTTGCCAAATCCAATGGCTCCTACTCCATTCTAATCCTCCTTGACCTCTCTGCTGCCTTTGACACTGTCGACCATCCCCTCCTCCTCCATACCTTATCTCACCTTGGCTTCACAGACTCTGTCCTCTCCTGGTTCTCCTCTTATCTCTCTGGCCAGTCATTCTCGGTCTCCTTCGCAGGCGCCTCCTCCCCCTCCTATCCTTTAACTGTTGGAGTTCCTCAAGGGTCAGTTCTTGGCCCTCTTCTGTTCTCCATTTACACTCACTCCCTTGGTGAACTCATTTGCTCTCACAGCTTTGACTACCATCTCTACGCAGATGACACACAGATCTATATCTCTGCCCCTGTCCTCTCCCCCTCCCTTCAGGCTCGCATCTCCTCCTGCCTCCAGCACGTCTCCACCTGGATGTCGGCCCGCCACCTAAAACTCAACATGAGCAAGACTGAGCTCCTCATCTTCCCTCCCAAACCTGATCCTCTCCCAGACTTCCCTATCACCGTGGATGGCACGACCATCCTTCCCGTCTCTCAGGCCCGCAATCTCGGTGTCGTCCTTGACTCGTCTCTCTCATTCACCCCACACATCCTATCCGTTACCAAGACCTGCCGGTCTCACCTTTACAATATCGCCAAGATCCGCCCTTTCCTCTCCACCCAAACGGCTACCTTACTGCTACAGGCTCTCGTTATATCCCGGCTAGACTACTGTGTCAGCCTTCTCTCTGATCTCCCTTCCTCCTCTCTCGCCCCGCTCCAGTCTATTCTTCACTCCGCTGACCGGCTCATCTTCCTGCAGAAACGATCTGGGCGTGTCACTCCCCTTCTTAAACACCTCCAGTGGTTGCCTGTCAACCTTCGCTCCAAACAAAAACTCCTCACTCTAGGCTTCAAGGCTCTCCATCACCTTGCCCCTTCCTACCTCTCCTCCCTTCTCTCTTTCTACCACCCACCCTGCACGCTCCGCTCCTCTGCCGCCCACCTCCTCGCCGTCCCTCGGTCTCGCCTATCCCGCCGTCGACCCCTGGGCCACGTCCTCCCGCGGTCCTGGAATGCCCTCCCTCCTCACCTCCACCAAACTAATTCTCTTCCCCTCTTCAAAACCCTACTTAAAACTCACCTCCTCCAAGAGACCTTCCCAGACTGAGCTCCCCTTCTCCTTCTACTCCCTCTACTGCCCCCCCTTCACCTCTCCGCAGCTTAACCCTCTTTTCCCCCCATTTCCCTCTGCTCCTCCCCCTCTCCCTTGCCATCCCCTCAGCACTGTACTCGTCTGCTCAACTGTATATATTTTCATCACCCTATTTATTTTGTTAATAAAATGTACATCGCCTTGATTCTATTTAGTTGCCATTGTTTTTACGAAATGTTCTTCCCCTTGACTCTATTTATTGCCATTGTTCTTGTCTGCCTGTCTCCCCCGATTAGACTGTAAGCCCGTAAAATGGCAGGGACTGTCTCTATCTGTTGCCGACTTGTTCATTCCAAGCCCTTAGTACAGTGCTCTGCACATAGTAAGCGCTCAGTAAATACTATTGAATGAATGAATGAATAAGTGACTTGCCCAAGATCACACAGCAGGCAAATGGCAGAGTCAAATTAGAACCCAGGTCCTCTGACTCCCAAGCCCTTTCCACTAGGACACACTCCTTCTCAATTTGAGTAATTTCCCTCCCATTCCTGTATTACTGCTCCAAGTTTAAATTAGTCCCAGAAAGGCAGAGGTGGAATGGGAAGAAATGAAATTAGGAGTGCCCAAGTTTAAGGGAGGGCAGGGTGACAAAATTTCAACCTGGGACAACAGCCAGAGATTTTACATTGTCTCTGCATACAGCCTTTGACTAAGGACAACACAACACATTTCCTTGGATGGTGGTTCAAACTATGCCTTTTATCCTTTTTCATATGCAAACATTGATGCTCAGAGAAAGTTCCTGTGGAAGCTAAGGTGCCCTGGTATAAGCAAGCACAAGAGCTGGAGGAAGGAGCTGTTGTCTCAGAAGAGCCCTCGTAAGTTTTGAATACATAAGTTGTTTGACTTTGTGAATGTTTTAATTAAAAAAGAAAGAAGTCTCATTGTTTTCTGCATCCCTGGGTATTAAGTTAGGAACCAATTGGAAAACTTTCAAGATGAGCAAAACCTGGTTTTAAAGTTTCAAATAAAATATATACATTTGTTGAGTGGCATGAGGCCATTCCGAAAGAAATTGACTTTAGTCATTTCACTTTTACCCAGGGGAAAAGTTAGGGGCTGGAGATTTCTTGACAAAAGGCCTTGATCGTTTAATGCTCTTTAAGGGAAACATTTGTTTCATCCTCCTTCAATTTTAAATCCACTCATGTCTCCTTCTTTTATGTGGAAAACAACTAATAGCATACATGTGGTGGGAAAGGTGCAATTTTCATAGATTCAATAATCATTATAATAGCTAAATATCATTATGAGCCAGTTTGTTGTTTTTTTTTTAAATCAAGTAATGTTTTGCTTCACTGTGTTCAGGGAGCTAAGAGTGAGCCTGATTCTGCTGGTAGAATGGGAGAAAAATGTTTTGTTTTGTTTTTGAGAGGCACTATTTACTGTTTTAGGCCCCAAGGCACTGTATGGTGACCTAGAAGAGGGCATTTCAATAGGGAATGTAGGATGAGGCCCAGTAAGTTTAAAACCAGACAAGCATGTTTTTCCCCAGAATATACTACTATACTGTATTCAGTTGAGTTTATGCTAGATTTTGTAATTTAGCTGCAGGATTATAGTAATAAATATAGTATTATAAGTGGCTTTAAATAACATGAGAAATGGAGTAAAAATTTAGTTAAAGCATCTTTCATCTGCAGTTACATGCCTTTGCCACTGCTAAGTACCTATCAAATGGAAGCTAAAAGCACAATTTAAGACTCCTAGAGAAACATTACATGTTCCATAATTAACTTTACTTTATAACTAGTTTTCTCCACTAAAAGTCTGATTATGGTGCATCTTGTTTAGCTTTAATTATAATAAAAATTCCCCAAGCAGTTAAACATGTAATGTTCAGCTACTGAAATTACAGCCATATATTAGGCTAATAAATTTTACCCTTGGTGTAATGGAATTGCCATTTTGGTGTGATTAATCTGAATTGGAGTAGATTATAATTGGAGCTCTGGTGTAGTGTGAAGGAAACGTTTGCTATTGTGTTCAAGACAATTATTATTTTATTCCAAAATAAAATAAGTGGCAGCTGTAGAATAGTTTAATGAAGTATATACAGTTTCCACATTTTTATACACTTTCACATGTTCAGTTCATTGAGCCCTAGAAAAAGACTCAGCTATCACAAATGTTTTTATTTCATTTTTAATTGCTTTTCACTTTTTGTACATCCGTAAAACATATTTTAACACATACAGCAATTTTTAAAGGTTAAATAATGTAGTATAACTTTCTAGAGCCTGATGAAAAGTGACCTATTACCACAAAACCTTTCAAAACAGAATCATGTTGGTCAAAATGAAAGTGCAGATAGTTGGAAATGTTGCTGTTACTTCTCTTGAACACAAAAGTAGAAATGATCTATTAGCACACCTTGTTGCTCATTACTGTTCAGAATATGTTAGTGGCCCCAACTAATCAAAGGGCAAATGACCAGCATCCTAAAATTCTTAAGACTTGGTAGATGCTACAGAATCAACAGTTATTTTTAAAAACTCTTTGAAGTTGTTTCTATCCCTGGGCCTTAGGTGAACTGGTGATTTGAGGGAGGAAGGCAACCCAGTACCATTTCACAGCTAGATTCCCATTTCGCTCCAACATTTTGCCCAGCCCAGCTAAGATGTGTTAACAGGAAAAAGTCTACATATGCCTTCTAACTGCCTCACTTTTGACTTATCTCTCTCCAACCCCTCACTCCTGCTGGGTGTTTTTTATAATGGTATTTGTTAAATGCTTACTGTGTGCCAAGCACTGTACTAAGCAGTGAAGTAGATACAAGATAATCAGGTTGGACACAGTCCATGTCCCACATTCATTCATTCAATAGTATTTATTGAGCGCTTACTATGTGCAGAGCAATGTACTAAGCGCTTGGAATGAACAAGTCGGCAACAGATAGAGACAGTCCATGCCGTTTGACGGGCTTACAGTCTAATCGGGGGAGACAGGCAGACAAGAACAATGGCAATAAATAGAGTCAAGGGGAAGAATATCTCATAAAAACAATGGCAACTAAATAGAATCAAGGCGATGTACATTTCATTAACAAAATTAACAAAATAAATAGGGTAATGAAAATATATACAGTTGAGCAGACGAGTACAGTGCTGAGGGGATGGCAAGGGAGAGGGGGAGGAGCAGAGGGAAATGGGGGGAAAAGAGGGTTAAGCTGCGGAGAGGTGAAGGGGGGGCGGTAGAGGGAGTAGAGGGAGAAGGGGAGCTCAGTCTGGGAAGGCCTCTTGGAGGAGGTGAGTTTTAAGTAGGGTTTTGAAGAGGGGAAGAGAATTAGTTTGGCGGAGGTGAGGAGGGAGGGCATTCCAGGACCGCGGGAGGACGTGGCCCAGGGGTCGACGGTGGGATAGGCGAGACCGAGGGACGGTGAGGAGGTGGGCAGCAGAGGAGCGAAGTGTGCGGGGTGGGCAGTAGAAAGAGACAAGGGAGGAGAGGTAGGAAGGTGATGTAGAGCCTTGAAGCCTAGAGTGAGGAGTTTTTGTTTGGAGCGAAGGTTGATAGGCAACCACTGGAGGTGTTTAAGAAGGGGAGTGACATGCCCAGATCGTTTCTGCAGGAAGATGAGCCGGGCAGCGGAGTGAAGAATAGACTGGAGCGGGGCGAGAGAGGAGGAAGGGAGGTCAGAGAGAAGGCTGACACAGTAGTCTAGCCGGGATATAACGAGAGCTTGTAGCAGTAAGGTAGCCGTTTGGGTGGAGAGGAAAGGGCGGATCTTGGCGATATTGTAAAGGTGAGACCGGCAGGTCTTGGTAACGGATAGGATGTGTGGGGTGAATGAGAGAGACGAGTCAAGGATGACACCGAGATTGCGGGCCTGAGAGACGGGAAGGATGGTCATGCCATCCACGGTGATAGGGAAGTCTGGGAGAGGACCGGGTTTGGGAGGGAAGATGAGGAGCTCAGTCTTGCTCATGTTGAGTTTTAGGTGGCGGGCCGACATCCAGGTGGAGACATCCTGGAGGCAGGAGGAGATGAGAGCCTGAAGGGAGGGGGAGAGGATGGGGCAGAGATGTAGATCTGCGTGTCATCTGCGTAGAGATGGTAGTCAAAGCCGTGAGAGCGAATGAGTTCACCAAGGGAATGAGTGTAAATGGAGAACAGAAGAGGGCCAAGAACTGACCCTTGAGGAACTCCAACAGTTAAAGGATGGGAGGGGGAGGAGGCGCCTGCGAAGGAGACCGAGAATGACCAGCCAGAGAGATAAGAGGAGAACCAGGAGAGGACGGAGTCCATGAAGCCAAGGTGAGATAAGGTATGGAGGAGGAGGGGATGGTCGACAGTGTCAAAGGCAGCAGAGAGGTCAAGGAGGATTAGAATGGAGTAGGAGCCATTGGATTTGGCAAGAAGGAGGTCTTGGGTGACCTTAGAGAGAGCAGTCTCGGTAGAGTGGAGGGGACAGAAGCCAGATTGGAGGGGGTCCAGGAGAGAATGGGAGTTAAGGAATTCTAAGCAGCGATTGTAGACGACTCGTTTTAGGATTTTGGAAAGGAAGGGTAGTAGGGAGATAGGGCGATAACTGGAGGGGGAAGTGGGGTCAAGAGCGGGTTTTTTTAGGATGGGGGAGACGTGGGCATGTTTGAAGGGGCACACATGGGGCACACAGTCTTAATTCTCATTTTACAGATGATGTAACTGAGGCACAGAGAAGTGAAATGACTTGCCCAAAGTCACACAGCAGAAAAGTGGTGGATCCAGGATTAGAACCCAGGCTTGTGCTTTATCCACCAGGCCACACTGTTCCCCTGGCCTAGAACTCTCTCCCCTTCCAAATCTCCCAGGCCCAAGTTCTCTTCTTCTTCAAAGCCCTCTCAAAAGCCTGCTTCCTCCAGGAAGCCTTCCCAATTTACAAGTTGTATAAATCAATCGATAGCATTTATTGAGCACTACTGTGTGTAGAACACTGGACTGAGCACTTGGAAGAGTACCAAAGAGTTAGAAGACACAATATCTGCCCTCCCAGTCCCCATCAGCATTTTTGTACATATGAATATTCAGTTGCAAATTTAATGAACGCTCCTATTTCATCTTGATGTATTTGCTCACACCATGAGGAGGAAGAGGAGTCGTAATGGTATTTATTCAGTACTTACTGTGTACAGAGCACTTTACTAAATACTGGGAGAAAAAATACCCAGATGAGATTTCGACATAGTCCCTGGTCCTCCAGGGGCTCAAATACTAAGCATAATGGAGGGAAATGGGAAGGGCAATTGGCACATAAGGAAGGATGAAATAATGAAGACACATTAGAGAAGCAACGTGGCCCAATGGATAGAGCAGAGGCCTGGGAGTTAGAATGACCTGGATTCTAATCTTGGCACTGCCACTTGTCTGCTTTGTGACCTTGGTCAAATCACTTGACTTCCCTGTGCCTCAGTTCCCTCATCTGTAAAATGGGGATAATGACTTTGAGCCTCTTGTGGGATATGGACTGTTTCCAACGTGATTGGCTTGTATCTAACCCAGCTCTTATAAGAGTACCTGCACATTCTAATTGCTTAGCAAATACCATTAAAAAAAAATTGACACTATAAAAGAACGATCCCTTTTTTTCCAGTAGGTGCTCAATATATAGTGTTACTACTGCTGCTGCTGCTTCTACTACTAAATATTCTTATAATTGTATTTAAATGCTTACTATGCCAAGCACTGTTCTAAGCACTGGGGTAGATACAAGTTAATCAGGTTGGACACAGTCCCTGTCCCGCATGGGGCTCACATTCTTAATCCCCATTTTACAGATGAGGGAACTGAGAGGCACAGAGAAGTCAAGTGACTTGCCTAAAATCACACAGCAGCTTCATGTGATTTTAAAAGCACTCTCAATCTTTGAAACTGGGGTTCTGGGAGAATTGAAGCATCACAGTCCAACACTCTTGACAAGCAATGACAGTTGTGTTTAGTTATCGTAAAATAATCCAGGTGGCATTTTTAGACATGACCTAAAGGTTTCTCTGCTGCTATGAAGGCAAAGACTGGTCTATTCAATGAACCTATTACTCTCTGCAAGAAATAGTATTGATGATGGTGGTATTAACAATTATGGTATTTATTAAACATACATTATGTGCCAAACACTATGCTAAGCATTGGGATAAATCCAAGGCTATTAGATCAGACACAGTCTTCACACCCATGGTTCACAAACTAAAAGGGGGGGATAACAGGTGTCTTTTCTCTATTTTGCAGCTAAGGAAACTGAGGCATAGGGAGGTTTCCTAACTTAGGTCACACAGCAGGCCAGTGAAAGAGCAGGATGAGAACGAGGTCTTCTGGCTCCCAGTTCCTTTCTCTTTCCACTAGCCTGAAATACTCATTTTAGAAGGTGCATAACTCCCAACTCCGCTATGCAACTACTGTGTTATTAAATACCCACAAAAAAATGTGTTCTTGAGAACTTCTGGCCCTAGTGGTAAAGAAGGGAAGGGTTAAAAACACAGTCATTACTTTGAGGAGCTAATCTCCTGTCCCCAACTGCCCCATAGTCCGACTCGTCTCCAAAATTCCTGTCTCTTCTAGCTATACGTAACTTGACCTTTCCCCTCAGTGGTGTCCACCTTGAGGAAGGATAGTTATATACAGCCACACTCATATAGTGCTTGGCAACAAACAGTGGTATTTATTGAGTACCCTCTAAGTGCTAAGCATCTGACTAAACACTTGGAAGAGTGCAACAGTAGCAAAACCCACTTTTCCTGCCCTCATGGAGCTTACAGTGTAACAGGTTGACAGACAAAATGATTTAGAAGTAATGAAAGCCAGAGGAAGGACAGGTGTAAAGGTGGAAGTAATATGGACACATCAGGATAAAGCAGCTGAACATACAATTGAGAGCATGCCTATGCAAAAGGAGGGGCTGAAAACTGAGCCTAGAAAAATGGAATCTGCCTGTTTTTCTCTCTTTCTGCTCCCTGGGAATATTGGCAACTGGGCACAGGGCAAGGAGATCCATTGCAGCAAGCCCTGCTATCCCCAAATGAAACTTTTTAATTTAGTTTGCAAGGCATAGTCCAAGGCCTTATTTTCCTTGATCTTGCATTTTTGTTAAGTCCTGAGTTGTCTTATTGGGTGTTTTGGTTAACAGTTCTGTACCATGGGTAGGAAAACATTTTTCTGCTTTAACACGATACTTGGGCTTTTAACATGTTGCCATAAATAATGTTGGTGTGAGCCATAAAAAAAGAGTAACAGAGGGCAAACAATAATATCTGGATGCCAGATGGCATCAGCTTAGTGATGAGGCTCATTCGATAAGAAACAAAAGGAAATTCCTGTCATGCATCTGTGTGCACAGAGAACCAACAGGGAATTAGATACTGAAAGAAAGGCCAGTAATAGTCAAAGTGGTAGTCTGCTGTCATCAAATAGTATATTTTCCATTTTAAAATAAGATTTTCAAATAGAATATGTAGGCATGCATCTGCATTATTCCATATTTAGACATTGAGAGCTGTCTGAGAATGTGTTTCATTTAACTCATTAGTTAAGAATGCTAATACATTTCAAAAAAGGTAACTAGAAATATTAATTGCCAGACATGTTTTTTATATTTTCCCTAAGGTATATTTAGTGAATCAAAACCAGTGAAATTCTTGTCTTTTGGATATTTATAGCAATACATTCTGCTATTACTATCTCGAAGACATGATCCCTGAATAGTATTTTCCCCATCAAATTCAGTAAACAGAAAACAAATGCGAGGTCTTGAGTTAAAAAAAAAATTATTGGCCATTTCATGAATATTAAATATGAGATTATCTACATTTCCTCTTGTATTTTAGTTAATTGATGACTGAGATAACATGGTGCATGTTTAATGAAAACCAGGCTTACTGGAAGTTTTTCTCTCCCCAGATTAAGAAGTGTGTCATAGCAGGGACATCAATTTCAGGGGAGCAGTGGGGACTATTGGGGTTCTCTGCTCTCTGTCCTTCTCAATAAGAAGGGAGCCAGCTGGATCTGGAGCCCATGATGGGACTCGGGGCAGTGGTTCTTCCCCACATTCTTATTATTATTAATTAGTAATAGTTGTAGTAGTATTGTTGTAAGTGAAACGCTTACTTTGTGTGAAACCCGGTTCTCATTGCTGGGGTAGATACAAGTTAATCAGGTTGGACACAGTCCCTGTTCCACATGGAGCTCACAGTCTAATTAAGAGGGAGAGAAGGTATTAAATCAAAGAGTAACTGCATAAATATGCTTTGCTCTGGTTTCAGGAAACCATTGAAACTGGGCTCTGGCAAACCATTTAATAGGGCCTACTGAAAATATTTTAAGCAACAGAACCCTGAGTTTTAAAGTTTCATCCTGGAAACAACAAGGCATCAGCAGTTACGTCAGTATGCTCCGAGCAAGCATGAGCTAGAGAAAAATGTTAGAAAATGGTTCCCACTTCAATATATGCCACAGTATTCTCCATTGAGGAGGAGCCCAGTGGGCTTTATTCATCTCTAAACTCTATTCTAATCCATGGGAAGTGAATGCAGATATCTCTTAGTTGAAACAAGGCAGTCTTTCAGCCAAGGCACAGTAGCCCAATGAATTGAGGAAGAAATAAAAGAAGAATACAGTATTATCTCCCCAAGGAATTTGGGGTTGGAAAGGAATAGGCAAAATGTAATGACCCAGATTGGAATTCAGACAACATTCTTAGACTACTGGCATATTTTTCAAGAACAGTATTATGCGATGTTTGATGAGTGATTAGGAGCAAAATGTTGGGTCACTGATTCGTCAGTCCATGTTAGAACACTGGGACAGTGTTGAATCATAGACATCTATGCCCTGAATCAACAACACAGCTTTCTGAAATTCTACCTTTTCTCTGAAACGTTATAACCAGATGGGGATCGCCAACAAGTCATCTTATCTGGGACCAGTAATGATGATACAGCCCCCTGTAGTGCAAAGAAAAATCCATAATACCCCCAGTTCTTCTGTAACGTGGAAATTGAGACCCTGCAAAACCACTTTATTGAATGCTTACCATTTGCAGAACACTGCACTAAGCGCTTGGGGAGAGTACAGTATAATAGAGATGGTAGACACGTTCCCTGCCCCAAAAAGCTTAGAGTCTAGAAGGTGAGTTTACAGTCATGTTAAGGACACTTTACACCATAGTGTTCACTGAGAGCCAGTTATGAGCAGGGATTGTCTCTATTTGTTGCTGAATTGTACTTCCCAAGCGCTTAGTACAGTGGTCTGCACACAATAAGTGCTCAATAAATATGATTGAATGAATGAACCCATGGCTAACACTGTGCTTGTGTACACATGCACACACTTTTTGTACTAGGACCTGTCATGCCAACTCCAATGAGACAAGTATTACCGGAAGAATGTTCCCAATTTATCTTTACAGTGCTCTAAACCAATAGATGTAGTGTAGTAAAAGCATTATGGCGGAGCAGAGTATAGAAGGATTTGTAATAATTTCTTGCATTGAATTGCACTTTACCCACTTACCTTTCTTAAACCTGCAAAAGAAGTAGAAAATAGTCAGGGTCCTATGTTGAATCATTATAGGTCTTGACATTGAACCCTTATGCCCAACCCCTAATCCATTAATATTTTCACTGGGTAATATTGCTTCTATGTTAACATTTCACTTTACATTACATTCTTGTGAATTTGATCTATGTTCAGGATCAGGGGATAAAAGCATATTATCTTTCTTTTGGATGGAGAGAGTCGTGGGAAAAATTGTGGATGGGAGTAAAATTAAGTAGGGAAGCAGTGGGCCTAGTGGACAGAGCACAGACTGGAAGTCAAAAAGACCTGGGTTCTAATCCAAGCCCCACCACTTGTCTGCTGTGTGACCTTGGGTAAGTCACTTCATTTCTCCATGCTTCAATTATCTCATCTGTAAAATGGAGATTAAATCTGTGAGCCCAATGTGGGACAAGAACTGTGTCCTACCCAATTACCTTGTATCTACCCCAGTGCTTAGTGCAGTGCGTGGCATATAGTAAGCGCTTAACAAATGCCCCAATTATTATTATTATTAATGACTAAAATGACAACTCACCCTTCCCTCCATTTCTGAGATTAAACTCAACTTGATCAGTATCCCTCTCACATATTGTCTCCCAATATATACATGGACAGCAAATTCATCAGATAACAGATAGGTTGTGTAGTCATTATGGGACCCTGTAGCAAATTAAGAATCCTAAATCCATCCCCCTCATTACACCTCTCTCCACCCTTCCCAGATCATCTTCACTTTTTCTATGGCTACTTTTAAAAAGCAAAAGCTTGAGCTATAGCTCAGCTGTGCCCTAGAAAGTGATGGAGACAAATTAATGGATAGTTGTGTCCCAAAATAAAGAATGGATGCTGTCACTATCAATATATGCTGTCTATTGAGTTATTTTTAATGAACTTAACTTCAGACGTTGTCATATTTTAATGGCATGCACAGCAGTCACTCCAATTAGCCCCCACACTCAGGAGGGAGAAGGGGAACCTGGTGATGGATTCCTAATCGCTCCTCCCTGAGGGAAGTTCTTTTCAGCAGCTACTACTAATGTCTTATATGGTCTTAACTTGGAGCCCACCCAATCAAAGCGAAGGATTAGGAAGAAAAAAAGAGGGGGCCGGCTAGCTGAGAAAGAAGACCCTCAGACATTTTGGGGAGGACAAGGTTGGAGCCATTATCTTGGGAGGGCAGAATGCAGGGAAGCCTTGGAGCTGTGACTCCAGGTGGACACAGGGAGCAGAGAGGGATTTAAATTATGATCCCAGAGAGTTAGGTTTAGGGGTCCAGAGGTTAGAGACCCCTGGATGAGTGAAGGGGAAAAGATAGCACAGATTGTGCCCTAGCATCTGAAGGAATGCTGTTTTATTTGTTACCTGGTTAATGTTGAGTACTTGCAAGAAGACTAGTTACTGTTACTGAGATCTTTGATCTTGATATCTGCCTGTGGCAGGAGCTGGAGGAAATGTTCCCCAGATGGGGATGGTAGGCTAGTTCCTGAGTGATTCTCTTGCCTTCAGGGAGATGCCTAGGATGGAGACAAAGAGTAGTGGCAGCAATAGCAGTGGAGGGATTTGGGGACTCAAGAGACAGGGATTCCAAACCTGCCTGTTCCAGAATGGGAAGAGTTAGATGGTTTTAGGACCAAACAGAGACTAACAGGGGCCCAGGAATTAAAATGATTTCAGGGGCTATTTAGGGTGGAGAACTCCAAAAATGAAAGATAAACTTGTTTTTTCCAGGCAAAATAGAAACAGTTCCCAAAACACATACAGTATACTTAGTAAAATGTTCTTTGTCATGCAAAAACGATAACGATAGCACAACAAATCAACCAGAAGTATCCAAAAGCTATCAATATTTTATTTATTGCACCATTATTGCGTGGCGCAGTGAAAAGAGCACGGGCTTTGGAGTCAGGGCTCATGAGTTCGAATCCCAGCTCTGCCACTTGTCAGCTGTGTGACTGTGGGCAAGTCACTTAACTTCTCTGTGCCTCAGTTCCCTCATCTGTAAAATGGGGATTAAGACTCTGAGCCCCACGTGGGACAACCTGATTCCCCTGTGTTTACCCCAGCGCTTAGAATAGTGCTCTGCACATAGTAAGCACTTAACAAATACCAACATTATTATTATTATTATTATTAAATGATAAAGCTGATCTCCAAAATGACTTACTTAACTCTGAGCTCAGGCTTTGTCCACATCAACTTAGTGCTCTGTTCACTGAATGCTATAAAGCAAGTGTTCCCCCCACCTTGCTTTCCATGAATTGTAACAAGAACATTAAAAGCACCCCTTGGAGAAGGATATATGACCCTGTTTCTGGTTGGCCCATTTAGTTAACCTAGCTCTGCCTGTAGATGTGTCAACCACTTCTTTGGTATGCTGAGCCTTAAGGCAACAGACTAGAAGGGAGGGGGAAAAAAATCCATACTTGAGTAGCAGTGTGCAATGCCAGAGCACGTGATGTCCCTGGAAGTTGAATACACATTTTTGAGGCCAAAGCTTGGCTCAAGGAGTTTGGGACTCACAAATGGTTTTCTCTTTTTGAATGACTGCGTGGGTAGATTTTATTGAAATTTAAGGGATCCTAAGCATGCACTTAGCACATTATTTTAACCTTCCCACCAGCAAAAAGATAAAGCAGTGCTCTTGCAAGTGAAATGAACCTGGAAACAGAGCAGCTATGGTCATCAACCAATAGTATTTATGGAGTGCAGGGCATTATTCACTTGGAGCACTGTACTAAGCACTTGGGAGAGTACAATATAACAGAGTTAGTGGACACGTTCCCCATCTATGACTAAGTCATGATACATGATGATAAAAAAGCATTACAATAATTTAGAAAAGCCATTAGAAAGTCCTGCACCAGGAAAAAGCTGTTGATTCATTACACTAGTAACTGTAGTTGAAGAACCTAAGCACAATACTTCATTTAAATGTTTGGCTTATTTGTTTCTTACCCACGAATTTCCTCCATCTTTATAAGTTCATAGCCAAAAAAAATCTACTGAGCACTAGAAGACATTTACATTTTCAGATATTCCTATAGCCAAGACCCTCATCTCATATATCAATCAGTCATTCAGTGGTATTTATTGAGCACTCACTGTGTGCCTAGCACTGTGGTAGGTCCTTGGGAGAGAAACAGAGGGAGTTAAAAGTCTGAAACAACTGATACAGGCAATGGGCATGGGAGTCAATAAGGTAAGAGACATATTGTTGCCGGGTGGAGGAGAAGACGAAATAGTTAAAGCAAGAGTGGATGAGTTCGTGATGGGTGAGGTTGGCTTGGTGTCTGGATTTCTGCCAGCAGTGTTTCACAGCTCAAATACGAGAGTGAAGAAAATGTACTGCGGAGGTGATCCCAACCTGCAGGTTGGTGGTACAAGATCAGTCGATCAGTGGTACTTCTTGAACACTTCCTTTCATTCATTCATTCATTCAATCATATTTATTGAGCGCTTACTGTGTGCAAAGCACTGTATTAAGTGATTGGGAGAGTAAAATATAGCAACAAATAGACACATTCCTGCCCATAAAGAGCTACCAGTCTAGAGGGGGAGACAGACATCAATATGAATAAATCAATAAATGATAAATTACAGATATATACATATGTGCTGTGGGGATGAGAGGGAAGATGAATGAAGGAGCAAGTAAGAGAGACACAGAAGGGAGTGGGAGAAGAGGAGAAGAGATCTTAGGGAAGGCTTCTTGGAGGAGATGTGCCTTCAATAAGGTTTGAAGTGGGGGAGAGCAATTATCTATCTGAGTGTGGAGCACTGAACTAAGGGCTTAGGAAAATAGAAGAGAGTTAAAGCAAGATCCCTAGCATCATGAGCTTGCAATCTAATTGGAGAGACAGGCACGGAATGATTTACAAACAGTGGGGAAGGAAAAATGAAAAAATTGGTAGATGAATGAATAAGTGCTTAATTGAAATATGTAAATTACTTTGTATAAAAGTGCAGTGGGTGACTGTGAGTGCGTAAGTGCTGAGGTGACGTTAAAGTACTAACGTGGTAGTTAGGAGGATGCGACTTGTGGAGAGGAAGAATTAAACTGGGGAAAGCCTCTTGGAAGAGATGGGCTTTCAGTAAGGTTTTGATGATGGGGAGAGCTATGGTCTGGTGAATGTGAAAAGGATGAGAGCTCCAGCTAGGAGGAAGGGCATGAGCAAGGGGTAGGAGGTATGAGAGGCTAGAATGAGGCACAGTGAGAAGATCAGCCTCATGAGAACAGAGAGTGTGAGCTGGGGTGTAGTGGGAGAAGAAAGCCTTCAAGCCAGTAATCAGGATCAGAGCTGTCAGCCATCTGTCAATTCACAGTCTGTAAAAATGAGCTAAAATTGGCTGTGGCCATAAAGTCCATAAATATATTTTGCTATCCATAAATACCACGGTAGCTTCAGCATGCCACGGCACCAGTGTTTTTGGTGGCAGCTAAAGGGGACATAACTTTTTGAATTTACAGACAGAAATCCATGTCTGGAGCTTCAGTTTGATGTGAACAGGATGTTAGTTTAATGGTATTAAGTGCCTACTGTGTGCCAGGCACTGTATTAAGTGCTGGGTTAGATACAAGATAATCAGGTTGGACATAGTCCCTGTCCCACATGGAGCACACAGTCTAAATCGGAGGGAGGGGAATTTAATCCCCAATTTACAGGTGAAGTAACTGAGGCATAGAGAGTTGAATGACTTACAGAAATCACACAGCACACAGGTGACAGAGCCAGGATTAGAACCCAGGTCTGACTCCCAGGCCTATGCTTTTTCCACTAAGCCATGCTACTTCCCCAGCAGAAGAGTAACCACTGGAGGTTACCACTGAGGAGCTGAGAGAAGTGTGGAGAAGGTTGTTTTAGAAAATGAAGATCTCACGACCTTAATCAGTATTTCAGTAACAGACACTGCGAAGTCAATCGAACCAGAAACAGGTTGTGAAATGACCTCCTGGTGGCTCGTTTTCCTCGCAGGATTGGGCTTCTTAAATATTGAATGATTCCTCCTTAATAGGTCTTCCCTAAAATCTTGCCCACTCTATATCAGGGGAGGGCTTAGTTAAAGCTATTTACTGGCCTTAGCAAAGTGCTCCAATATCTGAAACCCAAGGTATAAAAAGGATCAAGATCCATGTTGCTCAGCCAGGTTCTCTGAAAATTCATAACACTTGCAGCAGTTACTACCATTACAAAATGTTTTTGAAAGGAAAGTCAGGTTGTTGTTTTTTTTATCACAATCAGCTTTTCTAATCCTCTTTTAAATATCAGATATTTTCTGCAGGAATGGGCTAATATGACCTGATGTAAATATAGGAGGTTTCAGCCCAAAATACATAAAAGAGCATCTTAACACAGGTGAAAGAGCAGGCCGTTATTTGGACAATGTATATATCTATAATTCTGTTTATATTGATGCCTGTTTACTTGTTTTGATGTCTGTCTCCCCCCTTCTAGACTGTAAGCCCGCTGTGGGCAGGGATTGTCTCTATTTATTGCTGAGTTGAACTTTCCAAGCACTTAGTACAGTGCTCTGCACACAGTAAGTGCTCAATAAATATAATTGGATGGATATGGTATTTTCTACCATATTCTGATGTGTTCTGGGGTGTTTCTTTTTCTATTTAATTCTTATTAAATAACCTTGGTGAGGACTGCACTTAATCTTTGATGAATGTATTATTGGCTTATTTTCACATAGAATTAAGAGCAACATAATATTCCCTAGGTTGGACAAAACTGCTAGAAGATGTAATAATTGTGTGACAGGATTTAAGAATCTCCATTTCCTTAACTCTCAAGTGGAAATAACACTTCTCTCCTCCCTCAGGCAACAATGAGTTTTAATTCACATCTATAAAGCCCTCAATGGCATATGCTTGTTATCTAAGGATAACAATGAAGCCCTGGATTTAAGGCTTGCAGCTAAGCAAGGGTTGCCAAAGTCTGGAATTTCAAATGTGATTCTTGAACCTCCATCTCATTCCCCCTCTCTCCTCTCAATCTTACATCTCACCTCTTCTAGCTACAGGGAGCAGCATAGTAAGTGTATTGTTAGGAGATCCTGGGGAATGGAAAACATTTATTTATATATGTATATATATATATATATATATATATATATATATATTTATATAGATATATTTAAGTTGATTTTTCTATCATGTAAATCATTTTCCTGACTATAAACCCTCTGCAATAAATCAAAGAGAACATATTAAAGAGGACAGTGTGAAAGTATATCAAAGAAAATCGTTTTGAAAACAAAATTGAATAATGTGAACTCCACAAGTAATATAAAAAGTGACAAGTTATCAATATTAATAATAGTATTTATTAAGTGCTTGCTATGTGCTAAAAGCAAGGTAGATATAATCCTGATTGGAGACAGTCTCTCTCCCACATAGAGCTCAATGTCTAAGAGCTAAGGAGATCAGGTATTTTATCCCCAGTTTACATGTGAGGAAACTGAAGCACACAAGTGAAGTGACTTGCCCAAGGTAGCACCCCTGGCCAGAGACAGCGTTAGTACTAGAATGTAGGTCTCCTGACTCTCATTCCCATTCTCTTTCCACTTTGCCAAAATTTTACCCTGAGAGGTACAGCCATGTTGTATTAGTAATCAAAGCAATTTTTTTAAGACTACAGCAGCACATTCTCCCAATTTATTCTGACTGTGTACCTCTCTGGGATAAAGAAGGTAACTCAATTGTCAATCTAATAAGAAACAGGTTATACACTTCAGTGAACCCCCACTTATTCGGGAGCTAGTTATGAAGTTGTAAATTATCCAGCTTCTTTGTTTCTCCTCCTTTTCCCTCAAACTCCCTGTCTTTTGTCAGTTGCACACCTCATTAGGGTGGATAAGCAAATTACAAGGAGACGAAACTCAAGCCAGTCTGTCTATTTGGTAAAAAGTAGAAAATTTTTGAAGGGAAGAGTTTGAAGCTAATAGCTAAAATCAACTTTAGGGATTATCTGTGTGGGTATTTGAGAACCGGGCTATTTATTTGGGCTACAGAAACATCCCAAAAAGTAATCAGACCCAGGCATTTGAATTGGAGGGAGATAACTAGACATAACCATTAATTCTGAGATCCTGTTATCTTAACAAGAATTAAAGTAAATTATTCCATCACACATTTAAGAAAATAAATGCTTTAGAAAAACATTATCAAGATTGGTGAGCCCCTAATTTGATATCAGTATTTTTCTTATGCACTGAGAAGTAGCATGGCCTAATGGAAAGAGCACAGGTCTGGGAGTCAGAGGACCTGAGTATTAATCCCAGCTCTGCCACTTGCCTCCTGTGTGACGTTAGGAAAGTCACTTATTTTCTCTGTGCCTCAGTTTTATCCCAAATAAAATAAGGATTCAAAACCTGTTTTCCCTTTCCCTTTTAACTGTGAGCACCATGAAGGACAGGGACTTGTTCTGACCTAATTGATTTGTATCTACCCCAGTGCTTAGAATAGTGCTTGACACATAATAAGCGCCTAACAAATACCATAATTTTTTTTTCTATTTTTATAAATATATGAGGATTTTAGTGGTGTATGTCCATAGGTCTCTGAGCGCCTTGTGATTTAGCCAAATAAGTTGCCACATTAAAAAATGAGATAGTTAAATAATGTTGAAAATGATTCAAAAATGATCCTGTTCAGAAATGTTAGAAATTTCTAGTTCATTCCTTATTTTCCCTTATGTCCCAATGTATTGTGGCCTGTTTTGACTAATGCACATTGAAAGAGTAGCAAATTTACGGAACTTCTGCCAACTCTTGGGGATGTATTTGTTGCTCTGTGTGCTCTGTGTTGTCCCCATTGCTGCACACACCTTCCCTGGTCATGACCGTTAGTCCTTAGAAGCATTATTCATATTCTTTCCGGATTGAAAACTTGGAGTCATTTGGCTTAAGTTTTTCAACTTCCCCAAATTAGACTTGAAATATTTGCTATTGCCACACATTGCATACAATTGTCTTCTCCATTCTTTCCTTCTTTATAAACTTCAGAATAAATGAGTCGCTTTCATTCCTTTCCTGCACTTGGCCTTTCTCTTCCATTTCACTGAACCCTCTGCGACAGCTATAGGATTCTGGAAAAATGGGAATTTGGTCACTAAGACCGCCCCCCCCTTTCCTCCAATGAAGTAGACACAGCATTCACATTTTTAAAAATGCTTTTGTCTTCCCCTTTAATATTTACCCTTCTTCCTTTCATGTCCAGTGCAGTAGTGGGGTTGTGATTATTTAAATCTTTGTTCTTGGACTTGGATGAAGTCCCCAGGGCTAAGCAAGTTTAGAGAAAGGCAGAATCCTGGTCTACTGGGCTTGAACCAAACAGCATGAACACTGAGACATGTCTGTGGATTTGTATTTCTATCTGTTAAATCTGTAGCCCTGCTCCTCTTTCTGTTAAAAAAAGAACCACCACTCAGACTAAGAATGTGAGGAGAAAAGTTCCCCTCCTCCTCCATCCATTCTAGGAAACTTAAAAAAAGCTCTTTCCTATATTTACAATTTTGGTGTGTCAAGACCAAAGCACAGAAAACCTTAGTGCAGGTGATCTAGATGAAAGTTCTTTGAAAATAACATTAAAAATGTTGAATTGAGGTTATTGGCATTATGCTGCCTGACTTAAGACTGTAGCATCTTAGGAAAAGCAAAAACATTGGTTGGTGAAGGAGTTGGGGGGGAGGGAGGGGAAAGGCAATATCATACCCTAGGGAGTCTTTGCTGTGCAAGCCCAAATAGTTGCAAATCAGCAAACATATCCTGGGTAGCAGGTGGTCTTTGACACTGGAATGCTTTGCAGGGGTCACATGACACTTTGGGAAAAGCCAGTCCAGAAACACTTGCACATTTAGCTCACCAACTAAAACACATCAGGAGTCTTTGAGGCAAGGCACATGATGCAACTGTGGGATGAAGGATGCTGCGGTTTCTGCCCCCCACGTTATTCCTTCCGGGCCTTCTCATCTTCTCCTCTTGCTCACTTGCCTGTTGCAGGTTCATCCCTGAGGCCTGGTCTTCATGTACGGTTACCTGTGGGGTTGGCACTCAGGTGCGGATGGTGAAGTGCCAGGTGCTTCTGTCCTTCTCCCAGTCGGTGGCTGACCTGCCCATTGACGAGTGTGAAGGACCCAAGCCGGTCACTCAGAGAGCGTGTTATGCCGGTCCCTGCAATGGAGAACCGGCTGAATACAACCCTGGAGAGCCCGATCTGCTCTATGGGGGCCTGCAGGACTTCGAAGAGTTGTATGACTGGGAGTACGAAGGCTTCACTGAGTGCTCCGAGTCATGTGGAGGAGGTGAGAAAGGCATATTCTATCCTATCCCCCTCCCCACCCACTTACCCTTCTTTCCTGTTTTCCTTCCTGGCGTACAAATGTGTACTTTGGGCAAAGATCAATTTACTGCCTTCCTCCCAAGGACTAAGGTAAGCGGGGGTGTGAAGAAAAGAAGTCTATATACAGGAGATGTTCGGAATCAAACCCAGATACTCCCTTTCGGGGATGAGAAGGTAATGTCAGTTATGAGTCAGTATTGTGTACATTTGGCATGCAGTGACTCACAGTATTCACCCTGGACAGAAAAGCAAGAAGCCCAATTCATGCCAGCATTGCATGAACCTTGATGTGGGGTGTCCGTTATCGTGTGCTGCAAACAGCAAATATGGCAGCAAAGCAATGAACAGTCTTTATTTGTGTACAGTGTGGTTGGTGCTGTGGATCCTGCATTGGCCTTTTCAGGCATGTAGTCACCCAGTGGTAAATGTCTCAAGTTGGAGGGACAGCTATCAAGTATATATCCTAATGCAAAAAGCATGAGACTTGGAGTCAGGAGATCAAGGTACTAGGCCCTATCCTTTGCTTCTACCCAGCTGTGTGACCCTGGGCAAGTCAATCTCTCTGTGCCTCAGTTTCCCTATCTCTTAAATTGGAGCTAAGATTCCCTGATCTCTGTACCTCTTAGACTGCGAGCTCTGTGTGAGACAAAGATTATGTCTCAGTTGATTATTCTGTATCTACTCCAGTGCTTAGTACATATATGTGCTTTTTAAATAGCATAATTGTGTGTGTGTGAGTGTGTATACACACATATATACATGCAGGTTGAGCCACTCCTTGACTTAAGTTTGGGCTCCAATGCAAAAGAAAAGCATATGGCCAAGATAACTATCAGTGTGCTGGCCCGAAGCAGACGGTCTTGGCACTTGAAGTATTGCTGAGGTCATGGGTTATGAATATTTTGCATATAATTCCATACACACTGTATTGGATCCATAAGGGTGAACTTTATGATTTGAATGATAATATTTCTGACCTGTAGAACTCAGAAGCAGTTTCAGGAATCTCTTGCAAGGTTTAGGTTCCTCTCAATGGTCAAGAAAGGGGTGGGTTGCAAATTTAAAATCCCAAAGGCACTCCTGGCATTAATGAACCTGGGGTCTTTTTCATGAATGTAGTTTTCCGTAGACACTTAGCAGCAGTAGGCCAATCTCTAATCTCTCTCCCCACAACAAAGACTCTGATTACCTAAGGATAGTGCCTGTCTCCTCCTGTAGACTGTAAGCTCATCATGAGTAGGGAATGTGACTACCAACTCTGTAGTATTGTACTCCCCCGAGTGCTTAGTACAGTCTTTGTGCACAGTCAGTGCCCAGTAAACACCACTGATAGATGGATAGTGAAGGCTATTCAGTCTCTTTCATGGTCAAAAAATGCTTTCAGCATAGAATTGTTTCAAACCACTAAGCTGCCTCCACCACTGAAGATCCTCACTTACGTATCATAGAGAGGTGCTAAGTTAACTTGGAAAATCATGTGCTGGGCTGGGATTGTGCTAGCTGCTCCTTCTTAAAAGGCAACTTTTAGGCATGGAGAGAGGTAGAATCAGTACAGCCAAAGGGTTCACAGTTCAAGTAAAAGGAATGAAGGATGGAACAGTTGCAAGAAAATATTGTATTTTCCCCAGCAGGTCTTTTACGAGGAGTTTAATAATCCTGGCTCTGGATTTTTGTTTGTTTGTAAAATCTTCCAATTTCAAACCTTGGAATTTGAAAGTGTTTTAATGGAGAGCCCTGGCATGTGAAAGCCTAAATTTTAAAAGCTGATTTCACAAGACAGTGTGCTGGAAAACTGCTGTTGTACTGATGGTATTTCTCCACTAGTTTTCAGAGGGCTTTTTTTTTTTATCATGTGTAACAAGAGAAGATAGCTTGGATAGCATTTGTTGTCACTAAGCCAAGGGAGAAACTGAAACATCTAAATGGGAAGATGGAGTAGTAACCTGACCTCTGTGTTCTCTGGGTGGAGGTGAGCTAGGAGGAGGGAAGAGGGGAGCTCAGCTTCTTGCCAATTTATGTAAAATTAACTATGCAGCTGGTTCATCTTGGGAATTTTCCTCTTTGAACCACCACTCCAGAGAAAAGCCATGGGGAAAAGTTGAAGAAGCAACTTCAACATTACAAAAGACCCTAATACTAATTGTGGTATTTGTTAAGCACTTACTATGTGCCAGGCATGATATTAAACTGTGGGATGGATGCAAGCAAATCGGGTTGGACACAGTCCCTGTCCCACCTGGGACTCACAGTTTCAATCCCCATTTTACAGATGAGATAACTGTAGCACAGATAAGTGAAGTGACTTGCCCTAGGTCACACAGCAGACAAGTTGCGGACCTGGGATTGGAACCCAGGACCTTCTGACTCCTAGGCCCGTGCTCTATCCACTGGGCCACATTGTTTCTGTAATGTGGAAACCCTAAGCCTTTTCTCCCAATGTAATTCCCTTTGGGACAGAATACACAAGTTGTCAGGGGCCCACACCAGGCCCTTAGAGTGCTGCTCTTGCACTGCCAGTTTAGGGGACTGGTTTAGAAAATCAGTCCAAGCTTTATTAGAACGAAATGAAGAATTGCTAGCCCTGGGCTTTAAAAAAAAATGTGCATTTTAAAAATGGTATTTATTCATAGACTGACACAAGGCAGTCGTAACTTTGAATCACAGTAACAATCATGCCTGGAACTTTAGAAGTAGATGGAAGAAATAGGCTCTGCAATGGAGTTTATAAATAGCCAGATCCCTTTATCTTCAAGAATCCCCACATTCCCCTCACCCCATTCAGGAACCTAAGATCCAACAGGTAAAGTGTGCTAAGGAATGAATTCATTTGAAATCATTCTCTGTGCATTAATATGGAAATAAAATGTAGATGGTTAATGTACCACCTGATCCCTTCCTGTACGAGTTAAATCTTTGCAGAACATTAATTATAGTTTGTGTGTTTGTTACAATTATGGTACTACTGAAGTTTCTTAGAGCTCAAACTGTCAGCAAGTGGACACATCTAGAGCCTGCAATTCTGGGCCTAGGCAATAAATGCTCTTGAAATGTTAGAGTTGAAAATACCAAAGTGGTGAAAATATTCATAGACATATAATTCATGTGATGTCCATATGAACCAAAGAAATTTGATATATAGACCATATATTCAAAAATCACAGTGTGACAACATTTTATTATGTTATTTTGGTTTCCCTCGATCTTCCACCTGTGTTATGCAAGAGATGATATGTTTTTCTAATCATTTTACCTAAATTCAACCCCAAATTTGCAGGATTAAGGAATAGATTCTAAATTAATTTTTTCTCTTGCAAGACAGATCAACCTAATTTTATTGCTTTTGTAATCTCAGGAGGTGAAATTGGATAGACACAAAAGTAACCTTTCACCTTTGAGAGGTAGCAACCAGAAGGAACTGGTTAGCAATTGAATCTGTAGTTAGTGGCTGCATTTCCCAGAGCTGTCATCAAATATCATGTAACAATTATGCTATTCTGCTAGATGTAAACACTGAAAATCCCATTTGCTAGAAGATTGAAAGTGTACTTAAACCACTTAGATCTGTGTCCTATGTCCCACCCTCACCTCCCCGTTTTGTTTGAATTTCCCACATATGAACTAATATGCATGTTTCAGGAAAACAGTTGAAACTGAACAGCTTCATTTTGTTGAAATCCTGGGCAATAAAATCAATAGTAAAATCCATCTAGAGGAGAACCTGAAATCAAGTCACTCTCAGGAAAAATAGAGGGGGAAGACTTTTACCTGTTGTTCCCTCTCACATGAGCTCCCTTTTGGTATGTTTGCCAAGAAAATTTGTGAAATCATAAAAACTACAGTTTTAGAAGACTTGCTCCAGCACTGAGTGTTCAATTAGGATTAAATATACCAGTCCTATATTTCTCCTTTCACTCTTCCCATAATTTCTCTGGCGGTTGCACTGGTTCATGTGTGAAGTCACTAGGAACACTGTGAGCAATTATTGCATTCATTCAACAAATAATTGTCAAACATCCATATACATGGCACAGTTTTAGGTGCTGCAGGTGGTCCGAGTAATGTAGAAGACACAATTCCAGGATAAGACCAGGCAGAGGTAAATGGAATTATGTTTAAAAACTAACTAATGTATAGATATTATAAGCAGTAGTAAAGAAATACCTGTAGGACCCTGTCCACAGGTCAGTACCCTGACAAAATTTCCTCAATTAGAATCAGAGATCTGAGATAAATCAATCAATAGTATTCATTGAGTGCTTACTCTGTGTAGAGCACTATGTTAATCATTTGGGAGTATACAATAGGTATAGCTTGTTTGGGAGTGAGAGTTCCCCCACTCCCCCCCACCCCCCACCACACACACACACACACATTATCAATGAACACTCCTAGAATGGAGGTGCTCATGTGAGTTTTCAGTGTCCACCATTTCTGCATTCCCTTTCCTTTTCTTTCCAATTTACTGGATGGGGTGTATGGGGGTTGGGGGGGGGGGGCGGATAGGGGGGAGTGTGTGTGTGTGTGAGAAAGAGAGAGAGAGAAAGAGAATAAGAGAATATTAGGACATGGCTAAAATGGGGAATGTGTGGAGAGTTTTAAAACAAGCATTTGTCTATATGATTATAAAATAGAATGAGTAAAGGCATAGAAATCTTTCAGTGAGAGTGAAGACTTGCATTTCTTTGGGTTTTATGGAACACCCTGAAAAACTATGACTTCCAGGGCAGGGGAAGGGCAGGGGGCAAGGCAGGTTAATTAACAGGGGAGTTCATTTGAACTGGAAGTTTGGCAGCTCCAGGATTTGTTCCGAACAGTTTGCATCCTTTCGAGAGGATTTGATCATTGCACTGGTAATGCCAATCCATTGTATTGGGAAAGGGTACCGATTTTATCAACATTTCTTGGGAAATACTGTGATTTATTACCAGTCTCTAAGTTGTCAATGCCTGGGCCCTTCCAAATGCAAAAAAAAACACCCCACTGTCAGGATACAACATATGAAGGAGAGAATTGAGTGCCTATTCGTAAACCTCCAGCCCTCCACCCCAAATTGACCCAATTCTGTTTAAATTTTCCACTTTGAACTTCTCAAAAAGTTTACAAAAATGAAAACAAGGGGAGTCTATATTGGCAGCATGGAAAATATGATTGCTGAATATGCTGTTGGAGAACATTTTGACTGACTCGTCAAATAAGAACACAGATATTCCTGGGCTAGTCCCCTTTAAAGTGATAGCCAACCACCATGAATACTAAATGTAAGTGTACAGCAGTGACTGATTTATAAGCATTAAGGAATCTTGCTACATGGACAGTGCCTTCTCTTGGAAACTATTAGATTGAGAGGCAGAAGGAAGAGAGCCCATGAGGTAGATTCCATAGCCACTATTGTTATTTTGAAACACTACTGTGTGAAACAATTGGCAATGATCTTATTAACCTAAACTTCTTACAACTCTGTAGATTCTTGAGTGTTCAGTACCAAGCACAAGTGATCTGAAGGACAGTGTGTGTGAGTGCTTCTGATCATTCATTTCCTAGCTTTCCAGTGACCTGTTCTGTTCCCTTGAGTTCCAGAACCTATCAGGAGAAAATGGAAAATTGCTTTTAATATAGTCACTGCAGTTTCTTAGTTCTCTCACTTCATTCCACCTTCCTAACCTTCCATCAGTTCCTGAAGAAAGAAACCAGAATCAGGAGGAAGCAAGGGGAAGCTCTAAGCCTTGGCTGCTGACACACACAAAACAGAGCAATCTGACAGCAACTCCGGTTTACAAACTCTGGACAAGTGAATGTTGCTTTGGTCCTCCCTTCCAAGTACACCACTCTCCCCTTAATTAAAAATATAAGATGCAAATATCCCAGAGCCATTTTTTGGCACCTTGCCTACTGTGTTAAAATGTCTAGTTTCAGTAGCCTAGTCTCACCTCTTCACCCTGAAAAAAGAAAAGAAAAACACAAAATGCACAAAACCAAGTGTTCCTAGCAAATGTCACTGCATATTGCTGAGTTACTCATACAGTTTGGTGGCATTTCATTTAAGTAATTCAACAATATCCAGTGACATTTGCTAGGAACACTTGGTTTTGTGTGGGGTGTGTTTTTCTTTTTTTTTTAGGAGAGGGGTGGAGGTGAGACTAAGCTGCTCTTTTCATGGCAGAACCTTTCAGAGGTCACAAATCTAAGAGCTTTGTCTCCCTGGCTCTTGATGAGATTGGCAGCTCCAAGCTTTAGACTGCCCACTCCCATGTTTTCAAATAAGATCCATACCAGCTACCAAGACCTCCCACCAGTTTGCTGGTCTATGCTCCATCAACCTTCACACAAGCTCTCTCTGTACTATGGCCTGATGGCGTGATTTGTGTGCAGGTGTCCAGGAGGCTGTGGTGAGTTGCCTGAATAAACAGACGAGAGAGACCGCAGATGAGGGTCTGTGCATGACCAGTCGACGACCGCCCCAGCTCCTAAAAGCCTGCAGCTTGGAGCCCTGCCCTGCAAGGTAAGCTATTCCACGTTCTCTTGGACAGCATGTGCTGGACTGAGTGCATCTTTCCGCATGAAAGACCAGGCCATTATTATTACCTGATGTTTTGAAAACCAATTAGCATCAGTTCAAAATTCTAGTCAGAGCCACTTAAATTTAATTGAAACCAGGACTTTTGAAATCCACCCAGTGGCCGTTCACATAGTCCAGAGGTACATGTTGCATGTAACAATGTGACATATATAGCATGCAAATGTGCTGCTGCCTTTTGCTGAAAGGATCATGAAGTTGGCTCGTATTTCTATGACTTTTGCCATGTTCTGGCTGGCCTTCAAAGTCCAAACGCCACTCCAACTAATTCTCTTTTACCTTAGGGCAGTGGGAGGCTGTGTTCTGGGAGCCCATAATCTTGCCCTGGTATCTGGGTGGTGTAACTGATCTACTTTGAAATCTGTCAGCGTGCGGTACAGGTTTATTACAACATGCAATCTTGTATGTAGTCCTCATGCAGAAAATCGGTTACTTACAACCTTTAATTGTTCAGCCCTGTGGCTTATTTTTAATCACACTGAATGCTAAACAAATCCAGTCATTCAGGCTACCTTGTTTTTAGATGTTTTAAGTACTCTTCTGAAGAGTCTACTGTGTGCCATAGCTCCGTAGAAACTAAAACCACTGATCTGTAACTTGCTGCTCAAAAATGAAGATTCCCAAATCTCAGCATTGCAAGTCTTTTTAGTAGCATAAAAAATGTTACAGTAGGTTCATACCGTATATTCTGGGCAAGGGATTATTTTCCAGTTTAATTTCTTCCAGTTCTACAAGCTGATTTCTCCTTAGACACATAAACTACTTAAACCTTAGCCTGAAGTGGCTGAAATTAAGAAAGTGATAGCCTTGTTTAATTTTTGGGATGCTCATATAGAGCCTTTTGGTATAACTGCCTCTCCTTTTAAATCAATTTATGTGAAAGTATTAGAAAAATAGCTTTTTTGAATTGAGAGCTATTATATTTTCTACCTTGTTTTACAGATTTCAAGCTTAATTCTTGTTTTGAATTGTACATTCAACTCTGTAGTATTGCTGGGTGCACAAATACTTTAAATTTACAAAACACCACCACAAGTTGGTTAAAATACTTTTACCACATATGGCCCATTTACTTGAACTTTCCACATTCAAAATTTGGGCAAATCAAGCTCATTATTTTTCAGTCATTCAGAAGTGCCTACTAAATGGCTCCAAAGGCTATGAAACACAAAGGATAGTATCAGGCATACATCATGATGCAAGCCAGTTGTATTCATTGTGGTTGTATCGTGGGGTACATCTTCCCATTAGGATAATTAATATAAAATGTATTTATGTGCTGTATATTATAAACATTGCTGAACTATTATTTAGTCTTTATTAAAGTAATTCAAAGCATAATATCACAATGTGAAATAAATGAGGAGTTGTGAAATGATTGAATCTTTGCTGCAAAAATAGAAGCTTGTTCTTTCAGTGATATTATTGGTACCACCCGTGGTATCATTATCAATGGCCTTTATTGAGCACTTACTGTGTGCAGAGCCCTGTACCTAGCCCTTGGAAGAGAACAGTTCATTGGTTGGTAGGCAGGAACCTGGCCCTCAATCGTCCAATTTAGGTTGAAGAGCAACATTCTTTTTTTCTTCTTAAAGCCCCTTTTATCAGGTGAGTTCCTTCTGAACACTTTGAACACTTTGTGCACCTTTGAACTCCATTCTCCATTACAGTTATCTTCGATCATATTTATAAATTCATCTCAATCATCTTACCCCTCCCTATCTTACCTCACTGATCTCCTACTACAACCCAGGCCGCTCACTCTGCTCCTCTAACACCAAACTACTCACTGTACCTCAATCTTGTCTATCTTGTTGCTGACCCCTTGCCCATGTCCCCCCTCTGGCCTGCAACTCCCTCCCCCTTCGTGTATGACAGAGCACCCTTCTAAAATCACGTCTCCGAGGAGCCTTCCCCAACTAATTTTTCATTTCCCCTACTCCCTCTACTTGGTGTTGGCTATGCACTGGTATCTTTACCCTTTAAGCACTTGATATTCACCCCACTCTCAGCCCCATAGCACTTATATACGTTTTCATAGTATATTTTAATGTCTGCCTCACCGCTAGACTGTAGGATCCTTGTGGGCTGGGAACTCTGTTATATTGTCCTCTCCCAAGTGCTTAGTACAGTGTTCTGCACACAGTAAGCTTTCAATAAATACCATTGCTTGATTGAATGATTGATCTGCTTTTTGGAAAATTGATGCAAGACTTAATTAAATTTTTTAATTAGCTGATGGTAGGGAAATCATAACTTTATCAGTATTGGCACAGATTTGGCATAATGCATTGGATTGTCCAAGTGACCTAGTATAAAAAGCACAGGCCTGGGACTCAGAAGACCTACGATCTAATTCAGGCTCCACCATTTGCCTGCTGTATGACCTTGGAGAAGTCACTTTACTTCTCTGTGCCTCAGTTATCTTGTCTATATCTATATCTATATCTTGGAGAAGCAGCGTGGCTCAGTGGAAAGAGCACGGGCTTTGGAGTCAGGGCTCATGAGTTCGAATCCCAGCTCTGCCACTTGTCGGCTGTGTGACTGTGGGCAAGTCACTTAACTTCTCTGTGCCTCAGTTCCCTCATCTGTAAAATGGGGATTAAGACTGTGAACCCCACGTGGGACAACCTGATTCCCCTGTGTCTACCCCAGCGCTTAGAACAGTGCTCGGCACATAGTAAGCGCTTAAAAAATACCAACATTATTATTATTATATCTGCTCTCCTTTCCTCTTGGATTATGAGCCCTATGTAGAACAAGGACTTTGTCCAGTAGGATTATAATCCATCAATTCTAATGTTTAGTATGGTGCTTGGCACATAGCGCTTAACAAATGCCAAAATTAGTATTACTGTTATTATTAAGTTCAATGAGGTCCTTGTTGGATAATGCTTTGGGTGAATGAGGTGCAATTAATTCAGTGCCATCCTGATCATCCATTTCTAAATTTAATGCCTTCCCAATTCAATAACTTCTCAAGAGTCAATTCAACATCTTAAAGACCTGATCCAATTCATCGTTGAATGCTTAATCTCAGCCAATGAAGGGAGGGAGTGGGAAGGGATTTACTAGCCTTTTAGTGCTCGGCTGGAAATTTGGGACTAACCAGACATATGTGTGGAGTAAGCATCATTCGTACAGGGTGTAATAATGTTAATAATAATGTTGGTATTTGTTAAGCGCTTACTATGTGCAGAGCACTGTTCTAAGCGCTGGGGTAAACACAGGGGAATCAGGTCGTCCCACGTGGGGCTCACAGTCTTAATCCCCATTTTACAGATGAGGGAACTGAGGCACAGAGAAGTTAAGTGACTTGCCCACAGTCACACAGCTGGACAAGTGGCAGAGCTGGGATTCGAACTCATGAGCCCTGACTCCAAAGCCCGTGCTCTTTCCACTGCGCCACGCCGCTGCTTTTTGGGATGGTTGTATCATGGGTTGTCTGTAACCCGGAGTCTGCCTGGATTGTACTAGTACTAGGAAGGAAGCGACCTTACCTGGAAGATATGCTGAAAATATTTTAAACCGTTACAGCTATATGCCATCTGATTGAAGGAAAGAAAAAGACATGAAATGGTGCCTCCAAAACCAAGAGAACTAATTGGTAGTCACATTATACAAGCTTAATCCATTTTAAGAATTTTTGTATTGATTTAAGGGAAAGACTTCTGTGCCTCAGTTTCCTCATCTGTAAAATGGGGATGAAATTCCTGTTTTCCCTCACCCTTAGACTGTGAGCCCCAGGTGGGATAGGGGCTGTCGGACCTAATTTTCTTTTATCTACTCCTGTGCTTTGTACAGTGCCTGGAACATAGAAAGCACTTAAAATAACACAGTTATGATTGTCATTATTAGGCTTATCTGTGCAAATAACTCAGGTTGCTAGTGGGCTTTGCCATGACTTCTCAGTGAGTTACCACAAATCAGTTCTAAGTCATACAGGTAAGACTTTGTTAGATAGCAAACCAAGCCATCTTTGGACCCTTAAAATCAATCAATCTTTCGATAAAATTTATTGAGCTCTTTCTCTTTGCATAGTACTGTACTAAGGACTTGGGAGAGTACAATAGAGTTAGTAGATGATCCCTACCATCAAGAAGTTTAAAGTCTATCGTGGGGGGTGACAAACATTAAAATAAATTGTAGGTATTATAGGTACATAAATGCAGTGGGGAGGAGAGGGCTGAGTGCTTAAATGGGGAGGAATAAAATGCATAGGTTATTCAGGAGTTAGGGAAAATAGAGTGAGGAGATTAATCAGGGAAGACTTCCTTCAGGAGAAGTGATTTTAGTAGGGCTTTGAGATGGGGAAAGGATCTGCCAGATGTGAACCTTTCCAGCAGAGTTGCCAACTGCTGAGAATGATTTTTACAAACAGTACGAAAGAAAGGTACTAGCTTGCAAACTTTTTTACTGACAAACATTTGTATAATATAAAGTAACTGGGCATCTGCTGTGGCATTTCTTTGACCCATAACTAGGTAATGCTGAGTATCCAGCCAATAGGAAAGGAGCTCTTGAGGGCCTGCAAACCCAGTGGTGTGGGGTCAGGGAGAGGGAGGGACACTGGGGAAAAACAAAATTCCCTCATCCTTCCTACCTGTCCTTCGCCTCCTGCCTTAGAGCCCTGAAATAACTGCCCCTAGGTTCTCTCCCTCGGTCAAATGGGAACAACTGGGGGAGAAGAGTGGGAAAGAGCAGGAGGACAAGGTACTAAAAGAAGAGAGGGGAAGGAGAAGGTGAGCTGGGGGTGAGGGGAATGGATGGAAGAGAAAAAGGAAAGAGGAGAGTTGCAAGGTAGAAAGAAAGGAAAAAAAATAAAAAGGGAGAAGGGGGAGATGAGAGATGGGAGGAAGGAAAAAGGAGCACATAAAAACTTTCCCTTTCATCTCTCCTCTCTCTCCTCTCCCCTTATTCCCTTCCCCCTTTTGCCTGGTGGCCAGACAGGCAAACAGTCACAGGTACATCTCTTTTAAAATGACATGGGGATAGGGAAACCATGACCCCACAAGGGGGGAGAAGTTGGGGCACCTGACCGGAGTGGGGCTTGCAGCTGAGGCCCAGGAAGTAAGGAGGAGGAGGAGGCAGCAGTGCCTGGCTCCCCGATTCCAGATCCAGTGCTCCTAACAGGTGATTTTGTTCTGGCCCCAGCTGGGGAGCAGAGGGGACACTGGCTCAAACTCCAGGGCCGGCACTCCTGCCACCACTGATTGGCCAGAGATAGCAGACAAGTGGTAGAAACAGGACTAGAATTTAGGACCTTCTGACTCCCAGGCCCTTGCTCTATCCGTGATGCCATGCTGCTTCTCTAAGCACGCAAGCTCCCTCCCTTTTGGGAAATGGAGTAGTTATTTTTTCTGCCATTGCCCCAGCAACCACAGTGTGACTTAATGTACCTGGTGCAGAAGGGCGCCACCCTGGGCAGCCACTGGTCCAAGGTGCAGAGCAAACAAGATCCCCCGTGTCATTGCCTCAGGGTGGTGGCCACCCATGTTTTATGGACATTGCAATCTTTTTAGAGGCTTTATGGACATGACCAATTTAAAGCTGTTTTTACAGACAACCTGCTTTCCATACAGCAACAACAAGGTGATAAATAGGCAAATTTACTACAAGTTTATCTGGTCTCAGGGCAGGGTGGAGCCCAGAGGAATAAAGAGTAACAAAGGGGAAGCCAGACTCTTTGCTTGGAATCAAAGGCCTCTGACTGATTTTCTCTGCCCAGGAAGCAGAGGCAAATGCCATTCACATCAACTCCTTGGGTTGCTGGAAAATGTACAAACTACAGGAAGCCAGCCCCTTTCTCTGTAGGGAAAGGTAGTTCAAACTCCCTTTTCCTTCAGTTCCTTTGCCCTAACTCCAACAAGGAGTTGGATTAGTTGTTTTAAAAAGCATCACAGTTTAACAATGCATATATAGATAAATGCTGAGGATGACCATAAGGTATATGTTTGGTAAGGGTGGTTGTTGGGTGGACTAATCAGTGGTATTCATTAAGTGCTTAGTAAGTACAGAGTACTATACTAAGCGCTCAGTTAATGGTGTTATCAATTAATTGGGAAAGGCTTCTTGGAGGAGGAGGAGGGAAAGGGATTATAGAATATAGCGTATCCCCGCCCTCCATCTCAATGATACTAAAAGGGCAGCACAGGCAGTACATCCTCAAGGTTGGACTTTGGAGGGAAAGTGTTAAAATTTAAGGAGAGGTTAATCATACCCTTCATATCCAACAGACCACCACTCTCCCCCCATTCAGAACCTTATTAAAATCACATCTCCTCCAAGAGGTCTTCTCTGACTAAGCCCTCATTTTCCCTACTCCCTCTCCTTTCTGTATCACCCTTGCACTTGGCTTTGTACCCTTTATTCATCCCACCCTCAGCCCCAAAGCACTTATATACATATCCATAGTTTATTTCAACGTCCGTCTCCCCTCCAGACTATAAGCTCCTTGTGGGCAGGGAACATGTCTACCAGGTCTGTTGTACTCTCCCAAGTGCTTAGTATGGTGCTCTGCAAACAGTAAGTGTTCAATAAATACAATTTGAATACAATTAGGGAAGAGCCCAGTGTTTTGCTATTCCTAATCTCACTTTAAGACCTTTAAATAGAAGTTAATTCTAAGATAAGTTCACAATAAGAGAGCAAATATGCTGGTATTTTTTTTAATGTCCTAAAAAGAGTTGAAAATTCCTTCCTTTCTTTTTGAAAACAAAAATGACCTTTGTCCCCATACTTTACATTTTGCTTCCCCCTCTGTCCTCTTCGTCATCCCCCAAGTACTGTCATTTCAAGATCATCTCCCTTGTTTGCAAAAGCATCAGTGTCAATAGCCCAGGAAAGCCAAAAAGCACCCGTTTCCCCAGCTCCCCTCCCCCATGCACATACACAAGAGTCATGCCTGTTATTAATTATAAGCATTTGATAGCCTGGCCAGAGTGTGTTGAAAAGATTTGGTAAATGTGTGTGGAGGAGGGGAGAGAAGTAAGCAATCAAAGCCAGATGGCTGAAAATGAAGGAAATTCCAGGCAATTTCTGCAGCTTTGTTCTTAAATACTTTCAAAACTAAACTTTTATTCCTATGCAACAGAGAACAGCTGACTCGTACAGAATAGATAAACAGTGAAGAAAAAGCACATAGTTCCAGGAATTGGGCTCGGTTTCCCTTCTCCTCTTCTCCTTTCTCAGACCTTTCTTAGGAAAGACAAGGACTCTCAAAGATGCTTGAGAGTCCCATGTTCTGAAGCCAGAAAGAAACAAACTGGGAGTTTATAGAGCACTTGGTCTCCTTTTTATAAGGTTTTCTTTTTCCCAAAGGTGCCTGTATGTGTGTGATGAACATTTTTATGCATATTGGGAGCAAGGAATTTCCAGTTTCATCGTTTCTCACATGTCAACCTGGTCAGAATAAAAGTACTGAAAGCCCTAGACCAGGTTTATCTCCAAATATTTTGTCCCTTGCTCTCCTGAACTTTACAAGCTCCTTACATTCTGGCTGTGGGCCTGTGTCAAAGGTACAACATGGATCCACTCTCCAACCACGACCTCCTCACTTGCCTTTTCTCCTACACGCACCCCTTCTCCACAAAAGTGTACTGTTCCCCCACAGAGATCTCTAATCTGTCAACCCCCTCCAATTTTTCAATGTCATCATGCCCCATCTGGTCTCCATACCCAACCTACCTTCTCTAGACTCACAAATTCATGCCTTCAACTCCACCATCTCCATTGAACTCGACCCCCTCTCTCCCCATCCCTCTGCCAATCTCATACCACAGACCCACAACCCTGGATCACCCCCACAGTATGCTTCTTCTTGTTCTCGAGCCACACAGCGCTGCTGGTGGAAATCCAGACATCAAGCCAATCTCAAATTCATCATCACCTGTTATAACTCTGCCCTGTCCTCTGCCCAGCCACAATATTTTCCATTTTTATTGATTTCCATGTCCATTGCCCATACCAGCTATTTCAAATGTTTAACTTCCTCCTCAACCTTGGCTTGCCCCATCTCTTGCTTCTAGTGACCCAGTCACATATTTAATCGATAAAATTGAAACTATCAGGCCTAAACCCACTAATATCTCCCCTGCTCCTCTCCGGTCCCACACTCCTCCTGCCCCCTCTTTGACTCTCCCATCTTTCCCAGCAGTAACTCAAGAGAAGATTCCCTGTCTCCTTTTAATGTCTACCCTCTCCATCTCTGTCTCCAACCTCATCTCTTTGCAACTTATTGAAATACCCCCTCCCTTCTTCCCTGCCTAACCACCATCTTCAACTGCTCACTATACAGTAGCGCCTTTCCCAGTGCTTTCAAACATGCTAAAGTATCCCCTGTTCTTAAAACAACCCTAGCTTGACCCCACAACATCCTCCAGTTATTGTCCCATCTCACTCCTACCATTCTTTTCCAAAGTCACCTAACTTCCCTGTGTTTGTTTCCTCATCTGTAAAATGGGGATTCAATACCTGTTCTACCTCTGACTTAAACTGTGAGCCCCATGAGGGACAGGGACTGTGTCCAACCTGATCATCTTGTATTTACCTCAGTGCCTAGTAGAGTGCTTGGTACATAGTAAATGCCTAACAGATACCTTTAAGATGATGATGATGATGTTGCTTAGTACAGTGCTGTGCACACAGTAAGCACTCAATAAATATGTTTGAATGAATGTTGATGATGATTATTATTGTTGAAAGAGTAGTGAAGGTGAGAGCTAGAACCTCATCTGTATGCAACTTGCTTGACTGATATTTCAGTTGGACTTTTCCTGCAATTATCTCATTGTCCCTCAAAATCATGCCCAGATTGTTGAAGGGTAGAGATTGAATGTCTCCTGGGTGGGAAGGAATATGGATGTTTAAATTTCAATTAGATGTGAGAATACAATGGGATCAATCAATCAACTGTACATTCATTCATTCATTAGTATTTATTGAGTGCTTACTATGTGCACAGCACTGTACTAAGTGCTTGGAATGTACAAATTGGCAACAGCTGTATATATCCAGAGCCCACTCATGCAATGTTGTTTTCATTGGTCTTGGTCATCACCATCACCAATTTTCATTGGTCTTGGTCATCACCATCACCAGTTTTCATTGGTCTTGGTCATCACCATCACCAGCATCATTATTTGGGGACCTACTTTATACAAATAGGCATTGAGAAGAATTACTGAAGTGTAAGGTGGAATTCTTATCCTCAAGAGGCTATGTCTGTGAAGGGGGAAGTCTGTTGCCACTGAGGAACAGATGAGGCGGTGGCATAAACAGTGGCGGTTAATTTGGGAGCGGAATGACAGTACAGTCAGAACAGATACCTGCAGTCCCCTTCCTGCTCCCTCTCAGCATGTTGCCTCATCTTTCCAGTCCATCCAAACTGCTACCACATTAATCCAAGCACTTATCCTATCCCACATTGATTACTGCATCAGCCTCCTTGCTGACCTCCCTGACTTTGGTCTCTCCCCAAGTCAGTCAAACCTTCACTCTACTGCCTGGATCACCTATCTACAAAACTGTTCATTCCGTGTTTCCAGCATCTCAAGAACCACCCGTGGTTGCCATCCACATCCACATCAAACAGAAACTGCTTACCATTGATTTTAAAGCACTCAATCATCTTGCCCCCCGACCTTACCTCGCTACTCTCCTACTGTGACCCAACCCACACACTTCACTCCTCTAAAGCCAGCCTACACACTGTACCTCAGTCTCATCTATCTCTCTGCTTACCCTTCACCCATGTCCTGCCTCTGGCCTGGAATGCCCTTCCTCTTCATATCCAACAGATGGTCATTCTCCCACCCTTCAAAGTCTTACTGAAGGCCCATTTCCTCCAAGAGGCCTTCCCCGACTAAGCCCTCATTTCCTCTTCTCCCACTCCCTTGTGCGTCATCCTTACACTTGGATTTGCACCATTTATTCACCCCTTCCTCAGCCCTACAGCATTTATGAACATATCCGTAATTTATTTAGTTTCTCTTTCTCCCCTTCTAGCCTGTAAGCTCACTGTGGGTAGAAAATGTGTCTACCAACTGTGTTGTACTGTACTCTCCCAAGTGCTTAATATAGTGTTCTGCACACAGTAAGTACTCAATAAATGACATTGATTTATTCCTTTAGAATGTATTTCAATGGTGTTTGTTTCCATCCAAACCAGGGCATGAGGAAATGGTTTTAAATGGTCTTCAGGGGAGGACCCGGAAATATTTTATCCACTGAGAAAATGAGCAGTTGCAAAGGTTTTAGCAGGACTTTAGCTTTTGATGGTTACTGTCCTCTGTGGTCCAGGGTCTTCAGAATCATAAAGGGAGCCTAGGAGAGGCATGTATGCTAGGAAGATAATGGAACTCCAGTGACCTGAAAAGCAGAGTAAAAGAGAGAGGGAAACAGAGAGATGGATAAAGGTACAAAAGATGGGAGAGGGAGAGAGAATGTGAATGTAAACTGTTTGTGTCTAAAACTCTGAAGAAATAGTTCAAGAACAGTTCATCCTAATGAAAATATTATCCCTGTCAGTGTGCCAGGCCAAGGTCAACAAGATCTTGGGTTATCTGCCACAGTTGCAGAAATGAGATCTGCTGCAGAGATAGCCTTTGCTTTCCTTCATGAATCTATGTTCTTCATTTTTGCCAACATCATTCCTCTCTTCCTGCATATTGCAACATGCCCCATGCTCTCCTCAATACCCCCCTTCAACACAAACATATCTTTCTCTGGTAGCTTCCTGATGCAATGAGGGAAGAGCCCAGATAAATACTTATGTTTACACTTAGGCATGCAGTAAAGATGAATTCTTCAGCTCAATTCTTGTTCCTCTCCTCTCCCAGTCTACCTCGATACCTCTGATCTCTCTTCTTCTCTGCAGTCTTGCATCTCCTCCTGCCTCCAGGACAGCTCTACATGGATGTCCTACTAACATCTCAAAGTGAAGCATGTCCAAACTGAACTCTTCATCTTCTCTCCAAAATCCTCTCTTCCACCTAACTTGCCCATTACTGTTGACCCCTCTTCCCATCTCTCAAGCCCACAACCTTGGTATTATCCTTGACTCCTCCCTCTCTTCCCCCTCCATATTTAGTCTTTCACCAAATCATGTTGGTTCTTCCTTTACAACATTTACAGGATATGCTCCTTCCTTTCCATCCAGATGGCCAACATACTGGTCCAGACAGTTGTCCTATCCCAGTCACCTTGCTGAGCCTCCTGCCTCCAGTCTTTCCCTTCACCAGTCCATACTTCATTCCACTGCCTAGATCATTTTTCTAAAACATCATCCTGTAAACATCCCCCAGCTCCTCAAGGACCTTCAGTATTGCCCATTCCTCTCTGCAATAAGCAGAAAGTCCTGACAATTGGGTTTAGGGTACTGAATCAGCTTTCTCTCCCTCCTACTTATCCACTCTCTTCTCCCATTGCACCTCAGCTTGCACTCTTCATTTCTCTCAAGCTAACCTACACTCCATGCTTCCTTTTAGTCTCTCCCACCACGGACCTATTACTCCCACTTTCCCTCCTACCTGGAACTCTCTACCCCTTCACATCCAATGGACTACTGCTCTCTGTATCTTCAAAGTCCTTCTGAAATTACATCTTCTCCAGAAGGGCTTCCCCAATTATTTTCTAACCTCTTCATTTTACATTCCCCAAACACTTAAATATTCACAACTCCTTGTAGCACTTATGAACTTATATACTCTATTATTTCCTCCCATGTGTAATTTGCTATAGTGTCTCTCCCCAGCTATGCAAATTCTCTTGTATTCTCCCAAGTACTTGTTACAGTGCTTTGCACATAGTAGACAGCTCTTTTAAATAATAATAAGAATCATGGCATTTATCAAATGCTTACAATACACCAAGTACTGTGCTGAGCACTGTGGTGGATACACAGTACTCAGATCAGATACTACTAATTGATTGAAATATTCTTCTTGCCCCACCACTTCCCAAACTTGTACCATCCCTACTGTACTCAAAAGCAAATCTAACCAACATAGCCTGCTTGGTCCTTCACTGGCCATGACTGGTGGACTTAGCAGCACATATCCCTGGCCATTCTCTGATCTCCAGAGCGACAGATGCCTCACTCCTACTCTGACTGTTTTTCCATTGTTTTAAGATTAGAGGAAGCTCTCTTTTTGGAGGCTACTGGATCCAAGGGAGTGATCTCCCACTTGAAATTGGAAAAGTTCTGTTAAGGGCAGATGCAGGAAAATGGTGGAGTTCATTTTTCTTCCCTCTCTTCCCCAGAGTGCTCATTCCTCAGCACAGAGAGAATCAAACTTCGTATGTGCTTTTTCCATGCAACTAATTCAACTTTCCTACAAATACCAGCTGTAAATCATTCGTTCATAAAGCCCCTAACTTTTGGTCCTGACTCTCTAGGGCATTTTCTTTAACATTGAGGGGTTGGTTCAATTCAGCCATGCTCCCCTATTCACTTCTCCCGCATCTGCAACCTCTTTTAATTGAGTTGTTTTTTATAATATTTTGAACTGAAATGGAGTAAAGAGAAACAATGGCAAATCAGCTCTTCCAACTGATTATTTTTTAAAGATGGCTTTTGGCTGGTGAGTTATTAGTGAAATGAATATAGTAGGGTATAAATAGGAGATAACCAAGAGGCTCAATTTATTGTTTTAGTTCAACCTTTACTGAGGAAGATTGTAGTGATTCTCACACCTCAATTTTTTTTTGGAGGGGTAGCAATTAGATCAAAAGAATTCATTCAAATTATGGGAAATGCACAGGATGTTTTAGACCAAATTAATAGGCAAGATATAAACAAATTACTGGAACCAGATAACATCTCTCTGGTAATAACAGTTGTATTTGTTAAGCTCTTTCTTATGTACCAAGCACTGTACAAAGTTCTAGAGTAGATGCAACAGTTCTTGGTATCTTGCAAGTCCTAAAGGAACTCAGAAGGGAGTGACAGAACTCCAGACAAGAGGGTGTAACCTATCTGTACAGATGGCCACCGGAACTGAGGACTGACAGATTATAGTTGTAATTCACGGTTTTAAAAATGTGATCCCGCTGACCCTGGGAACTGCCAAATTCTACTTCCATGCCTGGCACATTGGTGGAATTTTGCAATTAACTGAGTACTCATAGGATTGGAGGGAATATTTTGTTAAGGATAGATAATTGGCTAAAATACATGGAACAAAGAAGGGAGATAATCACTATTCAGGACAGAGAAGTGCAAAGTGTAGCAATGGTTTTGTTTAACATCATAAATGGTCTGAAAGAGGAAGTAAAATTCCCAAGTTTGAAAATGACACTAAGATCTTCCAGGTAGTGAAGCTCAGTGAGTGGGCTAAAAATTGGCAGATGTGTTTACAGGAGCAAATTAGCTTATGGCTGCCAAATTATAACTTTTATGAGGGCAGGGATTGTCCTCTCCAAAGAGCTTCGTACAGTGCTCTTCACACAAGTAGGTGCTCAGTAAATACTATTAATGGATTGATTAATGGGAAAAGTTGATTATTTGTGTGATCATTGATTATTCAGTGAACAACAGCAGGCCAGAACACCAACTACAAAATAATCAAAATTACTACCTGATGAAACACTTGGAGAGTCAGTAACCTCTCAGGAAAGAGATTTTATCTCAGCCCACACACTTGACTCCTCTGATGCCAACCTCCTTGATCTGTACCTTGATTTCTTCTATCTTGCCGCCAATCTCCTGCTCACATCCTGGCTCTGGCCTGGAACATCCTCCCTCTTCATATCTGACAGATAATTACTCTCCCACTTTCGAAGCCTCATTGAAGGCACATCTCCTCCAAGAGGCCTTCCCTACTAAGCCTTCATTTCCCTCTTTTCCCATTCCCTTCTGTAACACCAACGTACTCCCCTTATTCACCACCCCAACCCCACAGCACTTACATACATATCCATAATTTATTTATTTATAATAACTCTCCCAAGCACTCAGTGCCCTGCACACAGTAAGTGCTCAATAAATATGATTGATTGATTGATATACCCTAACGTTCCCTCTAGCTACCCACTGAATACTGCTTATGTCTGGACATTAGGGTGGGTGTCAAGGAGAGCAACCATCTCACAGTTCCTCTTAGGCATCCCGGAGCCAGTATCAGAGAGGGAATATTGGCTGGTTGAGGTCATATAACCAGATACTGGGATGGCTTTCCCCATCATCTTGACCAAGAGAAGCTGGCTGCCTCCACTCAATTGGTTTGTCATGTGTGTGGGGTATTCAATTTATATACCCAACACCCTGAAAATGGGAAACCTCTTTCAGGAACTATTAACCTGATGGCTTTGAATCCTCAACCTGGAAATGAAAGTCTATGCAGCTAGCTCATTGCTAAATCCCTGATCATTACAACTTGGTGTTTGGTTTTGCTTATGACATTCACTCTTTCTAGAACCGTGTTAGTCCAGGCCTTTGCACAGAGCAGCTGCTCTGCACCGAGTCTGTCAAATGTGATGTTTGCTGGGGCATTCAGAATTACTTTAGCACCTAATCGTGTGTGGTGAAAATGTATTTTCTAAGAAATGTAGAGGAAAGAAAGGGAAAAAAAAGAACTTCAATTTGAATCCTGTTTTTAGGAAGTTAATTTCCTGACCAAGGAAGCAAGGCACTTGGAAAGGGAGGTGTGAATATTGGGAGGGAGCTATTGTACCATGTTTAGAGAGTAAGATGTGATATGGGTCAAGGAGAACTAGGGATGCCTGTAAACATTGACTGAATTATTCTTGTACACATAGTGAACCTTCCCTCCAAAGAGCTCAAATGTCATCATAAATGGAGTCACTAACCCTCATAATGCCCTAGGAAGCATAGCAAAATTGCCCTGTTGGGAAGCAGATTTTTGGATCATCCACTGAATAGAAAATCTATCCCCATCGGTGTAGGAAAATATCTGACCTTAGCTGTTCTGGGAGCCCATCTGCAGTTTAGTACTGCAGAAGAAGTTCACAGCGGTCTATTTTCTTAAGCTCCTCACACTGTATTCATTTGGCATAGCTTTCTATGGTGAAACCTGCAAACTTTTATCAGCCTTCCTGGCTTTTCCTTAGTGGAATTAGCTTCCTGGTGAGTCACCCACAGCTCCAACATCTAATCCTAAAACTATCAATCCACTTACCTCTGCATGTCCAACTAAGTCAAATAGGCAAATAGCTCTCTTCCTGGTATTAACTACTTCTCTGAGAGACCCATAATGAACCTAATAATAATCATTGTGGTATTTGTTGCAAGCTTACTATGTTTTAAGCACTGCACCAACCACTGGGGGAGATACAAGATAATCATGTCAGGCACAGTTCCTGTCTCCCATGGGGCTTACAGTGTAAGAGGGAGGGAGAACAGGTATTGAGTTCCCATTTTACAGAAGAGGAAACTGAGGCTCAGAGAAGTTAAATGACCTGCCCAATATCAGACACCAGGCAAGTGGGGGATCCAGATCCCCCGACTCGTAGGCCCTTGTTCTATTCATTCATTCATTCAATAGTATTTATTGAGCGCTTACTATGTGCAGAGCACTGTACTAAGTGCTTGGGATGAACAAGTCGGCAACAGATAGAGACAGTCCCTGCCGTTTGATGGGCTTACAGTCTAATCGGGGGAGACGGACAGACAAGAACAATGGCAATAAACAGCGTCAAGGGGAAGAACATCTCGTAAAAACAATGGCAACTAAATAGAATCAAGGCGATGTACAATTCATGTTCTATCCACTAAGCTACTCTGCTTCTCGAGTTCCTTTCTTCTTGCTTCCACCTAAAGTGGAATTGATTGACATCTATGTGTAATGGGGGAGAATCTGTCTCCTGATTTAAGTGGGGCCACCGTCCTACTAGTGAAGCAGCATGGCATAGTGGAAAGAGCATGGTTCTGGGAGTCAGAAGGACCTAAGTTCTAATCCTGGCTCTGCCACTTGTCTGCTGTGTGACCCTGGGGAAGTCACTTCACTTCTCTGTGCCTCAGTTACCTCATCTGTAAAATAGGCATTAAGGCTATTAACCCTATGTGGGACAGGGACTGTGTCCAACCTGATTATCTTGTATCTACCCCAGCAATTAGCACAGTACTTGGCACAAAGTAAGTGCTTAACAAATACCACTCTTATTATCATTATTATTACTATGTTCCACGGTACTTGGGTGTACCCCAAGCCAGTTTTGTCCCAAACCATGTGATTCAGTTCAAAGCACAAGGACTCCCTTCTATGGCAGTTCTAAGGCTGAATCACTAGTTTTCTGTACTCTTTATCCCTGGCAGCCTCCTGCTTGGAGTTTGACTCCATCTTCCGAATGCTGCTCAGCTGAAACATAAATGTAGGCACACAGTGAGCACTCCAATAAATGCGACTGATTGATTGATTCCCTACCTTTGGTACTGTGTGCTGGGCACAGGACAGCACTTGTTCCCAGAACTTGCCATGTTTCCTTTAAGCTATGTGGGTGCCAGCTCACCCATTAACCTTGGAGGTGCCAGGTCCTGGGACTGAAATGTGACAATCCCCCAAAGCAATTAAGTCCCAGGTGCATCCCCAGAACCCTACAACCATGGAAGAGAGATCCAGACTCTAGAAGTGAAGGAAGGCCAATGGAACAGTTAGACCCTCACCCATAAAACACTTTGCCTAGCGCATGAGCCGGGGGTTTGAAGCATTCAACAAAGGTTGAGTGGTCAGAAAGTATATAATGTAAAATTAATGTGGTCTGAGTCATTTGGCAAAGCACTTGCCTACCAAGTGAAACCAGGGATTGTGTCTTTAGCTCCATTGTATTTTCCCAAGCACTTAATACAGGCACTACACATGATACGTGTTCAATAAATACTTTTGATTCAATGATTTAGAAAAGAAAATACAAACTGATATAATAATAATACTAGCAGTAGCAGCAGCACCAGTGTTTAGTATGTACTTAGTGCAGTTCACTGTACTAGATGCTTGGGACATACAGAATAATGAAATGACATCTTCCCAGCCCACAAAGAGTTTAAACTCTAACAGGGAACCTGAGCCTAACCTTATGAGCTGGGAGATGAGATATTTTTGAAGGTGGGTGTCTTCCATGACACGACTAATAATTGCAGATTACATTTAGAGTTGCTGTCTTCCTAAAAACAGATTCAAATATGCTAATTCCACAATTGTATCTTATCACTTAATAACAGTGGTTCTCACCCCCTCTCCATCAATACTCCCTTTGTACTTACTTTCTTTCCTCTCTTTTGCCCTCCCTCCCACATCAAGGCCTGCAGAGAGACCTTGGAATGAATGGAAGTTTCAGCATCCTCTCAATCTAAATGGCCAGTCACAAACCATCATTTATTTTTATCAATAGCAGTATTTAGCATGTGCCTCTTGTGCTCAGAACACTGTACTAAGATCTTAGGAACATACAGCAGAAGTAAACACCAACTTCCCTGCCCTCAAGGAGCTTTCAGTCTTATTCGGGGGAGAGAAATGGACAGAAATTGTCTAACATAGAATAGATAAAAGAGTAAGACCCTAGATGCAAACAGTAATAACAAAGGGTGGAATTAAATGAATAATAAATAGATATACACACAAGGGTTGAAGTGGCTGATTAGGTGATCCATGACCATGAAGGAGGAAACTTTGTAGGAGGGCTTGGAAGGTAAATGTGCTCAATAAATACAGTTGACTGATTAGTGCAGGGATAGAACTCCATGCAGGGGGAAAGACATGAGCAGTGGATCAAAGACAACTTTCTGAACCAGAGACTTGACACATTTGCTTGACTTTCATCTCTAAATATTATTTGTGGGAAGTTTTTTCAGGAATGCCTCTTGGATGAAGTAGCTCTTTAGGAGGGCTTGAACAGTTGGGAGAGCTAATTATGAGCCTAGCTTTAACAGCATGTGGCTACAAAAAATGGTACGGGAGGCTTCAACAGCAGTTCATGACACTATATTATCTGAGAAACTCCCTTTTTGTAGAATGGTAAGGTGTAACAATTGAAGCCAAATACCTTCACTCATCCCCTCCCTAAACTGGTTTTACAATGATTATTATTATCATCATGTATAATTATCAATAGTAGCCACATTATATATTAGTCATCATTATATTATCTATCATCTCTGTGATTATCTGATCATTTATTATCCATTGTGCACAAGTTCACTTAGACATAAAGATATTATCAAGAAGTCACGCAGAATGGGAACTGTTATCCCAGTTGACTCGAAGTTTGGATGGTAAAAAAAAAGACAGGAAATCTCTACTCTGGCTCTAGTAAAAACCCACGTGCCAAATACAGAGCTTTCCTTTCTTGGAAATTGAAAGGTTTGGAAAAAGAAGTGCAGACCGTTTGTGGAAAGGGCCAGGAAAGCATCTGGGAAATTTGGTTAAAGCACTTAATGATATGAAACCCAAATATGTGAGTTCCTGATAGATCAACTATGACATAAAGGGAAATCCCTGGAAGATTTGTGATTCTATTTTTGAAAGAGGCTGTCGATCTCTACCACGCTCTCACCGCCATCGACCTTTTTCTAACTAGGGAAGTAAGTCAAATCAGAGAGAACATTATCCATTCCCTCGGATGCCCAGGGCTCTAAAAATATCCTTGCTCCCAGAACTATGGGAAATAATGGAAGATGTATCAACTCTGTTGTATTGTACTCTCCCAAGTGCTTATTAGTACAGTGGTATCCACACAGTAAGCACTCAATATAATACCACTGAAAGATTGATAGCAAAAAGTTTATCTATGCAGTTTTACTCGTTAGAGGGTTACCGTATGTCATTGTTCTTTCTGTGGACAAAATGGTGCCAGAAATCAAATGGGAGAGTGCCAGCTAGAGAATAGAAATGAGACATATTTGTCTCACACACAAAAAAAAGCCCTGCTCCATATTTAGATTCATTGCAGCTGCCTTTTTAGAGGCACAATAAAGAGGAGGTAGGTAAGAATTTGAGAAGCAGCATGGGCTAATGGAAAGAGCATAGGCCTGGCAGTCAGAGGACCTGGGTTCCAATCCAGCCTCCACCACTTGCCTGCTGCGTGACCATGGGCAAGTCACAACTTCTCTGTGCCTCAGTTACCTCATCTGTAAAATGGGGATTAAGACTGAGCCCTTTGTGGGATGTGGTCTGCATCCAACCTATCTTGTATCTACCCCAGCACTAGTACAGTGCCTGGCACATAGTATGTGCTTAACAAATAAACTTTTTTTTAAAGAAAAAAAAGAATTTGGGGTATTGCCTGCTAGCTAGTTTGGTAAATCTCCAAAGGCCTGCTCTGGAGGTGCCATGAGAAACAGTAATTATGTGGCCTAATAGAAAGAGCATAGGTTGGGGAATCAGGAGGCCTGGGTTCTAATTGTAATTCAGCCATTTGCCTGCTGTGTGACCTTAGGCAAGTCATTTAATTTCTCTGTGCTTCATTTTTCTCATCTGTAAAAAGGGGATTAAATTACCTGTTCTCTCACCCCTTAGGGTGTGAGTCCCAAGTGGGACAGGGACTGTGTCTGATCTGAGTGCATTGTTTCTACCCCAGCGCTTAGCATAGTATTTGGAATATAGTAAGCCCTTAACAAATACCACCAAATTGTAGTTTTACTAATTGAATGTGAGCATTGTAATTCATTTTTGCTTTCCCCTGTGACAGCTGAATACATCACTGGCACACTGTCAAATGAAGTGAAACCTCATATAAGTTGAAATGAACCTCCCTTGATCGAGAAGAGTGTTTCCTCCAAGAGGGAAGATCAATCAATCAATCAGTGGCATTCATTTAATGCTTACTGTGTGCTGAGCCCTGTACTGAGTGCTTGGGATAGTAAAATATAACAGAGTAGGTGGTAATATTCCTGCCCACAAGAGGATCTATAACACAATTATAGATGCTCCTTATGAAAGAATATAGTTTTTTGTGTCTTTTATTGTTGCTACTGTAGCTGTACATTTATAGAGACCCATAAGTGTGTGCCCAGTATGGTCAGAGCCAATCCCTTCACTACCTAAAGGATGAGGCGTTATATTTGGGTTTTGTTTTTTTTTTTTTACAAATTTGTTCAAAAATTGGACTTTTCTTCAGAAAAGTCCTCTTCTAATACTCTGCTTGCTCGATGCAGACAAAACCATTGGGTCATGCTTCCATAATTACAGTTTGAAGCTGGGCAAAGGAAAACAATGGATAAAGTGTTTCCCCAATGGGGCTTTTCCTATCTCTGGTATTTGATAATGCAGGGTCAAGAGAAGTGGAATCTCTGATGCAGAGGGTGATTCAGGCACTCATTGTATGAACATGCACACAGCTGCAATGCAGGCCCTTCAGAAATGAAAAAGTCTCTGTTCATGCAGGTGCTGGATATTAGAAGTAAAATTCTCCAAGTCATTATTCTCCCCTCCCAAAAGATTGGTCGTTCTTAAAATAAAATTGAGGCCTCTAACGTTGGTTTCATGTTTGACCTCATCAAAATGTAAAATCCATTTTTTTCTTAAATTCAAGTAATCTTTGGGATAGAGGGTATTGGCTTCTGTTTACTGTTCCAGGGTTATTGAAATGGACATTATTAGGCTAAAATAATGATATTCTTGAATATTTGGATTATTCCCTTAAATTATGAAAATTTATCATTTTTTGTATGCTGGCATAACTTTTCTCAATAGGGCACCATAGTTTCTTACCTCAGGGCACTCATCAGTCAAATCAGGGGCATTTATTATCTACAATGTGCAGAACACTGTACTAAGCACTTGAAAAAGTACACTAAGTGATGTTGACGGAATCTCCTGTCAACAACAATGAACAAGCCTCAGGCCCAAGACTTTGGGAGCATCCTAGTTGGCCTGAAATAGTAACTGACTTTCCAGATTGCCTATTCCACCCATTGAGGAGCTAGTTAACCTGAAGGACATGGCCTGGTGTTGCCTTATTAATCTCTAAGTAAGTAATCTGGAGGGCTTCCCTGTGACTTTCTCTTTGGGGCTCTAGTTTCTCCTTTTTACATTCAATAGTATTTATTGAGCACTTACTATGTGCAGAGCACTGTACTAAGCGCTTGGGATGAACAAGTCGGCAACAGATAGAGACAGTCCCTGCCGTTTGACGGGCTTACAGTCTAATCGGGGGAGACGGACAGACAAGAACAATGGCAATAAATAGAGTCAAGGGGAAGAACATCTTGTAAAAACAATGGCAACTAAATAGAATCAAGGCAATGTACAATTCATTAACAAAATAAATAGGGTAACGAAAATATATACAGTTGAGCGGACGAGTACAGTGCTGTGGGGATGGGAAGGGAGAGGTGGAAGAGCAGAGGGAAAAGGGGAAAATGAGGGTTTAGCTGCGGAGAGGTAAAGGGGGGATGGCAGAGGGAGTAGAGGGAGAAGAGGAGCTCAGTCTGGGAACGCCTCTTGGAGGAGGTGAGTTTTAAGTAGGGTTTTGAAGAGGGAAAGAGAATCAGTCTGGCGGAGGTGAGGAGGGAGGGCGTTCCAGGACCGCGGGAGGACGTGACCCAGGGGTCGACGGCGGGATAGGCGAGACCGAGGGACGGTGAGGAGGTGGGCGGCAGAGGAGCGGAGCGTGCGGGGTGGGTGGTAGAAAGAAAGAAGGGAGGAGAGGTAGGAAGGGGCAAGGTGATGTAGAGCCTTGAAGCCTAGAGTGAGAAGTTTTTGTTTGGAGCGGAGGTTGATAGGCAACCACTGGAGTTGTTTAAGAAGGGGAGTGACACGCCCAGATCGTTTCTGCAGGAAGATGAGCCGGGCAGCGGAGTGAAGAATAGACCGGAGCGGGGCGAGAGAGGAGGAAGGGAGATCAGAGAGAAGGCTGACACAGTAGTCTAGCCGGGATATAACGAGAGCCCGTAACAGTAAGGTAGCCGTTTGGGTGGAGAGGAAAGGGCGGATCTTGGCGATATTGTAGAGGTGAAACCGGCAGGTCTTGGTAACGGATAGGATGTGTGGGGTGAACGAGAGAGACGAGTCAAGGATGACACCGAGATTGTGGGCCTGAGAGACGGGAAGGATGGTCGCGCCATCCACGGTGATAGAGAAGTCTGGGAGAGGACCGGGTTTGGGAGGGAAAATGAGGAGCTCAGTCTTGGTCATGTTGAGTTTTAGGTGGCGGGCCGACATCCAGGTGGAGACGTGCTGGAGGCAGGAGGAGATGCGAGCCTGAAGGGAGGGGGAGAGGACAGGGGCGGAGATGTAGATCTGCGTGTCATCTGCATAGAGATGGTAGTCAAAGCCGTGAGAGCGAATGAGTTCACCGAGGGAGTGAGTGTAAATGGAGAACAGAAGAGGGCCAAGAACTGACCCTTGAGGAACTCCAACAGTTAAAGGATGGGAGGGGAAGGAGGCTCCAGCGAAGGAGACCGAGAATGACCGGCCAGAGAGGTAAGAGGAGAACCAGGAGAGGACAGAGTCCGTGAAGCCAAGGTGAGATAAGGTATGGAGGAGGAGGGGATGGTCGACAGTGTCAAAGGCAGCAGAGAGGTCAAGGAGGATTAGAATGGAGTAGGAGCCATTGGATTTGGCAAGAAGGAGGTCACGGGTGACCTTAGAGAGAGCAGTCTCGGTAGAGTGGAGGGGACGGAAGCCAGATTGGAGGGGGTCTGGGAGAGAATGGGAGTTAAGGAATTCTAAGCATCGATTGTAGACGACTCGTTCTAGGATTTTGGAAAGGAAGGGTAGTAGGGAGATAGGGCGATAACTGGAGGGGGAAGTGGGGTCGAGAGCGGGTTTTTTTAGGATGGGGGAGACGTGGGCATGTTTGAAGGCAGAGGGGAAGGAGCCCTTGGAGATTGAGTGGTTAAAAATAGAAGTTAAGGAAGGGAGGAGGGCAGGGGCGATGGTTTTAAGAAGGTGAGAGGGAATGGGGTCCGAGGCGCAGGTGGAGGGGGTGGCACTTGCGAGGAGGGAGGAGATCTCCTCTGAGGATACTGCAGGGAAGGATGGGAAAGTAGGGGAGGGGGTTGGTGGGGAGGAGGGGATAGGCGGAGGGGTGACTTTGGGGAGCTCAGACCTGATCGTGTTGATTTTCGTGAGGAAATAGGTGGCCAGATCATTGGGGGTGAGAGATGGGGGAGGGGGAGGAACAGGGGGCCTAAGGAGAGAGTTAAAGGTCCAGAACAATTGGCGGGGGTGACGGGCATGGGTGTTGATGAGGGAGGAGAAGAAGTTTTGCCTGGCGGAGGAGAGGGCAGAGTTAAGGCAGGAAAGGATAAATTTGAAGTGTGTGAGGTCGGCTTGGTGCTTGGACTTTCGCCAGCAGCGCTGAGCAGCTCGAGCATGGGAGCGTAGGAGGCAGACGGAGGAGGTGATCCAGGGCTGTGGGTTAGTGGAGCAAGAGCGGCGGAGGGAAAGGGGGGCGAGAGAGTCGAGATGAGTAGAGAGGGTGGAGTTGAGAACGGAGACCTGATCGTCGAGAGTGGGAAGAGAGGACAGGGCGGCAAAGTGAGGAGAGATGCTATTGGAAAGACGGATGGGATCGAGAGAGCGGAGGTCTCTGTGGGGCAGTAGCGAAGATTTGCAGGGGGAGGGAGTGTGAGAGATGAGGCAGGTGAGAAGGTTATGGTCAGAGAGAGGGATTTCAGAGTTGGTGAGGGAGGAGATAGTGCAGCGGTAGGAGATGACGAGATCGAGGGTGTGACCGAGTCGGTGAGTGGGCGCGGTATGGTGGAGGAGGAGGTCGGCAGAGTCAAGGTGGGATAGCAGGCGGGCGGCAGAGGAGTCGTCGGGTACATCCATATGGATGTTGAAGTCTCCGAGGATCAGAGTGGGCAGAGAGAAGGAGAGAAGGAAGGTGAGAAAGGGGTCAAGGTGGTTGAAGAAGTCGGAGGTGGGACCGGGAGGGCGGTAGATGACAGCGACAAGTAACTGGAGTGGGTGGTAGAGGCGAATGATATGAGCTTCGAAGGAGGGGAAGGAGGGGGGGGGGGGGGGGGGGATAGTGCGGAAGCGGCAACGGGGCGAGAGGAGGAAGCCGACGCCTCCTCCCTTACCGGTGAGTCTGGGGGAGTGGGAGAAGGAGAGGCCTCCGCTGGAGAGAGCGGCAGCGGAGACGGTGTCTTCGGGAGAGAGCCACGTTTCCGAAAGGGCGAGGAGGAGGAGAGAGCGAGAGAGGAAAAGGTCATGGATGAAAGGTAGCTTACCTGTAATAGAGCGGGGTTTCCAGAGGCCACACTTGAAAGTAGCTGTGGGTGCAAGGGGGGGAGGGGGGGAAGGGCGGGGGGAGGGTTTGGATGGGAAGGATGTGGCGGGGCCCTGGACGGGGAGAGGGGGATGAGGGGTAGCGGTGGGACAAGAGGACTGGGATGGGGCATGGGTGGGGAAGAGAGAAGGGGGGAGGGGTGAAGAGGGGGTTTGGTGGGGGGAAGAGTAGGGGGAGGGGGAAGAGGGGTAGCGCTGGTAAAGTGGGGTTCTAGGGTGGGAGAGGGGAGGGGGGGAGGAGACAGAGGAGAGATTGGGAAAGAGCTGAGCAAGAGAGGGGAAGGGGAAGGGGAGGATAGGAAGGGGCGGGAGGGGGGAGGGGGGGAGGAGGGACATGGTGAGGCCAGAGAGGTGGGTGGCAGCACTGACAACAATAAACAGTAATAAACGAAATCGGTAATATAGCAACATGATACAGTATGATACAATACGGTAGTGCTAATATAGCAACATGATACAGTATGATACAATATAGTCGTGTTAATAAAAGGGGCGATGATCAGGGTCGGGGGTAGACTCGATTAAGGGGCGACCTGATCAAAATTCAAAGTCTGACGACAATAAACAATAACAAGCGAGATCGCTAATATAGCAACATGCTACAGTAAGGCACACTACAATAGTGTTAATAAGCAGGCGATGACCAGGGTCGGGGGACGAGCCGACCCTACCCGATCAGACTCAAAGTCAAGCGGCCAGCGGCCGAGAGAGTCCCAGAGCTCATGACCAAATAACCCTGTGGCGGCGGGGGGGCCCTGAGGTTGTCCGGGGTGGGTGGCGGCCGTGGGCGGCGGCTAAAGTAAGGTAACATGGTGAGAACAAGGACGTCGTCGCCCGGGGTGGGGGCGGGAGAGATGAATCACCTCAAGAGGGAAGAGGGAGTGAGGCCTTCCCAAAATGGCCACCTCAGGCAGAGTGGGGGCTTCCCAAAATGGCCGCCTCGGGTGGAGTGGGGGAGCGGTTGGGGAGCACAATGTCCCCGGGCCCGAGCAGGGGGACACAATGTCCCCCGAGGACACAATGTCCTTGGGGCCGAGCAGGGGAGCACAATGTCCCCAGGATCGAGAAGGGGAGCGCAATGTCCCCGGGCCCGAGCCGGGGTGGGGGGGTGGACTGGAAGCTGGTGGCTGGGGTCTGTGGGGGCGAAGATCCTTAGTGTCGGAGTTCCCGAGCGGGGGTGCAGAGGTCCAGGTTGCGAAAGGCTGAGGCGGGCGCGGGTCCGGGCGGTCTGAGGCTCAGCTCCTTGCTGGAGGCGGAGGAAGCGCAGATGAGTCGGCGAGCGGCAGGCGAAGGGGGGCTTGTCGGGAATCGGGGCCGGGCGGGCCGAGGCTGCGCCTCAGGGGAGCAGAGATCCCGAGCCCACGAGGTAATGGCTCCAAGGGTCCGGGCGATGACAAGGCTCAGCTTCCCGGGAGAGGGGGGTGGTCTCGGCGTGGATGAGTCGGCGGTCGGCGGCCAAAAAGCCACTAAAGTCGGCGGTCGGTGGCCAACAGGCTGCTAAAGAGCTAGCCTGGAAACGGGGGGCAGGCAGCCCAAGGAACCACCGCTTGGGAGGAGAGCTCCCGAGTCCGTGTGGTGGTCGATTCAGCCCCAGGGGAGCTGAGATCCCGGGCCCATGAGGTAATGGCTCCAGGGGTCCAGGCGATGACAAGGCTCAGCTTCCCGGGAGAGGGGGGTGGTCTCGGCGTGGATGAGTCGGCGGTCGGCGGCCAAAAAGCCGCTAAAGTCGGCGGTCGGTGGCCAAAAGGCTGCTAAAGAGCTAGCCTGGAAACGGGGGGCAGGCAGCCCAAGGAACCACCGCCTGGGAGGAGAGCTCCAGAGTCCATGTGGTGGTCGATTCAGCTGGGAAAAGGGGGCCCGGCGGTCTGAGACTTACCCCCAGGGGAGCAAGGATCCATGTATCCTTCAGTTCCTCGAGAAGCCCTCTCCCCTATCCCATTCTCCCCCCAAGCTTTTATGGGATTTAAGTGCTTACTATGTGCCAGGCACCAAGTGCTGGGGTAGATAGAAGTTAATCAAGTTGATCATGTGAGGCTCACAGTCTGAATCCCCATTTTACAGATGAGGTAACTGAGGCACAGGTTTTGACCAGATTTCATCCCAAGGAAGGGGAGGATGCCCCAGATTTCCTCACAACTCAAGGCTGCTTGATGTAGAGGATTTTCAGAAAAGCCCATGGTAACCAGTGGACGAATTCGCCATCTGCCCAGGACTCACCACTGAGTGATACCCGAAGGGCATCACCAGAGGAGCTTCTTTGGCCATAGGGTGGCCTAACCTGATCCCTACTCCTAATCTTACCTCTACTGGTCACCTGCCTGCTGAAAAAATGGCCCCCGGAGTGTTATCAAGGGCAGGCCCAGTTTGAACATCAGCCTGGAGCTCATGGCCTTTCACCTCCCAGGACCCAACACAAGCTAATCTGGTCCTATGAACTCCCACTGGAGCAGCTCAGTTAATGGGAGCTGTTGCCACGGTCATCAGTATTTATTGAACGCTTACTGTAGAGAGCACTATACTAGCTGCCTGGGCGGATACAGTAGACATGTCCTCTTTAGTCAAAATTATCCCTCCCATTGCATTGAGCCTGAGCCTGGGAGGGGAAAGAGGAATTGTGCCTCTGCTTCTGAAGCCCCATAATATTTCATAGGAGTCCTCTATTCCTAACACTCCAGTATTTAATACCTACTTGTAGTAGAAATAGTAGTAGTATCATTTATTACCCTATTTATTTTGTTAATGAGGTGGACATCCCCTTGATTCTATTTATCTTGATGATGTGTTGTTTTTGTCTTGTTCTGTTTTGCTTTGCTGTCTGTCTCCCCCCTTTAGACTGTGAGCCTGTCATTGGGCAGGGATTGTCTCTATCTGTTGCCGAATTGTACATTCCAAGTGCTTAGTACAGTGCTCTGCACATAGTAAGCGCTCAATAAATACTATTGAATGAATAGTACTAGTAGTGATAGTATTTCTCAAGTGTCCACTTAGTGTGGTGCTTAATACAGAAATACAGAATAACAAAGAGGCATGTTACCTGCCCATAAGGAACACACACTCTAATGGGAGAAGACAAATGTAAAATACATTGACAAGGAATTGCCCAACCTTCCTGGAAGAAACCCAAATTCTACCAATAAAAGCTTTTCATCTTATTCTTTTCCACTCCCTTGGTCCTTTTCTTCTCAATGAGCTATCCTCTCTATAGCAGTTTTTCAAAATTTCCCTCAGCCATTCAATAACTCAGTAAATTCATGTTCCTCCCACCCCAAATGCTTTCTCCTTTTAGTCCACCAAAAACTCTCTGGTCCTTCTACCTCAGTGACTGTGCTTCAGCTGTGCCACTGGTGTCTAAAATATCAAAAGGGGTTAGGACAAGGTAAGAAGGAAAAATGTGTGTTGGTTTTGTCCCCACTGTTTGCTGGGAGGTTTAATACCCTCTGTCTAGGGCAAAGCTGAAAGTGTGAATCGACTCATATTAAAATGGGGATGAAGTCACAGGAATCCGGCTGTTCCAGTAAGACTAAATGCTGTGTGAAGCAGGAGGAGGGGGAGAGGCAGACCATGCTTAGCATATAGTAAGCACTGAGGTAGATACAAGATAATCAGATGGGACACAGTCCCTGTCCCACACTAGACACACAGTCGAAACCATGAGGCGACTGGACTCCGGCTCACCCTGCAATCCACCGTGGACAAGGGGAACCCCGCAGGTCCCAGGACTGGGCCAGAGACCATGCCTTGCCAGCTGCAGGAGTGGGAGCAACAGGACGTGGGCCAACTCTCCCCACCGCCCCCCCGCCAATCCCAAACCCCAGAGTGACCTCCATACCCTTTCTGGAGTCATGCCAAGTTGTTGAAGCAGCCGGTGCCCAACTGGCTGCCTGGCACACCTGCAGTTCTGGCCCCATGCTATGGCTTTGGGCCCCTTTTGCTCCTTGGCAGAGATGCAAGCGACAGTTGGCCCAGCTCCCATACTGCTGTGGAGCCATGAGGGGGGAAAAAGAGACCCCACTTAAAAATCATTCAAGCTGGAGAACACGCAATCTGGAATTTGTTCTCTTACCGGTGACCCTTCCAGGCAGCTCCGCTTTACTTCCTCTCTGGTCAGTGGGTAAAATGCCGAAAAACACTGCGGCCCTGCTCTACTGCTTAGTAGACACAGCAGAAAATAGTTGTTTTAAGGGAGGAAAAAGAAAGATGGGTTTTGGGGGTGAGAGCAAAACAAGACCAGGGCAGAAAGTTACATTAATTTTCTACTGGTCTATCAATCAACAAAAATAAATCAGAAAAGCTAGAAGTGTATTATCTGAACTAGTTGGACTCTAAAAGTTATTTGTAAGGTGAGGTACCTAACTGTGGCCACAGTGATCAATCTGGCCATTCTTTCCCCCACCTGAAAATGAAGACTTTTCCCTCTCTACGAATATAAAGCAGCTTCAAATTTTTCCTTTGAACATGAGCCAGAAATAGCATGTATGTAGGAAGGGGGGTGGGGACGAAAAGGAAATCTCTCTGCTTTGTTACCTGAGATGTGAAAGTTACTTCTCTACAACAAACCTAGCTTCTTTCCCATAGTATTATGGGCTGTTTTTATTGCCATTTTTCATCTTTAAAAAATGCAATGATCTATTTTTCATGCTTCATTTTCTTCCCATTTTATTTAATCTTCCTCTTATGTTTCCTAAAACCCTTTCTGCCTCTCACTGAAGTGTAATGGTTTCTAGAGCAAGGAAAAAGCATCAGGGCTTCAGCCTGTTCCCTCTCACCTACATGTCTCCACCTCTGACTTGAAGGTCACAATATGATGCAAATCAGGGCCTCTCTCAAGTTCTTTAGGCCACGGTTTGCAACTGCTTCACTGCCTGACTTGGAGAAATTTGCAAATTCTCTGCTCCATTTAGCCAGATATTCTGTAGGGAAAATACTTACCATTCTTCCAGGGACATGGTGATGATCAACAAAAGACCATTGAGCACTGAGCAAACAAGAAGCCCAATTGTTCTTCCCACAGAAGAGAGAACAGGCCGTCCTAAATCCACAGAGGCATCACGCCATGGGTTTTCGCGTGGGTAATAAAACACTTCCTTCCTGCTAGGCTGGAGTCCTAGAGTCAAACTCCATGGCCTTGTACACTCAGCAGAAATGATGGTACGTAACCAGGCTGTGGGCCTTTTGCGGGAAAGGACCAGGGGCTGGACAGTGGCCCCATGCCCCCAGCCATTCTGCCCAAAGTGGTTACTGCACTGCTCCCATAATGTACCTCCCATGTGTGCCAAAGAGACACCTCTGTTAGTTGGGTTGGATCCACGCTCCAGCTAGGCAGCAATATGGGTCCAGCAGAAAGCCTGGGAAGTGGCGATGGAAGGTACTTCTCCCCTCCATGGTCCCAGGAGTTGCAACCACTCACTCCACAGAGACACAGAGGAAAGAAGAGCATCCAACTCAAGTAGAAAAGAATATACAGCAAAGGAAGAGGGCTGCAAACAGACCGATATTTTTTATGCTCTGTTGAGATTTATAATAGAAAAACCTAAATGCTACCAAAGAAATGTATATTTAGTGTGGTTTGTTTTTTTCCAAACCCCCAAAACTGTGCTTTTATTTGGATAAAGAAATAGGCCACCTCTTCTGCAGAAGCCAAGAGTAAGGGAAAGTTCTTGTGGCATGCAAGCAGCTTAACTGTGACCTGCCAATAGAAACATTGTGCATTTATACCAATAACAAACAATGAGTTGCTGGAGGCAACTGCTATTACCATTCTGCAAGAAAAGAAACTTTGGCAACTGACATAATGAGCTCTGTATCCAAAGCCGATCCCCCAGAGAAAGTGAAAATGCCTCCCTTTAAGCACCGAATTCAAACATGTCAGACAGAGGTGTGCCAAGGGCTAAAGGGAGTTGGTGACTATTAATTCTGACTGTCACCTCTGTTGGAAAATCTGCTTTGTGACCCATCCCTAGAGGCGTTTGAAGGGAGACCACCCTCTGGCTTTGCCTAACTAGCTGCCAGCTGCCACAGTTTCTTTAGAGAACTAATAGCTGCCAGCATTTTAATCAGACTTAGAGGGCAGAGGAATTGGTTGAGGGGAAAATTTTGGTTGGCGCTACTTATCTATGCACTCCATTCCACTCGAAGTCAGCTGGCAGGGAGGCAAAGGAAACGGTGAGGGACGTGCACCAGAATCCTTGCCCCTGTGGAAAAACAACAGTCTAAATTCAAATTCCTCCAAGCGGCATTGTCCAGCTATGGATCTGTGGGTCGCTTGTGGTCCTCCGGGTCTCCGAAGACGATCCACAAATGTTCACCCCGTCCTGGTGGCCCTCTTGGACCTTGGCTCCAAACTTGTCTCCCAATTTAGCGTGGGGAAAGGCGAGGGGGAGACCCCTTTCACAGCAGTCCCAGGACCCTTTTGGGAATTGGGAAGTGGTGGGGTGGGAGAGGAGGGGTTGGCGGTGGCAGCTTCCACGGGTGCCACGGAGGCCAGAGAAAGAACCAAAAACAGTGTGGGGGCGGGGCTGAAAAGATGCTGCTAATAGGAGAGCCCCACAGCACTTATACTCTGCCATTTCCCCTCTCTGTAATTTATTTCAAAAGTCTGCCTCACCATGTAGACTGCAAGCTCTTTGTGGGCAGTCAGTCGTATTTATTGAGCACTTACTGTGTGCAGAGCACTATACTAAGCGCTTGGGAGAGTACAATATAACAGACACATTCTGTTGCCCACAAAGAGCTTACTGGCTAGAGGGGGAGACAGACATTAATGTAAATTAATAAAATTACAGATATGTACATATGTGTTGCGGGGCTGGGGGGATGGGATGAATGAATAAATACTATTGAATGAATGAATGAATGGATGAATGAATGAATGAAGAGAGCAGTCAAGGAGACAGAAGGGAGTGGGAGAAGAGGAAAGGAGGGTTTAGTCAGGGAAGGCCTCTTGGAGGAGATGTGCCTTCAATAAGGCTTTAAAGGAAGGGAGAGTAATTGTGTCCGATACGAAGAGGGAGGTCATTCCAGGCTCGAAGCAGGACGTGGGCAAGAGGATTGTGTCTACCAACCCTATTTTCAATGTACTCTCCCAAGTGCCTAAAACAGTGCTCTGCACACAGTTTGCACTCAATAAATACCATTGATTGGTTCATTGATTGAGGGACCAGAGAAGGGAAAATGGGGGCCTTCTAACGTGGAAGTGCATCCTAAGCAACATGGGGCAGCTTTGCTGGGCCAGCATGGGGAGTATCACCAAACTGTTGAGTAATTGTGGCTGTTTTGTTTTTTAATATTTTTGAGAAGATTTCTTTTTACAGTTTGTGATATAAAACTTTAATATCCCCCCCACACCTATTAAGCTCTGTTGCTTCCCCCTAACCGTAATTTATTTTAGTGTGTGCCTCCCCTGCTAGACTGTGGGCAAGAACTGTGTCTATTAACTCTTCAGTATTCTCCCAAGCTCTTAATACGGTGCTCTGAACAGAGAAAGCACTCAATAAAGTCTATTGATTGACTGATGTCATGATCTTATGTTTTGAAATACTTTAGCAAAGAATAAACAATTGTTTGGTGATTAACATTACAGTATGTAGCAGAGAAAGTGATTCTGGAATAGAGCCTAATTTATGACATTTACATTTATAGATAAACATATTCAACAGTACAGCTACATTTTCAAGGATCATAGCCCAGTTATTTTGGGGGGTATGCCCATAGAGAGAGATCATGCTGCTGCCTTTTGCAATTCAAGTAGCACACAATTGACTGTGTCCTTCAATAGCTTTTCTGAGATTCTAATTAGAGTCTTGCTGGCACTGGAAGTTACCGTGGTCATGTTTACTGCCCTAGCTATATCATCATCAATCACAGTCCCCTGTCCAGATTACTCTGTGTGACTTTCTAAATGGTTAGTTTACTCCCTGAATAACTGTAGGGTGCAGGAAGAACTGGGTATAGTTAGCACCATTTTTGCAGTCTATATGCAAACTGGAAGAGGAGAGAGGCATCAATTTTCCTGCTTTGAGTGGGTTCATTGTTTGGCCCAGAGCCAAGAATGTGTCTTACTTGTAGATAACACCAGGTTTTGTTGATCTCCTTTCTTGACAATGTAATTTGCTTTTATCAGTGAATGAGTGGGAAGGTGTGTGAGTCCAGACACAGCTCTATTCATACACTGCACTGTTATTACCCCTGAAACATCTATTTCTGCAAAACCCCTTCTGGCTAATTTCTGCCCAGGGTTTTGAGGTGTTGGAGAATAGCGTAACCTGTAATTGTTCAAGTAGATTTCTCTGAAGGCAGTTCCTTGATAACCCAGGCATGCAGTAAGATGTCTAAAGAATTTGGCCCACCATGCAAATTAGCACTTTCCTAAAGAAAATTAAGCTTTAAACATAAAGAAATTTTCATCAATTTGGGCTCTCCTTCCTGTTCCCCATGGCTAGAGGCTTTCATCAAGATCTGTTTCTGGGGAAATCTCTTGAGTAATTGCAGACAGATGTTTGTGTTTTCTTGATCTACTGCTGTGAAAGTAGGAGGACCCAATAGCTGAAGGAGGAGAGGTGAGAGTGGAAAAAGCAAGCAGGGCCAGTGTTAGCAACTGATAAATACGAGCTCAAATACCTTATAGGTGCTATCTTCAAGTGGGCTTGCTATCTATTTAGTGTGGCTGGTAGAGTGATGGAGGAGCCAGTCATTTTTGTGTTCTACAGTACATCCTGCTGGTTGAGTCTACAGTGCTCTGCACACAGCAGAGAAGCAGCATGGGATGTGGGGAAGCAGCATGGTCTAGTGGAAAGAGCACGGACCTGGGACTCAGAGGACCTGAGTTCTAATCCTGTCTCCACCACTTAGTGCTGTGTGACCTTGAGCAAGTTGCTTAAGTTTCTCTGTGTCTAAATTACCTCATCTGTAAAATGGGGATTAAGACTGTGAGTGCCACGTGGGACATGATTTATGTCTAAGCTTGTATCTACCCCAGCACATAGTCCAGTGACTGGCACATAGTAAGCGTTTAACAAATACCATTTTAAAAAAAAGTAAGTGCTCAATAAATACCATGGATCGAGTGATTGTGCCTAGACAAGATTCAAGAAGCCAAATGAACACGCTGTTGTTGTTTTTTTCCTTACCCCAGGCTTAACTTTCTAGCATCATCAGTTAGCTGTCATCTTCCAACTTTTAACCTGAACACGTTGACTTTTTCCTTGTCTCATTCCCGAAACAGACTCAACAGGGAAAATCCCTAGAGTCATTTGTTTAGTGTCCATCAGCTCATTATAACCACACTTAACAAAAAGTAGCCATTCAGCTCTGGCAGATTCATGCACTCATCTCATTTCTATGTTTAACTGGTAGCTTCAGATAGTGAGACTCATCTCTTTCCCCTCAAGAGAACTGATTTATTTAGCAGCTTTCACTTCTGTTACATTATCCAGCCATAGCCAGCAATGATATTTATACATAAGACAGAGACAGCATTATGCTATAATAGAAGCTTGATGGGACTTGGAACCAAAGACCCTTCATTCTGAAGCCAAAGAAAAATAAGCAGAGATTTTTCTGCCTCTCTAAGAATGGGAGACAGAGAGGTGTGTAAGCATGCCTGGTCTGAGCACATTACTAAATATTATCAGCTTGAAGCCCTTATGTGGTAATCCCAGCTCTAAACCTTAGTTCTGGAGCATTTGTGGGTTCATCACTTCAGCTCCTCCTGAGTTCCAGAACAGTGGAGAATGCTGATCTAAACACTGGTGAGCGGAAACACAAAACACTCAAAATAAATGGTAACACAGTGAAGTGAAAGAACAAAGTATATTTTGGTTGGGCAAATAGGACAGAAGAGCAGAGCAAGCACATTCCACCGATCGGCATCAATGCGGTAACTAAACTATTGAACCTGGGAAAGTAGTCAAATGTAGCTCCCAGCTGGTATTGTTAGGGAGATGTCACCAGTTGGCTGAGCTGCACAACCTGCTCAACCAGGACCACCCCCCCCCCCCACCTGTAGGCAAATACAGACACTTTCAGAACTTTATGCTGTTTTAATGAGCTGTGATTGAAAAAAGGGCACCATCATTACCTATGCTTTGGTCCAGAAATTCTGGAGGATGCCCCCCTCCCTTTCTACGGGGATCAACTAAAGGTGCTCATGATTCTAGCTGGAGTTTCTAGCCCTTGACAGACAACGATATTGTAATGACAAGATTTGAAAGGTTATTTTGAGTGACCATTGTGGGCAGGGAAAGTGTCTGTTTATTGTAACATTGTGCTCTCCCAAGTACTTAGTACAGAGCTTTGCAAACAGTAAGAACTCAATAAATATGATTGAATGAATGAATTTCCTTTTACTCCCTTCTATCACTATAGGTGGGAAATTGGGAAATGGAGCCCATGTAGTCTAACCTGTGGGGTCGGCCTACAGACCCGGGATGTCTTCTGCTCCCACCTCTTGTCAAGAGAGATGAATGAGTCTGTGGTCCTGGCTGATGAGCTGTGCCGCAAACCCAAGCCCTCCCTCGTCCAAGCTTGCAATCGTTTCAACTGTCCACCTGATTGGTATCCTGCTGAATGGCAGAAGGTAAGAGCAAACTGATTTTGTGGCAAGATATAACTGTTGTTAGGCAGGTGTTATTAGTGGTATTGGATATGATACTGACAGTGTGCACCATGGCTGCATCGCTCCTTAACGAACTCCTTTGCAAAGTGTTTCTTCCAGGTTTTCCTAGACATTCTCAGTTGGACACCCCCTGCTTATATGTGTATGTATACACTTCACCTTTTAGCCCTGTAAATGTGGGGCACGCATGGCTGTACATATACAGGAAGGGTTGCTCCAAGGCCTGCAGTTAAATGGTTCATATGTCTAGCTATGCAGTGTAGGGAAGTTAAAATGTTTGATTCATCCATATTTTGTAGTTTCAAGGAAAACTCAGGTTATATGGTCTGGGAGTGAGGCCACCAGGACTCAAGCCCCAGCTCTGTCACAGGTCTGCTGTGTGACCTTGAGCAAGTTACATAATCTTTCTGGCCCTCAGTTTCTTCATCTGTAAAACGGAGAAACTAGCGTAAATAAATGGCTCACCCAATTTCACCTTGCAAACCAGTGGATAGAACTTGGACTGAAAGTATTTTAAGAGAGCCCTAGGACCCCATATGTGCTTGGTCTCCAGGGCCAATTTCTTTCACCATTTGGGAAGAAAGGTATTCTTTGAACTAATTATAAGCTCTGTTGAGCAATGCCAGTTACAGATCATGTGATGTCAAGTGCTAAGAAAGGAAGTCTGGCTAAGTCTGCATTAATCAGTGGTATTTTCTGAGCACTTATTGTGCAGAGCATTGTACTAAGCACTTGGGAGAGTGCAGTACAACAGAGTTGGAAGACCTGTTCCCTGCTTACAATGAACTTACAGTCTAGAGAAAACCCAAGGCCAGTTTTTTGTTTTGTTTTTAAAATTGCCCAGTGCATATTTCTTAATAGCCCCCATTAGGCATTTAATGAGAGAATAATTTACAACTTGTATGTTTTGGCACAGTTCATCATCGAAAGGCTTTAGATTGAATCCATGGCAAGAAATTGGGATTTTCTTTCCCTGTTAAAGTCCGCAGTCCTTTGTGCCAGATGATAAATCTAGGTGTCCACCTGATTGACAGCTGTTGCCTAAGGGGGCTCACCTTTCCCCCCCATCGCCCCCCCTGCCAGCCTTTCTGGACTCTGACATTTACCCTGAGGTCCCCTAAGCATCAGCGGGGTAGGTGGCTGGAAAAGTCCTCAGTGCTACTTGCCAATTTGGGTGCCAATGTTGACTTCCAAATTCCTGGACAAATTCTTAGGTGAGAGTATTTAACTTTAGCTTGACCCTAAAGGTTCAAGCAGATTTGGGTCCCCTGCAAAATATGCCTGATCCCATACAAGCTTAGTCAATAGGCATGCAAGAGGATAGTATAAGGAAGACAGTAGCTGTTGAGTAATTCCTGGTTAATTGGTTGTTCTTGCAGTACACTAGTTAGTAAGAGTGTTGACATTCTCCTATTCACACCCGAGCTGTTAACAACACACTTGTTTCTTCAGGCTTCTCACTTCTCAGCATTCCTAGCTGGAAAGAAAGAACCTGGTTTGTCATTCACATGTACATTTTCCTTTCCATTTATCATGACCCATGATCATGACCCAGAAAGAAGATTTCTAATCCTTCAACACCTAGTCTATAGCCCCTTTATTTTACTTTTATTAGTAGTCTATTTATTTACTGTAGAAAGATATATTATACACTCTATTTCCATAACTGAGGGAATCAAAAATTGCATTTAAGATGTAGCAGTTGGTTGCCTTGGTGAATGCTGAACTGTCTCTCGACAGAAGTCACATTCAGCTGGGCACCAAGTGTTGTCATTGCAATCTGTGTTTGTTTTTCCACCTAGGAAAAGAGGCATAAATCATGTGCTTCACCATCTGTCAAATATTAATGTTACTTCCTTCATGCTCTACAATGAATTATTTTCATTGCTGAGGCCAGATGTATCTGACTTTTGCATATGCTTGGGAACTCCAAAACATTTATTTTTTAATAAATAGATCTTCAGCTTTCACTTTTGTTATTGGTAGACATATGTGTGTGTGTGTTTCTTGGTTCTGCTCCCTTCCAATTTAGTGCTTTCATTTCTTCTCCTCTGGTTTGGTACCTGCTCTATCTTTTATTTCCTAATCAACATTCATTTACCTCTCTTTGGTATCTTAGAGAAGCAGCGTGGCTCAGTGGAAAGAACACGGACTTGGGAGTCAGAGATCGTAGGTTCTAATCCCGACCGCCACTTAGCTGTGTGATTTTGGGCAAGTCACTTAACTTCTCTATGCCTCAGTTACCTCATCTGGAAAATGGGGATTAAAACTGTGAGCCCCACATGAGACAACCTGATTAGCTTGTATCTACCCAGCACTTAGAACAGTGCTTGGCACATAGTAAGCGCTTAACAAATATCAAATTATTATTATCTTTTTGCATCTCAGCCCCAATATTTCAAAGATGCTCTAGGCTGTGTTTTTTTCAAACATGAAATATTTAGGACATCAAGCTTCTTTGCAAGGGGGTCACTCAAATAAAACAATAATAATCCAAAATCCTTTTACAGTCTACTGTGGGGATTATGTTGAGGAGAATTGCAGGTCATCTTTCATTTAACAATTTCAGAGTTCCGGATTACCTAAGTGTTTCTTTGGAGCTCCAACAATCAGCATTTTCATGCACTACTTGTTTGTACATCCAGTCAGCCCACCTGGTCAGTCATGAATGATTTGCGTTAGCTGGGGAGGGATGTTCCTTTTTCTTAGGGGTAATTATTGGAGAAAGGTAATTATTAGGACGTCCATTTCCCTGCCATTCTCCCTCCCATCCTCCACACCTAGATTTAAATGGAAAGAAAAAAGAGGAGAGTGATAATGGTAGTGAGAAATGTAACAGAAATCCCTTTAAACTCTGCTATTGTTTCACAGAAAGCATTATATCCATTGAACATGCCTACCCGTATTGCCTACATCTGCCTGGAGATCAAAATAACCTCTTCTCTTTGCTTATACTGATTATTTGCCATTTCCTGTGAAGCCTTTTACCAGAGTAGAGCTCAGAAAGTTTGCTCTTCAGAACAGATATGTGAAAGAATCCCTTCTGTTTAGTTTATGGGAAGATAAAGTTTTGATGACTTAACTGCAAATGTTTAAGAATTATGTTTCCATTTCCTAGATTTTTTTTTTTAAAAAATTGGTCAGGATGAGACATAGCCCTAAAGTTCTTGGCAGATAAATTTCGGATAGTCATCACTGTTCTGAGTGACTAAAATATAAATCTAGAGAAGTTAGTAACTAACGTTGGAGACTATCGTATTTATTTAAAATGTTCCATCCTAGAGATAAGTCCATTAGGATGTTTATCTTGTTTTAAAATCTGTTTTTACAAAGAGCAATAAATATCTGCTCAAAAGAGATCAAAAGTTAAATGTCACATTAGTAAATTTTCATTTAGGGTTTTTGTTTTTCCTCTTCCTCCAGTCTGGAAATTATAATCAGCCTGGCCATTTTTAACTTGCTTTGGATGAACACAACACTGTAATAATAATAATAATAATAATGGTATTTGTTAAGCGCTTACTATGTGCCAAGAACTGTTCTAAGTGCTGGGGTAGATACAAGGTAATCAGGTTGTCCCACATGGTGCTCACAGTCCCAATCTCCATTTTACAGATGAGGTAACGGAGGCAAAGAGAAGTTAAGTGGCTTGCCCAAGGTCACACAGCAGACAAGTGACGGAGCCAGGATTAGATCCCATGTCCTCTGCCTCCCAAGCCCGTGCTCTTTCCACTGAGCCACACTGTACTAAACTTTCACTAGGTTTGCTAAAAGACCCTAATAGAGATAATGATAATAACACCATGACTGTAATAATTCCAAAACTGAAACCTCAGAAAAATCTTGAGAGACATGAAAAATGCAAGTTCCCAGACATAGTGTATAGCTTTCACATGTTTCCCTTGCTATTTAGCCATTATTTTTCTTTTTAAATGAATGTCCTACCTACCTCAACCATAGAGTGAACTAAATCTGACAGCTATTGTTTCTGTTATTGTTGAGTGGTTCTTGGTGTTGGACAGGGGTTCAAAGATGGTGCTTCTGATGCTGAGCTTCTCTCCCTATACATTGTGGCTAAAAAGGCCAATGTGCAACCAGCAGTCCCTTTCCTTACGGCACATACTAAGGAGTAGCATTTGCTATCTGCAGTGTGCTTACAGTGATTGAATGTGCCAGGCTAGTCTACCTATTGCTGCCACCTCCTAGTCGTGGTAGTTTTAGAGAAGCAGCGTGGCTCAGTGGAAAGAGCCCGGGCTTTGGAGTCAGAGGTTATGGGTTCAAATCCCCACTCAGCCGCTTGTCAGCTGTGTGACTTTGGGCAAGTCACTTAACTTCTCTGTGCCTCAGTTACCTCATCTGTAAAATGGAGATTAAGACTTTGAGCCTCACGTGGGACAACCTGATCACCTTGTATCCCCCCAGTGCTTAGAACAGTGCTTCGCACATAGTAAGTGCTTAACAAATAGCACCATTGTTATTATTAAGGGAATGCACTGTACTGCAGTGTTCTCTGTCCCTAGTAGTCACTCAACAAAGACCTTGGGAAGGGAATGAGCCTACCAACTGTGTTGTACTGTACTTCCCCAAGTGCTTAGTACAGTGCTTTGCACACAGTAAGTGCTCAATAAATACCATTGAGTGATTGATTAATTGACCATTGCTTGGTTGATGACTTTGTTCTGCAAATAAATTGATTTCAAAGAGAGGGAAGATGTAATTGGGGAATTCCTAATTTTCCTTCTTGTCCCATTTCCTTTCACTCTTTGCTGGGCAAATGTAAGCAGTAAGAATCTAAAGGCAACACATGCTCCTTCCATATCCTCAGACTCACTTCATCTCTTCCTCAGTGTTCACAGACTTGCGGTGGTGGCGTTCAGAGACGAGAAGTTCTTTGCAAACAGCGCATGGCTGATGGAAGCTTCCTGGAATTACCAGACACCTTCTGCTCTGCTTCAAGGCTGGTCTCCGAGCAGGCCTGTAAGAACGAAGACTGTCCCAGTGAGTGGCTTCTTTCTGAATGGACCCAGGTATGCTTGGAAGGACTGAGCTGTGCAGTCTTAAAGAGACATTCAGAAATCCCGTTCCTGCAGCAATTTATAACATTTTGGGACTGGGTTTTTAACGGGGCTGTAGGCCACAAGCCTTCGTCTAACTGTGTCTATTAGGAAACAAAACTGTTCCTGTAGTATAAATTAGGGTAATGCAAAGGGTTTCCACCTTCTACTTAGAAAAGTCAAAACCTTTCCTGTTCTCTTCGCCTAAATTACTAATAAAGAACATGATTTATTTGGAGGAAAAAGCCAAGGAAAACCTGTCCATGTACTGTCAGTTCCATGGATTCAGAACTTCAACAATTTCCTAGCCAGAGGTCATTTTTTCCCACTTCCCTATATTTTGGGGTGGATTGCATTATCACTGCCATGTAAATTTTAACATCACATTGTTTACCTCCACTCCCCAAGTTCTGTAGAATTTTGCAAATGAATCATTGGCTCCACTGGCAGAATGGCAATCAAGTGTCAGGCTGAGCAAATTTGACTAAATCTGCCTGTGCCTTAACAGCACTAAGAATATTTGACATGATAACCAGCAAATAGAAAGGGGGACTGACTGCTAAACTCAATTTCAGTTAAAATGTGCATCTGGGGAAACAAGGTCACCCCCGACCCCAGCTGCATATGAGTATTGTGGCCTACCCTCAGTTGATCTCTGGTTCTCATTTTCTGACTCTCAGGTTCAGGGGCTGGCCAAGGAATCGCTCCTCGGGATTAGAAATGACTCCTTTTCTGAGCCAGAAAGGATGCTTTTTAGCCCACCTCCAATCTGTACTCAGAGGGGCAATGCCTGGATTCTATTTTCTGACCCGAGGAAGGGGACACATGCCCCAGACTCCCTTCTCAGGATAGGAAAACAGAAACTAGGTACCCCTCTCCTCTCTTGGAATCCACTTTGTGCTCTGATTTCGGGGCCGGAGGGGGTTCCAAGAGAGTTTCTGTTTTCCTACCCCGAGAAGGGAAACCTGGCATGTATCCCCCTCCTTGGGTCAGAAACTAGATAGAATCCAGGCATCTGCCCACCCCCCATCCCGAGTACGGATTGGAGCTGGGTCTCATTTGTGACTCTGGAATGGGTTCCCAAGGGAGGGGCCAGTCCCTGAACCTCTCCCTTGAGTCAGAAAATGAGAAGTACTGATGCTCTGGCAGACTATTCAGATCCACTGCATCGCTGATGGACACATACACTTAGTTATATTGTATTTTTTGTTCATTTGTTTGTTTATGGTATTTGTTAAGCACTCACTATTGCCAGGCACCGTACTAAGTGCTGAGGTACGTTCAAGCCAGTCAGGTTAGACACAGTGTCCCACGTGGGACTCACAACTTTAACCCCCATTTTACAGACACCACAATTCAACACAAAAGGGCGGTAGAATTGTGTTCTACTCAATCAGCAGCTGTTTTTCTGGAGTACTAATAATGATGATAAATGGGGTATTTGTCAAGCACTTATGACATGCCAAGAACTGCACTAAACATTGGGGTAGAGACAAGATAATCAGATCCAACACAGTCTGTGTCTCAACTGGAGCTCACAGGTCTAAGGAAAGGGAGAACAGGTATTTCATCACCATTTTACAAGTGAGGAAACTGAGGCACAGAGAAGTTAAGTGGTTTGCCCATGTTCATTCAGCACTTAAGTGGCAGTGCTGGGATTAGAACCCAGGTCTCTGGACATCCAGGCTCCTGCTCTTTCCACAAGCCACCCAACTTTTCTACTTCTAGCAGTAATAATAATGGTACTTGTTAAGTGCTTACTATGTGTCAAATACTGTTCTAAACGCTGGAGATGATACAAGTTAATCAGGTTGGACACGGTCCCTGTCCCACATGGAGCTCAAACTCTTGTCCCCATTTTACAGATGAGGTAACTGAGGCACAGAGAAGTGAAGTGACTTTCCCAAGGTCACACAGCAGTATCTGGCAGAGCCGGAATTAGAGCTAGGTCCTTCTGACTCCCAGTGCACGTCACTCCATTGCCTGTCCTCCTGATTCTGGGGGTTGTCCCTTAACCTCCCATCCCCCACTTCATCCTGCAGCAGCAGGATAGGAGGACAGGACCGGGCATTGGAAAAGTGCAGAATTCTTTCCATCCCCAGCTTGCTGCTGCTGGGATTCCCAAGCAGGTTTGAAGGTAGGACTAATGGTGAGTGGCTCAAAAACATTGGTCCTATCTGAACATTTAAAGATCGATTGATGCCTGATGTTGGGTTTTCCCCACTGCAGATTCTGGGGAAAAAAGGGAATTTTTTTACAGGAAAATTCTCTTCAAAAAAATACACTGTGCCTAGACAGAGACAGTCATTACCTCAAGGTGAGGGTAGTCAGGAGGACTGAACAAAGGGAATTGCAAGATATGTGATGATTGCTGGGGCCTAGTAGCTTGCTTTCTCTTGTCATTGGTGACCAAGGCATAAGGCAGCGAGAAGCAGCATGGCCTAGTGGAAAGAGTATGCACCTGGGAATTAGAAGACCTGGGTTCTAATCCCAGTTCTGCCACTTGCCTGTTGTGTGACCCTGGGCAAGTCATTTAACTTCTCTGTGCCTCAGTTTCCTCAGCTGTCAAGTGGGAATTCAATACCTGTTCTTCCTACATAGCCTGATTAACTAGTACCTACCTCAGCATTTAGAACAGGGCTTGACACATAGTAAGTGCTTAACAAATACTATAAGAATAATAAAAGCAATTAGAAGGCAGTTAATCACCTGTACTCTAAAGTGGGAAACTGCTCCTGTAAATTGGAAAGCTGTCCTTCCAAAAATTGGGCCCCAATAGTCAAAAGGACAAATTCATTTCTTTGCTTTAGTCTAATAGCATCTGTAATGGGGCCTACCAAGGGTGCTCTAGTTGAGGTTTTCCCACACTGCCAAGGAAACTCTAGTTTCCAAGGATTTATAATTTGGCTATAAAATATCTGTCTGAGGCAACATCATTCCCAAGCTTCTCTGCTTCAGAAGGAATGAGTATGCCTTTCACATTTTAGAAATGATTTGGGCTGGGTTGTTTGCTGAGGGTAAAGGGAAAAAATGTGTGGGTGTGCTGGTAGCAACATTTTCAGCAGGAATGCTGCTTTTTGGAACGGCTTAATAAGTACAGATCCATAACATTCTTGAAAGTTAGGAAAAAAGTGTGCTAGAAAGAAGCAAAGCTACATTTGGGTTTGGCTCTGTGTAGGACTTTTGCTCCTTTGGCTTATTAAAAAGGGGGTTATATTTTCAACACTACATGCATGGTGTCAGGTTTGGATCAGAAAAACTTGGGGGCTCATTAATTGATATCTCAGAACCAGGGGTGTCATAACATTTGAGAGACCCAGAAAAAATACATCCAAGCAAAAAATAAAAAAATAAATAAATCTGCCACAGGAAGTTGGAAAGAGACGAGAATGGTGGGGAGGTTAGAATGATTAGAATAGAGTGAAATTCTACCAGGACAATTTTCTCTCATTCTCCTGCCTGGCTCCTTCCTGATTGGTGGGAAACCATCATAGGAGAGGAGAAAAGGACAGGAAATACTCGCTGAAAATAATGCCTGGCTAGACCCAGGGCCACTGCACCAAAGTGCAGACTCACCCTGATTGGGACACCTCTGGCTGAGTTATTTTAGAGGTTTCATTTTCCAAAAAGCTGCTGACCACGTGCAGGCTGTTCTTTGCCAAAATAATTTTAGTACGTTTGGAGTTGGCCTCCCCGATTCATGGAAGTTCCAAAGGTTCAGGAAGAGCTAGGATATCATGGAATCAGTTCACTTAAATGGTAACCGGAGCCATCAGAAAATATTCCTGGTGGCATCCAGAAATGCTGGATGTTGGCTCTGTCCTCAGAACCGCTGCTTTTTTGGCCTTCCAGCTCAGCGAAAATGTTTCATCCTCTCTCAAGAGACTTCATACGGCCCTGGCAAAATGATGGCTTTGATTATACAATACGCCTTTTCCACGTCTGAGTATGAGGGCTAGATTTCCTGATTCAGAGACTCTTTCTGAGGAGAGAATGAAACCTGGGTCTCTCTTCACATTGCATCTGAAATTGCTGCTGAGTGTCTTGTTAAGGAAAATATTTGGGGGTTTTGATTTTTTGCCACCAAAGGCCACATTCCATTTCTTTATAATGAGCCATTTATTTCTGAGGGAGTCATTACTAAGAAAACATTTAAACCAAATTTAAAATGTCATCTGCTTTTGGAGGCTGCCCTTTGAGAAAACAAAAAGACAGACTGAACCTATTTTCAATCTTTTTCTTTCCGAATCGCTTGCATCAAAACAGGCAGGGTAGCTTGATGGCACCTCAAATCCCCGTGAATTAAAAGTAACTAAAAAAAAAAAAAGACATCTGAAAAAATTCAGACAGTGAAGATTTATAAATGAACATTTTCCTTCCCTGGTTTGAATTAATTCATAACATTTCCTTGCTGCCAGAAAGTGAAAGGTAGTGAGGTGTATTAGAGTGGGTCTAGTTAGTTGTTTCTGAAGAGCAACTGCTCAAATGGGATTGTGCGACTGGAACACCTAGTGGTCCCAGGAGAGTTCTTTTTCTCGACACCGTTCACCATTCAAACAGATTAAGATCAGATTGTGTTTCACTTTAGGCCCAAGTCCCACCCTCCATTACACGGTCAGTGTTTTCTGGCTCCTGAAGTGATCTCTTGGCATGGGTCTTCTCAAGGGCCCAATAAATCACATTCTCCAAGTTTACATTGAGTTTTTCTCCTGTGACATTGTGTTCAGTGTTCAGTGACCTGTGGCGAGGGTACCCAGACCCGAAATGCCATTTGCAGGAAGATGCTGAAAAACGGAGACTCCATCATCATCAATTCCTCCTCATGTCCGGCTTTATCCTTCTCCTCGTCGGTTCGGCCCTGCATGTTGGCAGCTTGTGCAAGTGAGTACCACAAGTAGCCCGGAGGAGGAGGGGAGTCTGGGATTCAGTGAGCTTCAACTCCTTGGACTAGCAGCAGTGAGTGGCTAATGGGCCAGGGTGCTGCCAGCCAAAATGAGGCCAAAGTTCCTTTTACCCACTCAGCTCAGAGAAGGAAAAGGAGCCTTGATCTCTGGAATGCAGGCAGAGTTCTCTTCCCTGGCAGAACAGTTTGCAAGGGCTGGAGGAAAGCTCATTTGTCTGGCACATAGAGAACTGGAAGCTGGAGGTGGCATACAACTAATGAAGTCCAATATTATCCCTCCCCCACACACGCCCCTTGGGGTTTTAAACCTACTCTAAACAGATTTGTTCTGTTTAATATTAATCCCCAAGGTTGTAACACTCTCCCTCTCGCCCCTGGAAGTGTTAAGGCCCCGGTGCTTTGCTGGACCCAAATGGTAAATATTTAACAAGGGGAACTCTCCTTCCTTTTTGTTCTCTCCTTCTGTTTATTAAGCTAAATTCTTTGTTTAAATGCTTTTAATGAGGGGAACTGCATTTCCCTCAGGTTGCCCCCTCAACCTGAGACCTCTGAGCTTGGGTTTCTAATGCCATCAAGCCACAGCAGGGTGACAGGCGGGCCGCTCCTTGCACCTTGTTATTCCTTGCCTTTTTGATGGTGGAAGCTTGATGTGCTACAGCTGGGAGCCGGTTGCTCCTATAAAATGTAATGGGCAAAGTTACCGCTTGGGCCAAAATGAACTGCTTGAGTTTTTCCTCTTCTGCTTTTGCCCTCTCCTGCCGCCAACCCAACCCAACCCAGCCCAGACTAGCCCCCTGGCCCCTCTTAAGACATTGCTTTGTCTGTGACCATTATTCACGATTGTAGGGCCTGGCCGGCCAGCTCAGAGACAAAGTCCTCACATCGTGGCCCTGAGAAAAGTGTACATCCAGCTGCGGAAGCAGAAGAAGCTGCACTTTGCCATTGGGGGGTTTGCTTACCTGCTGCCGAAGACCTCCGTCCTCCTCCGCTGCCCCACCCGGAGGTTCCGCAAGCCCCTCATCACCTGGGAGAAGGATGGCCGTCACCTCATCAGCTCGGCTCACGTCACAGTGGCCCCTTACGGCTACCTGAAGATCCACCGCCTCAAGCCCTCAGATGAGGGCACCTATGCCTGTTTGGCAGGACCAGCCCAGGAGCAGTTTGTGGTCAAGCTCATCGGAGGTAGCCGCAAGTTCCTTGCCAGGCCCTCAGGGCCCAGGAGGGAAGAGCAGGTCCTGGCCAGGAGAAAGGTGGGGCCGAATGAGGCCCTGCGCACCCAGGACAAGCACCAGAATTGGATCGTCTTCAACGGCAGCAAGGCTGAGAAGCGGGGGCTGCAGGTGGACCCCGGGAGTCGCTACGATGACATTGTCTCGCAGCTATTGGAGCAGCAGGGCTGGCCCGGGGACCTCTCTGCTTCCTGGGAGATCCAGGACTCCACTGAGAGGAACACCTCCTCAGAAGAGGACCAAAGCCCAGAGCACCCCTTGCTTCCTCTCCCGTTCACGATTGTGACAGAGCAGAGCCGCCTGGACGATATCCTCGGGAACCTCTCTCAACAACCAGAAGAGCTCCGGGAGCTCTACGGGAAGCAGCTGGTGGCTCAGTTGGCCCAGGACATCTTCAGGAGCCACCTAGACCACCAGGGCTCCCTCCTCAAGCCCGCAGAGAGGAGGACCCACCCGGTGGAGTTCCTCCCACCAAAACACGTGTCTGGGTTCAGCAGCTCCTTGAGGACCTTATCACCCCCCGCCACGGGGGAGGCAGGAAACGGCCCTCGCCGACCCCCTCGGAAGCCAACCATCCTGAGGAAAATCTCTGCGGCCCAGCAGCTGTCAGCTTCTGAGGTGGTCACGCACCTCGGGCAGACGGTCGCCCTTGCGAGTGGGACATTGAGCGTGCTTCTGCACTGCGAGGCGGTGGGGAATCCAAAGCCCACCATCAGCTGGGCAAGAAATGGAGAAGAAGTGCAGTTCGGAGACAGGTAAGAGCAAATACGTCTGCTTTTCCAGCAGTGTTGGTATGCAGTGGGTGGGAGAGCGGAAAGTGGCGATGTGATTCTCACCCTCCCCTTTCAGATTTTTAGGCATCTACCCCAGGGATTCTCAAGTTGGGGATCATGCGAGAGATCCAAGGGCATTTGGGAGACTGGAACTGGGAACTCTCAACAACTGCCTCACTTACTTGCTCATTATAGGGAACAAGGCAAGCCAGCCTCTTCCACCAACTAGGTCCAACCCCAAGATTACCTCCCTCCCTGTCCCAAGTTGTCCATGTGTTGCTATTCCTAGGGGGGAGGCAAACTAGATTTTCTTATCCCCAATGGCAGGAGTGATGGGGAGTTTGGGGTGCGGGAGGACAGCTCAGAAAGGATCAATGGAGGAAAGGTTCATTCCAAGCTCTTAATACAGTGCTCTGCACATAGTAAGCGATCAATAAATACTATTGAATGAAAGGTTGAGGAAGCGCTGGTCTTGAGCATGAACATGGGTGGTAGAAAGCCTGGACTCTGCTCCTATTTCTCTTCCTGACTGGCTATTTGACCTGAAGCAAGTCACTGGGCCTCCTCCATTTCTTTCTCCCATGGTGAAATGAAGAAAATAATGCCTAGCCTCTACCCACCTGCCAGAGGTGATGCCCATATTCATGAGAATCTCTGTAAATGAGTTTGAACTTTGGGGGTAAACACAACATTGTTGAGATGAACCATACAACAGCTTCTGCTCTGGGACAAGGTTTCCATGTGTGTGGTCTGACAGGCCATCAGGGATATTTCAGAAAATATGACCTTTAATATTTAGCTTAGTTCACTGCCTAAGCTCTGCTCTGTCTGCCACGTGCAACTTTGTAGCTTCAGCGTGATCTGGGATAAGTTATTCAATATCACTTTTTATCTCAATTTCTCCATCTGTTTTGTAGTGATGAGGAAAGATGTTACCCATCTGTTTTCCGGAGATGTAATGGTGACTACTTAACAAATGAGGTTAAAAAAATAGTAAAACTGGTCCATTTCAGACCTCAAAAAGTAATCTCCAGTTGCCATTGCTTCGAAATATTCAGGTCTCGCTCTTTGATCAGGGGGAACTGGTACTTGAGAAGTTAGCATGAAGGTTTAAAAGGATTACGAAAGGGCTCCATCAGTGGTGTTGATGAAGGTGCAGTTTCAAGGCTTGGGGTGGACTAATTTTGATATTTCAATTGCTGGAGTCCTGAGCTACAGGGGGGTCAGGGTCTGCTTGGATCCCTTTTCCCACTCTGAGGGGGGACCTCGGGGCACTTGCTCCTCCTTTCCCCTCAGCGCCCCCCTACCTCCAGCATTCTCTAAGATCAGAACTATAGAAGTAGTGAAGGTATTTATTGAGCACCCATTGGGTGCAATGCACTGTACTAGGCACTTGGGAAGGTACAACAGGAAGGTGAAACTTCTTGCCTGCCCGCACAGAGCTCAACTCAAATGGGGGAGACAAACATAAAGATATTTACATCTAGAGAGGTCATAAATAAATAAAGTGGACATATATACATGACCACTAAGGAGGGTGTGAAAACGTTCCTAAGTTACTGAAGGGATGATATGGCTCAGGGTCTTGGGAAATTAATCAAGGAAAACCTGTTGGAGTTGGGATTTTAGGAGGGATTTGAATGTGCAAAGAGCTGTGGTTTGTTTGATGTAGGGAGGGAAGGAGTACCAAGCTAGAGAAACAGGGTGAGCAAGGGGGCATTTACAAATAGGGTAATCGGAAATCCCTCCCAAGGCCCTCAATTTTTCCTTTTTTTCTGCTTTGGGTGAAAAACCAGGGGTGCTCCAACAAATACAGTAGTTCTGGGAGGCCTGTGATGGGCAGTTCATGTCGGCCATTGTCAGAGTACACACAGATCAGTGCCAATTTATAGGAAAATACAATTGCCCCAAACAGGCATATATTATTACCTAAATTCAGACTGATTATCCAGTTTGTGGATTTTCACAGTCTCTTGCTCCCTCTCTTCCTTGGCTTTTGGGCATACGGCTGCTCATCACCTCTACCAGAAGAGGAGCAGAAAAATGGAGAGAAAAGAAAGTATTTTGTCTCTTGCTCCTTGATAAAAAGTTTGGCTGTATCAGAGATTGAGCAGTTGACCATGGGTTCTTGAGAACACAGCCCATGTGTTTAAAGGCAGTCACGTTAGTGCATTCAGGAGAAGGTAGTGGACCGAGAATGTGCTGCCAATTCCTCTGAATAAGTTATGGCCCAGAGGTTAAAACAACGAAGTCTGGTCACCTGCTTCAGCTGGAGAAATGAGAAGAAATGCAGAGTCCACTCTCAAAGCTAAACTGTGTTCTCAGCATAATCGTCAGGGAACAGTCAGTAAATTTTTTTTCCAGAAATGCAGTGGCCCCTCTGTTTGGGAAGCACATGTATTTTGCATGCTCCCTTTTTGCTTTCACAGCTGATTCTCTTTAGCCTCAGTGGTTTCTGTAATTTACTGCTATTTACCATCCTGCTAGCCTGTAAAGAACGTCAAGCGTTGGGCGCCTGAATGAGGAACTGAGTACTGGTGAGTGAAGGACTCCCTACCTGGAAATTGGGCAAGGGGTAATAATTAAACTCTTGCTCTACTGCATTAATTTTGTCCCCGTGCCTAACTTTCACCAAGGGACTATCTTTCCCAGAGGATCTGGAAAACAACACATTTTACCAGTAATGAAAAAATTCCTCATAAAACTGGTCACTACTTCCCATCTGTTTATTACCAAACACATGCATTCCTTCTGCTGCAGTGCTTCTCAGAAGTTGCATCACAGGAAGATTGAGCTAGAGAGCCAATAAATCCCTGTTTGCCCATTTCCTGTAATTTAGGATCCAATCAATCAGTGGATCAATATTGAGCAGTTACCATGTGCAGAGCACTGTGCTAAGCTCTTGGGAGAGTGCAATACAACAGAGTTGGTAGGCACACTCCCTACCCTCAACGAGCTTATGGTTTGCCCAGTTTTTTGGAGTCTGATTAGAAATAAACTGGCTTGGATCTCGCCAAGCTGATTTATGCCTTTGGGCAGTTGGCCCTGGGTTACCTGGTGGCTCAGATCATTGTTCCATGAACCTAGATGTTCGGTCCAGGTCGAGATTGATCAGATTTGTTTGATGATAATGGCTCAAGATTTAAAAAACTACTTGCAGCAAATCAAGAAATGCATCAGCTCCTCATGATTATAACAAAATGGAGACCTATAAAAAGTTGTGACCGGACATGTATATCAAGATTTAAAACATGCACAAGTCTTGAGATGCCAAACCTGAGGAGTTTCTGGAATATGCTGAATGCCACCAACTAAGGGCATTTATTCATCTCTAAAGAAGCATTATGCCCCCTTTCACACAGCTAATGAAGAAAAGGAGGAAGGGGTGGAAGAAAAAGATGATGAGGAGGAATCCAATCCAAACCCTCAAACCAAGCAAAGAGGGAATCTTATACCAAAGGCAAGAATACTGCAATGATCTCCTGAGCATCAGTCAACCAATCAACAGTATTTCAGTGCTTACTGTGTATAGAGCACTGTATTAAGCACTTCGGAGAGTACAATAGTATTGGTAAGGCATAATCCTTGCCCTCAAAGATCTTACATTCTAGAGGGATGGAAAGATATTAAATAAACTACAGATACAGAAAGCAGCAGAGTATCTGGATATGTATGTAAATCCTGTGGGTGGAGTGAGTATCAAAGTGCTTAAGAGGTATAGACCCAAGGGCACAGTGAACACAGAAGGGAGGATGAATAGAGTGGGGAAAATGAAAGGTTAATCAGGGAAGGCTTCCAGGGTGGTATGAATAGAGTGGGAAAATGAAAAGTTAATCAGGGAAGGCTTCCCGGAGGAGATATGATTTTCACAGGGCTGACAGATGGGTAAGTCTGTCAAATAGGAAAGGGAGGGAGTTCCAGGTCAGAGGGAGGTTGTAACAAGGGATTGATGATGAGAGAAGACATTGAGGTACAGTAAGTAGGTTGGCGTTAGGGGAGTGGGCTGGGTTGTAGTGGGAGAGACTGAGATGAAGAAGTAAAAAATACAATTAAAAAAGCCAGGATTGGTTTGAATGTTAGAGTTTGGTCAAAATGAGTCCTCAAGCTTCACACCAAACCATACCCAATAACCAAAAGAAGAACAAAATTACCAACAACAGAGTCATGTAATGCAGTCAGCTCCAATACTGAAGTAACACAGCTTCGTGGGGCAGGGTGTGAGAGAAGAACAGGTGATAATAGGACTCTCAAGCAGTAGCTGAGTGGTGAACCGAAAAGGGGGCACATGCAAACAGGGGGAGTAGAAAAATGATTTTAAAACCTAGTCTTTAAAAAGCCCAGTCTTCAACAATGTGAGGTAGTGGTGGACTACTGGGAGACCTCTGTAGCAGATGGACCAGCCTGGAATCAGGAAGGAGATTACTGTTTCTTGAGACTGTCTTTTGGATGTCCCTATAAAGCCTTCATTCAAGGATAGTCTCAAGAAACAGTGACAGACAGGTCCTGTGTGGGGAAAATGCATCAGCACAGCAAGGAACTACCTTTGCGTGCATACACTGTGGAAGAGAGTGATGGGCGTTGATCTTTTTGGCCACTGTCTCCCAAATGGGTGGAATCTCACCATCAGTAGCATCACCTTTGAAAACAAAGGACACATACACACACGTATTTGTGATTGATTGGCTGAATAGAAACATGGGAGAATAGATGTGGGCTAATTTCCTTTGTCTTTTATCTTCAGGAACATCAGAAGCATGGCTTTGCCTTTTTTGCATCTTGATTAATGGGAAAATTTTTAGAAAGTCCATGAGCACTGTTAATATTATAGAGGTCAGGCAATATGGCAGGCTGAGTCTCAGTCCTCTATGTGCCCCAACATGCCCCAACATGTGCAGCAACAGTACATGAAGCCTGTTTTTACGGAGAGGGGAACAAGACTTGTGCTGAGGGGAAAGGAGAAGCTTTGGTGTTGGTCATCCCTGGTGGCTTTGACTTTTGCCAGTGGGGTCCCCTGCCGGATGTCTGTCTGTCTCATTCTTTTGCTTGCTTGTGCTCACTGTGAGAGGAAACCCTACTTTGATTCTGCCCACAGGGATGGGACAGGAGAGCTCACCCACAGGACCTTCCAACTCTAGACAGATTTCCTCATGACCCAGCAAAGAGGAGGCTTAGGGGTTCCATGGCCATACCTCATCTGCTAGCTCCTTTGGTGGACCTTCAGGCTCTTCTCATGGGCGGCCCATACCATGCTTGCCTCCTGTTGGGGCTGAGCCACCTAAAGTATGGTGGCAACTTTAAGAGACAGCCATGTCTGCTGCAGGGGCTCAGGCAGACAGCAGGCTTCCCAGCACACACTGCCTCGTCCCTGGGGTTGTGCTCTGCTGGGAAGATGTGAGGATCAGTGATAGAGGCAGCTGAGCCAGTGCCGTTCCAGGCCAGCACCTGGGAGGCAGAGCTGAGGGCCAAGCACACGGCCCCACACAGTCTCCCTTCCCCCTGCTCCTTCATCAGCCACCCCCCCAGCCCCACCCCCCGCCCTTCACAAAGGAGCAGCTTCAGAGGGACCAAGGAGGAAAGGGGCCCACAGGTGGTGGGGACAACAGGATGTCTCCACCACTCCCTTGTGCCCTGTGATATCATGCATGTGTGGCAGGATTTGGGGAAGGTCTGTTTCAGGCACCATCTTTAAAATGCCCCCAGCTGCAGCCATGTTGGTGACTAGAAGCAGCATGGCTTAGTGGATAACAGCACAGGCCTGGGAGTCAGAAGGACCTGGGTTCTAATCCCGGCTCTGCCACTTACCTGCTGTGTGACTTTGAGCAAGTCATTTAATTTCTCTGGGCCTCAGTTCCCTCCTCTGTAAAATGGGGATTAAGACTGTGAGCCCCATATGGGACAGGGACTGTGTCCGACCTGATTAACTCGTATCTACCCCAGTGCTTAGAACAGTACTTGGCACATAGAAAGCACTTAACAAGTATCATTATTATTACTGTCTGAAGCAGCTGCAGCTAGAGTCACAGATATCGGGGTGGCGTTCAGCCCTTTCTACCCACCCCCGCTCCCCACCCTTTAGGCTGGAACCCCTAAAGCCCCCATGTTACTCCACCCCTGATTCCCACTTGTTAACATCTCACACCTAGCATGTTGGAGGATGATTCTGTAATACTTCTCACCCATCAAAACCCCCCACCTTCAGGAAACCCTGATACAGAAAATTTTAGATTTGTTATGGGGAAATCCTTGTAATTACTTTAAGGGATGGGATGGAAGAGCACCTGAAAAAAGACTCTAATTTGTTTAAGGATCAAGAACAGGGGTCCAAACAGAAGGCAGTGTGCTTAACTAATCTGTTGGCATTCTTTTAGGATAATTCTGCTTTGATAGAAACAGGAAATTCAGTTGATTCTAAATGCATATATTTCTAACAAGATTCCTCATCTGAGATTAATAACAAAGAGTTATGGACTAGGAGGTGGAATAAGGAGTTGAATAGAAAACAGTCTTCAGACCCAGTAACAACTGAGTGGTCACAGAAGGAAATGGATGAGGGAGGAGGGAGATAGAGTATCAAATGAGAAATGCCTCGGCTAATAATACTATACGGGAAAGTCATACAAAACAGCTTCCAAGTTTGTGGATAATATAAAAACTGGAGGCAGAACAGATATGGAGGAACAAAGAAACCAGAATCCAAATGATTTGGCTCCTTTCAGTCCTTGGATTGCATATAATGAAGGTGATAAATGTGTTTTCCCAATAGGAAAAAGAAAGCAAATTTAACTCGTTGAGGAGTAAGGAGCCAATCTGATGAAGATATAATAAATTGACTGGTTATGACCTTTAACAAGAAAGAGATTTGAGTTTATGGAAGTCATTGAAAGGGCCTAGTGGAAAGAATACAGGCCTGAGAGTAAGAGGACTGTGTTCTAATTTTGGCTTTACCACTTGCCTGCTGTGTGTCCTTGGGAAAGTCACTTCACTTCCCTATGACTCAGTTTCCTCATCTGTAAAATGGGGATTCAATTTCTGTTCTCCCTCCTACTTGGATTGTGAGCCCCAGTGTTGGGCAGGGAGTGTGTCCAACATGATCATCTTGAAACTACCCCAGGACCTTAGTACAGCACTTAGCACATAGTAAATACTTAACAAATACCATTATTATTATTATCATTATTTCAATTAAAGAAAGAATATATCATCTCAAAGCAGGGGTGTGCCCAATGAGCAGCAACATTGAAAGGCACAGCTAAGATCTAATCCCCTTCAAAAATGTACTCAGAGTACACTGTTCTTGGAAAGGCTGTTGGAATTGTGAAGGAGGGAATGAATAAAAGACTCCCAAAGTCAGACCTAAACATGCCCAAAACTCACAGAAGATTAGTTTACACTTACTGGGAAAAGAGAGCAAATTGCTGTCATTATGCAGAATAATAGAATTATCAAAGCATCTGGTAAAGTGGTTAAAACATTCTTCTATGAGAAAGGAAGCCATCAAAACTAATGGAAGGTGAAAATTCTGAAACATTAAAGGTCAATAGGAAACCCAGACATAACCATTTAATACAAAGGAAAGTGATGTGGAATGTTACCAGGGAGAACCAAGGAAGCCTCATGCATTGATGACTTGAGACACAACTAGATGTATTTATGGAGCAAAAGGGAGCCGAAGGCTGGCAAAAAAAGGCAGTGTCAGGATTAAGATGAATTAAGAGAGTGGAGGATCTGTGGTTGAATGATTGTTTCCAATTCCAAAAATGTCTTGCATTCTTGACTCCAACCTGTAGCAAATCTAAACCATTAACTGTTAGGTAACTTTCATTCTGGCAATTTCTTTAAAAACACCAAAGTTTAAAGTAAAGAAATGTTTCCCCAGCCTCACTGGGTTGTGAAACTTTTAAATTTCAATATACATATTTGTGTGTGTGTGTGTGTAAAATTCTGGGCTCCAATCCTCTTCAACTACTACATTTATGGTTTCAGGAAAACATTCTTGCATGGAGATGGGCTTCTCATGATATTTTTGTTCTCCTTTAACTACCAAGCTATTTACAATGCAAGATGTTTTGGTTAATGACTGTGCATTTTCCTACCTAATTACATACCTTTGCTGGCCTCTGTTAAAGGCCACTGAGAAGGCAATCAAATACCAGGCACTTTTGTTTCAGAGTTTTCACCTTCCATGGCATATCAATAGGTGGCCCAAATTTAAATGATTTAGTAGACTATTTCACCCTAGGAGCCAGGACGATTAAATATCCCTAACTTTATGGATCCCTGCTACAGAAGCCAGTTTTCGTTTCTAGAGGAAAGCAATCTTCTCATCCCTCATCCCTCCATCTCAACTCAACATACCTTAGTTTCTCTTGGTAATTTCTTGATTTCCCTGTCCTCCATCCTCTGCCCTCTTGTACTTCCACAGTGCCTTTGCTCATTGGCAAATCTCATGAATTTGGCACTGGCCTGCATCCAACTAGCAGCAGTGGAAGAGGAGGATTTTCCCTCTCTTCCCCTCCCAATCCTTCTCCCAGCCTCAGTTGCCATTTTCACCACAGTCACAACTTTTGTCACAGCAAATCCCTGCTCTGAGTGGGGTGGGGAGTAATCAATCAGTGGTATTTATTGAGCTCTTATTCTGTGCCAAGCACTCTATTAGGCACTTGGGAGAGAGCAATACAGTAGAGTTGATAGATACATTGCCAGCCCCCAAGTGGAGCAAAACATTACTCTCAATCTCACCTGCTTCCAGTCTCACTCCCCAGATTTTATCCACTTTGGTAACTTCTTCCCATTAAGAGGCCAAACTAGGTGACTATTAAACAAGATAGCAAATTATTTTTATTTTTGTATTTTTTAAAATTTCTACTGTGCTTTCCCATTTGGGAAATTACTGACTCAGAGAACTAGGACCTATAGTTTCTGACTTGTGTTTTAACCTCGAAAAGTAATAGAAGAACCCTTGTTTATGGGGAACGGTGGAGGAGGAACTAGGGTGATTCTGGCATGTTGACACAATGCTTCTCTGTGATATTTGAGCATGTTTTTCAAGTAGACTTTTTTGCCCTTTGCATGAAAAGCTGACAATCTCTATTCTAAAATCAGAAGATACTGGGGAAACAGTGTGGCCTAATGGAAAGAGCACAGGCCTGTAAGTCAGAGGACCTGGGTTTTAATCTTGGCTCTACCACTTGGCTGCTGTGCAACCTTGGGGAAATCACTTAACTTCTCTGTGCCTCAGTTTCCTCATCTGGAAAATGGGGATTCAATACCTGAGTGCTCTCCTACTGAAACTGTGACCCCCATGTGGGACAGGGACTGGTGTCCAAATTGATTAGCTTGGATCTATCCCAGCGCATAGAACAGCGCTTGACACATAATAAGCACTTGAACAAATACCAACATTAAGTGGGTTGAGTAAAGCAGATATGGTCAGTTCTCCTATAGTGCAGGATTCATTGTTTTTTTCTTCGAAGAGCTTTGCGGTATGGAAAACTTGTATTAAAATGCTTCATATCCAGTGCCATGCAATTCCCCAAACTGTTGTGTCTTGGACCACACAACATTTTATCCAGACAGACAAGCATAGTTGGAAGAACACTCCCTAATTCTGCAGTAGCACTCTGGCCAATACAAGTAATGAAAATACATATAATGATAGAACTGTCTGTACTGTGGCCATTCCAATAAATCTATAAATGTGCTATAGCAAATTCATCAGCCCAGGAGTGCTTCTATCACAAACTTAACGGTGAGTTACTTATAGATGGGAATAGTGCTAGAGTTTCCTGCAATCAATCAGTGATATCTATTAAGTACTTTTTATGTGCAAAACACTATACTAAGCACTTGGCAAAGTAAATACAATAGAGTGGGTAGACCTGATCCCTGAGGCCCTTAGAGCTTAGAGAATGTGTTTAATGGACTGGCTCTGACATCAGATAATAAATGAGTTTTCCAAATAATCCTATAGCCAAAGAAATAAAACAGTGGGCTGAACCTGAAAGCAGAATGATCAATCAATCAGTGGTATTTATTGAGCACTTACTATGTGCAGAGCACTGTACTAAGAGCTTGGGAGAGTAAAATGCACCGGAATTAGGAAACACGTTTCATACACATAAGGAGTTTACAGTCTAAAGGATAAAGGACATCCAAGAAGTGGCGCCTATATACATCCGTATTTGTTACTTGGGGCTTTTTTTACTCCTACTCCACATCCCTCCCCAGCTTTTAGCCCTGTTGCTTTCAATTTCATCAAAAAACCAAACTATTTTGATTTTACTTAGAATGCAGCACTATGCTTCTATTCTTGTACATTCTGCAACAGGGCTGTCATGTTTATAACTATATTCAAGTTGATAGAAATCAGCTACCAATAAATTAAAACTCATCAGAAACTAATAGAACAGAAGAGTTCTAAAACTCATCGAATATTTTGTATCCCTGCTTTTTGCTCCCTGTTTGCAGACCTATATAGAAAGAAGTAGATGGCCTAGAGAAAAGAACATGACCCTGGGAGTCAGACGACTTGGGTTCTAATCCCAGCTCTACCACTTTTTTTAATGTTATTTATTACGCTCTTACTCTGTGCCAGGCACTGTACTAAACGCTGGGGTAGATACAAACTAATCAGATTGGACACAGTCCATCTCCACATGGGGTTTGCAGTCTTAATCCCTATTTTACATATGAGGGTACTGAGGTGTAGAGAAGTGCAGTGACTTGCCGCGGCAGACAAAGGGCAGAGTCAGTATTACAACCCAGGTCCTTCTGACACTCAGGCCCATGCTCTATCCATTAGACCATGCTGCCGCTCCACAGTAAAATGGGGATTCAATACCTGCTCCTCTTCCTACTTAGACTTTAAGCTCCACATGAGAAAGGGACTGAGTCCAACCTGATTATCTTGTATCCACTACAGCCCTTAGCACATAGTTACATGCTTAACAAGTACCATAATTATCATTATTAATCACTAGAACCAACAGCTTTTCCTTTCTTTTGCCTGTCCCTTTTTCTAGAAGGCTCTTAACTCCCCATACAACCATGATTCCCTCTGCTGGCAGCCTCTGCTCTGTATTCTATCCCTAGAGCAAAACCAATCCCTTGACACTGATATGCGTAAATAAAGACACTTAATTTTCTGCCATTAGTTGTTAGAATAAGCATTTATCCCCAAGGATATTTTAAACATGGGGAGATAAATTGGAATATTTAAATAAAAGGCAGATGGAAGGAGTTGAGACCAGCACGATTACAATGAAGTCTAGTCAGGAAGGACAGATGAGGCTTCAGGCTTCGAATCTACACAGAGGAATTATATTAACCTCAGTCTCCCAGTCTAGACTGCAAGCTCATTGTGAGCAGGGAATGTGTTTGCTGACTCTATTGTACTCTCTCAAGAGCTTAATACAGTACTCTGCCCAAAGTAAGCTCTCGATAAATACCATTGATGATGATGATGATGATGATGATGAAGGAATTGGTTATAGTGCTGGTGGCTGCTGCAGCACCACTCACATGTTCTCATCATTGCCAGTCATGTTCCCGCTGGAATATGGAGTGCAATTAATCAACTGATCATATTTATTGAGTGCTTACTTTGTGCAGAGTACCTTACTAAGCACTGGTGAGAGAATATGCTGAATAATAATAATAATAATAATGTTGGTATTTGTTAAGCGCTTACTATGTGCCGAGCACTGTTCTAAGCGCTGGGGTAGACATAGGGGAATCAGGTTGTCCCACGTGGGGCTCACAGTCTTAATCCCCATTTTACAGATGAGGGAACTGAGGCACAGAGAAGTTAAGTGACTTGCCGACAAGTGGCAGAGCTGGGATTCGAACTCATGAGCCCTGACTCCAAAGCCCGTGCTCTTTCCACTGAGCCACGCTGCTTCAGCCACGCTGAATGAATAAGCGGACAAGGGTTCAGCACATTGTGAAATGTCTCTGTGGTCTTTGCCCACATTAGCCAGCTACAGGCAGAATCAGGACTAGAATTCAGGTCTCCTGAGTCCTAGAGTGGTGTTTTTTTAATCAGACCAATAGCAGGGCAGGGAGACCAATAGCCTTGTGATTCAACAGTCCATGAGCAGAGACAGAAAGATGATTTCACAGTCTCACAGATAATCTCACAGACAGACTATTCTGGAATTAGTTTTCTTTTAAACTTTGTATTGGAGCCCACAGGTACCAATCCCTAAGGCTGCAATTTCTAAATGAAACTAATGTGTAGATAAAAGTGAGGGATAGAGGATCAGGTTTCATCATTCCTTGTTTTATCCCAACTACTGCAAAGATAATGGCAATAGTATCCAGAGCTTTCTTTTGTATCCAAACTTAAGCTTTAACATATTTTACAGAGACAAGGTTCTATCCCCTCTCCTTTCTCCCATCCAATAGGGATGGGGAAAGTGAAGGGGGGAGGAGGGTCAGTGGAATTATGGGAAGGACTTTGCAAGCATCCTTTTTGCCAACTTCCCCCTGAGGCAGGATGATACTCCTTGTCTCCATAACAGAGAGGTCAAGTGAGTTACCAATGATCAAAAAATTAATGAATGTAGAATTGCATTCAATTCAGGGGTTTTGACTCTGGTCTTCTGCTCTGTTAGACTCAACATGTGTTTTTATAAGTGGGAGAAAGTTATTCACTAGTTTTAATGGCCTAATTCCGGATTCCTCCTCTGTTCAAACTATATTTCTGACAGATATCAATTCCCGTTGGAAACTGTTTTCACTACTTCTATTATAGTGGAGTTGAAAGAAAATGCAGTGTGTGATTCTATTATTAACACTTCATTGGGTAATTTGACTAGGTCTATTTTACTTGGTGCCATTTGGGATTACGAAGTAAGAACCAACTAATGAGGAGGCAACAGTGATGGGCCCTATGGGATTAGTCAATGAAAAGACAAGGGAAAATGAACTCCATTCCTGTATGATGAGTGAAATCTGGAAAGGTCGAGGAATAGGACAGTGCATCAAGAGGAGGCTTGTAGGAAGTGGGCAAGGGTTGCAGCCTCATCCATGAAGCAGCACGGTGTAGTGGATAGAGCAGGGGCCTGTGAGTCAGAAGGTCATGGGTTCTAATTCTGGCTCCTCCACATGTCTGCTGTGTCACAAGGTAAGTCACTTCACTTCTCTGTGACTCAGATAGCACATCTGTAAAATGGGGATTGAGACTGTGAGCCCTGTCCTATGTGGGACAGGGACTGTGTCCACCCCGATTTGCTTGTATCCACCCCAACGTTTAGTACAGTGGTTGGCACATAGTAAGCACTTAAATACCACAATTATTTTTATTACTGTTATTATTATAAGTGTCTCCAGGGTTTGGGGCATTTTTATCACCTGTTTCAGCTCCTGGGCCCTGCTCCTGGCACTTGAGTTACAGCTGGGCCAGACAGAATAATAATAATAAAAATAATGGTATTTGTAAAGTGCTTAGTATGTGCCAAACACTGTTCTAAGCACTGGAATAGATACAGAGCAGCCAGGTTGTCCCACGTGGGGCTCACTCTTTCAACCTCCATTTTACAGATGAGATAACTGAAGCACAGAGAAGTTAAGTGACTTGCCCAAGGTCACACAGCAGACAAGTGGCAGAGCAGGATTAGAACCCACGTCCTCTAACTCCCCAGCCCGTGCTCTTTCCATTAAGCCATGCTGCTTCTCAAAAGCTCAGAAGCTCTCTTCTCAGAAGAAAGCGGTAGCGGGCTTGGGATAGAGAAAGGGACTCACAAGTGGCCACATAAGAGGCAGTAAAAAGTTCAGTGGAACCCTAAAGTCATGAGACAATAGGCAACAGTCCTTGCCCCCTGTCACCTGTCACCGGGACCAGGTTCTTTTGGAATCGGTGCGGCGAAAGAGAGAGAGAGAGGCCGGGGATGGAAAACCTGAGTTTTGCATAGAATTTATTCCGCGGGGTGAATTGAATTAATTAATTATTTAGACGTGACAATTGGCCTTCCCTTTTGGGGGGAAATATGGTGTTAAAGCTGCCCCTTTGGGAGGAATATGGTGTTAGAGCTTCCCTAACAGGAGGAATGCACTGGTATGTTACTCGCATGTGGACAGACACCCGAGCCCACTTATGATTTACTCACAACGTGGTGAGGCAACTGGCTCCCACCATGTGCTCCCCTCACCCAGGAGGAATCCACCTTTGCATTAAATACACTTATGCGGTAAACACTAACGAGTTACATACACATATGAGTTAAATACAGTCATGCGTTAAACCCAGTTATGCTTTACCCACTTATGGTCCTGGCACTTGGTGAGGCGGCTAGCTCCCACCCTGTTCATGTCCCACTCGGGAGGCACCTACTTAGACATCAAATCCACTTATGTGCTACTCGCACTCGGTGAGGCGGCTAGCTCCCACCCTGTTCACATCCCCCTGGGGAGGCACCCACTTAGACATCAAATCCATTTAAATGTTACATACCCATGGTGAAGCATCTGCCTTCCAACCCCATGAGTACTCAGCAGGACAGGACACTCACCCATCCCACGGCTCCTCACTCGGTGCAGGCAGAGCGGCCTTCTCACGCTCTGGACAGAGGCGACCTGCAGCCGGCTGCTGCAAGTCCAGTTCCTCTGCGCAGAAGGTTAGAGGCAGCAGGTATTTATCACCTGTGCCCTTAGGCCATTCCAGCTTCTGGCCTCAGTTTATCCAATCTCTGCCCTCCCCCCTCCTCCATTCCTAATTTGATTGGCACAGGGGTGAGGGGCACCTTCTGTATTCCCAGCTTGGGCTGTCAATCTAGCAGTTTCGGTTGTGGGGGTGGTGTCCCACCCTCACTTCCAAGTTCCGCCTGCTGGCTCAGGAGGTCACGAGGTAGCATTTGACCTCGAGATGGTCGGTACCCTAGGGTCACCTGGGACACCCCCTTGCCATAGATTGGTGTATATATCCTGCTAAGCCACCCTCTGGCATAGTGCCAGGTTTGTTGCTGCCTAATTGAAATTATAAGGCAGGAACTGACCTATCACCATCTTCTGTATCCATATCTGGCCAATCTCTAATTTAGTTTAATGTATGTCTCTCCCTGTAGACTGTAAAGCTTCTTGTGGGCAGGGATTGTGACTACCAACTCTACTTTCCCAAGGGCCTAGTACAGTGCTCTGCACACAGTAAGTGCTCAATAAATACCATTGATTGATTGACTCTGCACTTATTATAGAAGTCAAATACTTCAGTTTGTTACAGTGTTGTCTTTCACTCCAAATCGTTATTACTATCATTACATAACAAATCCTGGGAAAAAGTTATTCCATGGAAAATCAATTAGTATGATCATATTGGAATGAATTTTAGTACAATTCATTAAACTTTCAGAGAAGCAGCATGGCCTAGTGGAAAGAGCACAAGCCTTGGAGTCAGAGGACCTGGATTCAAATCCCAACTCCTCCACTTGTTTGCTGTGTGACCTTGGGCAAGTTACTTCACTTCTCTGTGACTCAGTTATCTAATCTGTAAAATGGGGATTAGGACTGTGAGCCCTATGTGGGACAGAGACTGTGTCCAACCCAATAATCCTTAATCTACCCCAGTGCTCAGTATGGTTCCTGGCATATAGTGAGCACTTGACAAATATCATTTTTAAGAAAAGTCAGTTATCCATGGAAATGGGAGTCTGGGATGGAGCATGAAATTAATTCTCAGATATTCCAAAATCCTAACTTTAATCAAAAGTTTCCATCTCTTTCCCCCAATATTTTCTTCATAACAGTAATATTAATAACAATAAGAAAAAGAAGGTTGGGAAGGGAGGGAGAACAGGGAGATGAAGGAGGCATTTGACAGACCTGAATTGAGCTAATTGCGAAGCTACAGCATTTAGGGAGAGATCTGAGACTTTTCTGCTCAATTCACTGGAGATCATCAATGGTTTTCTGGACAAATGGAATCATGAGCGCCACTAGTAGTAGTAGTGATGATATGTCCTAAATGAAAAGCATTGTACTAAGCACTTGGGAACTACCACAGATGCTCCCTGCCCACAGTGGATGTGAGATCTGCATTGGCATGATTCCTAATGGATTGGGATTGGGTTTGTAATTCAAATAATTGAATGGAAAAGGCAGAGAAGGGACTATTTGTCTTTGTGGTTTCCATTTAAATGAAATCCTTTTAGATGACTACAGCCGCCATGCTAAAGGAAACCTGTGTCTGAGTTCATTGTGGTTGGTCTGTCTCAGTTCTGATGTTGACCTCTTGAATGCATTCTCTTGTGACTGCTGCCTTGGGTCTCAAGTGCCAAGGAGCAGGTGCACGGCTGACCAGACCTGGCTTGACCTTTTTTTTTTCCATTTCCCTAGGATACTTTTGCAGCCGGATGATTCTTTGCAGATCTTAGCACCTGTTGAAGATGACGTGGGCTTCTATACCTGCAACGCTACTAATCCTTTGGGATATGACTCTGTCTCCATTGCCGTCACTTTAGCAGGTAACCCAGCTGTCAGGAGTGCATCAGACAAGTACCACATTAAACAAATCTCATGCAGCAGTTCCTGCTAAAAGCCAGAAGGGGTGATGGGCTCCTGTTTTTGAATTTTACAATAATAAAGAAAAAAAGACCTTCAGGGTATGTGGGTGAATGGAGGGAATGGGCTAGGGCCTTTCTACATCCAGAAGAAGGCAGCCTTCCCCCTCCAGACCTTCACAGTGCTTTTGAATATTCAATTTCACTCAAAATCCACAGTAGTGTTTATTTCTTTTGTTTCAATTTCCACTTCTAACCTATTCCTTAGCTTTAGCTAGGAAGCTAGAAGGGGCAGGATTCCTCCAGATGCTTACTTGAGGAAACTGTAGCCTAAGGGAACAATGTGTCCAAATTGCTGTCTGTAGTTTTGATATTTAGGAGATTACCAAAGTGAGAGGTTTTTCTTTTTGTTTCTCAAATTTGGTGGGTTTTGTTGTTTCAATGCTATTCACATCACATTGACAATCAATCAGTGGTGTTTATTGGGTGTTTTCTGTGTGCAGTGCACTGTACTAAGTGCTTGGGAGAGTACAATCAGCAGATGTGGAAAACCCCTACCTTGTTTCCCGTTCAGTGAACTCATTTTATTCTGACTGACTTATCTGAAGACTACATATACAGGAAGCAGAGTAGGCACGTTCACTAGGTTGGGGCTTGAAGGAAGAGATTTTCAATGAGAGAAACACCTATCTGTTAGTGTGCAGAGACAGGGTTGCCAGTGCCATGCTTGGTAAACCAAGCACTGAATCTGGGAAAATAAATTTAGCTGTAGACATGCCAAGGAGCGTGAAAGTCAACAGTGAAATAGGGAACCCAGAATAGCTTAGTCTCAATTTTTAATGAAGTGCGCGCGTGTGTGTGTACTTGTGTGTATAAATGGTTTTAGGTTTGCCTTTCTCTTAACTTCTTCCAGTGACACTCTCCTTTGCCTCACTTCATGCAGTATCCAGATGGTCTGTACCATTCTAGTTACATTATCCATCCCCTCCAACCAGCCATAGGGAGGGTACTGTTGACATTCTTCCAATTACTGGCCAAAAATGGCTCTTACAGGATTACCTTTCTTGTTTATATTTATCTAGACATGGGTCAGCTCTATACCAGACTAAATATCCTTTGTTCCCCAGAATTCAATTCAATTAAAGGAAAGCTGTCTGTAATAAAGCAAGTGAATTGTAACATCAGGCTTGCCTTCAACTCTTTGAAGGGACGTTATTGGAGAATACCAGCAGGTTTGGAGCCAGGGAAGAGAGACAAAGCAGCCAGAGGGGACTTTAGGAACGTGGAGGAGAAGGAAGAGCCCTAGAGTATAATTGGGAAAGCCTCAAATCTCAGAGAGGGTGGGTACTGTGCTTGGAAATTTGCAAATGTTAGTTTAATTGAATTGGAGAAGTCATCCGGTTTATACAATGTAAGCCCTTAGAAGTGTGTTAGTAGTTTTGCTTTAGCAAAAATCATATTTGCACATGCAAATCAAGAATACAAATCATGATGACCCAGGCTCATGTTCTTCAAATCCCACCCCAAGTTAGCCTTCAGCTCTTTTAGTCAGATGTTCTTCATCTTAAAAAGTCATATTAACATGTTAAACAATTTATCCCTGCTTTAGCAGTTTTCCTTCTTCATGAACAGTGCCTGGGACCATATGCCTGTCCCCAGTGGACTGTAAGCTCCTTGTGGGCAGGGATCACAGCTAACCAACTCTGTTATATTGTACTTTCTCTCAAGCGCTTAGTAAAGTGCTTGGCACACAGAAAGCACTCAGTAAATACCATTGATTGATGGATCGATGTGGGAACAGTGACTGATTTAGTTTATCTGCAGCCAGATTGTGTTCTCCCATTGGCTGTGGAGGGTCTCAAATTTTGCTCCACCTACCATACTAGAGCTCTTCACTGCCATCCACATAGGGAGGGCCCAGTGAGACCCTTGTCCCAAATTTCCAAGTGGATTCTTTATCTTTTCCAACCCAGCTCACTTGATGATCACCTTCCAATCCCATGTTGCAAGTCCCCATTTTACCCTGGCAAATTTGTTAACAACTAGAGGAGCATTTGAATGTGCCTGATCTTCATAGTTGCCTGTCTGAAGCTTGGGTAGAATCTGAATAGCAAAGGCCCCAGACTTGGCCAGTGGAGGCCAAACGATATTCTTGCTTGCAGTCAAGAACTCCACATGGTTCCAGCTAAGTGTCAGTGTCTTCAGACATTGGGCGAAAGGAAATGTATGGCACAATTGCACATGGATCACACACCAAGGCAATTGTAATAATCAAACAATTGACGAGGCAGTCACTGGAGACAGCAAACCTAGGAGAGCTTGGGAAAGGAGAAGCAAAAGGTCCGAACAGAGTCTCAGCATCTTTCCAGCTTCCAAAGCCAGGTCTTTCCCTAGCCCCCTCTTCCTCCTTCAAATTTTTCACCCAACCTACTCTCTCTCCCCAGTGCTTAGGTAGGACCAGATGTTAATAGCGGAGAAACTCCTTATACATGTGCAGGAATTTCTAACACTAATAATAATTGTATTTATTCAGTGCTTACTATGTGCCATGCCCTGTGCTAAGTGCTAGAGTAAATGCAAGATCATCAGATTACTGGCAGGCAAAAGGTGGAGTTGGGATTAGAAACCCAAGTCTTCTGACTCCCAGTCCTGTGCCCTTCCCTAGCAGGCCATGCTGCCAATCAATCAATCAATCAATCAATAGTATTTATTGAGCATTTATTTTATACAGAGCACTGTACTAAGCATTTGGGAGAGACAGTACAGTTGGTAGGCATGATCCCTGCTCTCAAGGAGCTTACAGTCCCCAACTCACATACTAATGTCACAGACTAGGCACTTGGACCTGAACCCTTTTGGCACTTGATAGTCACCCCAGCCTCGGCCCCACAGTTCTTATGTACATAGCCATAATTCATTTCAACGTCTGTCTCCCTCTCTAGACTGTAAGCTTCTTGTAGACAGGTAATATGGGTACCAACTCTGTTGAATTCTCTCAAGTGCCTGGTACAGTGCTCTACAAATAGTAAGTGCTCAATAAATACCACTGTTGGATTGAATGATGATTCTTTATATTACCAGAGCATTTTTTGTCCTATGTTCTCAAGTACTTTTTAGTGGCATAGTAAACTAGACTCTTCCTGGCAACTAGTATAATGGGTACAATGCACTATATTCAGTGCTTGAGAAGTACAAAACAAGCAATTGACACTTTCCTTCTAGACTGTAAGCTCATTATGGGCAGGGAATGTGACTACCAACTCTATAAAGTTGGTATTTGTTAAGCGCTTACTATGTGCAGAGCACTGTTCTAAGCGCTGGGGTAGACACAGGGGAATCAGGTTGTCCCACGTGGGGCTCACAGTCTTAATCCCCATTTTACAGATGAGGGAACTGAGGCATAGAGAAGTTAAGTGACTAGCCCACAGTCACACAGCTGACAAGTGGCAGAGCTGGGATTCGATCTCATGAACCCTGACTCCAAAGCCCGTGCTCTTTCCACTGCGCCACGCTGCTTCTCCATTATATTGTACTCTCTCTGCACACAGTAAGCCCTCAATAAATATGAATGATCAATTCCTTGGCCACCAGGAGCTTACACTCTAGTGGGGGAGACAGGCTTAAAATATTTACAGATTGAGCAATCAAAATAAGTAGCTGAATGTACACAACGTGTTAAAAGCCAATATAGAGGCATAATTCTGAAAGTAAATGGTATTTACAAGTAAAAGTAATTTAATCTGAAATGAGGGTTCAACTCTACTTGCAAATGCAAGTGAAAGGTTCTCTGGTGAGAATCAGAGATGAGGTAAAAGGTAGGAGGAAAAACTTTTATTGATGGTGATCATAAAAGATCACAATAGAGAAATGGTTACTCCGGTCACTAAATAAGCATTAGCAAGAGGAAATGGGTGGGGCATGGGGGGAGGGGGGGCGGGGACAGAGGTGAGGTAGGATAGCCTAGCTCACTGAAAAGAGAAAGTATAGGTCTGAGTGGATGAGTTTTGCACAAAAGGGAAGACTGTCTCCATTTGGGGTGTGGTTTGGTTATAGGTTTTATATAGGTTTATATAGGTTTAACCTTTTTATAGGTTCAATAGTCGGCAGATATTGTCTCTGATGAAGAGATCACAGAAACCTCTCTGGGAAAATAAAATGCAATTGCTTTTTAGGACTCTTCTTTTATTTTTCCTCATGACTTAGAAGTTACAATAAAGCCCATACAGTTTTGCAAGCTTTTCTTGATGTTTCACTTTTCAGCCATTTTAATTAGTGAAGAATTTTACATCTTGGAGGACTAGGCTGAAGAAACAACATCTCACCAATAGCTAACACTGGCCCACCTCCTCTAATGCTCTGTAGACCCATTCAGTAGAGGTTGTGGAGAAGCAAAGATTTTTATCCCCTGAATTGCTGTAGTGAATGAGCTTTTCCCATGCTCTAATGTCCTGAGAGGGAGGCAATTTACTTCCTTCTCACCGAGATCATGCTGATGGGTTTTAAAAACACTGGTACAAAGATTGAAAAGTCCCTTCTAAATTACCCCAAATATTAGCCCACCTCTGCAACCAAGTCAAACCAAAGAATACTGTCCACCTTCTTCCTCTTTTTGTTTCATTTTCTCTTCCTGGTCCCTCAGAGACTCCCATCTAAAGCTAGTCAAGAGCTCTTGTGTCTGTTGGAGGTCTAGGCTCCTGCAAAACTTGGGGTCCTCCCTCTTGACGAGGCCCTCCTCCACAACTGGTTCATTCCCATCACTTCCCACCTCTAAATATCTTTCCTCTTCTGCACACAAGTCACCCCTTGCACCTGGGAATGAATCAAACCTACCAGGGAAGCCTGGCAGTGTCTCAGAGAGCCAAGTGGTCTGACTCCCCCAGATCACTCAAGCAAGGGAGACCAAACCTTTCTTTTTCCTGTGACATTTGTGCTTCATTCATGCAAAAACATTTGAGGCAAATCCCACTGGCAAGTGAAAAGAACTTCAGTGCAGCTTGAAAAAAATTCCTCATCTTCAACTCCCTTTTCCTCCACCTTTCTACTGGCTTCAGTTTTGTGTGTGTGTGTGTGTTTTTCTTTGTTTTGAAAGTGAACTTTGTGTTCATATGTCCCCTTCAGCCTTTATATTTTAATGGGAATCCCAGGTGAGCATCTGAGGCCTGCAGTAAACCTTCAACCCTAAACACATATGAAAGGCATCTTTCTGTGTATTGGTCCCTACTATTATTCACTCCCACTGAAAGTCAAACGTCAATCTGGAGCTGTAGTGTCTAGTTTTCTAGGCCTTCTCATTTGTGAGGGATCAGAAGATGGATAGCACTCCATTGTCCTTCATCTGTAAGCACTGGGGAACTCTGGCCAGTAAGCATAGGATCACAACCTCTCTACTGCCCTTTGTGCAAATGTAGCTCCATCTCCCCAAGGGTTGCTTCATTTCCCTTATTACAAAATTTTTTCTGACAGGAACCATAAATCCAGAAGCTGGAGAGTGTGATGAAGTCTGAAGAAATTCAGTGAACATTATCCCATATTTCCTGTGCTATTATTGTGTCTGTCTCCTTTTCTCGGGATCTCGGTCGCATATTTAGTCCCTGGAAGACTTAGAAACCTGACCTGGATAAGCATGCTCCCCAGAGTTGGAGTAATTCATTGCAGTTCCAGTCACATTTCCCATTCCCCTTTTCACTGGATTTCTCAAATAATTGGATAGTCACTATGTGCTGCTTGGTTGTTGGCATCAGTGCTGCAGTTGTACTACTAAGACACTTGAGCTGTTATTCACCTTTTAAGAGATACCTACGTGCATATTGTTTGGCATATAATTTGCACCCTTATCACATTTTCAAGGCCTAGTAATCCCCCTAAGCTCTTCTTCCATTCTCCCATGTGTCCTTCTTCCATACCCAAACTGCTGGTTATTGTAACATTGATATGATAAGAAAAACTTCTGGTGAAGCATTTCCAAGGTCATCCTTGGCTACAGCCCTGATCATTGGACCTCAACAGTTGGTGGTGTTTCCATTCCCCAGCACTATAGATGTCTACTGTCTTCTTCCTGTGAAGTCTGGCATTGCTTCTTATCTACAGGAAAGCCATTAGTGAAGACATCCAGAATGACTTTGGTCAACACTGACTTGCCTGCTGTCACTGTTGATGTGGGAAGCACCATCAAAACAGTCCAGGGGACAAATGTGACCATTCTCTGCCAGGTAGCAGGTGAGAGACCGTTTATCTTCATTCGGTTACTCGGACTCCTAAGGCTCATCACACATCTCCTCTCCTTGAGGAGATGCCATTGAAAATTTTGGCATTGCACATGGGAAAAGATTAGAAACAAAGTTTGACTTGCTTTAACTGAAATGTTCTGTATAGACTGTAATTACTATTAATGCTGTCTCTGGCACAATGGCAGAGGGAAGCAAAACTGGGGGTTAGGGTCCCAGCACGATCCTTATTTCCTTTTCCCACTGGGAAAGTATCATAGAGGAGCTGGGCTTTAAACTGAAATTTGAGTAATGGGATGGAAGGTGCCAGGCTTGAAGTACCAGAAGGAAGATTAACCCTGAGAATGATAAGAAAGTCAGACTGACTGAAGCAGAGGTGGCAGTCAACGTGAGGCATGTTAAAGAGGGGTGATTAGATTGATGTCCTTGAAACCCATGGTTAGGAAATTACCTTAAAAAACTCAAGGAAAGGTTTGTGGGGAAGGGATGGTGAAAATTTGGGAAGCTAGTAAAAGTGTTGCAGATGGATATTTTTATTTTTTTATTATTCTATTTGATTATTGTAATTACTAGTAATCTCACCATTGGCACTAACCACACCTGTTAATAGTGCTTAATAAATACCATAATGATCACTCAGTCTTACTTAGATTATGAGTGCCACTGTGGGACAGGGACTCTTTCTGACCTGATTAACTTGTATCTACCCAGAGCTTAGAACAGTGCTTGACAGAGAGCTAGTGCTTCAAAAATATAATAATAGTAATAACTGTGGTATTTGTTAAGTGCTTACTCTGTGCCAAGCACTGTACTAAGCACTGAGGTGGGTACAAGCAAATCAGTTTGGACACAGTCCCAATCTCCATTTTACAGATGAGGTAATGGAGGCACAGAGACGTGAAGTGACTTGCCTAAGGTCACACAGCAGACAAGTAGCAGAGCCAGGATTAGAACCCATGACCTTCTGACTCCCAGGCCTATGCTTTATCCACTATACCATGGTGCTTCCCTAATAATAGTAATAAGTAACTGTACAGAAATTTTTATGTTAACTGGCATGGCGTACCTTCCCCTCCACTGTCAACTCTCCACTCTGGTATGAGCTCATCATGCTGGTGAGCAAGGAGCAAGAAAATTCAAATGAAAGGCTGAACCCAGCAACTATACCAACCCCAGCTAATACATTTTCTCTGAGAATTATGAAAAAATAAGTCTCACCTTCCTGTTAGCCAAAGGGAGATTCAACAAACTAATTCTATGGTCACATCATGCTTTGACTCCTTGTATTCAGGCTAATTCCTTGTTCTTTTTTAAGCAACAATGGGAGGAAAATTTCATTGTCCTATCCCACCAACACCTGCATCACCACCTGTGTCGATATGATATGAAACAAAGGGGGAAAACTACCACAAATAAATTTCCTTCCTCTTTTTTTTTTTTTTTTTTGATGGAAGCCCACCGAGAGATCAGATGCTGGGCAAAGACCGAGCTCTGGACTCTATTTCATTTATCAAGACTTCTATTTATTCTATTTGGAGGTCACATTTTCTATCATCTTTTCTGTCACATTATAATAGACTCAGCAAAAGTGATTTCCTGCAACATAACAAATTTAAATTTATAGCGAGAGAAATACGCAAACAGGATGCCAACAGAGATGAACTCTGAAAGCCCTGTGCTCATACAAATATTTCTAGATTTATCATTCCAATAGGTCACAGAGTACTGAAAATAGAAAGTACAGGAGCAGAAGGGCTTCCGATTTCTGAGCAAATGAATAAAAATGAGCTCATACAAACCAACTCCAACCAAGGTGGGGTTTGGGCAAAGCCCCATAGGCCTAGACCACAGCGGTCTAGATTACAGAGCTATAGTTACAGCCCTCAAGTCCAAAGCTTCCAATTGAGCCAAGGCCCTTGTTCTCTACTGCCACTCACCTGGCCAGCCTTGAGCCAGCTCAACTGGTCTCTCGTAGGCTAGACTGTCCTAGACTGTTCTAGTTGTTGCCCATCTGTCCTACCTGCAGCTACTTGCTTAGTTCTGAGTGGTAGAGTTCAGCAGCAGTGACAGCAGAGAGTGATCTGCTCTCTTGCCTCTCTCTCCTCTCCCCTATCCCTTTCCCTCTCCCTATTCTTCCCCCTTTTCCCCTCATCCATGTTCTTCATTCCCTTTTCCCTCTTGTCCCTGTTCTTCTTCTTCCCTCTTTTTGCCCTCCCACTCATTCTTCTTTCCCATCTTCTTATATGCCTTTTTTATTTTTCCGTTTTCCCCTTTCCCACTCACTGTTCCTCTATGAACCCACCCCCAAGCCTTCTAAGGTTTCCGAAATTCTGCTCACCACAGTTGGGTTAGCTGGGACTGCCTACCAATGCTGATTGGTAAAATCAGCTTAGCCTTTAATGATAAACATGGTATTTATTTAATATTTATTTAATATTTATTTAATATGGTATTCGTTAAGTGCTTACTATGTGTCAAGCACTGTATTAAGCATTGAGTTAGACACAAGATAATCAGGTCCCACATGGGGCTCACAGTCTAAGTAGGAGGGAGAACCGGTATTAAATCCCCATTTTACAGATGAGAAAACTGAGGTGTAGAGAAGTGACTTGCCCAAGGTCATACAGCAGACAAGCAGCAGAGTCAGGATTAGAAGACAGGTCCTCTGACTTTCAGGCCTGTGCACTATGCCACCCTGCTCCCCCGTACTTTTAAGAAATCAAATATCTAAAACTATTTAAAAGCATGCCAAGATGAGTATTTAAGGTATTCGTGGAGGCAGCCACAAAGCGCCTGTTAGTGCTGCACTCTTTTACTTTGGTGCATTTCTGGAAAGAAAAAGACCAAAACTTGAAAGGTTTGTGATACTTTATTTTTCCTGTTCTCTTCTGAATATCTTTGGGATGCATCAAAGTTACTCCTAGAACAGCTGGACTTTGTTCCAAAAAGCATTATGAATGCCAACCAGTTTCTTGTGATAACACCTACCATGCTTTCCCTTGAATATGAGGGCCAGCAGCACCACTTGGAAAGGCTCATTATGCGAGCCTGTTTTTGTGTTACACTGTATGCTCTGGCACCAGTCAAAAACGGTTTTTAAATCAAAACCGGTTGGGGCAGTTACCTAATAAATATATCCAAGAAATATTCACTGAAGAATGCATCTTCTCTTGCTGCTGTTGCCAAGTGAGAGTAGAAATGCTTGCTGTTGACAGATGCTGATAAATTGTAGAAGATCATGTATTTGAAATGAGAGATAATGAAAAAAGTTTGGTTTTTTACTGTGGAAATGGCTTTAATTTTTTTAACTAGAAATTCTACCTAATAATAATAATGACAATAATATTAATTATGGTATTTAAGTTCTTTGTCCCAAGCACTGTACTGAGTACTGAGGTAGAAACAAGATAATCAGGTTGGACACAGCCCCTGTCCCACATAGAGCTCACAGTCTACATGGGAAGGAGAACAGGTATTGAATCCCCGTTTTACAGAACAAGAACCTGAGGCACAGAGAAGCTAAGGGATTTGAGCAAGGTCACACAGCAGGTAAGTGGGGAAATTGGAATGCAGATCTACAGACTCCCAAGCCCACCAGACTACACTGCTTCTTATTGACAAGGCACCTCTATTTTCCGATAGTTTCAGCCTATTTGATCTGGATAATATTCCTAAGATATAGGATCTCCATTCTACAGATAGTGGTTCAAGATCCAAAGGAATAGTCGGAGAGAGTCACGCAGTCTGGCAGTAGTAAAGATGGAACCCGAGCCTAGGTTCTCTAGCCCCTAGTCTTGTCCCCCTCTGAGATAGTCCAAACTACCTGGCTTAAGTAGATTGTGAGCCCTAAGACTGTGAGTCCCATGTGGGATGGGGATTGTGTCTGACCTGATTATCTTGTACCTACCCCAGCACTTAGTGCAGTGCTTGGAACAAATGCTTAACAAATGCTATTATTGTTATTATGAGAACCATTAGTGTTGTGGCATGGTATTAGCTACTCCTAGCCATTGGACCAATCAAGAGAGTTGAGATTTTTGTGCTTGGGCAACTGGGATAATTTCCAGATCGTTCAGCTGTAGAAATGATGATCACTTTGGAAAGCAGCCAGACTCCAACCCCAGAAACACAAACACCTGCACTGTAATTGATGGGAGATACCCCAGAGAATAGGTGGATCTAAAATATTCAAAAGAGTGAAAAGGCACACTTTGGGAAAATGGTACTAATTGTATACTACTTCACTCTTCCTCAGGTACATGGAAGAGAATAAGAAGCTTGGGCCTGGGAGTCAGAAGGACCTGGGTTCTAATACAGGCACTACCAGTTGTCTGTTGTGTGACCTTGGGGAAGTCACTTAACTTCTCTGTGCCTCAGTTACCACACTGTAAAATGGGAATTAAGTCTGTGAGGCCCATGTGGGATAGGGACTGTGTCCCTCCTGATTAGCACATAGTACAGTGCATACAGTGCCTGGCACATAGACTTAAGAAATACCATTTTAAAAAAAGAATAGGAGCAGGGGGCCTTAGATTTTCTCTTATTTCTGAGCTATTCATTCCCTAACCATTATTTCATTTATTTAATTAAGCTGAACTAATTTAATTGAACTAAAAACTAAATTCTCCTTCAGCATAGGTTTATGGGTCTGCCCCCCTCCAGCTCCCTGGCTGAAGGCAAATTGGACATTTTGCCACAGTGTTCTTGCTCTCCCTAGTGGCACTGTTTAGAAAAGGCAACTTCTCCCACTCTTGCACCTGTCCCATTTCTGAAATGTGTGCCAGATCACCCTCACTTTGCATTCACCAGGCATTCCATTAGGGCAGATTTGTGAGAGTCACTGATGGGAGAGATTCAGGGAATTCATATGGCCACACCTCACCTCATACATTCCTCCCCCCCCCCCCCAACCAATTTACTGAGAACAGCTGGTTTTGATTTAATTCTGATTAGTCTGACTAGAAAAAGAATTATTCTCCCATCCAGGTGGTTGGAAAAGGGATTTCAGGGGCTTGCCAAACTCAGGGAGTAGCCAAAAGTATCTGTTCCTGGGTGTAAGTCACTGAAAGGTCCACACTCTGAATCAAGAGCAGCTGCCTGAAAACAGGTGAATAAACTCAGTGTACTCAGGCATCCTACCACATGTGGGCTCAAAAATAATGGGGCTGTGGTGGTGTGTGTGTGGGGGGTAAATCTCACCATTCAGCAGCCCTCAAAATGGGTGTTACCCAAAGTAAGGGCTTTGGGATCTGTGAAAGGTCATGGTAAGGGTTGAAGACCATTTCTTTTATTTAAGGTGAGGAGAAATATAAGATACAGGCTGGCTTGAACTGCCCAAGAAACAGAAGGCTTCTGTTTTGGGAACTAACAGGATAAAGCGGGAAGTACTGAATTTGTTATCAACTTGCTTATTTGTCCCAACCAAGCATTCTAGTCCTGCCTCAGGGAGAGTGAGCAAAGGCAAGTCTCCAGGTTCCTTCAGCCTTCATGCATCGTACTGAGGCAACTAGCAAGCTTGCAGATTGGGGCCCACTACAGCAGAGGTTTCCTCTAAATCTGACCTGAAAAGACTAGCTTCTTACCCCAAGTTTTGGTGGTCTGAAGATAGGCTTATACTTCCGGCCTAATGTACAAGAATGAGGTCAATTGTTGTCATGACCCAAGGTCCTCCAAATCGCATTTACACACTACCTACCTACCTCCCTATCTACTGGCAAGCCTTTGGTGTCCCACACAGCCAGAGTAGCAGCAAACAAGGTATTCAGCTGCCGGGAGTGGAGATCAGAGGATCAGCATCTAGTTTCGGGTTTTGTGGCTGATTTACTGGGCTCCTTACTACCTAGTGCTTTATCTTCTCCCTGGCAATTTACCTTTTTGAGCTCCTGACAAGCCACTGAATGTGTCAGTGCTACTCATTGAGGTTGAGCAGCTGTTTCTTAGTCTGCTACACCTCTACGGTGGTCTGCAAGGTCCCCTGGTGGCCTAAAAGAGTGAAATGGATGCCTTAACCCTTCAGCCTGCTACAAAGAAGTGACATGATCACGGGCGAGAGGGTAGCTCACCATTCTCTCTAACAAGAACCCTTGAAACATTCACAGTATTCTTAGGCATCTGGATGGCTTTGGAAGGTTTATTTGTGATGCTTCTGTAACAAGACATTAAAGTGTTTTCCATAATTATTTTGTTCTGTGACCTACTTCTCTGAAATTCACTCCCCATCTAAAGTTTTTATATTACTCAAACCTTTCCTCCCAGTGACTCTAGTGGCTACCTTTTTTTCCCTCCTCTGTGAGGATTAGAACCTTTGTGTTGACAGAATGTCAAAATATGTATTTTATTTTAATGCTTGTGTTCTTAAAATGTGTTTCTCAACCAATTTTTCTCTCTTGAATTTTTTGCCTCTCTTTGAAGCTTTCTTAGTTTCTTCCTCTTTCTACATTCCAATCTATATCTTTCACTTTCCATGTGTTTCTTTTTTCCTGTTACTCTCTCTGTCTATGCTCATCTCTGCTTATTTCTCCCTCAGTCTCTCACTTCATAAATCTATATCTGTGCCTGTTATATTTTTTTCCCCTTCCCTTCATCTCTGTTGGTCTATCTTTCTAGTTTAGTCCCATATCTGTGATGGTCTTTCTGTTCTTTCTATTTTCCTCTCGGCTTGTGTCTCTATGTGTGTACTGTCTTTCTCTTCCTTTACATAGGTGTGGCACTGCTTCTTTATTCAGTATTGCTAATGAGCAGGCCCAGAATAGAGAGAGAGATACTGAGTTTTGATTTTTTTGTTAAGCGTTCACTATGTGCCAAGCACTGTACTAAGTGGTGGGGTGATAATGATAATAATAATAATTGTGGTATTTATTAAGCACTTTCTATGTGCCAACCACTGAGGTAGATACAAGATAATCAGATCCAACATGAGGCTCACAGTCTAAGTAAGGGAGAGAACAGGTAATGAATTCCCATTTCACAGATGAGGGAACTGAGATCCAGAGAAGTGAAGTGACTTGCCCAAGGTCACATGGGCAAATGGCACAACTGGGATTAGAACCCAGGTCCTCCATCTCCCAGGCCCATGCTCTTTCCACTTGACCACAGTGCTCCTCTGCAGCATTTATTTACATAGCCCAGCCACTCAAAGCATTCCCAGTGAACCATCTTGACACTTGGGAAAGTTACTTAATCCTCAGTCTAGGTTTTCTCCTTCATAAAATTGGGTTAATCACATTTACACACTACCTTTCTTACAAGTACTGGTCCTTGCAACAAAAATCAAAGTGTAGGAAAAAAAGTGGGACATTAAAAGGACTTCCTCAAACTGGAACCAAGGGCTCTCAGTGACCCTGAGAAGGCTCTCAGTGACCCCAAGAAGGCAGTGGTTAGCAGGGCGAAAAACTGAGCCACCTGTTTAGTTTGGGAAGTACAATTGCTTCCTTGTTTACCTGCTCTACAATTTGATGCTCGTATTTCCTTATTTCTTCTTTAAGGTGTTCCTGAAGCAGAAGTCACTTGGTTCAAGAATAAAAGCCAATCAATCCCCACACATCATTCACATGATGGCTCCTTGCTGATTGCAAATGTGTCCTTTTTGGATGAGGGGCGGTACTCGTGCAGGGCAACCAATCTGCATGGCGAAGTGACTGAGAGCACCTACCTATTGATTCTAGGTAAGTTGTTGATGTTCCCAACTGCCTCTGGCCAGGATTTTTGTTGAAGGGCTGCTGTCTAGGCAATGCTGACAGCACAGTCTTACCTCCTCCTCAGCTCTCCCTTTTCTAGAATTAAAGAGCATGAAGAATGGAGCAGTAAAAATTGTTCAGGCCTCCAATCCCACTGAGAGGAGCCTCCTAGACCAGCCATGTAGACTTCTTCACTATGAGTCTCTGAGATGGCAGCGGTCATTCATGGAAAAGAGAGTCTGAGTGATGCTGGTGATTATTTATACTACTAGTAAAACCTATTTTTGTGGATCTGAGAGTCCTTTGGAAAAGCCAATTGTAAAAATATGACTTTACTTTTTCCCTTTAACCCTGGACACCACTCATCTGAAAAGAACAAATTCCTTTGACCTCAGCCCCAGAAACATAACATAGCCCACCGAGGGGCACTAACAACATTTCACCTTCCAGGGGATGCATAAACCTTGCACAGACTCACAAAGCACTAAGTCAGTCTCGGCAAACTTTACTCTCATGTTCAGTTTCATGACCGAGAACTGAGCTTCCAGCCAGATCATTTGACTCAGAAAAGTGGTGTCAAACCGAGGGTTTGAGTGGAGGTGCTAGCCCAAGCTAGATTTATGATATTTGTTCACTGATTTTTCCTCCCTAATTACACTTATTCTGCTTATTTACTTTCTACTGACTTGAAGAAGAAAGATTGAGAAAGGGCATGTAGATGCTCCAGGGAAGAGTGTACATTTTGTAAGCTCACACCTCTAACTCCACACAAAATAGGTAGTGTGTTTTCTCTTCTGGTTTCTTTTCCTTTTCCACTTGCTTAACCTATAAAAGGGTGCCTGGAGAGGCGTGAGGTCATCAAGTCCCTCATTCACCAGCTAATGAGGTAGAGTCCTGGAATTTCTGTGCACACATGAATGCCTGTGGACCCCTGGCTCTGAAATCATTACTGGGGCAAATCTGGCATGAACATTTAAAAGAAGCAGAAACTCATCTATTTCCACCCACTATACTCCTAACTTGCTCCAAACCAGTAAAGAGCTGCCTCAGCACCACATGTAATCCAGACGAGTTGGGCTGGCCCACCAGGATTTTCCTATTATCCCCAGGCCAATTCCAGGCCTATCTGGAATTGTCCCTTTACGATTCCAACACCTACTGATGACCGGCAATATTGGGTGGCCAGTGGGGTCACCCAAAATTTGTATGGTGAATGTTGTACAGTGGTTGTGAAGGCTTGACTCAGACATGGTGGACAAACCATTTGAGAGCAGAACAGTTGTCTGCTGCTGAGGCGGGCACAGAGCCAGACCTCATTCCTAACCCAGCCAACTCACTCCCAATGGGTGCTAAGACCAGGTGACACAATGTGCATGGTTAGACACAACCCATCATCACTCCTACGAAAACCAAACCCGAGCGCATGTCCTCCTGACGGCGACGTCCCTTAGGGCTGCAGCACTATTCCTTCATTATCGGCTGCCAACATCTTCCTGGCTTGAAATAAAATCCCACTGTGAATGACTAAAGGCAACCTCAGAATGACTGGGTCTTAGTTCACTAGGCATGAGCACTCTTTGAACGAGAGAACTGGTTTCATTTTTTTCAAGTGAAATTCTACGGTGTTGGGACATTTTTCATTGTCACCTTTTTTCAGGCCTCAGCAACGAAAACAGAAGGTGGCTGGTCCAAACTCAGGGAGTCTGTGGGAAGAGTGTGGGAGCCCCAGGTTGGACTCCTAAAGGAACCTGTGGAGGACCCTCATCTTCTTCTGGAGCTGCACCTGCAGGCCTTCAGACTCAGGCCCACTTTTTTGTCCTTGGTCCCCTCCAGTTCTGCCACTGCCCACAGAAGCAGGGTCAGCCAGGGGAAGAACAGCAGGGTCTGAGTAGACAGCACAAACCACAAGACCCTGAACCGCAGACCCTGAACCTGCTAATGCCATCCCACAAATGGATATTAGCACCTCCAGCCAGAATAGCTTGGCACACACACTCTGGTGTGTGCACTGGAGGTTATGAACACCTGTTTTATTTGATTTAACACACGTTTGAACTAGCTAAGGCATACGGCCAAAAGCTCAGTCGACCTGCAATCTGAGACAGACAGAGCAACATATAAAAGTCCTGGGAGGAGGTGAGTGATTGATGTACGAAAGGTCCTATTGCCATCGGATTCACAATTGAGTTAAGCACATCCAGCAATTAATATTTCTATCTTTGTGGTGCTGCTGCACTGTTACTTCCTGAATTACCTCAACCACTGTCAGTCCTGCAACTAACCCAAACAACTGCAAGTCAGCAAGCCTGATTCCCATCACCTATTGCACCTTGTGTACAGAATTCTGTGTAGGGAAGAGGTAACACCTGGTTCAAGAAGGTAGGATAAGACCATGGCCCCCAAGCAGCTAGAAAAAAATGCAAGAAAGCGCTTGAGATTTTTAGGCCAGCCGCCCCTGCAACCTATGCACTAGTGCGTTGCTCCCTACCCCTTGGAGACCCTTCCCCTCTGCTAGTTCTGAAAATAGTTCTGAAATAAGAACAATGAGCCAGCTCTACTCTGATTTCTCCCCCCACCCCCCGCACCAACACCTTGTCTGGTTTTGCAGAAAGGTGCCTCCTTCTATCAGTCAGTCGGTCATATTTTATTTATTGAGCGCTTACTGTATGCAGAGCACTACACTGAGCACTTAGGAGAGTACAATATGAGACACATTCCCTGTGTATTCTTTTCTTGTTTCATGGCTGCTCCATGGGCCAGGCCTATCAAGGCACCTCTCTCATACATGGGCCAATATTTATATACCAAGAAAGAGAAACCAGGCATAAGAACATCCCATTTTTCAAACCTCAACTGGAGTGGTGCTTTGCATTCCATCTTTCTCTGGTTCCTCATCTGTATTTCCCTCTCTCTTCCAAGATCCTCCCAGGACCTCTCTTCAAGCAGAAGACCTCAAGGCGGTGCTTTCAGCAACTGGGCCAAATGGTTCCTCCGTGATGGCATCTCCTTTGGGAACCCGGCTGGTACTGAATCCTGGGGATTCTGCTCACATTGGTGAGTTGACATTTCTAAAGTACGAGGCGGGAGGCCCCATTGGGTTGCTTGGATGGGTAGAATAGAGACCCCGGACAGAAGGGAGGGAAGCAGAAATAGCAGGATAAGCAGCCAGCTTCCCCTGGCCAGGAGAATTCGCTCAACGATTGGAAACTTTTGCCAATATTCCACATGAATTGGGTGTGACTTTCCCTTGGCCTGAGCTCTAAACTGGGAGCCATTCAGCTAGGGCAGATGGCACCAGCTTCACCAGGGCTGCAGACCAAGCAGCCACCGTAGCGTGAGCAGTCCCCAGACTGAACAGAACCATGCTTTTAAAATACAAATAAACACACATTCATCCCCTCTAGCCAGCTACCCACAATTCCTCACCTCTGACCGCTTCTACTCCAGGAAACTGGGAGGAAAGTAAGCATTGCTGAACGGCAATAAAAGAGGTCTTGCTTATTCATTGTAGAAGCCTGCAATCCAAGTTTCCATAAAAATTATAGGACATACTTATTCAAGAAATCAGCAGGCATCTGTCTGAGCTGGAAGAGGAATGTGGATATTGACAGTGTGTATAGTTAGGTATTTGTCATGAGATGTCTACTGGTTAGTCCTCGCTGGTACTTAAGAAAGCTACACTAGAAATTTGGAAGCACACAGCCCAAGTTGGAAATAGTGCCTGTGTGAACAATGATCTGTAAGGGGAATGCAAAAGCTCTGGAGCAGGGGTGGGGACCAGGACCCCTCCCCGCCCCCGCAAGAAACATTTTAGTTTTGGAGGTTAGAATGGACTTCATGATGTCACACAGAATGTGGGGCTGGAAAACTTTGTCCCACCACAGAGCACGTACTTGTCTAAAGCCAGCCCTATTAGGAGGAATCTTCAAACTGTTAGGGGGCAATGGGGAAGGGCACAAGCATTAAGATTAGTGCCATCCCAAAACTAAATGAGAAACAGAGGCACAGAGAAATTAACTGATTTGCCCAAGCCATAGCAGGACTAGGACTAGAATTCAGATCTCCTACCACCCACACCTGTGGTCTTTCCACTAGGCCTTGTTGCCTCTAGAAACATTTTTGTCTCTTCTCTGTTCTGCCTTGTTTTCAGTTGCCCCAATTCAGCTTGCCAGAAAACGGCTCTTTCAGTAGCCTGTTCTCATATATTCTCACATGTTTCACCCAGCATAGATACATTGGGGTAAGTGTTGCTGAAAGGCCAAGAGCCTGACTTCATGCCCTGACTTCACCAGTTGTAATCCTGTCTTGCTACTTCATGTTGAAGCAGCCTGTAAGAGACACTGCATAACAGAGTTATTCAAGGAGCTGGATGGGGGTGTCTGGAGGGAGTCTAGGCCTCTCAGCCATTTAGAAGGTTCAGCGGCAATTTTGCTCTGTTGGGCTTCATTTGGTCTGAAACTTAATGCCATGTTGTCGCCACACTGTTGGACAATTTTTGGAAGGTTATTCTAGCTTTCTTGACTTGATTTTCTATTTCCTTGTCTGTAACCACATCAGGAGGCTGTATGCTGCCTAGGTAATGGAATTCTGGATGGTGTTAAGCTCTGTGTTGCCAAAGAAAGTTTTTGATTGTGTGTAGGGTTTCCAGCCAGCTTAGACTTTCTTCAAATACATAGATATATTGTCAATCCATATTGCATAGTTGACTTGGCAAAGTGCTTCACAATTATTTTCATCTCCAAAAATAAGATTCTGGGATCACGTGACTAGAGACCTCCTGACCAGTGAGTGATGGCTTGTCGAGAAGGCCAAGGGTCTGTGTCATAAGATCTAACACACACCACCAGAAAGCAATAGTCTCACAGATTGAGAATATTTTCCCGTTTTCTACATTAGCTGAACTTGGCAATGAGGCATGAAGTTTATATGCATAAGGAGAACTCTTGGGACCTATGCAAAACTACATTTTGAATCATGGAGATAGTCATATGTGGCCTCACTTTATTTTCCAGAATTGCTTCAGGGCATTATAAATTTGACATTGACTATTGTTCTGATCACGGGGAAGACAGACGAAAAAACCCAAATTGCAATTTAGCCTCAAAATAGTGAATCTGAAGAAGTTCACTTTTAAAATAATGTTATTGCAAAGAAAAGGGGCTGTACACCCTAAAGAATACTTTGGTTTTGATTCAGCATTTCTAAGAAATAGTACTGCTGTTAATAACAGACTGATTCTATCAGTCAGAGGAATAAGGCTACTCACTTTTTGGAGGTGCAATAACTGTCTGAGGCCACTGTGGTACCATTTGAGTGAGTACTGGAAAAGTTATTGTGTATGCATTCTCCAATGATAGCTTTCCTTTCCTCCATATTCTGGAATAATATTTTGTCTTCTGTTAGCCATGGCCAATAAGTATTTGCATTTTAAACTGCTGCATTCCACTTCTGTTTTATTGTTTAAATTTGAGTGGAGACATCATCATGCCCTAGTCTATATTCACACTGCTTTGTTGAAATGAGGCAGTAAATCAATCTCCATAGAAGTCCTGCATTTAAGGATGGGAGATTAGTGTAGTCCAACATTTGGGGTCACCCTGGCCCCATTACTTCTGAGTCACAAGTGGAATTATAGGCTACAACCAAGCTATTTTGCAGCATAGCCTAATAGAAAGGGCATGGGCCTGGGAGTCAGAGGACCTGGGTTATAATCCCAGCTCTACCACTTAGCTCCTCTGTGACCTTTGGCAAGTCACTTCACTTCTCTGGGCCTCAGGTTCCTCATCTGCAAAATGGAGGTTCAGTACCAGTTCTGAGCTCCACATGGGACAGGAACTGGGTCTGATCCGATTATCTTGTACTTACCCCAGAACTTAGTACAGTACTTGGCACAGAGTAAGCACTTAACAAATATCACAATGATTAATATTATTCTTAGTATCATTATTATTATTATTGTCCCCATGGCTGGATCCATAGAATTATGCAGTTCCTTGTTCACAGGAGCACCTCGAGGTATTCCCTGACCTATCATAGCCTGAAGAGCAACATTGGGCACCAAGCCATTCCCTGAGCAATGGTGAATATATGTTCCCTGAGCTGGGAACATTGGGACATTTTTCAGTTTTTGATTAAAATTCAAGTTCTTCTTGGGGATTTTCCCTGTGGAACGGCTCTGAGTTTGCTGCTGCCCTGGGATATTGCAATGCAAGTCATCTCTCCCTGGGGGTGGAAATGTTGGCTACTTAGAGTCATACGTGGAGCCTCTGCTCCAGGTGAGGAGCCTGAAAGGGAGGGGAAGGTTCAACTTGTGGGGTTTGGGGGCCAGACATTCGAAAACTACTTCTTTGATCTTGTCAAGTGTGAGAGCTGGTCAGGTGGGAGTTTAGTCTGGGCTTGCTTGCCCCTGAAATTCCTGTTCCTGTGACTTCAGTCTCTTGCCATTATTGTGTGACATTGCAGTCAGAAATAGAGCGAGAGGGGGAGGACCACCCCAGGACTGTAGCTAGGTGGGACCTTACATTTGGAGGCAGCAAATTCCCCAGGGACCAGGAAGTAGTAGTAAGAGTGTTTATGAAGCCCTTACTGTGAGCAGAGCACTGTATGAGTGAGGGCTGGGGGTAATATGCATAAAGAAATGAAATGTGGTCCCTGTCCCTCAAGGGGATGGCGTCAGACCAGATGAGAACATTCCAATGTAAGCCCCAGTTTGGCTAAAATTTGGAAGTGATAAGTAGAGGGCTATGCAACTCTCAAATGAAACCAGTCTGTCTTTCTAAAATAGCATTGAGAGTTAAGCCGGCAAAAGCAGACTGTGTTTTTTTTGGATAGCTGTGGGCCAGGAGAGCACACCACAGGGGCTTCATTTTCCCCATGACCTCCTTCCAGTATTGTTCGATCTGCTCCTTTATGAAACCAAGGCAGACTGTCAACCCCCTGTTTCTAGATGGGGAATCATACCACCACCACCAAACTAGAGGTGCTCAACATTGCCAAACTAGATTTGGCTGGAAACTTGCTTCTAGTCCCTTTCAGTTTGGCATTAAAGCACTGGGTCAGGCCCAGACCTCAGCAGCCAAAAAAAAAGAAAAGAAAAGAAAAGAAAAGGTGGACGGAGGTCTCACTGGGACTGGACCAGAGCCTGGATTTCCTGACTGTGCCAGATTCCAGCCCTTGCAGCCTGTGGGTAGATGATTTGGTTGATCCGAAATACTGTCAACCAAAGCCTAAGAGAATAATGGCAAAACAGGTTTAAGACTCAGGTGACACATTAGAAATTGATCTATTCATCTTGGGTGTGAACCCTTCTGAAATCATCATAATCAATATTATTTATTACTGTGTGCAGAGCACTGTACTAAGCGCTTGGGAGAATACAACAGAGTTGGTAGACACATTCCCTGCCCACAAGGAGTTTACGTTCTAGAGGGGGAGACGGACATTAATATAAATGAATAATTGATAATATATAATTTATAGATATGTACATAAGTGAGAAGCAGTGTTGCCTAATGGATGAGCAGAGGCCTGGGAGTCAGAGGGACCTGGATTCTAATCCTGGCTCTGCTATTTTTCTGCTTTCTTACCTTGGGCAAATCACTTCACTGTGCCTCAGTTACCACATCGTAAAATGGGGATTAAGATTGTGAGCCCTGTGTGGGACGTGGACTGCATCCAACTTGATTAGCTTGTGTCAACGCCAGTGCATAGCACAGTGCCTGGCACATAGTAACCGTCCTCTCCCAGACTTCCCTATCACCGTGGATGGTATGACCATCCTTCCCATCTCTCAGGCCCGCAACCTCAGTGTCATCTTTGACTCATCTCTCTCGTTCACCCCACACATCCGATCCGTTACCAAGACCTGCCGGTCTCACCTTTACAATATCGCCAAGATCCGCCCTTTCCTCTCCACCCAAACGGCTACCTTACTGCTACAGGCTCTCGTTATATCCCGGCTAGACTACTGTGTCAGCCTTCTCTCTGATCTCCCTTCCTCCTCTCTCGCCCCGCTCCAGTCCATTCTTCACTCCGCTGCCCGGCTCATCTTCCTGCAGAAACGATCTGGGCATGTCACTCCCCTTCTTAAACACCTCCAGTGGTTGCCTATCAACCTCCGCTCCAAACAAAAACTCCTCACTCCAGGCTTCAAGGCTCTCCATCACCTTGCCCCTTCCTACCTCTCCTCCCTTCTCTCTTTCTACTGCCCACCCCGCACGCTCCGCTCCTCTGCTGCTTACCTCCTCACCGTCCCCCGTTCACGCCTATTCCACCGTTGACCCCTGGACCACATCCTACTGCTGTCCTGGAATGCCCTCCCTCTTCACCTCCAACAATCTAATTCTCTTCCCCTCTTCAAATCCCTACTTAAAGCTCACCTCCTCCAAGAGACCTTCCCAGACTGAGCTCCCCCCTTTTTCCCTCTGCTCCCTCTACCCCCACCCCACCTCTCCGCAGCTAATCCCTCTTCTCCCCCCTTTCCCTCTCCTCTTTCCCCTCTCCTGTCCCACCCCCTCAGCACTGTACTCGTCGGCTCAGCTGTATATATCTTTATCACCCTATTTATTTTGTTTATTTTGTTTAATGAGATGTACATCACCCTGATTTTATTTAGTTGCCATTGTTTTTTATGAGATGTTCTTCCCCTTGACTCTATTTATTGCCATTGTTCTTGTCTGCCTGTCTCTCCCGATTAGACTGTAAGCCCGTCAAAGGGCAGGGACTGTCTCTATCTGTTGCCGACTTGTACATTCCAAGCGCTTAGTACAGTGCTCTGCACATAGTAAGCGCTCAATAAATGCTATTGAATGAATGAATGAATGAAAGTTTAACAGATACCATAAAAAAGTGCTCTGGGCTTAAGAGTGGGTTGAATATTAAATGCCCAAAGTTCGCAGATCGAAGTGCAAAAGCAATGCAGAAGGGAGAGAGAGCCGGGGAAAAGAGGCCTTCTGTAATTAATCTCTGATCTCCCTACCTTATGCACTTCCATATGACCTAAGCACTTGGGACCTCATTCCCCCCTCCGCCCTACTAGCATTTAGGTACATGTCTTTAAATTCTGTTACTTCCCCATACTCGTAATTTATTTTAGCGTCTGTCTCCCCATCCATATTTTAAGACCCTTTGGGGTAGAACTCGTGTAGACCCCCTTTGGGGTAGGACTTATTAGGTCACATTCAGGTATAAAAACTGAATGAATATCTGTCAGATCGTATGCTGGACTTCAGCCAAAATATGGGTCCAACAATACTATACTTTGTAGAGGAGCGATCCGGATCTGTGCCCCTCCTATCTATGGTTATCTGCTTTTTCAAACAAACCCATTAGCAGCTGCCTCAAGGAACAATTGCTGAATACACATCAGGCTTAGCAACATAGAACCAGAAGGCTACAAGCTTTTATCATACCATATGACTTACAGGAAGGGGAGAAAAATCATGCATTCATTCAACACTGGGTTTGCTAAGTAAATCCTTCAGTGAAAGAAGCTTATTGTGGCTGAACCTTTTTCCCTGTTGGGGGTATGAGGAGATGGGGCCAAAACCTACAACAGCCTTGCTAAGCAGTATGAACACACTCCCCTGAGCAATGTGTCCAATTGTATGCTAGTCATTCGATGTAAAACAACACAACTTTTAACAGTAAGCAAGGTATGCTGAACCCAAACCCCATGCCATTTTTGTTTTGTTGGCTCTGGATGAAACATCTGGATCGTTTCCTTCTCCGCTCCTTTGAAGAAATGCTTTGACAGCACAGCCGTGAGATTCAGTCTTCAAAGCAACCTCTTAGTTAAGCATCCAACAGCACAGGTGCTTCAAGATCCTCAGCCTAAAAGCAATTCCTTGACAGGAGATCTTTGTTCACCTGAGATTAGAAAACTGGCTAATTTAATTTTTTTTTTCTCTGCTAAGTTTTGAAGTCAACATGATGCAAAAATCTCATGACAACAAATAGCAAGGATAAATCCTACCAGAGGAAAAAAATCAAAATTACCCAGTTGTAAAATAAGACTCAGGGTTTGGAATCAATGAACACAGAGGGTTTTGAAATGAAAACTATGGCAGATATGGTGATTTTATTTATTTTTATTGAAAAATCATTATGAAGTTGAAGTTGCCTAAAAGAAGCAGAAGCAGAAGGATTGTCTAGCAGGTGACTTCATAAATCATTATTCCCGACAATCTGATGGGTGCTAAGGGTAAAATGCAGAACACTGAGCCAATTTAATCAGTTGAACAGATTTTGCTGCATCTCGGGAGATGGTCCAAGTCCAGCAGTTCTGGTGAAAACTCCTTGTCACCTGGTACACCCTCAGGGTCATCTCCTGACATCAGGACATTACTGTCAGATTAAGTTTCCTCCCCAATACTCTCAGTAACAGCACTGTAAATCCCCACCAGCCAATATTAAAATGCCACTGACCAGCTAGGGGAAAAGTCAAGAGCTCCCGTATCTCATGTATTAACCCACTATTAAAGAATTTATTTTCTTTTAATTGAATGCATCTCCTTGTTGTCTGAAAGGAACAACAGGGAGGCTGTTTGCAAAAAGTCAAAACATTAACCCTAGTCATGTGTAATATGGCACAGTCATAAACAGAAGCATTCCAGGTCTTTATGAAGGGTTATTAAGGCTATTGCCATGCTATTTAACTATTTCTCTCATTGAATCTACACCTCCACATGGTTTTGTATCGGGAACTGCTTCTTCCAACTGCCTCCTCCTTAGTTTCATGGCCAGCACATCCCTAGCAGTGTCAGATGCAACTATCAATTTGGCTATTGCTTCCACAAGCAAGTTGCTAGCTGTTATAAATGCTTAGTTTTATGGGGGGGGGGGGTATTTTTGAAAGGGGCAAAAGGAGTAAATGCATGCTATTTTTGCAAATGTTTATCAGGCCAGCCTTTAATAAGGCATATTCTGCTAATAATAATAATTGTGGTATTTGTTATGTGCTTATTATGGGCCAATCACTGTACTCATTTTTACTGGAGTAGGTACAAGATAATTGGGTCCCACGTGGAGCTCGCAGTCTAACTAGAAGGGAGAACAGATATTGATTGAATCCCCACTTTGCAGATGAGGAAACTGAGGCCCAGGGAAGTTAAGTGACTCGCTCAAAGTCACACAGCGGGTAAGCGGTAGAGCCAGGATTAGAACCTAGGCCCTCTCATTTCCAGGCCCATGCTCTTTTTCCCTAGGCCACCCTGCCTCCCTGTTTTGTTTTTTTATAGTAGTAGTTAAGCCCTTACTGTGTGCCAGGCACTGCATTAAATGCTGTACTTTGTCCCCATTTTACAGATGAGGTAACTGAAGCAAAGAAAAATTAAGTGACTTGCCCAAAGTCACACACAGACAGGTGGTGGAACCAAGATTAGAACCCATGTCTTCTGACTCATAGGCCCGTGCTCTATCCACTAGGCTATGCCGAAAACTTTAAAATTGCAGCAGGAGGGACTTTGGTTCGATTTGAAGGCTTATCAGAGAAAGCTAAGTGTGGTCCCCCCTTGGAGTACTTCTGGGATAAAACTGAAACTACAAGGCCAGAACAAGAGTACTGCCTATGAGGTTTATGCTGCAGGGAAGACAGTTCTAAGTCATCATCTATCTACCCATGCTGGCTAAACGCTGCTTCCTGGACAGGTTTCTCCAGAGGTTGGGAGTAGGTCAACAGACCACTAGCCTACCATAAGTATAAAGATAAGGATCAGAATTGTTCTTAGTAGGTTTTTTTGAGCACCTTCTGTGTGCTGGACCTGAGTCTCTGACTGTCCCCTCCCCAACTAGAAATCACTGCTGGAGCCCACTTTGGAGAAGGAAAGGAGTTTATCATAGGAGCTGGGGGGTGGGGGGGCGGGGCAGCGAGGAGAGGGTTTATCACCAAACCTGTGCAGGACTAAGCACTTGAAAAGCAAGAAAAGGAGAAAAAGACACATTCCAAGGTCTGACCTTCTGAATTTGTATAGCACTTTTAATTTTTCAATGTATTTTCAATTTACCTCATCCTGTCCTTATAACATCCTTGGGAGGTATTATCATCCTTATTTTCAGGAAGAAAAACTGAGATAGATGTTAAGTGACTTTCCAGAAGTCACACAGTAGGTTTGTGACAGAGCTGGGATTAGAATTCAAGACATCTGTGCCCGAAGCTGAATGGGAATCCCAGATTAGGCCGAGAGGAGGCAGGGCCTGTCCTAATTTCCTCATGCCCCAGCATGTTCCAGTGACAGTCCCGGCCTCGGCAACTCAATCAGGGTACTTGGGGTATGGTTAGACATTGCCTTAAACACCAGAGTGCTTTCATATTTCTGAAGACACCCAAGGGTGATTCCCTGCCTCTGCCGAAGAACTGGGTCATCATCTGGGAGTTCTCAATTTTTCCCTGTGACCAGGAAAGCACGCTGAAGGTGCACACTGAAAAGCTCTTCTCTGCAACAGCACCTTAGGAACTACAGCTGGATGTATGTCAGAGAACTGTCAGGCAGCCTCTCTAGTGCCGCAGGATTTCTGACCTCCTCTCCGTAGGACGTCTGTTTATGGGTCCTTGACAAACCACACTCTCCAGTGTTGGTTGCCAAAGCCGGATGTTGGCTGCCAGAACACCTCATTGAGCCAGATAGAAGTCAGATTGCAGCATCTTTACAAATGCTGTCCCTAGACTTTCCCGTTCTTCCACCCCCATCGCCACCCCTTCACCTCTCCCAGATGCCCCACTGGACACCCTTCTCATCTCCCCTTTCCCCCACTCCCTTCCCTTCATTGTTTATTGTTTTCTTTGCTTCCTTGGGAAGTTGTTAGGGCACTGAAGTCTAGGCCCTTGGAGACTTATATTGGCTTAATAAATACAGAAAAGGTCTGCACGCTTCCACAGCAGCCCTGACCTTTGCAGCTCGCTCTGGAATTCATCTGCGGCAGTCGGTCCTTCCTGTGACTTGTTGCTGAACTCTGTACTCTGCAATGCTGCCTCTCAGGATACCTGCTATGAATATTAGCTATTCTTCATCCCGTTTGCTGGAACTGCTGCTGTGGTTGAGTGAAGGAGAACTGAAACGTGGTGTGTGTCAAGGTTGGAGTTGGCTTTTTTCCTTTCACTCTCACCCACTAATCGGAGCCAAACCCAGGCTGAGTTCACAAGGCCATGTCAGCTCTTCCCTAGCTGCCTTCAGCATAAATTGAACATTTTCTGGATTGTCTTGTATTTTATGGTTGTCTGGCATTGAGCGTGGACTGCTTTCCCCAGGGAAGAGGATTTATGAAGCATGCAGTCCTCACCCCACAAACTGTTTAGTAACACGGAGGCATCCCTCTTCACTATTTAGTATGAAATTGTGTCCAGTGTTTTGCTGTGGAAAAAAAGCAAAAAACAATCCATTTTTGCCCTTATGGGATTTACAATCCAAGTATAGCCTATAAATACATATACAGATGGGGGAAGAAAATCCCAAATACCTACTTGGGACTGTCCAAGCTTGTCTGATGTTGTTAAAAACAGGATCTATATTCTAAAGCTCATTAAAAGTCCATTGAATCACTAGATTGTAACTCCTCCTTTGGAGCCATAAAGGCTACAGCCAACTTTTTCTCCGGGGTGCCAGTTGGCAACTCCTCAGGCAGTCAGTTGGAGCCACCTGCGTGCTACTAAGGGCAAAACTAGCCCGGGGCTTGTAAAAGGAAACATGAGACATTTCCAATAGCTTATTTTTGAAAGTTCTATTTTTTTCCAAACATCTTCTGGCCAAAGATGGGTAACAGAAAAAGAAAGGTGGGTGGAGAAAATGGCTCCATACACCTCTCTGCTTCGGATGAGTGCAGTCCTGGCCAGCCTGCTCCTCAACACCTGAAAGCAGCAGTTGGGCAAATCAATTTCAGGGTCATTTTAAGAGAAACAATCACCTCAGGCAGAATGTTGGAATTTAGGTCCTGTTTAACTCAAAGATTGGAATAATCCACTCACAAATCAGAAACTGGAGTAGGGGTAAATTGGCAGCTATTTAAAGAAATTTTGCCCTGGTGTTAATGGGGAAAAAAAGGACACGCAAACGTTTTTTAAAGCTCAGTTTTGTGCCCTAGTGGATAAAGCATGAGCCTGGGAGTTAGGAGGACCTGGGTTCAAATCCTGCCTCCACCACTTGTCTGCTGCATGACCTTGTGCAAGTCACTTAACTTCTCTGTGCCTCTGTTACCTCATTTGTAAAATGGGGATTAAGACTGTGAGCCCCATGTGGAACATGACTGGGTCCAACCTACTTCGTTTGTATCCACCCCAGCATTTAGTACAGTGCCTGGTACATAGTAAGAGCTTGACAAATACCATACACTTTTTTTTTAATATCGATGCCTAACAGAGCTTTCCTTCAGTGCAGGGAGATATTCTCAGTTCTTCATCAGAATACTCCAGAGCTTTGAAGCTTGTGCTTCCCCAACCCCTTCAACCTCCTCCTCCCACCACCCACCCCTTCTACTAGTGGAAATGAAAAGCTGTGGGGTAAAAGAGCAGAGAATTAAAGGGATGGAAAATGGGCTTCCATATGCCCCTCTATCCAGGAATATTTTAACATTTTCCTGAGGTTCTGCCACTTGTCGCTATGCGACCTGGGGCAGGTCACTTAACTTTTCTGTATCTCAGTTTACTCATCTGTAAAATGGGAATGAAATACTGGTTTTTCCCTCCCCCTTTAGACTGTGAGCCCCATGAGAGACAATGATTGTGTCTGAGAACAACCTGATTACCTTGTATCTACCTCAGCATTTGGCAAATAGTACACACTTAGCAGATACCACAATTACTATTATGTGGGAGTGTAGACAGACACGCACACACACACACACACACACACACACACAGAGGGATTCATTCATTCAATAGTATTTATTGAGCGCTTACTATGGGCAGAGCACTGTACTAAGTGCTTGGAATGTACAGTTCGGCAACAGATAGAGACAATCCCTGCCCATTGACGGGTTTACAGTCTAAGCGGGGGAGACAGACAAAAACAATAGGAATAAATAGAATCAAGGGGATGTACACCTCATTAACAAAATAAATAGGGTAATAAAAGTATATACAAATGAGCAAATGAGCACAGTGCTGAGGGGAGGGGAAGGGAGAGGGGGGAGGAGCAGAGGGAAAGGGGGGAAAGGGGGCTTAGCTGAGGGGAGGTGAAGGGGGCGGCGCAGAGAGGCAGCAGAGGGAGCAGAGGGAAAAGGGGAAGGCCTCTTGGAGGAGGTGAGCTCTCAGTAGGGCTTTGAAGAGAAGAGAGTTAGTTTGGTGGAGGTGAGGAGGGAGGGCATTCCAGGACAGCAGTAGGATGTGGTCCAGGGGTCAACGGTGGGATAGGCGTGAACGGGGGACGGTGAGGAGGTGAGCAGCAGAGGAGCGGAGCATGCGGGGTGGGCAGTAGAAAGAGAGAAGGGAGGAGAGGTAGGAGAGGGCAAGGTGATGGAGAGCCTTGAAGCCCAGAGTGAGAAGTTTTTGTTTCGTGAGGAGGTTGATAGGCAACCACTGGAGGTTTTTAAGGAGGGGAGTGACATGCCCAGAGCGTTTCTGCAGGAAGATGATCCGGGCAGCGGAATGAAGAATAGACTGGAGCAGGGAGAGACAAGAGGAAGGGAGATCAGAGAGAAGGCTGACACAGTAATCCAGCTGGGATATTATGAGAGCCTGTACCAGTAAGATAGCCATTTGGGTGAAGAGGAAAGGGTGGATCTTGGCAATATTATAAAGGTGAGACCGGCAGGCCTTGGTGACAGATTGGATGTGTGGGGTGAATGAGAGAGCTGAGTCAAGGATGACACCAAGATTGTGGGCTTGAGAGACGGGAAGGATGGTCGTACCATCCACAGTGATAGGGAAGTCAGGAAGGGGGCAGGGCTTGGGAGGGAAGATAAGGAGCTCAGTTTTGGACATGTTGATCTTGCCTATCTTTCCCGACCATCTTGTTGGAAGGTCCAGGAGACCTGATCAAAGTTCAGGATGCTTGTCTTCTCTCAGAGATTTCTTTGGCCTGCAAGGGAATTTAGTAATTTCATTATTAGTCAATCGTGTTTCCCAGAAATCCCCATTCTTTGCTTGTTCCCGTCCCTTCTGGTGTCATATCATCTACAGGAGCCCTCACTGCACTCCTGAATCTGAAGTGGTTTTGCACAGTGGACAGGACTAATTTTAGTTGGATTTCTTGCTTTTAGTTGCTGAAGTCTTTAGCCTTATATGCAACACTCTGTACTCCCATGAGCAGAATATAGATTCCTGTATTCATTTTAAATGCCTGCATGGATGTTGTCCAGTTTTCTTAAAATTAAATTAAGGAAAGGACTCTCAAACTGAGACCTCATAGTGCCAAGTTCCATCCAAGCACACATCATTTTTATGGTCTTAACTCCATGCAAATAAAGAATGGAAATGCTAACAGGTCTGGGGCCAGCTCATGGAGTATTGACTCCCTGTCCTGAATACTTTCATAGACCCTCTCCTAATCTGTCACACGTTTTCCTGGGAAAATATGGAAAGATGTGTGTAAATGCAATTTCCTCCTTTTTTTAACCTCAGTTCCAAAGCCATGCTCCTTCTTCCCGCCCCCTCCCATTTTAATTTAATACATGCTGGAATTGTTTAACACTTGCAGCTATCCTCTTGGGTTTGTTTCATTTGGAGCTGAGGAGGAGAGAAAGAAAAGATTGTATGTTGCAAGCCCCAATACCCTCTGAATACAGAGGCTAATAACTAAAAGTTCACTTTGGAGGACTGCATTAAAACGCTACTAGGTGCCATAGGACGCTAAAGTGCAAGCTAAGAGGCTAATGACTGCAACCACCCTCTGATGCCCTACCCTGCTTAATAGGAACCCAATCTAGTAAAACAGTCACTTTTCTTTTAGCTAAGAAGGTATCCTGTGGTGCATTGACTGACTCACCATGAGGACCCCTTCCAGAGGTACTCATTTGCAAACTCACACCTTTCAAGAAACTGAGGACCCTTGGCAAGCAATGTACCCTCTCCTTATGGTTAAACACATAGAGTGAGGCCTCTATCATTGCTCTGGACATTTGTCTCTCTTGTCACATGTGAAGTGATGGTGCAAATTTACAGTTCTTTTGAGAGCCATATTAGAATTAAAGCTTTTTTTTTCCTTTTACACATTGCTACTGTATTGGAAAGCTGGCTTTTTGCTTTTTGGAGATGAATAATCAACTTAACATTTGATTGGTTTTTAAGCTCAACTTTATTATAACTGGTTTTCTGAATGCATCTTCTTCTTTAACTCCTTCCATCCCTCCCCCCCCCACACCACACACATACAAACAAACATTCCCCCCTCCCACTCCCTTTGAAAAGAGAGAGAACAAGAACACAGGGAGGAAACTTCACACATCTGTGAATTCACAGCCTGGCTTTGTCTCAATTTAGAACCACAGTGGACCAAGGAATAGAGGCCTAAAGGCAATATTTTCTTTTTCTGGTTAGGAAGGGTTGATAGAGAGAGGCTTTTGGCTGCCAGAACCCTCATTGGTCAGGCAGCCTTCCCAGGCACTGTTTCCTCTTCAAGAGCCCTAATGTACTAAAGACCCTTTAATTCCTGTCTAGAGGCAGAGCCCATTCTGTCATTCCCTGCTGATTGCCCTTTTCCTGGGGCAAGTGTTGATGGGTTGAAGGATTATAATGGCCAATGTTCATGTGGCTGAGAAGGAAACAAAAGAGAGGCGCTAAATTTCTACATGAAAGACTATTCATATCCCCATTGGGAAAAGGGGGTAGAGAGGAGGTTGTCTTCTTATTTGGCCTCTCCTAAGGTGGAGACTAGATTACTGCACAGTTATGAGGTCTATATAAATGGGATATGTGTTGAGAGTTCACCTGTGAAGGATGACTGATGCTTTTCGTTTTCATAAATGAAAATGCCCATGAGACAGAGGCCCGACAGTTCAAAGGGAGGTTCCTCAATAGCAGTAAAAATGTAATAATTAGTCATTGGTAGCAAATATGGTGGGAATTGACATTTGATGCCTTCTCCCAACTATTGGCGATTTGCAGTTTTCAGAGGCCAGAGAGCCTAGACATGTTTATAAATATGTTTATTTGCACACATGGGATACCGTTAAATTATTGAAGATTCTTAAGTAGTCTGAAAATAAAATGCATGTAGAGGAGGAGAACCATAACATATTTACTCGGCAGTATAAAATCCCAAAGAAATTGAATGCATAGAATAGGTAAAATTATAAGAATTTTTTATAGTTTTTTAATGATACTTAAGCTCTTACTGTGTGCCAGGTACTGTACTAAGCGGTGGAGTAGATACAAGATAATCAGGTTGAACACAGTCCCTGTCCCACATGGGACTTACAGTCTATTTCAGAGGAAGAATTTCACCTTTACTTTCTTCTTCAACTAATGAAAATTCATTTTCTTAAGAAACTCTTGTCCTAGGAAGAGCAATTAGATTCATTGCATCTGTATTTTAATAGTTTATAAACCTCCATGAGACAGACAGCTCTTTAATACTTTACAGAGTTCTAGACAGGTGTATTTGTGTTCTAAAATGAGCATCTGAAAGATAGTGGGTAGGTAGGTGAATTCATCCTGATAATCAAAGATTCAGACAAGACAGTTTTAAAACATAATGAAGCCCATTCGAATAGCCAAGGTCTTAATTTTGACTTTGTTGATACTGCCTTTGATTTTTTTTCTCTGTCTTCACTACCACCCAGTATTCTTTTGCTTTAAACCAACTATGATCATGAAACATGAACAAGGTCCTGTGATGCAACTGTTGCTTGGATTTGTTGTGGATGTGGACATCTGTGTTGCCTTGGAGTTATTTGGTTCTGCTAATAACAAATATGAATATATGCCACAAAGGACATGGGTCTGTTTGGGTTTCCTCCCCTGAAGACTTAGAGTTACAAGGGCAAGGACACTAAATCCAAACCCTTGGTACTAACCCTCCTTACCAGAATGCATGGTGGGCAAAGACTACTTCCTTGAAGGCTGTCTTAAAAATGTGTGAACACCTGCACTTGATTCTTACCGATTAAGAGTTGTCTTGCCCTTTCTTACACTAGTCTCTTTTAAAGGAATCATTGGATTTTCTTTGATCCTCAGGCTTTTGAATTTAATAGTTTTGCAAATATCCATCTTATTTAGAGGAACTGAGGTTTCTTGTTAACATGCTAGGGATAGCAATCATGGAGAACAGTTCTAGAAATAGACAATTTGCTAAACTTGGAGCTGGTTAATCTTTTTTAAAAAAATCAGTCCACAGTGCAATTAATCTTAACAGGATCTTCACCAAGTAAAGGGCTTTATTTAACTAGAATGTATTTAGCCCAGTGTTTCCACGCCTCTCCCCAATTAAAATAATCAATAGTATTTACTGAGTTCTCAGTCTGTGTAAAGCACTGTACTTAGTGGTTGGGAGGGGACGATGGAGTTTTTTGACATGATTCAATCAATCAATCAATCAGTGATACCTAGATGACCCAGAAGTGCTGAAGCAAATTTGCTGAAAAATACTATGTTTTTGCCCAACCTCCAAGCTGCACTTTTGAAAAAACAGACACAGGGCTTGTCTAGCTACATACTTGTGAAGGCAGTAAAAAGTAAAACTACATTTTAGAGGTGAAATAATATTTCCCAAAAGGAATGGCATAAATTATCTCCGTGTGTGTGTGTGTGTGTCGGGATGGAGGGCCCCATAGTAGAGAGTAGGGGGAAAGGTGTCATTTTCTCCTTTTCTCCCCCCTCCATGAATGTGTCTCTTGGCTCTGCATCCTCCTTCCCTAATGCTGTTTTCACACACAGGTGCTAGCAGAGTGTTGGGGGCTTAGAGACCCTCTTCCCTACAAGTGTGAATGCGTTGCCACCCAGCTGAGTAGCTTTGCTTTAGGACTCAAGAAAGTAAACTTAGGCCACTATCTGAAACCCCTCCATAATACAGACTATATTGCTAATGATCACAAGCCTTCACCTCTAATGTTAATTGAGCAATCCAGGGAGCACAGGAGACTGTTTTTGTGGTATGGGTTGTGTTTCCAACCTCCATTTCATCCAATTGCAGCTGCTGAGTGCCGTCCCAAATAGAGTAGCAGTAGTAAAAGCTTTAAAAATTCAGCAAGCCTTAATTATATGTATCACTAAACTTATGTTTTGAAGGGTTTCTTCCCCCCCTCCCCAAATCTATCAGCAGCTCATTTATCTTGCCTCTCCTACAGTTCACTGCTTTGAGTGGGCTTAATATATTGAAATTTAATTTGAATGATGTTGTTTCAAGATTAGGTAGATAACTATGTGTTTGTGTGCTGATACAATATATACAGTGAAACACCTCAGCGACTTTTTTTTTAAAAAAAGCCCTGGACATAATGTACAGGAAAATGTGAGATGTACTTAAAGTTGCCTTTGGGACCTTTGATGAGGGCTTTTAAAATTGAAATGGAGGAGAGACTGTGGAGCCAATTCACTCTATATTTGGTTGCATTTGATTTTGCTTGACACAGTATTAAGTGTTGTCATTGGTCCTACAGTTCTGAATTTGGAGAGGCCTTTTTCTCCATTATAAAATGGATACATTCAATGGACCAATTGGTTAAAATATGAAAATAAACAATGATGGCAGAGGAAAATATGTTAGTGAATTGGATAGTGATAATGCTTCTTCTGTTACTGAGAATTTCCCTAGCACTTCATAATAATAATAATAATTGCATTAAGCACTTTCTAATCAGTGCACGACTTTCATATTGGACACAATCTCTGCCTAGGACTCACAATCTATTTTTTCCCCGTTTTATAGTTGAGGAAACTGAAACCCAGATGGGGCTAAGTGACTTGCTTAAAGTCACCCAGCAAGCCAATAGCAGAGCTGAGACTAGAACCCAGGTGTCGTGACTTCCAGTCCTGTGCTCTTTCCATGAGGCCAGGTTTTGTTTTAAAATCAATAATTTGCGAAAAATCTGTTGGGTTAGAAGGCATTTTAAAAGAAGATCCTGAAGTACAAGCACATCTTCTTTCTCCCCCTCACACATCTGCCTTTCCATACTCTTTTTCCTACCTGTAAATACTTTACCTTCCTTGTTCCTCAGTTACCTCATCTGTAAAATGGGGATTAAGACCGTGAGCTCCATGTGGGGCATGGACTCTGTCCAACCTGATTTGCTTGTATCTATCCTAATGTTAGTACAGTGCCTGGCACACAGTAAGTGCTTAACAAATACCATTGAAAAAAAATCTAGTGTGGGTGGAATAAGGGCAATGTGAAGGTTCAGAGGCCAGTCGCTACTGCTTCCTCTCCGGTAAAGTGCAAGTTACCCAAGAAAGCATCACAAATTGCTCACATCTCCTCCAGAATAAATTAATTCTGTTGAGAATACAAAGGGCTTAGTAAAGGCTACAGATCTGAGGATTGGAAGTTCTGATTGATTTTGAAGACCCAAAGCTCAGAGGATCACTTATATTTGTTACTTTTTTTGTTGATGGTTTATCTTTCCCCTCACCTCCTTCTAGGTTGCCCAGTAAAAGGTCATCCAACTCCAAACATCACTTGGTTTCATGCAGATGAACCTATTGATGCAGCAATTGGATTTACTTATCATATCTTGGCAGCTGGACATATCCTACAGATTGCAAACCTTAGCCAAAGATCTCAGGGTGAATTCAGCTGCGTGGCTGAGAATGAAGCAGGAATGCTTGTGCAAAAAACATCTCTTGTCATCCAAGGTAAAAGAAAATACATATATATAGAACAGTGCTTGGCATATAGTAAGCGCTTAACAAATATCATCATTATTATTATTTTATATACATATATATTATTATTATTGAAAATATATATACACACACACCCTTATACGCCTTACACATTGTTTTATTTCTTGGAGCAGTCGACAAAAGGAGCGATATTTGTTTTAAATTTTCTCATCTGTTGTGAATTGTCATGAGACGCAGTCGCTGTCCCAGACTGTGGGGTTTGTATACAAATATACTTGTCCTTAATGTTCAAAATGAAAGTCTATCCATCTGGTAATGTGGCTGGAAAGGACAAGGAAAGGACTGACATTTCCTTCCTCATGTTGTTTGCACAGAAGAATGGAATCTTGGTAAGCTAATTGGTTAGTTCCATAGAAGGCCTCTCTCTATTTTCAAGCCTGCCCCTTTGTGTCTGGATCTTCTTAGAGCATTTGCTCTGTCTGGGGAGAGCAATCCCTCTCTTGATTAGTGCCTGTTTAGCTGGTGTCTCTACTATAGAGCCCACTGCTCTGTTGTATTGTTTGAAAACGGGCTTCATCACCATTACCAGCAAGTGTGACCCTTAAGGGAGGACTGACTTAGCCATGAAAATCTCCATTAAAGTCACTTTAAGTTTAAGGTCAAATACTGGCCTTTCACTAGCTATCAAACTAGATGCTTAAATTTGGGGTGTACAGGGGTCATGGCCAGTTAAGTGCAGCTCAAAGAAGAACCTGATAAATTGGCCATGCTAAAAAAAAAAAATTGCGCTATGCAGGAAAGGAAGAAACTTGTCTCTCAGGGGAAAGGCTGCCTCACAAAGAAAGGCCAAGTTTTATTTCCAGTGCACCCGTAACAAATGCTACAATTACTTACTATTATTATTATTGTTATTGCCAGTGCACCCTTAAAGCCCTTAACCACAAAGAAGAAAGAAAATTGAGCTTGTAAATTGTTTGTCTTATTACGCAAGCCTTACAAATAACTAGATGCCCATAGTCAGAAATGATGACCACCAGACCAGCATAAATATTTTGATTTTCCTCATCTCACCTTCCAGTTATAGGAAGTACATAGTAAAGGAAACAAAGGCGAATGGTTATTGCTATGTCCTTAATTATCCATGTACTATGAAAACATATCAAAACCCTATCTAATAGAAAAGCAAGTACCATGAGTTGACTGGATTTAAAAAATGCCACTAACTCATCAGCCAGTGGAATGTAAGCTTATAGATGGGGAATGTGAATGTGCCAGCTTATTGTTATATTGTACTCTCCCAAGCACTCGGTACAGTGCTTTGCACACAGTAAGTGCTCAATAAATACGATTTAATGAATGAATGAATGTATGTGCACAATGTCCAAACTGTGGGTACTAAGAGGTTTGATTGTGCAAAGTGCCATCGGTAATAACCACTTCATTTTCCAATGTGACCATTGCATCCCTGTGACTCTTGCAGAATACGTGTGGTCCGTGGACAGACTGGTGGCATGTTCGGCATCCTGTGGTAACAAAGGGATGCAGCAGCTCCGCCTGCAGTGTCTGTTGAATGGCACGGAGGTCAGCGCTTCCCACTGTGCAGGAAAGACCAGGCCAGCAGTGCAGCCCGTTGCCTGTAACAGAAGAGACTGTCCCTCCCGGTGAGTCCTCGGGATGCTGGGCACTACATGTGTGCTTTTCACTCATGAAATTCTACACCGGGGCTCAGATGGTCAGAGGTTTTATCATCCACAGAAGTTAGTGCAGTGTTCTGCACAGAGTAGATGCTCAAATACCATCAACCGATTGGAGTTAAGCAGTCTGAAAAAGAAATACTCTTCTTGGTACAGATGATTGAAAAAGCACACAAGATTCTGTCTCGTTTTACGTCTCACAGTATAGGATTCCTTCAGACCCTTCTTTCCACACCTGCCTATTTGATGATACTTTTCATTACTCAGCTACTCTTCCCTGTTTTCCATCCTTTCCTGTCTATCTGCCGCCTTCTGATAATCTTACAACCCTTTCCTTCAGTCCAGGTTTTGTTTTCATTTACTCTCCCTACTCACCTATCCCACTTCAAATGTTTTTTGCTTGTTTGTTTGTTTGCTTTCCTATACCTGAATTAATGATCTTGGTTTCGCTTCATCACTTACTTCTTTATACTTCTCATCCTATCTTTTCTGGGTTTCCAGTTGTCTTTCTGGGAGAGTTCATTTCAGCAGCCATCACCTTATTTACATGCTGAGTTTTCACACGGTACAGTAAGATCGATGACTAGTATATATATTTTTTGTTCTATTCATTTCTCACCAGAGCTGGTATCTAATTGTTTTAAACAACTTCTACCAAGCCACCTAGTTACCAACATTTATTTACACACTACACACCTTTGTCCCTTCCACCACCCTCGATAATAAGAATCTGTTAACTAGGTTATAGTACCCCAGAGGGTCATGCTGATGACTTTTCTGTACTTAGAATTTCATTCCAAGACATACTTAGAATTTCATTCCAAGACATACAGCCTCTAATTTGAGTTTACCTCTTGCTCTTCCTAAGAGCATAAAAGCATAAATGATTCCTCATATCAGACCAATGATTCACCCAGCTCACTATTCTGTCTCTGAGAATGACTACAAAGGGTGTTTGAAGGCACACCATATTGTACTTTCCCAAGTGCTTAGGGCAGTGCTCGGCACAAAGTAAGCGTTCAGTAAACACCATCAAGTGGTTGCTTTCCTTAATAGCTATCATCATGGTTACCTAACATCCCTGACATTTTCCTCCAATATCCCTACTGGGACCTCTCATTCATGGATTTGGACAAAGCCTTCTGGGACCCATTTATATTTTTGAGCCCTTCAGTGCCCTGTGGTGGTACAGTTCATGTTGCTCATTCACAGGGTGAAAAGGGTTTGTTTAGTTTTGTTGGTTTGTTTTGATCCTTTCTCCTTCAAACTGCACTTGGGGCCTCGATCCTGTTATGGAATTTGGATGAAAAATCATTCTGTTTGGCCCTAACCAGATCCTTCGTGGATTTTTTAAATGTCAGTCACTTCTTTCCAGGCAGAAAGGACATAATCTTTTTGGTTTAGTCTCCTCATCGGAGGCTGATCCTGCACCTTCTCCAGCTTTATTGCATTCTTTCTGGTCAACACATCTTAGGAAGCTGTATAAGCATTATTCCAGGTGTGCCTGTGCCATGGTTTTAAGTAGTCGTACCCCTACGTAAAGATCAAGTTCCATGGGCACATACATGCTGACCTCTGACCCTGCCAAAGGGTAAGGATGGACTATGAATCACGTTGTGCATCAAGCTCAATGGTTCGACTTCATCTGGCTCAGGCCCTGTCACCTGGCGGTGCCTTTTTATTACATTTCCATAGGACATTCAGGCACCTCTAAGGCAACTGTTTTGCCAGCTGAGTCGCAAGGAGCAGCTGAAACCAGGAGAAACTCAATGAAATATGAAACACACTCATTAATATGAGCAGTTTGACCTGCTGACGGGAACATTTCCACAGGAATGATTAATGTCCTTTTATACCCTTCCTGAGTTGTAATACAGCCCGTGATTCCCTCCTAGCTCCTGAGAAATTGTTGAAATGTATATTTGGAAATAGAGGTTGATTGAAATGCAGGACTGAAATTCACTGGGGACATAAGAAGCTGCAAATTCTGTCTTGCCAAGCTGTATGAAATGAAGAAGAGATCATTTCCTTGCCAGGGGCTTTTTTATTTGATTTGGGGATGGCGACAGCCAATCAGACTAATTTACTCCTGTAAATGAAATACTAATGGATGTGCCTGCTTGAGTTTCAATGCCCCCAGGAGTATTAAAGCACCTCTTACTTGCTTACTAAGTAATCATGAATGCAGGAACTTCTAAGCTGGGTTCCTGGTTGGGATTGTGAAAGGAAGATTGCTCCCCCTGGGGCAAATAAATCATGAAAAATAGTCACAAGCAGGGGCGTACAGAGTCCCGGGTTTAAACAGTATTTCACTCCCCCTTCTTCCTTCACGTTGCCTCAAAAAGCCACCTGGGCAGATGTTCTATCACTGCATAAGAGAGAATCACTGCCTCTTCTGCCTCTTCCCAACATCTTTCCTCTTAGCAGCTTCCTGGCCAGTTGCTTCTCATTTGGGAAACCATTTCCCAGGTTGCATCCTGATACCCAGATGCAAGAATGACTTCCAATTCATTTTGGCAGCAGACTTCTTCAACCTAATTGCCCTGGGGGCTGTACAGATCCTCAAGTCGAAGGAATTTTTAACCTTGCAAAATTGTTAAGTCTTCCTCAAGAAAGAAAATCTTTTCTAAATGGAATAGACATTGATATGAAGAAATTGGTTATAGATTTCATTTCTAAGTGCTCCCACTGTGTACCCCAAAAAGTCAAAAAACGGGCCCCACTTGAACTCTTGCACACTGGCCAACAGCTTGAGAGGAAAGTGGATGACTGTCACTGAAGGACTGACTTCATAACCCCAAGATTCAGAACCAAACTCAATGCTGTGTCTGTGGACATCCCTTGCCTGCGCTAAGGGTCAGTCCCAAAGCTTAGGCCACCTGGATTGGCTCTAAACTGTTAACTCCTTATGGGCAGGGATCCTGTCTACTGACTCTACTGTCTCATATTTTCCCCAGCTCTGCATAGAGTAAGCACTCAATCATCAGCAGCAGCATCAGCAGTATTTACTGCTGTACTAAACACTTGGGAGAGTACAATGCAACAGTTGGTAGACACATTCCCTGCTCAAAGTGAGCTCACAGTCTATAGTGGGAGGTGGACATTAATATAAATAATTTTATAATATATAGTTTACATGTGTACATAAATGCTGTGAGGCTGAGGGTGGGTTGAATATCAGATGATGCAAAGGGAGAGTGAGCCATTGTTAACTGATTGTTATCTCTTGCCCTGCTTCTCCTACCTCCTTTGCCAGCAAATGGACTGGATAAAATTAAAGTTTGTTTGCTAGTGGAGTGGGTTGAGGCATGTGAGAAGATGGAAAATGGAAAACTATGAAGAAGTGATGGGGAAAAGGAAGGGTGGGAAAAAGAGGTCACGGCTATTGGGGGAAAGTGAGGGAGAGAGCTTCAGGGTAGGTGAAAAGGACCCCAAGAATAGGAGGAGGTAAAGCCTGAGAGTTTTCAATCCACTTTTCTCCAAACTGCCCCCCACCCCACCACCAAATTGTAGAGAGATTGATTGGGAAAGAGTTGACTTGGATTTGTTAACTTTCTCAGACATAAAACAAAGGGAAATGACTTCTCAATTTACACATTAACCACGTATCTCATGACTGCCCTTTTTTTCCTTTAGGTGGATGGTAACCTCTTGGTCATCTTGTACACGGAGCTGTGGGGGAGGGGTCCAGACCCGGCGTGTAACATGTCAGAAGCTGAAAGCCACAGGGATCTCCATACCCATAGCCAATGATGTGTGTGCCCAGTTGGCCAAACGCCCTGTGGACACACAGGCGTGCAACCAGCAGCTGTGTGTGGAATGGGCATTCTCTGCCTGGAGCCAGGTAGGGTTCCAGATATTATCTAAAGGCAAACTTTGACTCTTGTTAAAGACAAAAGACCCCAAAGTGCCAACTGCAGTCTTATCACTAATTTCCTTTCCCTCAATTGTCTCCTTCCTGTTTCCTCCCCATATCCTCTACCTTCTGTCAATCCTTCCCTTGGACATCTTCTGTTCTTCCTCACACTCAATGTCCCAAAAGCCTTGCCATCATTTTTGGTTACCATTCCCATCACCTCTTTGCCATGGTCCACTCCTCTTCTGGTGGCATACCCCTCACTGCATCCTCACCACCCTACTCCGTGAGGCTTTCATAAGACCTTAGATTTTCTAGCCAAAGATTGGAATCCCCTACTACTCCACCAGGGTGCCAGAAGCTCATACTTCCTCTAAGGGGAGAGTGATGGTTCAGTTGCCTAGGTTATTACATCTATCAGAATTTCACTTTTTCTGATCATTCTGCCATACAGAGAGAGACACCAGAAGAGGCTAGATTTCAGAGACTGGGAGAACATATATAATCTAAAACTAGTATTACAATGCCCATTTTGAACATATACTGTTCACTCATGAGGGTGAATCCTGAGTTACTAAGGAAATGGAAAAAAAATTAATGAAGACATCTTTGAAAGCTCACAAAGATGCACAGTAATGCATAATGCCATGTTGTCTCCTGGGACATTTTGTTGAAAGTGCATAGGCAATTGTATTGATGACTCCATTTTCCCCCCCACAAGTAAAATAAAAGTACAGCTGTGGAATAAGAAGAGACCTTTCTTTCTATGAGCAGTTATCCATTATTTTTTTTAAGGTAGAACCTACTGTTAGACTAACACTGGAAAAGGAATAAACGTATAAAATATATTAACATTCCTGCAACCAATGAACTCCAAGATCCAGATTCTAGCTCTACAGAAGCCCTGGGTATAATAGATTCCGAAAGAGAATAATAGCCAAAGTCATTTTTAGTGACTTTTAAAAACATTTTAAAATATTTTTAATGAATATTACAATTGGAAAGAATATCAAGAGAGATTTTCAATGGATGATATAGGGATTAGCAAAGAGATACGGAGGGTTTTAAAACAAATATGCTCTTGAAGCACATCTTTAGCCTAAGGCTTTTGTTTGTAAGGGCAGTAGAATGACAAATCCCCAAAAGAAACATCCTGGCCTATTCTAGCTCAGTTCTTAGTTGAGCAGAAGGAGAAAACTCATAATATAGGGGGAGTGAAGGTGCAGAGGTGTTGAGGGAGAGGGAGGAGAGAGATAGAGACAGAGACAAACTCCCCTGCCCCCACCCCAGTGAATCACTTAAGCAGATAGGTGAGTGTAGACACACTTTTTTCCCCCTTTGGGGAAATCCCTTCAGAAGATGGATGGGCTTAGCTTTCCAGTGCTGGGAGAGAAGGCAAACTCTTCCCAGACAGCCCCAGTGGCCTCTGGGAGATGTAGGCAAGCCAGCCCCTTTGCTTCATATAACTTTATTTATACTTTCCTTTCTGGAATTCCTTTGTGAGACCTGAGAATAGAGTTTGAAAGCACATCACCCTTACCCAACATACTAGCCATGATCCAGCCATGTAACACTCATGTTACTGCAAAGTTTTCAGCGACTTTCGCAAAATGGGCCTGGATGGTGTTAGGAGAGAGAGGGTGGTTGCCTTAAAACTTGCTTGAGAGTTTTTTTTAGAAAACATTCACTTGATAGTGACTATTCAGTTAGCACACTGCATCTACCCTTTTAAAAAAGCAACCGAGTGGTCTTTGAAAGGAAATGACCAAGAAGTTTGATTTGTAACTCATTAGGCACTGGAGGGAAGGACAGGGTAATGCTTGCTGCTGGCCAACTATGTACATTGCCTGGGTGGATGTATTCCCTCGGTAGTTTATATCGTTTCCATTATGATGTAATGCACACTCTCAATCAAATATGCATTAATCCATCTGCCATGCCTTACATCAATGCTGTGTAACATAAGCTTTGTCCTAACTGAAAAGACACAGTTCTAATGACTCCCAGTGACTCAAACAGCTCAATTCCAGGCAGTATTCTGCAAGTCAAAGCTCAATTCCAGTCAGTATTCTGCAAGTCAAACCAAGCAATTCATCAAATTACAATTAAGAACAAGTCATTCTGGCTGTGGATCACCAACACTTGTTACTGTATCATAAGGTTCACCAAAGAAGGCATTAAGCTCAGACTGAGCAGTTTTAATCATCGTTTTCCAACAGAGTGAAAAATTGTTTATGTACTTCATCCTGTCTCGGTGAAATTGATCCTTAAAAAGATTAGCGTGAACTCAATCTTCAACTTCTAATGATCATTTCTGATTGTAATATTGCTTCAAGATGTATTCTCTCTAAAGTTTATTCCTTCCAAACCATCCATACTTGCAACTGGTCATGGCTACTGGTTTAGATATGTTATTGTACTCACGCTAATTATTTTCCCCCAGTTCCCCCAACTCATTAATGCTGCAGCTATTCTAGAAAAATAATGCTAGTATTACTTACCCCCAAGATCAATCCATCCTCCCTTTCCCAACAATCCATTTTTCTAAAACTCTCTCTCTTGGTATAGTTAGGGCATTTGTCCTAGACACTGCTGAATATACAACACTTCAGGATTCCAGGGAAACATTTTTGATCTAACATGGACCCATCCTCAAAGTAGTGTGGCCTAATGGATAGAACACAGGCCTGGGAGTCAGAAGGACCTGGGTTCTAATCCTGGCTCTGCCACTTGCCTGCTGTATGACCTTGGGCAAGTCACTTCACTTCTCTGTGCCTCAGTTACCTCATCTGTAAAATGGGAATTAAGACTGTGAGCCCCATGTGGGTCAAGGACTATGTTCAACCTGATTATCTTGTATCTACCTCAGTGCTTAGTTCAGTGCCTGGCCCATAGTAAGTGCTTAACAAATACCTTTAAAAAACCCACACATTTTACGAGCAGCTTTTCTGGAGTTTATCCTTACTCTGCTCCCCAAAGAGTCTTTGTGATCGCTTGATAAACTCCTTTGAGGGTAGCGAGCATGTTTACTAATTCTGCTGTACTCTCACAAGTGCTTAATAGCAGTACTAGTATTTATTGAGCACCCACTTGATGCAGGGCACTGCACTAGGCGACTGGGAAGTACAGAATAAAGTGACATGTTCCCTGCCCCTAATAGTTGCTCAATTAAGACTACTGAGCAATTGCCATTGGATATTCACCTCAGACGAGGAGACTGGAGCAGAACTGAGTCCATGCCAAAATGCTAACATGCCCTTCTTCCTCAATGGGATACCACCCAGCTGCTCTAGTCCTTGTCCACTTGTCTTATGAAAAGCCCCTAAATCCGCCATTTTTTTCTTGCTTTTAATGGAAAGACCTCTCCCCTAAGAGAGTATACAAACAATAACCCTCATTTCAATGCTTTTAGTTGATTCTAGAGAACATGAAGCCAAGAATCTATTAATCACTAGTATTGATTGAGTACTGATCGTGTGCAGAGCATGGTACTAAGTGCTTGAGAAAGTACAATACAGTAGGCAGACACACTCCCTGCCATCAGTGAGTTTACAATCTAGCGGATGAGTGGGAAATAGAAAAGTCTGGTTATTTGTCTTTATTTCACAGTAAATACCAAACTATTTGCAGTTGAAAGAAGCATCACTGAATAGCCCCATTGGTTTTCAGGAATTGTAGCCCCAAATGTAACATTTTGCTTATCTTACTCATTTCTATACGTCCTAGGAACTTTTAAAGTATTACTCTGCAGGGAAGACATCCTCTCTGGCCTGCTTCTGTTTGATGCGCTCAGCTTATAGAGGGAAGATTAAAAAAAAACAAAACCAAGGGCAGTAAAAGAAATCATTCTGAGCTATCTTTCCAGAAAAAAAAAAATCTCAACAGCTAGCTACATAGTTCCTCCCTTATCCAAGAAGGAAAGAAGTTGCATTAGAGCTCCAAGCAGAACAGGGAGTGTGACTGATCTGCTTCTCTTGTTTGTACCCCAACACTTAGTACAGTGCTTGGCATATCGTAAGTGCTGAACAAACCACCACTACTATTATTATTATGGAAACAAGAAAGCCAACTTGACATAGTCTGGTGTTTTTCAAATGACCAAAGCACCCTCAGCAGAATGTAGCATTTGATAAAGGCCTACAATGATACCAATGCTAAAGATCCCACATATTTACTCACAAAGTCCTCAGAGTCCTGTGAAAGGAGAAATTGTGTTCTAACCCTTAGTTACTCTGACTCAGTACCCTATCTCCCTTTTCACAGTGCAATGGCCCCTGCGTCGGACACCGGCTGGCTGTACAACACAGGCAGGTTTTCTGCCAGACACGAGATGGAATTTCACTGTCTTCTGAGCAGTGCAGCGCTCTCCCCAGGTACAACAGAAACCCTCCAGTTTTTGGTCCTCTGATTCTGTTCCGGGAATACAGTATAGAAATGAAAAAAGCAATCACTCCATCTATCCTGCAAATGTACTTACTTAGTGCAGTCTTTGTAGAGGGAAAGCCACTCACTGACACAGTAGATCTTGTATGCATACACTCATTCATTCATTCATTATTCATTGGCCTTTCCTTAGAACCTATAAGTCTACTTATATTTTTTAAAATGACTGACTGCCACCCAAATATCCTAGCTATCTCAATCTAGGAGAGGTGGGAGGGACAGGAACCAGTCAAAAAGGCACTCTGGCCTTTAAAGATAGGTGGACAGGCAGTGTGCTTTTGTATGTGGGTCCAACTAGGAGTTAGATGAATGTGCCCACAAAAATCTGGGCTGCTAAAATTGCCCAGTCACATTTATGTAGTTGCCAGTGACCAGACAACTGTTGTGTTGAGGATTTGTGTATAACAAATTGCAGCATATACCACATCTAGACATCGTGTGCTCTTGGCTTGAATATACTTCAGGTTAAGTATTCCATGTATGTTGTCTCCAGATTAAATTGTGTTACCACAGTGTTTTCATATTAACTATTGTGGTTGTCTGGTGGCTACTGTCCAGTTGATCGCTAGCTATTCCAAAGACTTATATTGTTTAACATTGAAGATCGGTTTCTTGATATAAGGTGCAGTCAATTTCAATTTAAAACAAAGTTTCCAAGTTGAGACCCTATGACCATTACCATTCTTGCCAAATGCCACAAGAGAGTTGCAAAAGTGCCCCAGCGCTTAGAACAGTGCCTGGAACATAATAGATGCTTAAAAAATAGCACAAAAGATGTATAAAGTTTACCACAGACAAGATTGGTAAACTTCTGAGAGAAAATGAGATGAAGATCAAAACTATGTTGAGATTGGCTAAAGTAGCAGACCCTCTGAATGCTCCAGGTAAATAAGAGGTTCAGTGCAGAAGCAGCTTGGCCTAGTGGATAGAGCTTGGGCCTGAGAGTCAGAAGGTCATAGGTTCTAACCCCGGCTCCGCCACATGTCTGTTGGGTGACCTTGGGCAAGTCACTTCACTTAACTGTGCCTCAGTTACCTCATCTGTAAAATGGGGGTTGAGACTGTGAGCCTCACGTGGGACAGGGACTGTGTCCAAGCTGATTTGTTTGAATTCATCCCAGTGCTTAGTACAGTGCCTGGCACATAGTACATAATGAATGGCACAATTATTATTATTATTATTGTGAGGCTTAGAATAGTTTAAATTTAAATTTTTAATGAAAGTGTAAGTTCCTTGTGGGCAGGAAATATATCACTTTTTTATTCTACACTTTCCGAGTGTCTAGTACAGAACATTGTATCAGGTAGGCACTCAGATACTATTGCTTCTACAGAAAGGAGCCAATCCAAGAATCTTGAGCAACATGATTCTCTTGATCTACTCATTAGTCATTGCACTGAAATATAGCCTATTCTAGACACAACAAAAAGCTCAAACCTTGGGTTGGTCTGTTGAGATTGAGAAAATTTTGACTTAAACATAAGGTGCATTACTTGATTTTATTGGCTTCTCTCAGTATTCAGCCACTCTGTCATTGGGGAAACAGAGCGTGTGTCTTCAAAGTCAGTGATGCACCCTGTTTCTTGTGAATGCTTTGTAAGTGGTGACATTAATGCTCCAGCTCCTTTCTTTAGAAGAAATAGTATCTGAGTGCCCACCTTGATACAGTGGTCTGTACTAGACACTTGGAAAGTGTAGAATGAAAAATTGATATATTCACTGCCCACAAAGAACTTACATTTTCATTAAAAATTTAAATTTGAACTATTCTAAGCCTCAATCCCCATTTTACAGATGAGGTAACTGAGACACAGATTATTCATTCAATAGTATTTATTGAGCGCACTGTACTAAGCGCTTGGAATGTACAAATCGGTAACAGATAGAGACAGTCCCTGCCCTTTGATGGGCTTACAGTCTAATCGGATAAGTGAAGTGACTTGCCCAAGGTCTCACAGCAGACAAGTGGCGAAACTGGGGTTAGAACCCATGAACTTTTGACTCCCAGGCCTGTGCTCTAAGGAGCTGCTGCTGTCCAACGTGGGACAGGGACTGTGCCCAAACGGATTTGTTTGTATGCACTCCAGCGCATAGTACCCTACCTAATGTGTAACTTTGGGGAAGTCACTTCACTTCTCTGTGCCTTAGTTACCTCATCTGTAAAATGGGGGTTCATTACCTGTTCTCCCTCCTACTTAGACTGTGAGCCTAGTGTGGGACAGGGACTGTGTCTGATCTGTGTATACTCTAACTACCCCAGTTCTTAGTACAGTGTTTGGCACGTAGTAAGGGCTTAATAAGAACCATTAAAAAAACAAACAAACACCTATCTCCTGCCAAGAAAATCTATTGTAACAACCATATATGTATGATTTATAATTACACCCAATTCAAAACTCTTATTAAAAAGTTCTCCTGCCAACTGGAATCTTGAAACTGACTAATGGTGGGGGGAGGGGAAACTAGGACTCTCAGTAGTGCTGGAATGTAGAGCAGAAGTCAGAATCTTTAGCTAGCTAGGTGAGTGACCCAACCAGTTGTGCCAAAAAGAGAATTGCGACTGAGGGGGAGAGACCGTCAGAATGCTAAAAAGACACAGAACTTGATATGTGATTATGAGGTTTGTGCAGAGGGGGGCTAAGGGAGGTCAAGGCAGAGGACACAGTAGTAATCTCAGAGGGAATGATCTGTGGTGTGGTAGCCTCTGGCAACCCCCTTCCGTCAGGGAGTTTAGAGAGCCATACTGCAACCCCTGAAGGACCACAGTGGGTCTTTGGTTACTTTGAAGTGTTTCCGGTAGCACTGAAGAGATATTTTGTTAGTCACACTGCTTGAATCTGTCAGTTTGTTTTAAAGGTCAGCATTTGCTGCACACCAGTGAATCCCATGTGACATTCTTGCTCAAAATGCATCTTAAAGGGCAAGAAGAAATGTTTCCTATTGGTAGTTAATAAGAGAAGATCAGTCCATCACTTTCATCAAATAGGCTTGCTTTCAGCACCACAACACTGATAAACCATCCCTCGTTTCCCACAAGCTAATGTATAGGAAAGCAATATTCATTCATTCATTCATTCCATTGTATTTTTTGAGAGCCTACTGTATACAGAGCACTGTACTAAGTGCTTGGAAAGTACAATTCAGCAATAGAGACAGTCCTTGCCCACACTGGCCTTACAGTCGAGAAGGGGGGAGACAGACATCAAAACAAGTAAACAGGCATCAATATAAGTAAATAGAATTATAGATATGTACATATATACACAAGTACTGTGGGGCAGGGAGAGGGAGGTAGAGCAAAGGGAGCAAGTCAAGGTGACACGGGGGGGGGGGCTGAGGAAAGGGGGGCTTAGTCTGGGAAGGCCTCTTGGAGGAGGTGAGCCTTCAGTAAGACTTTGAAGGAGGGGAAGTGTGATTGGCGGATTTGAGGAGGGAAGATGTTCCAGGCCAGGGGTCGACGGCAGGACAGGTGAGAATGAGGCAGAATGAGAAGGAGAAGGTTAGCACCAGAGGAACAGAGTGTGCGGGCTGGGATGTAGAAGAAGAGAAGGGAGGTGAGTAAGAAGGGGCAAGGTGATGGAGAGCTTCGAAGCCAATAATGAAGAGTTTTTGTTTGATATGGAGGTTCATTCATTAAATAGTATTTATTGAGCACTTACTATGTGCAGAGCACTGTACTAAGCGCTTGGAATGTATAAATTGGCAACAGATACAGTCCCTGCCCTTGGACAGGCTTACAGTCTAATCGGGGGAGACAGGCAGACAAGAACAATGGCAATAAATAGAGTCAAGGGGAAGAACATCTCATAAAAACAATGGCAAATAAATAGAATCAGGGATCTCATTAAACAAAATAAATAGGGTGATGAAGATATATACAGTTGAGCAGACGAGTACAGTGCTGAGGGGGTGGGACAGGAGAGGGGAAAGAGGAGAGGGAAAGGGGGGAGAAGAGGGATTAGCTGCGGAGAGGTGGGGTGGGGGTAGAGGGAGCAGAGGGAAAAAGGGGGGAGCTCAATCTGGGAAGGCCTCTTGGAGGAGGTGAGCTTTAAGTAGGGATTTGAAGAGGGGAAGAGAATTAGATTGTCAGAGGTGAGGAGGGAGGGCATTCCAGGACCGCAGGAGGACGTGGCCCAGGGGTCGATGGCGGAATAGGTGAGCCCAAGGGATGGTGAGGAGGTGGGTGGCACAGGAGCGGAGTGTGCAGGGTGGGCAGTAGAAAGAGAGAAGGGAGGAGAGGTAGGAAGGGGCAAGGTGATGGAGAGCCTTGAAGCCTAGAGTGAGGAGTTTTTGTTTGGAGCAGAGGTTGATAGGCAACCACTGGAGGTGTTTAAGAAGGGGAGTGACATGCCCAGATCGTTTCTGCAGGAAGATGAGCCAGGCAGCGGAGTGAAGAATAGACTGGAGCGGGGCGAGAGAGGAGGAAGGGAGATCAGAGTACTGTGTCAGGCTGACACAGTAGTCTAGCCGGGATATTACGAGAGCCTGTAGCAGTAAGGTAGCTGTTTGGGTGGAGAGGAAAGGGCGGATCTTGGCGATATTATAAAGGTGAGACCGGCAGGTCTTGGTAATGGATGGGATGTGTGGGGTGAACAAGAGAGATGAGTCAAAGATGACACCGAGGTTGTGGGCCTGAGAGACGGGAAAGATGGTCATACCATCCACGGTGATAGGGAAGTCTGGGAGAGGACTGGGCTTGGGAGGGAAGATGAGGAGCTCAGTTTTGCTCATGTTGAGTTTTAGTTGAGTTGAGGTTGATAGGCAACAACTGGAGATTTTTGAGGAGGGGGGTGACATTCCCAGAACATTTCTGTAGAAAGATAATATGGGCAGCAGAGTGAAGTATGGACTGAAGTGGGGAGAGACAGGAGGTTGGGAGGTCCGAAAGGAGGCTGATGCAATAATCCAGTCAGATTAGGATGTGTGATTGTACCAACGTGATAACGGTTTGGATGGAAAGGAAAGGGTGGATCTTGGGAAGAGTACCTCATCAGGAAATAATTAAATGAGGAGAGAAGAATACTGTCCAACACACAGTATGGTCAAAAATTAGCACCACAAGAAGGAAAACTCAAACTACAGACTTGTTCATACTCTACTCTGAATGCACCTAACTACCATTCAAAAAAGGCTTTTGATCAATTCCTTTGTTTTCTGGTCCATTCTGACTCAGCCCAGTTTGAATTATGTATCTGTTGTCTCTACTGTGAGCGTTCCAAGGATCAGAAACCAGGCATTTTGACCCCTCGAGCAGGGACGTCTTGAAAGAGGTGATTTAAACTTGCCGTTGTTGTAGAGGATGATCCCCCTTCTCCCCTCTCTTTCAGGCCCATGAGCACCCAGAACTGTTGGACGGAAGCCTGTGGCGTGCACTGGCGGGTCAGCCTGTGGACTCTGTGTACGGCTACCTGTGGGAATTATGGTTTCCAGTCCCGTCAAGTGGAGTGTGTGCACCTCCGTACAAACAAGCCTGTGCCAGAGCATCTGTGCTCCTGGAGACCCAGGCCAGCCAACTGGCAGCGCTGCAACATCACCCCTTGTGAAAACAGTACGTTCCAACCCAAAAGAGGCATCTGCAAATTTTCGGCCGGGCTCCGGGCACAGAGGGCAGCTCTGAGTGCCCAGACGCCATTGCTAGTATTCTGGAACAGGTTTCCTTAAGGTGGCGGAGTCTAGTGTTCTTGCAGGAACTCTTGCATGGGTGAATGTGTTTTGCAAAATACCAGGCTCTCAACTCTGTTGCTAAAAGTGACAGGTGCTTTCTAAGGTTCCCAGCCCTGGGCCAGGGAGAGCATTCTGCTGAAAAAGCCACTGCTGGAATCATAAACATAGACTGTTGGCTGAAATCCATATCAAACTAACCTTCAGTTGATTAACTGATTAGTCATTCTCACTGTGGCTCAAAGAGGCTTTCAGGTGACAGGCAACAGTTTGGACCTGCCAAAAAAAATAAATAAATAAGAGTTATAAACACTGTAGCTAGGCAAATAAAGTTTCTGGAGTATCCGGGGCCACTTTGGAACCACTGTTTTGATATTTCACTGTGGAACATTAACATCATTTTTTTCATTCTTTACAGCTATTCACCATCTCGAACCCTTAAGGGATCCAACTCACTTGGATTTTGCTAATAGGTTATGCTCTCCTCTTCCTCTTCCTAACATGGGGGACATCCAGCTTCGTTGGGGATGTAATGTTTTTGCTTTCTTAAGCCAGTGGTGGAACAAGTTTATTGAGGATCCCAGTGCAAATAGAGAGGATAACCCCTTCCCCTCACCAGTGCCTAATACTTCCTCTTCCTTATTGGCTCTTTGTCCAGCCACAGGAAGAGGAGTCAGGGAGGAGGTGATGGCATCTCTAACGTGAAAAGCCAATGGCAGACTACAAATTTGCCAGCAAATTTGCTCCTCTGTTCCTGAATGGAGACTCCATTTCCCTTCTTCTACTCTGGCTTTTAAGCTTTTCGTGTGAGAATAGGGGAAGGGAGAAGGAGAAAAGGGAGAAGAGAGCAAAGAAAGGTGTGAATAGCAGAAATTTGAGAGAGTCAGTTGAATGGTGAAGACTCCTTGAACAGAGATGACAGTTTGAGGCAGGGACAGCAGCAAAATTTCTCTCTCCTGAGTTAACCATCCCAAGAATATGGCTTGATTGACGTGGGAGAAAGTCCATTCCTGGGTAAAGTGTAGTTTATACCTGTCCTCTGGCTCAGTCAGTTTGGCTATTTTGGACTCGTAAAGTTCAAAGGCCTTGCTACCGCTGAATCCTGTGATCCTTCTGTCCCACCTGGGCTTTCCATCAGGGCAGACATTCTTCAATCAATGGCATTTATTCACACCTACTGTATGAATGCAGAGCACTGTACAAAGCACTTAGGAGAGTACAGCACACACAAATCCTGAAGAGGTTCGTAATTTAATTGGAAAAGACATGCAGACATAAATGATTTACATATAATAGGAAAAAGAGCAGAGATAGAACAAGCATGTCAGGATGAACTAGCTGAATGAATAATTGAATGGATCATTAATATATATATTAATTTATATATATATATACACACACATACATATATGGGGTGAGGATGGATATAAATGCATTTGTGCTACAGATGACTGTTTGGTGTAGGTAAGTTGGGGTGTTCAGCATTAACAGGGGAAGGTTTCTTGGAGGTGGTGGGATTTTTTTACAGTGGTTTCAAAATGGGAGAGCTGCAATTTGGCATATTTGAAGGGGATGAGAGTTCCAGTCAGGGGGAACAGCATGAGCAGGGAGCTGGAGGCGGGAGAGTCGCTGCAAGGCACAGTTAGAAGGTGAGTTTGGGAGAAGCAAAGGATGTGAGCTGGTAGGAAGTGAATATAATGCTTAGCACAGAGTAAGTGCACAGTAAATACTATTGATTGATTGAAGACAGCCCATATGCAAGATGGAGAAAGCTGGTGGGGGAGAACCAGGAAGTCAATATTATTAATGAGTTTTTTATTTGTTATGGAGGGAGATGGGCAGCCTTTGGAGGTTTTCAAAGAGAAGAGAGGTGTGCTGAGTAAGGTTTCAGGAAGAGGATCCGGTCACCCATCTCTTGTTTGGATTGAAGGGCTGGGAGACCAGTGAGGAAGCTATTCTAAGTCTCTATTACACACTGCTCCCTTGATCACCTACTTAAAACCTCACTAGGAGCACATCTCTCCACTCCTCAAAAACCTCTAATTGCTATCAATTTTTATCTGCCTCAAAGAGCAGCTCTTCAGTATTCACTTCAAGGTTCTCTCCAACTGACAATTCAGCTCTCTTCACCCTCACCATTGCCTCCCAAACTCACCTTTTAATGGGATCACACTTATGACTCTCTCACCTCTGACCCCTTGGAAATTCTGTTTCCCCTGCCTGGAATGCCCTCCCCCTTCAAAATATACCAAATCACAGCTCTCCCACCTTGAAAGCCCTCCTAAAACTCCCACCTCCTCCAAGAAACTTTGCCCAATCGATTCTGAATGGCTCAAGTCTTGTAAACCCAGCAGCCACCCTCGGCACTTATGTATGTATGTCTACTCAGTGGTCCATTCATTCAAATATTTCATCCCCTCATGATCATGTTTCTTCCTGTTATATTCTTGTTCTTCCTCCTCACCACACTCTTTGTAAACAATTGGTGTTTGCCTGCCTCTATTAATTAGAGTGTAAGCCGCTTAAAGGCAGGGACCATGCCTTTGTTTCTAGTGTACTTTCCCAAGCATATAGTAGAGAGCTCTGCACCCAGTAACTGCTTAATAAATACCGTTGACTAATTATTCTAAAAAAGGAAATCTTCAAGGAGCCTAGTATGAACTTATTCTTAAAAAGCCAATGTTTATCTTGTTATTCTGCTCAGTATGTAGGAGTCCATATTTAGCTTTTCTGGCAATGAAATGAATGTCCCAGAAAGGCCACCTCGAAAAGAATATCTTAATGGAAACTGTTTGACTTACAAAGTCACCCCCCAAAAGTTCATTTGCCCTCTCCTCCCTTCTCCCATTCGCATATGGCCACTGCCTTTTGCTAAAGCAACTAGGAACAGGGAGGGAATAACTGACAGAGAACCTTGAGGCAGGACTCCTTTCTCCAAACTTCTGCTTCTCCACACCTCAGCGGAAGGGGAGTACTGATGCCATCAGCAATATGCATACTTCCTTGCCCCTACCATGTGTCCCCAAGTCCCCTTGCTCCTCTGGAGACCACCTATTACGTGATTATTAATTTGTGATAAATTAGTAATAATAACTGGATGAGAATCAGAAATCCCACTCCAATGGGAAACTTCAACTCAACTGACTGCAACTTCCTCTTTCCCTTCATCCATTTCCCTTAGCTGCTGGTGTGATAAAAAATAGTTCTGGCATGGAGACAGAGGTTTGTGCTCTTGGGGCGAAAAGAGGGGTAAACTTTGGTCACGAGGCAGGTCTGCCCCGCACTTTCTCTGTCCTCAGTCCACCAGAGCCTTGACTGTGAGCCCCATGTGCTCCAACCTGATTAACTTGTATCTACCCCAGTGCTTAGAACAGTGCCTGGCACATAATAAGCACTTAACAAGTACCAGTATTATTATTACTGATTCAACTCTGCTTGGAGGGGGATGGGTACAAGAGCGAAAAATAGGGAACAAGTGGCATGCTAGCAGATCCTTCAGAGCCATTTCCTATGCGTTAGGTGCTCCAGCATACATCTTAAAAGAACGGTCAGTATTTTCCAGCCCAATACTCACAAGTAGAAGTCTGCCAATTAGACTGAAAGCTGCTTAAGGGCAGGGAGGAGGAGAAGGAGGACTGGAATGAACTGACAAAAAGGAAACACATAGAATTCTAAACCCTTATTGGCTAACCCAAGCTTCTCCTACAAATGTGACAAATTGAACGAGGTGATTAAAAAATCACTCACCATGTGGAAAGGCCGGTTTCCAGAGAGAAAGGCAGCGTGATTCATGACAGAGATACTCCACTCAAAGAACACAACAACCGAGAACAAAATGTCCCGCTCACCTTTGATAGCTTCTGTTCCAAAGTAGACAGGAAATATAGGAAAAGGCCTTGTTATTTCCTGTTCCTGCTGTTTTGGATCAGGAAATTCCCTTTGCTTTCTGGGAAACATAGTCTCCTTTAGGAAGATTCCCTAGTCCGACTTCTCTCCCCTTCTGCCCCTTAGCTTCTCCTCCAAAACGAGTTGGAGTATTTGTTTGGAAGATAACACAACCAACCCCTGCCATGTACTTTTTTGAAGGTTACCCCCAAAGTCCCTAGAGATACACCAAAACCTCTTCCCATCTGAGAGGGCATGCAGGAGGCTGGACCCCTGCTATAGGTCCTCTAAAAAGTTTGAGCTCCCATTTGGTTGCTAAGTGCCTACACACCACATCTGACAAATATTAGCCCTCAGCAATAGTGAGGCAGCATGGCCTGCTGGACAAAGTTCGGGCCTGGGATCAGCAGATTTGGGATCTACTTCCTGGCTCTACCGCGTGCCGGCCGCGTGACCTTGGGCAAGTCACTTAACTTCTCTGTCCCTCAGTTTTCTCATCCTTAAAATGGCTATAGGATACTTATTTTCCCTTCCCTTTAGACTGTGAGCCCCTGGTGGGACTGTTCCCAAGCTTCTTCTTTGGTATCTTTCCCAGTGCTTAGTACAGTGCTTGGAGCAGAGTAAGCACTTTACAAATATTGCAGTAATTATGATTAGTGAATGATGACAATAATCATATTTTAATTACACTCACTGAGAGAGGGAAAAAGAGGGGTAACATGGGGAAAGCATGACCATCTCCCCTGCTTCCCGGGGGGTGGGGGGGTGCCTTAAGATCTGTGGGTTCCATAAGAAGGGAAGGCCAGCTAACCTTTGGGAGAAGAATTCACATCTCAAATGAGGCTCCCACCAGCCCCATTTATATGTGGTCTATGGATGCAGGAGAGGAACAGTTACTACCTATGAGGGAAGGAAACAGGAGGCCAGGAGGAAGGGTCTTCAAGAAAAGAAGTACATCCAGTAAATAGCCAAGTGGAAGAGACAAACACCAGCCAAGGTACAAGAACAATTCCAAACATCCTAGGCTGCTGGGAACCCACCCAACCAAGGCCTGACCCCCTCCCACCGTATGCTCTGTACGCAAAGGAGTGGAGTTGTGAATTTGTCTTTGTTTCACCATTTCCTTTCTGTCCCCTTTCCCCATCCCTCCTCCTTTACCAGTGGAGTGCAGAGACACCACCAGGTTCTGCGAGAAGGTGAAGCAGCTGAAACTGTGCCAGCTCAACCAGTTCAAATCTCGCTGCTGTGGGACTTGCGGCAAAGTGTGAAGATGGGGAGAAGGGCAGGTGATCTGCTCTGGCCACGCAAAGGACTTGTGCAACCAGGTTGAACAGAACTCAAGCTTTCTTCATTTTATTTATTTATTTTCCCTTCTCCACCACCCCTCCCCCTCTCCCTAATTGTAAGGGCCTTGGCAAGTTTTCCCTTCCATACTCCAGGAAGACCAAAATGCCCTGAAGGTAAATAAGACAAGAGATCAAACCGTTTAAAAAAAAAAAAAGACAAAGGCAAAGCAATGTCTAGGCCACCGAGTAAGATGGCCCAAGGTGACCTGAGCTGGCTACACAGGCTTCCCCCAAGGCCCTGGGGCAGAAACCTGGAGAAGGTAAAGCCAAATGCATTTTCCCCCAGAAGAACAAACATCCACTGTTATTGATCAGTTCAGTGGACAGGGATGGAACAAAATAAAAGTGAGAGCAAGAAAAGGTGGAAGAATGTAGTGATATGAGCAGAAATCACAGACAGCCAGTAGTGTTTTGTTTTTCCCTGGAAATGTGTGTTAACACAGAATTGTTCTTACTGTTTCTTTGTCTTTTAACTATCTACCATACTCAGAACCAGGCACCTCTGGTGCTGGAAGAGAGAGAAGAGAGAGAGAGAGAGAGGGGCAGAGAGGGAGAGAAGAGAGATGTTGGTTTGAATTTTGAGCTGGAAAACAAACCTGTTTGAAAAACAGCTCTTGCATTATCTCAGCAGATGTTTGGGGAAGGGAGGGGCAGGATTTAAAGCTGATAGCTGGATGGATGCGGGGTGGGTAGGGAAAAGGCAGGGAGACACTGGAAGTTTGAAGTACAGTATTATTCAGAAAAGAGGAGTTCGGGGAGGGATGGTGAAGGAGGCAGAGAGAAATGGGGGATAGGTCTGCCAGCAGTGGCCCGCAAAGCAGACTGGCACAGTTGTAACAAGCAGAGATTTGGAAATGCGACGATTAGGGCCATCCTTTTATGCCAGATCCTAAAATGTTATGTGTGTCTGATCTTCTTTTCATCTGGATTCTATTTGGTTGGATCAGGGCTGACACTGACCCAGAGCTTGAATGGTGGAAAGCTGGATAACTCAGAGGGCACTATGATCCCCAATGTCTAAGTACCTCCCAAGGAGTAAGGAAAGAGCCTAGGGAGAAATCTTAACCCTTACAGGTCTCTAGGACACCATTTAGTGAACCGTAACAGTGATGCACCAGAAAGGGTCGCCTTAGATCCCTTAGTCCCAGAAGAAGCATACCCACTGGGAGAATCTGGTCTATTGTATTCCATTGAGTTCTTTCTGCATGTGCAGTCCTGAGGAAGTCAGAAGGAACTGTGATGTCCAGTAAGCTATACCCGCTATCATTTTTGTATTAGACTCATATTTATTTGTGTTCATCCAACTAGCTTGGCACAGACAAAGCAGATTGCTGTTACACTCCAGAACCCTGAAATACATTTTGGATTTGGAACAGTTGTTTTTTTTCTGCTAAGGTGGAATTTTCATCTCCTCTTACCATGCAAGTGTAAAACACCCTCACCAGGGGGCTTAAATTTACCTATCTAGACTGGGACTTGAGGGTTTATTATAGTACTGTTTATTATAGTAATTCTTGCTAACAAAAAAAATTATAGCACAGCATCTATGAAATCAATTTTGCCACAAATGCAGCAACTGGCAACTGACCAGAAAGATGGAAAGACAAATTGCCTGCACAGCTTAACGTCAATAAAACTAACTCTGCAGCAGAAATTACAATCTGAGAACAGTAACTTGACATCTGCTTAGCAGTCACTGTGATTCCAACTCAAAAGTGTAGCAATGACACCGTCTCAGAGTTGAGTGAGGTGCATCACGTCAGAGCCTTCCTCTGGCAATGTAGAAATGAAGTACCACTCCACTCTTGAGTATGACACTAAACAACCACCCTTGTTTTCCAGATTTTTTTTTCAGTCCTGCCAAAAAATAAGTTCTCTTACTAGGTCTACAGTAAGCCTGTGACAGCAATAAACCTCTATTGGGCCATTCCAAAAAAAGAGCTAAGAGGGAAATTGGTGTGTCTTTCTCTTTCCCTTTCTCCTATGCCTCTCAAAATTGGGCTCCAAGAAATTGTGTTGCTAATAATCAATGTACTTTTTATTTAAAATAAAGAAGTCTCTATGTCTGTATATCTTTTGTGCATATTTATTAGGATTTCTTGTATAAAATGTGCAATATTCAGAATTTTATACTCTGTTGTCCAGCTAAAACTATTTGGGCGGGGGGGGGGGACAGACTTTTTATTATCACCCTGCAGTTGTGTTCCTGTAAAATCAGTGGTAAAATTATATATTTTATATGTACTGTAAGCTACAACCTGTAGGAAGGTGGGGTGATGAGCAGGGATTAATTTGTGATATGGCTGGTTATGCATGGAATGAAGAGCAGATTCCTTAATACCAATGTGGTGGCTATGTCTAGTTGACTAATTTGTGATAATAGCGGGATAATATTTAGATTTTTTTTTTACTAGCCAAACGTATTGCAGTGACATAAGCTGTTGAATTGTAAGCAGTTTAACTGTGAAGCCTGGAAGCATGGCAAGCCAACATTTAGTATGGAGAACACAGTGCTCTTTCCCTCTGTACTTTCATACGTGTGTCTTGCAAATTATGATTCAGCAGCATCAAGAAAGGGTCTTAGGGTTGCTGACTATAATGGAAGGAGGCAATGCCTCCCCTAAAAACACAAACCTGTATTTATTTTTTTTTGTACAGATAATGCAGCTTATTTATTTAAATCCTGTTGTTGGGCTCATTCTTTATGAAGTCCAGCTTGCTTTTCTAACAGGTTCTGTGTTGATTTTTGGTTCCCAGCCAGGTGTGGCTATGGCAAGACTCTATGGCAGTATGTAATTATATTTATTTAGCTAGACAGTCAGATATAAACATCAGAATGAAACACTAGACAAGAGACAACCACAATCCCTGGATAAGAAAGGCATGTAAGAACATGTGTGTGTTGTATTTAGACATGGAATACATAGACAAGCTTGGGGTTACCTTCAAGAGTCACTTATTTTGACATTTAAGAAGAGCAGAAGCATCCACTGGAATGTTTTATGACAAGCTCGCTAGACAAATGTAACAGTAGAATCAAGTGCAGCATGGTCGTATGGCTCTCTATGCCACTCTTGCAGGAGCTTCTCTGTTTTCCCCTCCACCTTTCCTCCTCCCTTTTCCCCCAGTTTATGTAAGGCAGGAAGGTGGGGGATTGGGGCAAAATGCCACAGCATCCACAGAAGCAGCGTGGCATTCCAGTAGGAAAGGTCTGCCACTTACCTGTTTTGTGACCTTGGGGAAGTCACTTCACTTATTAGGGCCTCAGTTTCCTCATCTGTAAAATGGGCATACAATACCTGTTCTCCCTCCTATTTAGAATGTGAGTCCATGTGGGAAAGGGATGTAGTGTGATCTGATTCTGGTGTATTTATCCCAGCATATAGTAAGTGCTTAACAAAACCCACCATTATTAACAATAGCATTTATTTGAACATTTTTACTGTGCAGAGTACTGGAAATATGCAATAGGAGACAAAGAGACAGTCCTTGCCTCAAGGAGCCTACAATTTAATGGGGGAGCTCATGTTCTTTCAAAGCCACTGAATGGTTTAAGGGTGCCACTGTACTCCTGCCCTTCTCAGTAGCCTGTGCCACATCGAGGGAAACTTTGAAACAAAATGCTGGAAGAGGAACAACATTGCTGTTGAAGGTCTATATAGTCTTCTTTCCTACCAGCCTGCAAGCTAGTATTGACTAGTTTTGACTTGGAACTTTTTTCTTTTTTTTTTTTTAATGGTATTCTTTGAGCATTTAATGTGTTTCAAGCATTGTTCTAAGCACTGGGGTAGATACAAGATAATCAGGTTGAACAGAGTCCCTGTCCTATATGGGGCTCACAGTCTAAATAGAAGGGAGAACAGGTAATGAATCCTAATTCATTACAGAGGAAGGGAAATGACTTGCTCAAGGTCACATAGGCACTTAGCAGAGTCAAGATTAGAACCCAGGTCCTCTGACTCTTTCCATGGCTCTTTCCACTAGGCCGTGCTGCTTCCCATTGGTCACTTTTTAACCCCCAGAAGGTATTACTTTCCATAAAGCAATGTTTCTTCCTCTTGGTGTCACACCCCCAGGAACTCATTAAAAAGCACATCTATATATGCTAATGCATCATTTTCCATACAGTTTTTCCCGTGTCCCATAACAGTTTCAGTGAGGAAGTTCAAAGCAGTTATAAGTGTACAGTGTCCTATTGAAATGATAGCCTTAACTTGTCCCAACTGAGATGTTACTGAAAAGTTTTATTACTTCAACAGAGTCATTAGCAGTAAGAATATCCCAAACCTTTTAAGCTATGTTAATATTAGCCAGTCTCCAGCTTCAGATACAGAATATGTATACATGGCTAGCTGTGTGGAGTCCCATGTAGACAATAGACCTACTAAGTTATATGATCTTTCCTCCAGAGAGCCTCTAAGGAATTTAACCATTTATTATGGATTTTAGTTGAAGTAAAAAGCTAGTGCTAGACCTATGCTAAAGTACACCCTCAGTTTTCTATGGCAGTGGCCTGGAATGATGGATGGAAAATCAAAAATAGTCCATTAAAATCATATATATTTTATTTTGGAATGCATTTCTGAAATTACACATGCATATAATTAACTGGATTTTGAACAAGAGCTTTGAGACAATCTGTACATATTTAAGGTTAGACAGATTTCACAATTAACAGGGTCTGGATCCTAAGATCTCCCTGAATGGGGAGCAATTCCTTCCTGGGCTCAGAGTTCAGGACAGGCTAAGTATATGACTTGGGAGGGATTTAAAAAGAACATGTGGATCAGGGCTAGGGGGTACAGTTCAGCTGGTTTGCCTTATCTGAAGTTGTGGGGGCAGTGAAACTCAAGGTAAAGTTTTAAATTTCTCAGGTGATTTTTTTTAAAAAAAGCTATTTACTATGTGCTAGGCACTGAATTAAGCCCTGGGGTAGATACAAGTTAATCAGGTTGGACACAGTCCATCCCAAACAGAGCTCACAGTCTTAGTCCCCATGTTACAGATGAGGTAACTGAGGCACAGAGAAGCCAAGTGACTTGCCCAAAGTCACAGGGCAGACAAGTGGAGGACCTGGGATCTTGTTCCCTGCTCTGTTTTCTACCTTTATTCACCGTATGTATTTTAATGTCCTTTCTCTCTTGTCTCTTGCTTATCTGTTTGGCTTTTTTCTTTTCTTGACACCCCTTTTTCACCAGAATTGACACAGAATTTCAAGCATGGACCCATGGGGCCAAGGGAAGACTTCAGGGTTGGCAAGAGCCCTCCTCATCTGAGTCTGACAAGTTAGCTTAAAATTGAACAATTCAATTTAAAATGTCCCTGATATCGAATAACCAAGGAGTGAAAATATTAAATGAATAGCCAAATAAATGATTAGAATGAAACCACAAGACAATCTCCTCCTCCTTCTCCTCCCACAGACATGATCACCACAGTTTCTCCCGCTCCTCCTCCTCCTGTCCTTCTCTTCATTTTTGCTTTGACTCATTATTGCTCTTGTTCTTCTTGGTGATATGCTGTTGCCCTTATTCCAATTTTATGGGTTTTTTTTTAATCCCCCCAATGGTCCATGGTGATATTTCTCCATGGGAGCCATTCATCTGCAATTCCCCATTCAGAAAAAATATGACTGCTTAATTCCACTCATCAAGTCATGATGTGTATGCATAGTAAGATTATTCTTCACTCACAGAAGTACATAGCTGACAGGCAGCATGGCCTAGTGGAAAGATCATGGGATTGTAAATCAGGATACCCAAGTTCTAGTCCCGGTTCTGCCACTTGCCTGCTGTGTGATCTTAGACAAGTGAGTTACCCTCTCTGCCTCAGTTTCCTCATCTGTAAAATGGACATCGGATACCTGTTCTCTCTTCCTCTTAGACTGTGAGCCTCATGTGGGACAGGGGCTGGGTCTCATCTGATTATCCTGTGAGTAGTCCAGCACTTAGCATAGTGCTTGACACTTAGTAAGTGCTTAAGAAATACCATCATTATCTGAGTTGCTTTAGCAGTGGACTTTTTTTGTGGCAAGGGAGGTGGGCTGAAATGTCAGTGATGTGAAATTACCACTTTGGCCCTCTAAATAATACAATTTTCCTATTTGATTCTTTGGGGATTCTGGTTTAGAAGATCTAGTATATTTAGAACTTATCTAACTTTGTTGTCTTTGGGTAAACTGCTCCTTTTTATCGATACCACCCCCTAGAACATAAGCTTATGAAAACTCTTGCCTTATCAAAACCTTTTCAAAATACTTGCTCCCTCCCTGACCATCATCTTCAACTGTTCACTCTGTTCACTCTCCAGTGGCTTCTTCCCCACTGCTTCAAACCATGCTCATGTATCCCCTATCCTAAAAAAACCCTCCCTTGACGCCCACAGCTCCCTCCAATTATTGCCACATCTCCCTCCTATTATTCCTCTCCAATTTCCTTGAGTGAGTAGTCTACACCCACTACCTCTATTTCCTCTCCTGCAATTCTCTCCGTGACCCCTTCCAATCTGGCTTTGCCCCTTTTATTCCACCAAAACTACCCTCTCAAAGATCACCAATGATCTCCTTGCCAAATCCAAATTCCTCTACTCCATCCTAATCCTCCTCAACCTCTCAGCAGTATGGGACACTGTGGACCATCCCCTTCTCCTGGAAATATCCATCCTTGGCTTCACTGACACTGTCCTCTCCTGGTTCTCCTCCCATCTCTCTAACCACTCGTTCTCAGACTCTTTCATGGGGTCCTCCTCTGCCTCCCACAGCCTAACAGTGGGAGTTCCTGAAGACTCAGTTCTGGGTCCCCTTCTGTTCTCCATCTAAACCCACTCCTTTGGAGAACTCATTCACTGTCACAGCTTCAATTACCATCTCTATGTGGATGATTCTCAGATCTACCTCTCTAACCCTGGCTTCTCTCCTTCTCTGTAGTCTCATAATTTATCCTGTCTCCAGGATATCTTTACTTGGATATCCCGCTGACACCTCAAATTTAACATGTCTGAAACAGAATTCATCTTCCCACCCAAACCCTGTCCTCCCCTTGACTTTCCCATCACCAGCATCCTCCAGACTCACAAGCCAATAACTTTGGCATTATCCTCAACTTCTCTCTCTCATTTAACCCACATATTTGATTTGTCACCAAATCCTATCGGTTCAACTTTCACATCACCAAAATCCACCTTTTCCTCTCCATCCAAACTGGTGCCACGTTAATCCAAGCACTTATCCTATCCTGCTTTGATTACTACATCAGCCTCCTTGCTAACCCTCCTGTCTCCTTTCTCTCCCCAGTTCTTCTCACTGCTGCCTGGATCATTTTCCTACAAGACTGTTCAGTCCATGTTTCCCATCCATCTCTACCTCACACTGAAACTCCTTACTATTAGATTTAAAGCACAAAATCACCTTGTGCCCCCCCCCACACACACACCCCATGCTTTACCTCTCTGATTTCCTACTACAACCCAGCCCACACACTTTGCGTCTCTACTGCCAACCTACTCATTGTAACTCTAACTCATCTATCTTGCTACCAATCCCTGCCTCTGGCCTGGAACTCCCTCTCCCTTCATATCCAATAGACGATCACTCGCTCCACCTTGAAAGCACATCTCCTCCGAGGCCTTCCCCAACAAAACCTGCATTTCATCTTCTCCTGCTCTCTTCTGTGGCACCTTTGCACTTTGATTTGCACCCTTTATTCACCCCACCCTCAACCCCTCAGCACTTATATTCATATCCATAATTTATTTACATAAATGTCTGTCTCCACCTCTAAATTGTAAGCTCATCGTGGGCATGGAACATGTCTACCCACTCTATGTTGTACTATCCCAAGCACTTAGTACAGTGCTCTGCACACACTAACACTCAATGAATACAATTGATTGATGCTGCAATCTCCTCTGAGTTACAGCACAGTTATTTGTGTATGGGATTCTGTCTCCCCTTGCTTGTCAGCCAAAAAATAGCTTATATCACCATATTCAGATGTGATTCGTCTCCCAATTTATGTCACAATCCATTTTAAACTATATATTGCCTAGCCTGCTCATAAAGCTATGTTTTATATGTGTGTAAATATTAACAAAATGTGCCATTTTATGTAACTGAGTGGGTAAGTGCTTGTTTGAGAACTGTACACCTGCAGAACATAAACGGAATACAATGCTTAGTAAGAACTGACTGATTTCAAGGTCAGCATTCAGACCTTCGATGCAGAAGGCATACATGGGAAGCTGGATGGAGTCCAGTGGCTGCTGTAAGAACAACACAAGGACCCACCATAGTCTATTTCCTTTGCACAATTTGTGAAGAACGTAAGTTGGAAGCCTCAGACTACTGGAAAGCTGGAACCTCGCTTAAGCTTTATTGCAATTTATTCTCTACAGATATAGATTGCTACAATCCCACTCCTCCCAGGATTCACCTTCATCCTTTCCATAACACTGTATATCACTGCACCTGCTACATCCACATACAAGTACTTTAAATCCATTCAGACCTTATAAAAATGAACATCAACCAACTCTCTTTACACACATGCAATGCCCTTCAGGGTCTATTCTAGGTCACTGTAATTATCCTGCACCCTACTACTTTGTAAGACCATCTCAGGCTGGGAGTTCCAGGGCCCTAGCTCTCATGTCCTACATGGCTGTACTTTCATTATCAAACAAGGCAACTTTAATTTAGGTTCCTGCTCTGCTCTCTGTGGTAATATGGCTGTTTTTGTGACTCTTTATTTACTAACATACTCCAGCATTGTTCTACACCTCTGGTTTGTGCCCCAGCTTTTATCAATTATTTCCCAAAAGAAATTTTCATTCTTTCCCATCCTATAAGCAGTCTTCAGATCTCCCCAGTTGGCCTCCCTAGGTTGACCTCTTTAAAAATCAGTGGTGAGACAATATTGAACCAAGATACAGCCACTCCTTCTTAGTCTCTTTCACTGGCTCCTCTTCTACCTCTCACCCCATAGCTGTGGACCTCCATTCTGGGTTCCCTTCTATTCTCCACCTACCCCCCAACTCTACTGGAGAACTCATCCACTCCGATGGCTTCAACTACCATCTGTACATGGATGATTTCCAAATTCCCCTCTCCAGTCCCGACCTCTCTCCTTCTCCGCAGTCTCTCATTTCCACCGGCCTTCAGGACATCTGGACTTGGAAATCTGGCCAACACCTCAAGTTCAACATGGCCAAACTGAACTCTTCAACTTCCCACCCAAACCCTGCCTTCCCTTGACTTTCCCATCACTGTTGAAAACACCACCATCCTTCTTAACTCTCAAGCTCATAACCTTGTCGTTATCCTTGACTTATCTTTCTCCTTGGGAGAATAACTGCTCAGCACCCTCCTCATGGAAATGCTTGATATTCATGAAGGTTGTAGGTCCCCTCTTAGCTGATGCTCACTGGATATTGATTTTCACCTAGATATACATCCCTCTACATCCATAATAGTCCTGGATTTTTATATGCTGCCATGGGCAATCTTAGAAAAATATACAAAAGTCTGCCTAGGGGCTATAAATTCCAGTAAAGTTTTGATCAGTGCAGAGCATTACCAAAGGATGACTTTCGGGTTCTAGTATTTTATATTCCTGTTCAAATATTCCAGTATACCCAGTTCTGCTATATTTATTTTCATTACCTAATGTAGCTATAACACAATGGAAGAATTCAGGATTGTTCTTCTGGCAAAACAAGTGTGTTCTGCTATAGTGTGGTCTACAAGGTGGCACAAGTAGATTCAGTGTAGGAAGCAAATGTCCATGTGAATGTTGATGGAGTCAGTCATGATGTGATGCTGCTGTGCTTGTTAGTCCCTGCTCTAGCTATACTGTACAGTGCTTTGTATTTTGGCAACTTTACAGTAGTTGATACAGTAAAATATCAATGAATGGAAAGGGTCTAAAGCGTTCTGCTATGGGTGAACATAATGTAGATGCTCGTATCAAAAAAATGTCAATTATGATGTTATTTTCTAAACATTTATTCCCCCAATCTATTAATTACCATTAAATCAATGGTTATGATAAGGCACTTTTCTCCAACTGTGAGGTTCTTCAAGAATATAACCCCCATGTTATAGGAAAATTCCCTGTACTAGGTTGGCTTTTTAAATACTGTTCTTACTATTGTGGTGCATATGTAGCTTGAGGTTATGGATATGTTCCAGGTTTGTTTCTGCTGTCCTTGTGTCTAGCCAGTTTTCTCAGAGGTTTTTGTCCCTAAATTCTATTCTGCAAATTCTGTCATGGATTTTTAAACCAGATTCTCATCTACTGGATACTACTCACATCTAAGAAAATCTACTTCAAATCTACTTCTCAATATAAGCTCACCTTAGCTGGCCACTGTTAAATCCTCATCATAAGTAGTTTTATTTTCTTTTACACCCTTACCTATCACCCCCTGTTTAAAAACAAAAAAACAAAAAACCTTTTCAATTGTCTTTTGGACGCACCAGATCCTCTCTTTGGCTCCCAGCCTCCACCTCATTGTGCTTTAAAATTTTCTATTAGGAAAGATCTTTCCCATGATCGCCTGCATCTACATTCTATCAACATAAAATATTACATGTTTAATTATTACTTGGCTGTGAAAAATTACCAGGGTCTCACAGGGACAGTTGATCTCTGTCTAAAAACTTTAAAAAAAGTTACCACATTGCCAAAAATTTTATTTTTCAGTTTATAAGTCATACATTGGCACAGAAGTCAAATTTCAATCATTTTTAAGACATTTGGTTCTCCTATAATTCACAAGTAACTCTTTTCATTTTTGAAAAGGTATTTTGTAGCGTATGCATTTTTTATTGTTCTGTAACTTAAAGTGGATCGGGGGTTATGTATTTTTTTCCTTTCTATTAAAAAAACACCTTTCTTCCTGATTAGGCAAGCATGCTGTCTGGTTTCTCATCTATAAAAGCTCTGAAAAATCAAGTGTCATGTGTTTGACCTATGCTTGCTTAGAATGGAAATTTTCTGGATTTATTTTGCTAGAATCAGGAAATCTGAAGCATCATTCAAGCCTCAGTTGTGAACCATCCATAAAAGCCCTTTTGATTAACTATATCAATATTATCTATCTTTGTAAAGGAATGTATACCTCTCTTTTCTTTTCTAAGACACTTCTGATGATAATACCCTATCTCTGTGTTGCCGTGAATGTGGATATGTACTTGGATCTTGAATCTGTGACCTTTGGGCACTTGATATTCACCCCACTCTCAGCCCCACAACACTTATGTACATATCCATAAATTATATATTATAGATTATTTAAGTATATTAATGACTGTCTCCCCTTCTCGACTCTAAGCTCGCTGTGGACAGGGAACATGTCTACCAACCCTGTTGTATTGTACTCTCCCAAGGGCTTAGTATAGTGCTCTATACACAATAAGCACTGATTGACTGACATTGGGCAGACAGGGGTGGTTGGCTGAAAGGGTCAATGTGTGGGAGATATTTTTCCATATTGTAAACATACTCTAATGCATTTGCCTCATCCAGACATTATTGCTGTTTTCAAACAGTCTCTTGATATCCCAATCTTCTCTCCTTGACCCCCTTGCAATCTGGCTTCTGCCCCTTCTACTCTATAGAAATTGCCCTCTCTAAAGTCACCAATGACTTCCTTCTTGCAAAATCCAATGGCCTCTACTCCACCCTAATCCTCCGCGACCTCTCAGCTTCCTTCAACACTGTGGACCACCCCCTTCCCCTGAAAACATTATCCAACCTTGGCTTCACTGACACGATCCTCTCATAGTTCTCCTCCTAGCTGTTTGGGAGTCCTGCTGTCATCCATTCTCCTTGCAGGTCCTGCCCAGTGAAGTGTGAGCATTGTCTTAATGTTGGTGAGCTGACTCTGTTCCAGGACCTCGCAGTTGGTAATCTTGTCCTGTCATTTGATGTGAAGTTTGGCTTGTCATTTTTTTATGGTATTTCTTAAGTGCTTACTCTGTGTCAAACACTGTTATAAGCGCTGCGGTAGACACAAGTGAATTAGGTTGGACACAGTAAACAGCTCAAGAAGCAAGATGTGCTTTCTGTGGTTTGCCCAGATGTCACAATCATGTAGAAAGTTGGATGCCACGGCAGCTCTATACAGGAAAGGATCAAGAGTTAAATGGAACATAAAGCTTACTGTCCAGGTTGCGACATCTCCATGTTCACAGGGGAAATTAAAGTGATTGTGCTAAATTAAAAAGCTACAAGCATTCCAAGGGTGATGAGTTATAACATGTACAGAATGAGTTGTAATGCATGCTTGGTGCTGTGTGTTCTCAACTGACCTATGGAAACTACCACAGTATCTCACTTCTCTCCATTGCCAGCAAGAGTCTAATCAGAGAGACCTTTTAGAGCAACTAGTGTCTGGATTCACTGAATGCCAGTGTGGTCCCAGACCAAAATACAACACAGCAGGTGTACTGTATGATGCAGAAAAGATCATGGAGACATGCAGGGAACAACACCAAGACCTCTGTCCTATATTTTTTTTTGTCCAAAAGCATTTGACACCATTAATAAACCAGAGTTCTGGCAATGACTAAATTTGGCTACCCTTAGCTCAAAGCTATTTGGCTACCCAGAATTCCTTAAGCTGTTCTACATCTGTGCAGCCTGTAGCACCTGGACTGAAGTTACCTAATCGGACCCTTTCACCAAAGTAAAGCCAGGTCTGTGAAATCACCGAGGCCAGTTGATTATTTTTTACTGCCACGTTTGAGGATGCTATGAGAGATTTTGCTGTCAGAATATACTTAAGATGCACCAGGAAACTCATCTATTAGCAGACTACAAGCCTCTTAAAAAGTCTTTGAGACAGTCATCGGGAACTACTGTTTCTTGATGAATATGTTCCATGAGTACAGATAATTATGAATTGCTTTGCAGAATCAGCACAGTGTCATGGATTGACAGTAATAATGGACTGACAAAAGGTGATACTCCACCCTACACCAGGAGGATCCTTCACCCAGTGATTTCAACAGAAAAACACATCTTAATACTGTCACTGACTGAATTCTGCTACGTAGATAACATGTGCTCCTCAAGGATAGGATTCCACCACCAGCAGCATCGTCTTTGAAAATGAAAGACAGGTACACATATACAGAATGCTGGGCCTGACTTCTCTTCCTCTTTGCAATTTTGCATTTCCTCCTGCCTCCAGGGCACCTCTACACGGATGTCTTGCTGATCCCGCAAACTCAACATATCCGAAGCCGAACTCCTTATATTCCCTCCCACATCCCCCTCCCCAACTTTCCTATCACAGTTGACCTCACCACTATCCTCCCCATCTCTAAAGCCTGCAGACTACCTTAGCATTATCCTTGATTCATCCCTCTCTTTCAGCTGCTGTGCTCAGTGTGTTACCAAATCCTGTCAGTTTTTCCTCCATCAAAATCTCAGGATCCACTCCTTCCTCATCATCACTTTTCATATCTCCCCTTGATTCCCTGCCTCCAGTCTCTCCACCCTCCAGTCCATATTGCATTCTGCTGCCTGAATTATTTTTTTCTAAAACTTCATGCCGCAACACATCTTCCCACTCCACAAACCACCTCCTATGTTTGCCCACTCCTCTCTGTGTCATATCAAATCTCCTAATCACTGACTTTAAGGAACTCAATCAGCTCTCTCCTTATGACTTATCCACAATCTCTCCGCATTACACCCCAGCTCACAACTCTCCATTCCAGTAAACTAACCCAATAATAATAATAATGATGGTATTTGTTAAGCGCTTACTATGTATTAAGCACTGTTCTAAGTGCTGGGGTAGATACAAGGTAATCAGGTTGTCCCACGTGGTGCTCACAGACTTTATCCCCATTTTACAGATGAGGTAACTGAGGCACAGAAAAGTTAAGTGACTTGCCCCAAGTCACACAGCTGATAAATGACAGATCTGGGATTAGAAGCCATGACCTCTGACTCCCAAACCCATGCTCTTTCCACTAAGCCACACTGCTTCTCTACTACCTCTTCTCTACCTACTCACTGTGCCTCATTATCTTCGCTCCCACCTCTGATATCTTGCTCATGTCCTTCCCTTTGCCTGGAACTCCTTCCCCCCCAAATATAGCCGACCACAGCTCTTCCTATCTTCAAAGCCCTTCTGAAATCACATCTCCTCTAGGATTAATTTCTCATCTCCCCAATTTATAACCTCATAACTGCCAAGTAGTAAATATTCAACTTCTTCACCTTCAAACCATAATAGGCAGGAATAAGAATAGCATCAAGCGATGTGGCTATACTTGGTTTAACAGAGTTGCCCTTGTTGCAGTTGAAATGTTTCAACAGTGTGAAACTGTAGGGTGGAAATCTACAACTTTAACTATGGATGCTATTGGGGATTGAGATTCTAAGACTGTAGACTGTACATTCCTTATGAAGAGAGATTGTGTCTCTACCAACTCTATTGTATCATCCTCTCCCAAGCACTTAGTACAGTGCTCCACACACAGTGAGCACTCAATAAATACTACTGATTGATTGACAGAGGGAGTCAGTTACAAAAGTTAGTAAACATCATTTTCCAGTATCAAATTGATTCTTATTTAATCAGGTGTTCCAACAGACGATTCCCTTGTGCGCAGAGGAGAAGGTCAAGACTTCTAAATGATTGAAGCTCAGCAGTCAATCTGAAAGGTAGCCTGCATTCAGTGGAAATAATAAAGCAGGGTAGGGGATCAGACTGCCTCTGGTGTCTTGCTTTGGCAGAGATGATCCAGCCTATTGATCTTCTTTGTCTCTTTACACTTAGAGCTGACCTGGTGATCTGAAATGGGACGGTATATTTTGTGGCCAGCAACATCAATTTCTTCAAACACATAGCCTGGTGGCTTAGGATAGGAAGCCAGACACTTGATCAGTTTTTTGGGAGTGTAGCTTGAGGTGTAAGTGGTTTCAGTGGCCAAGGGGACCTGAGATCTAACAGATGACAATGGTGGCTTACAGTTCTTGATGGACACAAGTGGGTGAGAGATATAATGAGCTTGGGTGGTGGTGACATTCTCCATAGGGCCCCTGCCAATAGTCAGCTCGCCAACAGGTTTGATGGGCTCCATTTTCTTGATTGACCAATGCTTAAAATCATCCTTAGTAGTGGAAATACTTTCAAAAGGGGAACTCATCTTGCTCTGCATTACGGGTCGGAAGGGCTTAGATGCAACACCTCTTGGGCATGCGAACTGAGACTGTGTTGTAGTTAGAAACATCATCTTTTCCACCGGAGGGATATATTTGACATGAGGCTTGAGGTACGGAGGAGGTGTCGGCCAAGCCTGATACTTCTCCTTAAATTCACTACACTTGGCAAAAGGGTCATCGGAAAAGTGGATCGTGGGCTTAGGCTTTATCAACTTGGCAGATTCACCCACTAGCCCCTGGTAAGTGTCCTTATGGGTGGTGATGTCATCAAATGGAATGCCACTGGCCTTATATTTCTCTAACTCGGGCACAAAACGTTTCTTCAAAGGATGTACTTTGTAAGTCATCTTGTAACTGGTTGTGTCCTCCAACGGTGTGTCACTTGGCTTTGATACGTACTGAGGCTTGCAATTGACTGTGGTCACTGGTCCCTTATAGTGGAAGTCATCCTGGGTGGTGGTTTTGTCATCAAACTTGGCCGATGATGGGCGATATGCATTAGCTGGCCTAATCATCTCTCGCCTTGGTTGCTTCCAGGGCAAGTAGTCCTCTGGAATAGAAAAGGGATCTGAATAAAATCTCTCTGAAGTCAACAACTTTTGACTTTAGAATGAAACTTTTATTTTCTAGTCAAAAAAAAACTGAGTTCCACGTTGCTGATTTGGCCTTCACCACCTTTTGCTGGTGTCACCTGAATCGTTTATTTTAATGTCTATCTTCCCCCTGTATACTCCAACTGGTCAGTTGGATATCTGCCCTCTAGATTGTAAGCTGCTTATGGGCAGGGATCGTGCCTACCAATTCTATTGTACTGTGCTCTCCCAACCACTTAGTACGATGCTCGACATACAGTAAATGCTCAGCAAATACAATTGATTGAATGATTGAATAATTGGCCACAGAAAATCCCCAGGAATGGGTATACCTGGATACTCCGAATTTGCCATCGCACCTGATAAACTCAGGTTCAACCTCTGGATTTTAGGAAACTACTCCCTGAGTCTTTCAAGGTTCCTTTGAGAGTTCTTGCATCATTATACATGATTGCCTTCACAGGGAATACTCTGACATTATAGCTTCAGAAATGATTAAGAAAAGAATGAGGTTCCCAGGAGTTGCTGGTTTTATATACAGTCTACACATGTGGAGGCCCCCTAGGCACTCTTAAGTTTATTTTAAGCCAACAATGCTACTATTTGTTCAAAATATGCTACATTTTAATTGAAACTCTAATCCTTCTCCAGTAGAAATTAATGGTTCTCAATACATCACCATCTTGAAAGCATTAGGATGACTGGGAGGGACCATTCTGTCAAATATAAACCACATGCTCCACGGGGAAAGTTTTTAATCACCAACCTAGATGACACCCAAATTGTTACATACCTAATGAGACATATGCTTTCTCTACATGTATCTAGGAAATGATTGAGAACTTAAAAGACCTAGATGACACAATGTTAAGAAATCGAGCTTCAAATCTGTAAACTGTCACACATGAATCCTGACATCTGATCATATTGTTTAAACCATACTGCTGTCCTGTCATCACAACGTCATTCAAAAAGCATTTATTACAAACAGCTGCATTTCAGTCCTGAAAGCCTGGGGAATTGTAGTATGTTATAAGCAATTCACACAATTAAGAAAATTAATAAAGCCTTTTAGTGCAATGATGTCGAACAGGTAAAGTGCCCTATAATTGTATGCCCATTTGTACACTTTGGCCCTATAAAATGTATTTAGCTCAGTGCAAAACTAAATCATCAGGTAATTATACTGGCAATCTTTCCAAATGTGCATTGTTTTGAAAATACCACAAATTACAACCAAATGCTGCTGAGCCATATTTTATTGGAGTTTCTGAGCCCCAGTAAAGGTGCTGACCTTAACAGTGATAAAGGAAAAGATTTACATATGGTTTTTATGCAGCCAGTTTAAAGTGTAGCATACATGTAGACACAATGGACATACTAACTCTATGAAATGGAAGTTTTAATGATCCTTGTCTTTTGTGTCCTTTTTCCTTTGGAAGGAGGAAAAAAAATGTGTCATAACACTAGTGGTGTTGCTATTGTAAATAAGGCAAGAAATGGCTTCTAATGACAAAAAACTGCCTGATTACGAGGGAATATAAGAATGGTCCATAAGTACATTCCACGGTCATTTCACTGGGTTCACATGCATCTACCCAAAAGGGGAACCAAGGAAAATAAACTGCCAACAGTGTAGGCCTAAACTGAAAAATTGTCCAACTCTTTCTCACCTACTTACATAGTCTCACTCTATTATCAATATATATTTCAAAGATGACACTTCTGGCAATGAGCTAGAATTTATGCTTGTGAGTGTAGTTGAAAAGGCTGAGGCTTTTCAGTGACACTCCCTTCCTCACTGTGCTCATTTAAGTAAGTTCCTGGCTGCACTGATGCACTTTGCCCCCTACATGTCCTTGTCTTTGGAGCCTGCCTCTAGATTTCCTACTTTTCATGTAAGCTTTGTTGAAGGAGAGTAATCCTTCTATCAATTGCTGCCTGTCAGAAATTCTGTTGCCGTTGTCTTCCAATAATCCCTCTGCTACGCCCCATGACATGAAGACTAGTTTCATCATATCATCAAATCTTCATTCTTCCCTCCAGGCTTCTACATGTTCTTTTTCAGTTCACTGCAACTGCTTGGCCGTCCGGCTTTCATTCAACCACCTCACGTGCTCTGCCCAGTGAAGCCGTTTTGCTGTTAGCATTCCCTCAATGCCAACAGCATCCTCCACTTCCCAAGCCTGTAACCTCGGCGTCATCCTCGACTCATCTCTTTCATTCAACCTGAGTATTTAGTCTGTCACCAAATGCTGTCGGTTCTACTTTCATAACCACCTTCCTCTGCACCCAAACTGCTGCCACACTGATCCAAGGACTTAGCATTTCCTGCCTCAAAGGCGCATCAGCCTCCTCGCTGACCTTTCTGCCTCCTTTCTCCCCTCTCTCTACTCAAAATTTCACTCTGCTGCCTGGATCATTTTTCTAAAAAAACTGTTCCTCATACATCTCCCCACCCCTCAAAAGCCACCAATGGTTGCCCATGCACTCCACATCAAACAGAAACTCCTTACCACTGGCTTTAAGGCTCTCAATCAGGCCTTTCCCTCCTCCCCTAACATGCTGATCTCCTGCTACAACCCAATCTGCACATTTCGCTCCTCTAACACCAACCTACTCTCTGTACCCAGATCTTGTCTATCTCAACGCTGACCCTTGCCCATGTCCTCCCTCTGACTTGGAACTCCCTCCCGCTTCATATTCAACAGTCCACCACTCTCCCCACCTTCCAAAATCACATCTCTTCCTAAAGGCCTTCCCCAAATAAGCCTCATTTCCCCTACCTGCCTTCCCCTCTGCATCACCTATGCACTTGGTTGTGTACCCTTTAAGTACAAGTACACAACCTGCAGTAGTTGAGGCTGGGATGGGGAGCCACTTCACACCCCAGCCCACAGCATTTGGGTACATAAATGTACATATATCATGTACATATGGAAGCAGTATGGCCCAGTAAAAAGAGCACAGGCCTAGGAGTCAGGGGACCTGGGTTCTAATCCCAGCTCTATTTGTCTGCTGTGTGTCCTTCGGCAAGTCACTTAACTTCTCTGTGCCTCAGTTCCCTCATCTACAGAATGGGAGGTTCAATACCTGTTCTTCCTCCTACTCAGACTGTAAGCCCCATGTGGGACTTGATAATCTTGTATCTGCCCCAGAGCTTAGTCCAGTGCTTAGCACATAGTAAGCACTTAACAAATACCACAACTATCATTATTATTACAGTCTCCTTGTGGGGAGGGATTATGTCTACCAACTCTCTTGTACTCTTCCAAGTGCTTAGTCCAGTGCTCTGCACACAGTAGGTGCTCAATAAATGATTGAGTAGTGAGATGACTACATTCCAAGACGTCATTGTTGGTAATTTTGTCCAGCCATTTGATATTACAACTGGCTAGCAGGTGTGTCTTCTGGGATGGATATATGTTAATCAAGCCAGACACAGTCCCTGTCCCACATGAGACTTATAGTCTAAGTAGGAGGAAGAACAGGCATTGAATCCTCATTTCACAGATGAGGAAAATGAAACCCAGAGAAGTTTAGTGACTTGCCCAAGGTCACATGGCAAGCAACTGGCAAAGCCAGGACTAGAACCCAGGTCCTTCAACTCCCACATCTATGCTCCTTCCAGTAGGCCAGCTGCTCCTCAACTCTATTGTACTGTACTTTTCCAAGTGTATAGAACAGTGCTCTGCACAAAGTAAGCATTCCACTGATTAGGATTCAGATAGTGCACATTTGACTTCTTCAGTAAGCTACTGAGACTCTTGCCTATACTGGAGGGAAGAGAGAGTCCCTGGTACTTTCCACCATCAATTCTCTCTCCTTTCTTCTTGAAGATGGTGATTATGGTAATATCTTAGAAGTCGTGTGGCATTTCTTCATTGTTTCAAATTTTGAGGAATAGCTCATGTAGACACCCAAGGATTACTTCCCTCTTTCCTTGTCAATATCTGCAAGAATGCCATGAGATCCAGGTGCTTTATCATACTTCACAACCTTGAGTGTGAAAGTAACTTCTTTAAATGTCAAAGCAAAGGCCTGAGTTCTAATCCCAGATACACCACTTGTTCATTCAGTCGTATTTATTGAGTGCTTACTGTGTGCAGAGCACTGTACTAAGTGCTGTACAATACAGCAATCAAGAGAGACAATCCCTGCCCACCAAGGTCTGCTATGGGACCTTGGGCAAGTCACTTAACTTCTCTGTGCCTCAGTTACCTCATCTGTAAAATGGGGATAAGCCTCATGTGGGACATGGACTGTGTCCAACTTGATTAGCTTGTATCGACCCCAGCCAGCGCTTAGTGCAATGTCTGGCACATAGTAAGTGCTTCACAAATGCCATTTTTAAAAAAGCTAGGCTTTCATATTTTGGTCACTCTTCTATGCTTCAAAGTGCCTTCTGTTCACCGTTGTTGGGCAGGGATTGTCTCTATTGCCGAATTGTACATTCCAAGCGCTTAGTACAGTGCTCTGCACATAGTAAGTGCTCAATAAATATGATTGAATTAATGAATAAATTAAGGGTAGAAGTCATGTCCAGAGGTTCACTGTAGTGTTTTTACCATAGGGGTAAGCTATGGTAAGCTATCTCTTGGTCTGGGATGAGAGTGATTTAATCTTTTTCTTCAGCAGTGCTGTGGTACTATGTCTGGGGCCATAGGGTATCTTTAATGATTAATAAAAATCCTTGGGTTGTGATCACGTGCGCATATCCCTCACCATTTTCATCTTTGTCATCCCACTCCTGGTTGTATATGTTTCTTAGCTTATGTCTCCAGTCGTAGGATTTTGTACAACTCCATTTTACTCATAATATATACACAAATAAGATTTCCCCATTAGTAATATCACCTTCAAAAACTAAACACACATACCTACACATACATCCCCATTAAAACAAAAGGGATCAAAAATAAAACTCTATTTTAAAATGTTAATATTCACCAAAAGCACACAGCTATGTGTGATTAGAAAAAAAAAAAAAGAAATTCCAAGTTAATGATCAACCTTACACATCATCAATCTGAAATTAGAATTAGGGTCTCAAGTGGATTCTAGCCTGTAAGCCCGTCAAACGGCAGGGACTGTCTCTGTTGCCGACTTGTTCATTCCAAGTGCTTAGTACAGTGCTCTGCACATAGTAAGCGCTCAATAAATACTATTGAATGAATTCTAGCCAGTCTGGATTTCAGGCTGCTCAGTTAGGGGGATGATAGTCTTAGTTTCTGGAAGATAAGAAATTTCCTGTGTTCCATGATTACATGGCAATTTTCAAAACAAATTCTGATATGTTGGAATTATCAGCTTTAAATATTGCCTTTGAAAGTTGCCTTCCTGAGGATTTACCGAACTCATTCCCTGGGTAGAATAAACACTGAAACTCTGTTGGCACCATCATATTGGATTTGTGGAATACAGCTTGAAGACAGCTCATTGACTTACTCTCAGCTGGGATAGGAAACCATTTTCTACAGGCCCTGATCTCTCCCTTTTGAACTGAGTTGCTAGGAAGGAGGTAGGAAGTTTCAAAGAAGGCTACAATTGTGTCTGTGTGGAAAATAGAATGCTGCAGAAAGCAGAAATGTTGAAACACTCAGATTATTCCCTTGCCTGGACTTGCTCTTCTTCCTGATTATCAGCCCCCAACCCTTACTACCGCTTTATTTTGAACTCCCTGCTTTCAAATAGTTTCTAAAAGAAACAGCTGGTGCCCCTCAGAAGGCAACTGCCAAAAATGCAGGACTGTAGCTGTTTGCGGAAAAGAGGAAAAGAGTTCTGGAGGGGGGTTGGGGGGGGAGTTTATGCTATTTGTTAAGTGCTTACTATATGCCAAGCACTGTACTAATCACTGGGGTAAATACAAGATCATTGGTTAGACGCAGTCCCACACAGGACTCACAGTCTTAATCCTCAAATTAAAGATGAGGTAACAGAGGCACAGAGAAGTTAAGTGACTGGCCCAAGGTCACACAGTAGACAAATGGAGGAGCTAGGATTTGCTCTGACTCCCAGGCTCTTGCTCCGCTTCTCTTATCTGTTCTGTATCAACTACTCACTTGGCTGTATACCCCTTCAAGCAGTTTGATACTCATCCTAGCCCCACAGCACTTATGCGCATATTCTAATACTCTGCTGTTTCCCATATCTGTAATGTATTTTAATGTCTGTCTTCCTCTCTAGCTGTAAGCATCTTGTGAGCAGGGATCACATCTACCAAGTCCATTGTAGAGTACTTTCCCCAGTGTTTAGTAGAGTGCTCTGACACAGCAAGCGCTCAAGAAATATCAGTGGTTGACTGAAAAAGTCCCTCCATCTTCCCTGCAAATACATCAGTAAGTCTATTTTTAACCTGTCTGCCTTTAAATTTCTCAGTAGAAAAGAGAACTTCCACTGATACGAAATTTCACACCATGTGTATAAGTGCATCTGTCCAAATGAATTGGAATTTATAATATTCTCTTGGAATGTTGATTGACAAAAGTGGCAAAAAAAAGCACATGAAACATACACAGTAGATACATGCTATGATGAGTGAAGGTGTGCTGAAATAATTCCGCAAGGAAAAATCAGTTACTCTGTACCTTTATATGAAGGCACTAATTCCATTTTCTCATCAGAGAACATCCGATTTTCCTGAGGTTTTACTGGAGCTACTCTGATACGACCATGAGAGTAGTAACTTTCTTGATACGTTGAAATCAAATCCATGGTCTTGCCACTTGGCAAATACTTGTCCGGTGGCTTCAATTTCACTGGCAGTATTTTGTGAAGTCCATAATCGTCCCTGTAAATCATAGCAATGAATAATATTTACTGAACTATAGTAGAGTGTGCAACTTGATAGGTACAGAAGTGCTATGGGTGGTTATAATTGCTTAAGAGCAGAGGGGGTGTGAAAGTCCTGAGATGGAAGTTGGGAGGAAGAAATCTGGGGTGAAGAAATAGGTATTTAATTAAGGAAATCCTCCTAAAAGAAGCTGGGTTTCAGAAGAGCTTTTAAGATGAGGAAAACTGTGGTCTGGCAGATTTGAAGGGAGAGAGAGTTTCAGGCAGGAGGAAGGGCATAAGCAAGGGGTTGGGGGAGAGAGAGATGAAAACAAGACCAGTGAGTCAATGAGTTTGGGTGGAAAAAAGACTGCAAGCTGGGATTTGGCAGGAAAAGAGCGTGGATAAATAAGAGACGCCTCATAGCCTAGTGGGAGTCAGGGGACCTGGGTTCTAATCTCAGCTCAACCACTTGTCTGCCATGAGACTTTGCATCGGTCACAACTTCTCAGTGCCTCAATTTCCTCATCTGCAGAATGGGGATTCAATACCTGGCCTCCCTCCTATGTGGACAATGAGTCCCCCGTGGGACAGGGACTATGTCTGACCTGATTAACTTGTATCTATCCCAGTGCTTAGTACAGTGCTTGGCACAGAATAAATGCCTATTACCATACTCATTATTATAAGAGGGAAATAATGTAAGGAGTGCCTTAAAGCCATACCTATTATTTGAATCACTGGACAAGGATGGGGCTTGTGTTTCCTGCTTAGATGATCTTCCCAAAGAGTTTGAGATTTCCTTTTCTAAAAGTTTGGGTGGAATTGGATGACAGCACAGACAGACACCCAAGGCTTTCATTTCTGGAGACGTGGGTACAAGTACTGGTCTCTTCTAAGCAAGGTCAGCCATTTCACAAGCCCTCCACCCAATTTGAAGATCCAAAAATTAGAAATGCAGGGTAGTTGTAATCTCTGAACAGTGAAAATGTGGAGAAAAGAAGAGAGCATCTCACATTTAGGTCATCAATCCACTTCTCTCACAAACTCTACATCCAAATTTTTAAAAAATGGGGAGAAAGAAGGAAAAAAAATCAAGTGCTTTGCCGAAGAACATATTTCAACAGAAACATATATTTCCAACTGAGCAGAGGAAAGATGGATTCCCCCTGATGGTGCATTCCATAGCAACTCAGCCAAGGGAGGGAGAGGATTTCCGGACAGGAAAACATTAGGACTAAACACCAATAAAATGTATTTCCCGGCAGAAATCTGGAGCAGCATTACTTTAAGCCATGCATGACTAGCAAATTTAACACACTCTGCTATAATCTGTCTTGTGTGAATTATACACAGAGTGGTCAATAAACTTAAACAAGGGCCTGAAAAATATCTGAGGTGGAGAGGATTGAGGAGGGGGGGAAATAGCCATCTTTTCACTGCTATTAGGGAAAGCCAATAGGCTTCAGTTGAATCTTTGAGTGACCCCAGGGTAGAGAGTTTCAATCCAGGTCATCGGTATTTAATGGGACCTCAAACGTGTTCTATTTCCAGGTGTCTCTACTCTATCAGTTAACACAAAAAGAGTAACTAAGTCATTTTTGAGTGCCTGAACTTTGATTTTCTGTCTAACTCTTCCAGAAAAGGATAAACCAATTAGGAGGTAAAGGGTCTGTATAATATTCCTTCGTACACAACTAATTTACACTGGCATCTATCCAATAACTTGATGACATTCAGTAACAAAAACACCAATGACAGCACCTGAGGCCAGTAAATAGACAGTCAGTAGTGAATCATCATATGGGGGGGATAGGTTTTGAGTACACATTAATCAGACAGTATTTCTTCTTAAAATTATATGGGAAATCTGTTTTCTGTCAAAGTGCCCTGCAGTTTGAAATGCCACTGACTACTGGGGGCAGGGGGGGCGGGGAGGGGAAATGGTGAAAACTGGAATGGAATCTCTATTCCAAGAAGACGTGAAGTTGAGTTTAGGGGCCACTGAGTATCACACATCCCCATATAAACATTCAATCATTGGAAGAACATTTCTGTTTCATTTCAACAACAAAGAGAAGCATCAGCAGAGCCTAGGATCAGGAAATGAGGAAAAAAATGTTTCTATCACAGTGCCTACTCGCTGGACAACACAGGAACATTCTCTACAGGATTTGGGGAAGAGGGGAAGAGGTTCTAAGTCTTAATTCATTACAGAGCAATAGAAGGGTGCAAGCAAATGAACTGAGGGTTAGAAAGAAGAGAGCAGGAGAGGGTGCATTTCCTAGCCCCTTATCTCTGGCTTATTGGGAATGGGAATTGAGAAGTAGAGAAAGACATAGGTTTAATTTGACTATATATACATATATATGTGTGTGTGTGTGCGCGCACACGTGTGTGTGTGTATATACAACACACATCTGTATCTTAAAAATTCAAGGTGTCACCTGGTGGGATTACCATCTCCATGCCAGCTTGGCTGAGGATTTTGAGCTCACTGTGGGCAGGATACATGTCCACCAACTCAGCTGTATTGTACTCTCCCAAGTGCTTAATACAATGCTCTGTACACGGTAAGCACTCAATAAATATCACTGATTGATTGGCATGGGAGGAATACATCTAGACACTTCCATTATGCACCAGTGGAGAGCCCACAGTGGTGAGAGTCAAAAAAGGAAAAGAGGAGCCCATGTGGGCTAGAGATGGGACTACAGGGGGGAAGAGAAGTAATGAGATAAGTCAGGATGGTCCCAGCTGACACTAGAGGCTCCACCAGTACACAGATGATGAGGGAAGAAGTCAAGATGGGATATTCTGGATGGGTCAACAAGGAAACTCAAAGTCTCTCCTTGTCTCCCTCTCCCCTACAAGCAGCAGAAAAAGTGGTTTTATCACACACAAACACAAGCACCTGATTGTGCCAGGTGGCTCTCACTCCTGAAACCAAAGATTCCACCCTCCCCATCTAATAATTACAGCATCTGTTAAGCACTTACTATGTACCAGGCACCGTATTCAGTACTGGGGTGGATACAAGCAAATTGGGTTGGACAAAGTCCCTGTCCCACATGGGGCTCACAGTCTCAATCTTCATCTAGTCTGAATTTCTCAATCTCCGAAAGGGGAAAGGGGTGAAACCTGGAAAGTGTCCTAACAGGCAAGCTAGTTCTGGGGAGAGTGCCTTATCAGAAAGGAGAGACTATGTACACATAGATGTGAAACCATTCATGGGGGAGAATGTGTTTGGGCATACCTGTGTGTATGCTTAAGTATGGGTGTACAGAATGGGGAGAGGAAAACGGAGGAAATAATTCCTGAGAGGCAGAAGTGAAATGGAAAATAAAACCAAGGTGAATGTTGAGTATTTCTGCCTGTGTATGTATACAGATATAGATAGATAGATAGATAGATAGATAGATAGATAGATAGATAGATAGTCTAGAAATACCATCTAACCATCTAAGCATTTACTGTCTATCAGTGCTGTTATATCGTACTCTCCTAAGTGCTTAGTACAGTAGTCTGCATACAGTAAGCACTCAATATATATGATGGATTGCTTGATTGATTGATTGATTACTGTGTGCAGACCACTCTATGGAGCACTTGGGAGAGGATATTGGAGTTGTAAGGCACAATCCCTGTCCTCAAGAAGCTTAAATTGAGCAGTTTGTGTGTTCTATGGTTTAGTAGATCAAAAATCAAACTTAGTCAAGAATGTTTGTTATTGTTGTTTATTATTCTAACTTGGTATTCTTTCTGTGAGTGCCTGTTGCCCCTTCCCCCTTCATCTGAAATCATGATTTTCCTGGGGGAAAGGGAACCACGTTTAAATCATTATTCTTGTACTTTTCCCCAGTGCTTAGTACAGTGCTTTGCACAAAGTGTTTAACAAATGCAATTAATTCATAATAATCATAATAATAAGTTGAAATATCCTGGTAATAAGATATAACAATGTGACCAAGCCAACTGCCCAAAGATATTTAAAAATGGCCTGTGTTTTGTTCTAAGTCACCTTAAGACATTCCTGAGGAAAAATGTTATCAAACAGATGGAGAAGAAGAAAAGAGAGAAAGAGGATGTAAATGAACACCCTTGTTATTTTAAGACTAGGAGGCAGATATAAATACTGACCTGTCTATTTATTAAATATCAATAGGAATAATAATGATCTATCGAACAATGGCATTTATTGAACATTTGCCCTGTATTAATCATTAGGGAGAGTACCATGCAATTTACTTGATAGGCACAATCCCTGCACACAAGGAGCTTACAGTCTAGTGGGGGAAGACAGATATTAAAATCAATTACAGATAGGGGAAGCAACAGAGTTAAAGGATATATACATGTGTTCTGTGAGGGTGAGGTGAGTATCAAAGTGCTAGGTGGTATGAGTGCAAGTACATAGGTGATGCAAAAGACAAAAATAAGGAGGTTAGTCATGGAAAGCTTCCTGGTGGAACTATGGTTTTAGTAGGGCTAGGAAGATAGGGAAATTAATGGTCTGGCATATATGATGGGGGAAGGAGGGAAGATATGAGCAAGGGGTCCATGGTGAAAGAGAGGAGCTTGAGGTACAGGTCTGTTTAATAGAGAGGTGAATGTGCAACCAACAGAGGGTCTTGAGTGGGGAGATGTGTGCAGAATAATTTATTGTAAAAGTGACCTGGGCAGCAGAATGAAGTGAGGACTAGAGTGGGGAGAGATGGTAGTCATGGAAGTCAGAGAGGAAGCTAATGCAGGAGTCAAGGAGGGATATGATAATTGCTTGGACCAGTGTGGTAGCAGTTTGGATGGAGAGGAAGGGGCGGATTCTAGAGATATCATGAAGGTAGAACCGACAGGATTTGGTGACAGACCGATTAAACAGATGGAAAGAGAGCATTGAGTTAAGGATTAACACCAAGGTGTGGGCTTGTGAAACAAGGAGGATGGTGATGCTGACAACAGTGATGGGAAAGAGAGGGGAGAAGGGGGTTTGTGTGGGAAGATGAGTTCAGTTTTGGACATGTTAAGTCTGAGGTGTTAGCAGGACATCTAAGTACATCGGTTAGACTTTAAGCCCGTCAATGGGCAGGGATTGTCTCTATCTGTTACCGAATTGTACATTCCAAGCACTTAGTACAGTGCTCTGCACATAGTAAGCGCTCAATAAATACTATTGAATGAATGAATGAATAAGTACAGAAGGCAGGATGAAATGTGAGATTGCAAAGGAGAGAGGTTGGAGCTGGAGAGGTGAATCGGGGAATCTTCTGCTTAGAAATGACAGTTGAAGCAGTAGGAGTGAATTAGTTCTCCAAGGCAATGGGTGTAGGAGTCAGAGGAGGTGGGCTCTAATCCCGGCTCCGCCACTTCTCTGCTGTGTGACCTTGGGCAAGTTACTTAACTTCTCTGTGACTCAGTTACCTCATCTATAAAATGGGGATTAAGATTGTGAGCCCAGGTAGAACATGATTACCTTGTAACTACCCCAGTGCTTAGAACAGTGCTTGGCACATAGTAAGCACTTAACAAATACCATTATTATTATTATTATTAGATGGCAAATAGAAGGGGACCCAGAATTGAGCACTGAGGTAGGTACAAGATAATCAGGTTATATGGGAGGAAGGACAGAATGAGGACTTTACAGATAAGGAAACTGAGGCACAGAGAAGTTAAGTGACTTGACCGAGGTCACAGAGCAAGCAAGTGAGAGTCAGAATTAGGACCCAGGTCCTCTGACCTTCAGTACTGTGCTCTTTCCACTAGGCCATGATGCTTAATAGATGAAGAAAGGAGACACTCTAGGAGAAATATGAGGTGAAGAACAAGAAGGATAAAGAAACTACTGAGAGAGATCCTGAACCCGAGAAATGGGGGCCATCTGCCCTTATTTGGGGGTTTCTGGTATATTTGGACTTATAAAGGAGAGAGGAAAATACTTTCACCTCCTGTTTATAATTACAGCAATCATTTAAAGAAAAACTTTCACTACCTGCAGATACTACTCCCCCATATTGGTTGAAATAAATTTTACAGTATAAGATTACTTTCTATTTGTAATCCTAGGCTAGCTGTAGTAATACTCCATCTTGAAAATACCCCAAGATCTTTATCCCCAAAATAGGCTGGGAAATAGAAAATAAATACCAGTAACTCAGTCCTGACTTTAGAGGCCAGGCACTCGGAATCACAGGATTCCTCAGAGAGGTGGGTCTTATAGGAGGTAATGGGTTCTGGTTAATGGTAACAATGGAGTCCAGCCAATCTCTCTTCAACAATTTTAACTTCTGCACCTGTCCCAGTCACATGGTATGGCCAATTTAAATTGGAGCTTACGTACTGAAATTAGGATCATTTATTAGCTATCGAACACAGGTAGGTCAGTGCTGGTCATTTTATATGCCTCTCTACAAAAGAATATTAATTGCATTAATGTGGAATATTGAAATTTGACTATGGTTAATATAAGAAGTTCAATTTGCTTTGTCAATGACACTTTTTGTATATGACAAGTCATTAGACCTTGGTTAAAAAAAGAAATAGTGGTCATGACTCTAAGTTCCCATTCAATTTAAATCTTGAATTTGAGTCTGAAAAATGTTTCCAGCTGTACTGAGTCCTAAGGTAGATAGAAAGTTGGACACCGTCCACCTCCCACATGGGGCTCACAGTCTTAATCCCTATTTTACAGATGCAATAACTGAGGCACAGAGAAGTGAAGCGACTTACCGAAGGTCACACAGCAGATAAGTGGCAGTGCTGAGATTAGAATTCAGATCCTTCTGATTCCCAGGCCTATAGTCTATCCACTAGGCCAACACAGCTTCGCTCTCCATAAACCAAATAATGCTGAGGTGGTTGAATCATTAGGCTTCAACTTCCTCTGAGATTACCTGACCAAATTCAATAGCTCGGTCAGGAGGTGACTAATAGGTTCCAAATGCCATAGATTGACATTGATACACACACTATCTAATCAGTTCTTCCAGAATGTGCATAGTGTTTCTTGAAGAACCCTGCATAAAACCAAATGTCAAATGCATGCGTGCAACTGTTGCTTCCATTCCTACTGAAACGGCACCATGCTGTGGCAGGACATTCTATTCAAAAGGCAAAGTGAAAACATGGCCGGTGGAAGCATGGCCAGGTGGAAAGAGCACCGGCCCGGGAGTCAGAAGACTTGGATTCTAATCCCAGCTCTGCCACTTGTCCGCTATGCAACCTTGAGCAAGTCCCTTAACTTCTCCGTGCCTCAGTTTCCACATCTGCAAAATGGGGTTTCAATACCTGTTCTCCCGCCTACCTAAACTGTCAGCCCCATGTGGGACAGGGTTATGGACAGGGAATATGTCTGCTAATTCTGTTGTATTGTACTCTCCCAAGCACTTAGTACAGTGTTATGCACATAGTAAGTGCTCAATAAATACGATTGATTGATTGTGTACAACCTGCTTATATTGTATCTACCCCAGCGCTTAATACAGTGCCTGGCACAAAGTAAGCGCTTAACAAATTCCATTAAAAAATGATTGTATATCTGTAACTCTGTGGGTGTGTCTTCTCTGCACAGTGCTGAACTGGATCAGAGTTCTAAGTTCACAAGTCAGACTGCACTACTCTCCCTTGCCTACTTGAAGGATTTTCAAGAGATTAAACTGGAAAACATAAAAATCAGTGGAAAAAGAAGGTCTGGGGTCATGCTATCTCTCTCCACAGTAGAGCCCGGCACAGACTGATATGATGAGGCCCAGCCCAGCCCCACCCCAGGCCAAGTCAAACATGTGTAGGGCTCACACTCACCCTAAACTCATTTTTCTTTCAGTCAGGCTCTGGGAAGGGGGAGAAAGGGGACCACACATGCACAATGTTGTGTACATGGGCAATTGCTCTGATTCACTGCTGTAACTGGTCATCCTAGAGGGTGATCATGGACACTCTGTTTATGTGAAGCTTGACCGATGCACAGACACTGGGACGTGAACATCCAGAGAGGGATATACTACCCTACAGGTAGTATAACAACAATTTTAACTTCCTTCATGCTCTCCAATTCACCAAGCATTGCAGATCATTTAAGGAGACTCTATGGCAACCTATATATTTCCAGTAGTGCTCATCACTGTCTTTAATAAGGGAAGCGGTTCCAGCCCCCAGGCCTTAACCCACTTCACCTCTTTGTCTCCACACTGAGGGGAAGAGCCAGATTGAGCCAGTGGGAGCCAAAGTGGGGAGGAATCAATCAACCGATAGTATGTATTGAGCGCTTACCTTGTGCAGAGCACTGCAGTAGACACTTGAGATAGTACAATATAACGGAGTTGGGAGACAGGTTCGCCCTCCACAACGAGCTCACAGTCTAGAGGGATAGGTGCATTGATCACTGATACCACTTTCCCTTCAGCTACCTGAGCTTTTACATAATCAGGAACTTTCCACTACAGCCTACTGCCAGGATCAGATTGGCCAAATCAATCAATCAGTCAATCAATCAATCAACCAATCAATGTTATTTATGGACAACTTACTGTGTGCAGATGACTCTATTAGAGGGTCCTTTGGGACACCTCGAGAACCTGACTTCAGTTTGTGTCTTTATGTGGCCTAGGGCCCCCTTTTCTGGAGATGAAGTGGCCTTTCCGCTCCCATTTTGGTCAGGTCCCCTTCCCTTCCTTCCCTCCAACATGCCAATCATCCTGCCCAGGGCAAACCACTTCTGGACTTGGGTAGAAAGTACCAAAAGCAGCGTTGAGCTATGATCTACAGCAAGTGGACATTTGCCTAGTAGCCTGCAGCTGTAGCCCACATTTTTCCAAGGATACTGGCTAGTAGGACTGTCAAGGTTTTCTTCTGCCTTACCTCTAGCTCTAGTTTCCAGGACTCTGAGGAAGGATGCCTATCCCAGGAAGCTCCATTTCTGGAAGGTTAATCCCAGAGATCACTCCCTGTGACCTAGAGTTTCATGGACATTTGCTGGCCTGCAAACTACCAGGTTGGTAGTTCTACCTAGTATCCATAAGGATTCACTTTCCTAAACCGGGTCATTAAGGTTTAATTTTGATTATCCTTTGAAAGCTCACTCTAGCCAATGGAAAGATAGTTTCAGACTTGAGCCAGAATGTCTCTCCAGATGATTTGGCAATGTAGAAAGAGGCCTGGAGTGAAAAGACCTCCTCATCTGGAAGTACACTTATTTCAAACGTATCTATGCTGTAGGTTGATTCTGGTAGCATGCTATCCAAGTGCCCAGAGATTTATAGGCAATATGAATCATGTGCTTTTGTATTAGCCCATATTGTGATAACATTTTCAGAGATCAGATGTTTTTATGTTTGGATTTAATCAACCAAGCCAGGAAAGTCACTGGGTTACACCCTTGGATGGTGACTGGCAAGCTGATTTGCACACTAAGCTCAAATCCTGAGCAAGGTCAGGCTATATGTGGGGGTGTAGATGAAAAAAGTAATCAATGATCCAGTCATCATCTTGTGGAGGACCACCAATGCACAGACCAATGCCACAGTGTAAAATCCTAGTGAGAGACCTCCCAGGAGCAAGGGAGAAACTCTTGCTACAGGCTAAGGTAGAGGCCCACTGACATTTTTCATTATTTTTCATCAGTTCATCTCTGCCAATGATAGCACAGATGGCACATTTCCTTCAGGGTTCACATATGATCCACAATGCTCAAACATGATCATCCAGTTGTTTTGCTATTACCGATGATGGATGACTTTGTTGCTTTAAATCATAGGTCTTTTGAGTGATACGTGCATATATAATCTAATTCTGGAGTGAATTTAGGTCAGTTCACTGATTAACACTGAATTTTCCTAAAGGCCAATTCTCCAAATGCCTTTCTCCCTTTTTCCCCAATCCTGGGAAAGGGACTGGACAGAGAGGTCTCACAACAGGCTAGCAAACTTCACTTCCTGATGAAGCACCTAAGCCATGGTAAAACCATATAAATACCAATCAGCAATGCTTCCCTGAGGTCACCAAATATCTTATTACTATTATGGAGTCCCATGTTATTGGACAGAGTTGATGAAAACACTTGGTCCTGCCCTCCTCCCATCCCTCACTGCTATCTTCAACCTCTTCCTCTCAGATGGCTCCTTCCTCTCTCAAACACACTCAATTCTCCCCTACATTAAAACAATCTTCTCTGGACCCTACAGGCTCTTCTCACTATAACTCCATCTTCCTCTTCCCTTTCCTATCCAAACTCCTTGAAAGGGTTCTATACAACATCTGCCTTTGCATCCTCTCCACTAACTTGAATCAATTAATCAACTGGATTTTTCACACACTTACTGTGTGCTTTCTTCTTGAACCACTCCAGTTGGGTTTTCACCCTCTTTGCTCCACAGAGATCACCCCCACTAGCATCTTAAACTCAACGTGTCTAAAACCGAACTTCTTACATTTCCTTCTAAACCTTCCTTTCCTTTAAACTTCCCCATCTCTGCCAACAGCACCATCATCCTCCCTGGGATTGAAACCCACAACCTTGGGTATCACCTAGACCCCTCACTGTCACTTTGCTCTCATATCTAAACAATCAATTAGTGATATTTATTGAGCACTTACTGTGTGCCAAACACTGTACAAGGCACTTGAGAGAGTACAATACCATGAGTTTGTAGAAATGATCACTGCCCATAAGGAGCTTATAGTCCAGAGGGAGAGACAGACTAAAATAATTACAGATAGGGGAACTGGATATGCACAAAAGTACTGGGGGTTTTGTGGTGGGCAAATATCAAACGCTTAGGGGGTATAAATCTGAGAGCATAGAGAAATAGGAAAATTAGAGCTCAGTCAGGGAAGGCCTTTGGAAGAAGTGTGATTTTAGTAGGGCTCTGAAGTGGGGAGAGAGGTGATCTGTCAGATATGAAGGGGGAGGGATTTCCAGGCCAGAGGGAGAATGTGGGCAAGGCAGCAAGACAAATGAGTTAGAAGTTCAGTGAGTAGGTTGGCATTAGAGGAGTGAAATATGAGGGTTGGGTTGTAGTAAGAGATTGGCAAGAAAAGGTAGGGAGAGAGTTAATTAAATGTCTTAAAGCCAATGGTAAGGAGTGGAAGGAGGAGGATGGTGGTCTTCTTAACAGTGATGGGAAAATCTGAGGGAAGACAAGATTAGGGTGAGAAGCTCTGCAAACAGTAAGGGCTCAAAAAATACGATTGCATGAATAAATGAATGAGGAGCGTTGTTTTTGACATTTTAAGTTTGAGGTGTCAAGTGGGATACTCGAATAAAGATGTACTGAGGCAGGAGGAAATGTGACACTGCAGAAGAGAGAGATGGGTGCTGGAGAGGTAGATTTGGGAATCATTAGCATAGAGATATTGAAGTGGTGGGAACAAATGAGCTCTCCAAGAGAGAGGGTGTAGATGGAGAATAGGAGGATACCCAGTACTGAGTCTTGAGGGGCTCCCACAGTTAGGAGGTGGGAGGCAGAGGAGGAGCCTGTGAAAGAGATTGAGAAGGAGCAGCTAGAGAGATGAGGAGAACCAGAGGAGGAAGTGTCAGTGAAGCCCAGGTTAGATAATGTTTCCAGGAGAGGGGGACAGTCCACTGTGTCAAAGGCAGCTGAGAGGTCAAGGAGGATTAGGATGGAGTAGAAGTTGGATTTGGCAAGAAGGAGGTCATTAGTGTTCTTGGAAAGGGCTGTTTCAGAGGAGTGGAGTGGGCAAAAGCCAGATTGCTGGGAGTCAAGGAGATGATTGAAAGAACGGAAGCGGAGGCAGCAACTTGCTCAAGTAGTTTGGAAAGGAATAGTAGTAGGGAGATGGGGCAATAACTGGAGAGTGCAACGGGGTCAAGGGAGAGTTTATTTAGGATAATGGAGACATAGGCATGTTTGAAAGCAGAGGGAAAGGAGCTATTGGATAATGAGCAGTTGAAGATGGCAGTCAGGGAGGGAAGAAGGGAGGGGCAAGTGTTTTAGTACAGTGTTAAGGGATGGGGTTGGAGGCACAGTTGGAGGGGTGAGATTTTAAGAGGAGACAGGAGATCTCTTGAGATACTGCTGGGAAGAATAGGAGAGTCGAGGAGTGGGCGGAGGAAGGTGGGTTTGGAGAGGATCAGGGAAGATTTTTGCAATCTGCTGCCAAAACCTGTTATACCATTATACCAAATATGCAGTTATACCAGGGATTACAGGATTATTCCCACGGTCCTACTAGACCCACCTGTCTATTCTTAGAAATCTCTTGAGCACATCCACACCCCAAGAATTCCCTGGGTCCTTCCCCTTACTTCCAGATTTACATCCACTCCTCTTCCCCCTGTATCCTCCCCCTCCCCATGGTTCCCCTGACCCTCACGCCCCCAAACCCCTTCACCCCACAATCCCAAACTTCTGAGAAGTGGGTGTAAGGGGATGGGGAGGGAAGAGTCTACCTCAAAGACATGGAATGCCGTGGTTCACCAGGAAGCAAAATAAAAGCTGCTCCTCTGCTGCGTGACAGGAGTCACTCCTATGTGTGAGGGTTTGCCCATGGCATCCGTGTTTAGGGAAAACAAGAGCCAAGCCTCTCAATCGATGGTATTAATTCATCCATTCATTCATTCAATAGTATTTATTGAGTGCTTACTATGTGCAGAGCACTGTATTAAATGCTTGGAATGTACAATTCAGCAACAGAGAGAGACAATCCCTGCCCAATGACAGGCTCACAGTCTAATAGGGGGAGATAGATGGAAAAAAACAAGACAACATAATCACGATGAATAGAATCAAAGGAACGTACACCTCATTAACAAAATAAATAGGGTAATAAAAATATATACAAATGAGCACAGTACTGAGGGGAGGGGAAGGGAGAGGGAGAGGAGCAGAGGGAAGGGGGTCTTAGCTGAGGGGAGGTGAAGGGGGGAAGAGGGAGGGAGCAGAGGGTGGAGGGAAAGCAGAGAGGGAGGAGAGGGAAAAGGGGAAGCTCAGTCTGGGAAGGCCTCTTGGAGGAGGAGAGCTCTCAGTAGGGCTTTGAAGAGGGGAAGAGAATTAGTTTGGCAGAGGTGAGGAGGGAGGGCATTCCAGGACAGCGGGAGGACGTGGACCAGGGGTTGTCGGCAGGATAGGCGTGAACGAGGGATGGTGAGAATGTGAGTGGCAGAGGAGTGGAGCGTGTGGGGTGAGCAGTAGAAAGAGAGAAGGGAGGTGAAGTAGGAAGGGGCAAGGTGATGGAGAGCCTTGAAGCCCAGAGTGAGAAGTTTTGGTTTCGTGCGGAGGTTGATAGGCAACCACTGGAGGTTTTTAAGGAGGGAGTGACATGCCCAGAGCGTTTCTGCAAGAAGATGATCTGGGCAGCGGAATGAAGAATAGACTGGAGTGGGGAGAGACAGGAGGAGGGAGATCAGAGAGAAGGCTGACACAATAATCCAGCCGGAATATTATGAGAGCTTGTACCAGTACGATAGCCATATTCACTGAGGGCTTACTGTGTGCAGAGCACTGTACTAGCGCTTGGGAGAGTGCAATAGAACAATATAACAGAACTGGTGGCAGTGTGCTCACCTATATCAGTATCATTTTCTTTTCTTCGAGAATAAGTGTACTGTGTGCTTCCAGATGCAAGCAAAGTAGCCAATCCTGAGAAGTTTTAACCTTTGGTTTCAGTTGAAAATATAATCAGAGTTCACTGTAATTTTTAATTACCCCCTAGATTCCATGTAATTGATAACATCTGCCTTCTCGTGCATTCCAAAGCAAAGGCCTTGAGGGCTCGTGTAGTGTTTAGCTTGACTTCTGTTCATGTACTAAACTCTTGCGGTTGCACCAGTGGCTAAATCTCAGGAGAATGTCTTTCCATCTTTATGACTTATGTCTGCATTCTATAAAATTACTTGAAGTTTTGCTCACTGGAATCCTTTTGTGAAATAAGCACCTTACTTTTCTTAGAGGGCCCGGGGGATAATAGTTCTCCACCTCAGAAGAAAGATGTGAAGTCAGTATAAAGAAGGCTACAGATGACTAGGATGATGAACAAAAAGAAATATAAAGAAAAATAGTAAAACTACAAGAATAATTCAAACCATTTCATGTGAGCACACATATCATAAAGCTTTGTTTGAAATTTCCCCCTAATTGTTTCTATTTTGGCACATTAATCTCTCATCTCCTTTCCCTCATATTTTCAGGACTCTGAAGGGTGAATTAATCCTAAAGTAGAATTTATTGAGAATTTACTGTGGACAGAGCACTGCACTGAACACTTGGGAGAGTGTAAGTTTGCTGTGGGCAGGCAAAGTGTCTATCAACACTGTTATATTGTTATATTGTACTCTCCCAAGGGCTTAGTACAGTGTTCTGCACATAGAAAGTGCTCACTGAATACAACCAATTGATTGATTCAAACAATAAAGCTAAAAGACACGATCCTGCCATCAAGGAATTTACCATCTAAAAGGGAAGGCAGACACAAAATAAATGAGAAGCAGTGTGGCATGCTGGAAAGAGCATGGGCCTGGGAATCAGAGGACCTGGGTTCTAATCCCCACTCTGCCAATTGCTTACTGTGCTATTGTTTTTGTCTGTCTCCCCCGATTAGATTGTAAGGTCGTCAAAGGGCAGGGACTGTCTCTGTTACCGATTTGTACATTCCAAGCACTTAGTATGGTGCTGTGCACATAGTAAGCGCTCAATAAATACTATTGAATGAATGAATGAACCTTTGGCAGGTCACTTAACTTCTCAGTGCCTGAGTTTCCTGATCTGTAAAATAGGGATTAAATCCTCCTCCCTCTAATTTGGACTGAGCTCCATGTGGGACAGGGACTGTGTCCAACCTGATAAACTTGTATCTACCCCAGTGCTTAAAACAGTGCTCTTAAGAAATAACATTAAAAAACAAATTCCAGAAAAGAAGAAGAGATTGGAAAGATCAATATGTGGGTGATTAAGTGTTTAAATTGAGTAAGTAGATAAGCGTTACGGGTAGTTGGGTAGTTGTAAGTGTGAAGGTGGGACAAAAACGCAGAGGTGGTAATTGGTAATTAGATTCCAGGTCCTCTGACTCCCAGGTCCATGCTGTTTCCACTGGGCCATGCTGCTTCTCCTAGTAGTGGTAGCATTTATTAACATATCTGTAATTTTATTTATTTGTATTGATGTCATTTTGCACTGATGTCTGTCTCCCCTGTTCTAGCCTGTGAGCTCATTGTGGGCAGGAATTGTCACTGTTTATTATTGTATTGTACTTTCCCAAATGCTTAGTACAGTGCTCTGCACACAGTAAGAACTTAATAAATATGATTGAATGAATGGATGAATGAATTAAGCACCTACTAGGTGTAAAGTACTACAGCAGGAGGAGTATGATCTTGGAAGAAGAAAACTTAACTGGAGAAAGTCTCCTGGAAGAAGGATTTCAGAAGGCCTTTGAAAATGAGGAGATCTGGTGAATTTGAAGGGATAAGAAGTTTCAGGGAGACAGGGGGATGGATATATGCAAGAGACTGGAGAGAGAATCTAGGTCCTCTGACTCCCAGGTCCATGGTCTTTCCACTGGGCCATGCTGCTAGTAGTAGTAGTATTTATTAAGCACCTACTGGATGCAATAATCATAATAACAATAATGGTAATTGTTAAGCACTTACTACGTGTCAAGCACTGGTCTAAACACTGGGGTAGATACAAGGTAATCAGGGTGTCCCACGTGGGGCTCACAGTCTTAATCCCCATTTTACAGATGAAGTAACTGAAGCACAGAGAAGTTAAGTGGCTTGCCCAAGGTCACACAGCAGACAAGTGGCAGAGCCGGGATTAAAACCCACGTCCTAGTACTATAGTAGGAGGAGTATGAACTGGGAAGAAGAAAACTTAATTGGAGAAAGTCTCTTGGAAGAAGAGGGATTTCAGAAGGACTTTGAAAATGAGGAGATCTGGTGGATTTAAAGGGATAAGAAGTTTCAGGGAGATGGGGGATACAAGCAAAGGGTTGGAGTTGGGAGAAAGTGAGAGTGAGGGACAGTGAGAAGATTTGCTTGGAAGAAGTGTAGACTGACAGCTGGGGAGCAAAGAGAGCTTATAAGTAAGAAGGAGAGAGTTTGTGAAGAGCTTTCAAAGCCCAAGGTCAGGTGTTTTTGCTTGTCACAGAATGAATGGATAGTCATTGGAAGCATCTTTGCAGATAAAGATAGTCTGAAAAAAAAAAGAGAATGGAGGCAGGGAGGTCTGTGAGAAGTCTGATACAATAATCTACCTGGAAAAAATGGTGATGACTATTTGTGGAAAGGGAAGGGTGGAGCTGAGGAATCATTGCTGAAAAAAGAACCACAGGATTTAATGAGAGAGACTGGGGCTAAAAGACAGTGAGGAGTTAAAAGATGACACCAAAGTTGTGGCCTTCTGGAACAGGGAAGATAGTGACAGGGGTGGGAAATTAGGAGACATTAAAAGCAGTAGCAGCACGTGGCGTGGGCCTCATAACATAGCCATCCTGGAACCTCTCTCCTGTCCTACCTCGTGGCAGTGGGAACAGAAGAAGCAGAGGCAGCTTGAGTCCACCACAAAATGTAGAATGTTGGGAAGGCTATGGCTGCTGCTGTGACTATCAGACTTTCAGCTACAAGGAACCTGAAACTCAGATCCTCTTGCCACTGTTGCCTATTACTGTTTTTGTTACTTTTGCTTCAACCTTCCTTATTTGCCTGGTAGGTGCTTAATAAGTACAAATACTACTACAACGACGACGACAAGGAGAAGCATAACCTAGCGGAAAGAACATGGGCCTGGGAGTCAGAAGACCTGGGATCTATTCCCATCTCATCCCCAGTATTGTAGGAGGCAAAAATTCCCATCCACAAGTGGTTAACACTATAACAGCGGGGATAGGCAAATAATAAGGGAAAAAGAGAATGGAAACATAGACATGTGTATGACTAAATGCTTAAACAGTAGACCAAATTGAAATGTACAGAAGTGTAATGGGAAGCAGAAAGCAGCATGTCCTAGTGGAAAGAGAACTGGCATAGGAGTCAGAGAACTTGGGTTCTAATCCCTGCTCTACCACTTTTTTGTGTGTGCGTGTGGTATTTGTTAAGCACTTACTATGTGTCAAACAGTGTTCTTAGCGCTGGGTTAGCTACAAATCAATCAGGTAGGACACAGTCTTAATGGGACTCACAGTCTTAATCTCCATTTTACAGATGAGGTGACTGAAGCACAGAAAAGTTAAGTGATTTGTCCAAGGTCACATAGCAGACAAGTGATTTGAATCTGATTCGTATGTAGAGGAATGGGAAGCCACCAAGGGTGATTGAGGAGAAGAGATATGTGTGCAGATCAATGTCTTAGAAAGACAACCCAAGCAGCAGAGAGAAGTGTAGACAGGAGAGGGGGAAGACTGGTGCCAGGGAGACCACTGAGGAGGCTGATTCAGTAGTCCAGCCGAGATGTGACGAGAACCTGGACCAGGATGGTGGCCATTTGGATGGAAAGGGGAGGATTCTGGAAATATTGTGGAAGAAAAACCAACGGGATTTAGCAACAAATTGAATGTGAAAGTTGAAAGAGAGTGAGGATTAAAATCTAATGCCAAGGTTGTGGGTTTTGAAGACAGTTAGTAGAAAAGATGAGGAGCTCAGTTTTTGACATTTGAGCTTAAGGTGCCAGTGGGATAACTATGTGGAATGTCCAGCAGGCAAGAGGAAAGGAAAGATTGCAGTTAGGGAGAAAGGTAAGAGCTAATGAGGTAGATTTGGAAGTCACCCACATAGAGGTGGTAGCTGAAATCAGGGGAGAGCATTAACTCCCTGAGGGAGTGACCATAAACATGACCTAGTGGAAAGAGCACATGCCTGAGAGTCAGAGGTTTGGGGTTCTAATCCTGACTCTGCCACATGTCTACTGTGTGACCTTGGGCAAGTCACTTAACTTCTCTGTTCCTCAGTTACCTCATCTGCAAAATGGGGATCAAGACTGTGAGCCCCATGAGGGACAAGAACTGTGTCCAACCTGATTAACTTGTATCTACCCTAGCACCTAGAATAGTGTTTGGCACACAATAAGTACTTAACAAATACCACAATTATTATTATTATTATAAAATGAAAAGAGTAGGTGACCCATAGAGGAATCCATAGCTAAGGGATGAGAGATAGAAGAGAAGTTAGTGAAAGAGCCTGAGAAAGAGTCCAGGGAGGAAGGAGGAAGACCAGGGAAACCAAGATTCAATAGAGTTCCCAGAAGGAGGGAGTGCAACATGGTACGAAAGGCAACTAAGAGGTCAAGGAAGATCAGGCTAGAGACTATCCGATCTGGTGAGGAGGTGGTCGTTAGTTACCCTTAAAGACTGCAGTCTTAGGGAAGTGAAGGGGATGGAAACCAGTTTGTAGGAGGTCAAGATGAGAGTGGGATGGGAATTACTTACTTATGGCCTAGTATGTAACCTTTGCAATTCAATCCTGGGTTTGGTCATCTTCCTGTCACTGGGTTTGCCCAATGAATTTCTATACTTTCACTCTCAGAGCAAATCTGAGAAAGTAAAGTGTAAAATATTTCTGGAGAGGGCACTGAACTCCTGAGTTGCAGCCAGGACCAACAGAGCCATCTTATCTAAAATCCAGCACCTCTCAAAGACATTCCTGGGAAGTGTAATTCTCCCTTATCCCAGATTCCTTTTCTATAGATTCCTTACCTTGTGGTAGATAGGGATTCCATTGGATCTGGCTTCTTATGGTAGCTTAATTTAGGTTTGAATGATTCCCGTGGTTTAAAACTTGGATGAAGGAGGTAGCTCTCCTGATATTCTGATATATGGCTTGGCTCCTCTGCTTCCTTAAAAATCTTGGTGGAGACATGTGGACAGTGATGGATCCTGTATTTAAAAAAAAGTACAAGTTAATTACTGAATGCTTGAGATCAAGAAGAAAGATTTCAATTCTACTTGAAAGATAAGAAATGGCTCAAGTGAAATCATGTGCTCCTATCTCGCTGGCTGCCCTGTCTCATTCTCTTCCCCCGGGTCCTCATCTACCTCCCACCAACAGTGAGAGTCCCTTAAGACTCAGTTCTATTCTTCATCCACACCCACTCCCTCGGAGAATTCATTCGCTCCCATGACTTCAACTACCATCTCTACAGGGTTAATTCCCAGAGTGAAGTATGGACTGGAGTGGGGAAACAAAGGAGTCAGGGAGGTCAGTGAGGAGGCTGATGCAGGATCCAAGGAGGGCTATTACAAGTGCTTGGACCAGCGAGGTAGCAATTTGGATGGAGAGAAAGGGACAGACTCTAGAGATGTGAAGGTAGAACTGACAGGATTTGGTGACCGATTGGATATGTGGGTTGAATGAGAGAGATGAGACTAGGATAATGCCAAGGTTACAAGCTTGTGAGCTAGGAAAGATGGTGGTGCCTTCAGCGATGGGAAAATCAGAGGATTTGGGTGGGAAGATGCAGAGTTCTGCACCACACATTTGGGCTAGAACATGACAGCAGAATAAGAGCACGTTCTTCCGACAAAATTAACCTGCCTGCGTTCAGCACGGACACAGGGTAAGCACTATGACACGAGCTTACCTCAGTGCAGAGTTCTGCAGGCATGCAATTCCCACAGGCTTCTTATTTCATAGAAGTGACAATCCAAGCCATCCTGCCTGGTATGACATCATCTGGCCACAGCACAGAGAAGCACATATCACTAGCCACACTCTACCAATGTCACCCATGCATGGGTAGGGCTACTTTCCCTACCTCTGTCTGATGGTATAGATATCACAGTGCTGGTCTAGAGAGTGAAGTCCCAAATCTGGAATTAGTGGTTATGAGAAAAAGTGTTGGGCTCCCAGTGGGAGCTACACAATCACTTCCGGGTTCACTATCACTTCTGGATTCAAGTACCTGTCCCCTACAGTGCTCCTTCTGGCCAAAGAAAGGAGGGCGAGAGGCAAGAGACCCAAATCTGCCAGGTGTCCTTGGCAGCCCATGACTTGAGTCAAGCAGAAGTGGCACTGATTGTGGTGCCAGCTCTCAGCAGTTGCCTGGTACACACTCCCTAAACCAGGGTCCTTCATAGAAGGGTTGAGAAATACCTGTATTGTACAACTCACTTACACTTACAGTCCAATGTAAACCCCAAATTCATGTTCCTTAAAGGCTTACAGCACCTCGTTTCTTTCTCTAGCCTATGGTAGGGAATTTTTGACCTATCATTACAGCTTTGTAAGGGAGAACGCTTTTTATGATAGATTAATTTCAAGTCAATGGGAAAGTGACGCCAACTGTTGAAGATCCAGGGGTAGCTGTAATCTTTTTAAATTCAATAAAGGATCCCAGACTTCAGGAATGCTTTTTTACTAAAGGTCCAATAGAACTAACTCTATGAGCCTTAAAGGGAATGGTGTATGGAACGCATCTGCTTAACTGTATTGGCTTATAAGAGTTCCTGATAATCATTTACATACGTTCATTCTTTTGTTCTTATGAAGAACCAAGTGGCCGAGACAAGTGGGAATGCCTTTGTGAACTGAAAAGCAACAACAAAAATCTAGTTGTTTAAATGGGGTTCAGGGAAATGTCCTCCTGGACAAGTCCTGAGGCAAATTACCCTCTGTCTTCCCTTTGAATTTTAACACTGTATGAATGATGTTGCCAAAGAGAGTTAAACAAGACAATTAAACATATTCCTCAAGATTCTGCTAAAACAAAATGCACCACTAAGCTTGGTTCTCTCTGGAAAGAATATCATCCAGATAGCTCTCTGATCAGTAATGCTTTCTGCCTGGCTCTGTGACTAGTTAAGTAACCTGGTAGAGCTGTGGTCTTTGTTAATGATCAGAAGTATCCTACAAATCAATCATGAGCACAATGTGGACAAGACTGTTCATTCAGACACACAGAGATAGTAATAATCACTGTCATCATCATCATCATCATGGCATTTGTTAAGGACTTGTTAAGGGTTTATCTACCTCCAAATGCTGAGGTAGATACAAGATAATCAGGTTGAACACAATCCTTGTCCCACATAGGGCTCACAGTCTAAGTAGGAGGGAGAATAGGTAATTAAACTTGGATGCATTTGGATTTGCACCTTTTATTCACCCCACCCTCAGCCCAACAGAACTTAATGTATATATCTGTAATTCATTTATTTATATTAATATCTTCCTTCCCCTCTAGACTGTAAGGTCCTTGCAGGCAGGGAATGTTTCTACCAATGGTTCTGTTTTACTCTTCCAAGCACTTAGTATGGTGCTCTGCACACACTAAATCCTCAATAAAAGTGAATTAAATGACTTGCCCAAGGTCACACAGCAGACAATGGTTGGAGCCAGAATTAGAACTCAGGTCCTCTGACTCCCAGGCTCTTTCCACTGGGCCCCAGAAATTGTGCTGGCGGTGGCATCATCTTTGAATGACGATGGTGTCTCCTGTCATAAATGGCTTTGAGGCCAAGAAACTACACAAAGAAAATGATTATAGTGCTCATAGCTGACTCAGAGGTCCAGTCATGTCACCGCCCTGTCAGCTATGTTCCGACTGGGGCAGAAGGTACAGCACTCAGTACAGTGTTCTGCTTATAGAAAGTGTTCAATCAATACCACTGATTGATTGATCAATTGCTGCAGATAGGCAGGGAAAGGTGCAAACACACGATGGGTCTGCCACATTTTATGTACAAAACCCATTTATGGTCAAAGTCACTTCTAACCTTGGCTTCACTGATATTGTCTTCTCCTGATTCTATCTCTCTGGCTGTGCCTCTCATTCTCTTTCACAGACTCCTCTTCTGCCTCTCATCTTTTAACAGTGTGAGTCCCTCAAGGCTCATTTCTGGGTCCCCATCTTCTACGTCAAAACACACTCCCTCGGAGAACTCATTTGCTCCCACAGCTTCAACTACCATCTCTCCACAAATGATTCCCACATCTACCTCTCCAGTCCTGACCTCTCTCCTTCTTTGCAGGCTCACATTTCCTCCTGCCTTTAGGACATCTCTATTTGGATGTCTCCCTGGCACCTTGATCTAAACATGTCCAAAACAGAACTCATCTTCCCACCCAAGCCTTGTCTTCCCCATAACTTTCACATCACTGTAGACAACATCATCCTCCCTGTCTCATAAGCCTGTAACCTTGCCATTATCCTCCTGTCTTTTATTGGTGCTAAGATAATCAGATTTCTGTCCACCTGCTCTCCTTCCCATGTTTATTGGAAACTTTATTTTTTAAAGTTGTTTAGTCCAAGACAGCTTAACTCTCCATATGCCTGCCCTCTGGCTCCCCTTCTCTTCCAGGGGCCAGTCCATTTATTTTGTTCCCAAGGCCCAGATTTGACTGCTCCTGAGCAGTGCTCCTCTGTTCTGCCAACTCAATTGTGTTGTACTCTCCCAGGTGCATATTACAGTTCTCTGCATGCAGTACATGCTCAATAAATACAATTGATTGATTGCTGCTCAGATTCCATCCACTCACTCTGCTCCTATTATTCATTCATTCAATAGTATTTATTGAGCGCTTACTATGTGCAGAGCACTGTACTAAGCGCTTGGAATGTACAATTCGGCAACAGATAGAGAATCCCTGCCCATTGACGGGCTTACAGTCTAATCAAGGGAGACAGATGGACAAAAACAAGACAACTTAATCGCAATAAATATAATCAAGGGGATGTACACCTCATTAACAAAATAAATAGGGTAATAAAAATATATACAAATGAGCACAGTCCTGAGGGGAGGTGAAGGGAGGGGGAGGAGCAGAGGGAAAGGGTGGGAAGGGAGCTTAGCTGAAGGGAGGTGAAGGAGGGGCAGAGAGGGAGCAGAGGGAGCAGATGGAAAAGGAGAAGCTCAGTCTGGGAAGGCCTCTTGGAGGAGGTGAGCTCTCAGTAGGGCTTTGAAGAGGGGAAGAGAGTTAGTTTGGAGGAGGTGAGGAGGGAGGGCATTCCAGGACAGCGGGAGGATGTGGACCAGGGGTCGACAGCGGGATAGGCGAGACGGGGGACGGTGAGGAGGTGAGCAGCAGAGGAGTGGAGCGTAGAGAGAAGGGAGGAGAGGTAGGAGGGGGCAAGGTGATGGAGAGCCTTGAAGCCCAGAGTGAGAAATTTTGGTTTCGTGCGGAGGTTGATAGGAAACCACTGGAGGCTTTTAAGGAGGGGAGTGACATGCCCAGAGCGTTTCTGCAGGAAGATGATCCAGGCAGCGGAATGAAGAATAGACTTGGAGCAGGGAGAGACAAGAGGAAGGGAGATCAGAGAGAAGGCTGACACAGTAATCCAGCTGGGATATTATGAGAGCCTGTACCAGTAAGATAGCCGTTTGGGTGGAGAGGAAAGGGCGGATCTTGGTGATATTATGAAGGTGAGACGGGCAGGCCTTGGTGACGGATTGGATGTGTGGGGTGAATGAGAGAGCTGAGTCAAGGACGACACCAAGGTTGCGGGCTTGAGAGATGGGAAGAATGGTCATACCATCCACAGTGACAGGGAAGTCAGGAAGAGGACAGGGCTTGGGAGGGAAGATAAGGAGCTCAGTTTTGGACATGTTGAGTTTTAGGAGGGGGGCAGACATCCAAGTGGAGACGTCCTGGAGGCAGGAGGAGATATGAGCCTGAAGGGAAGGGGAAAGAACAGGGGAGGAGATGTAGATTTGTGTGTCATCTGCATAGAGATGATAGTTGAAGTCGTGGGAGCGAATGAGTTCATCAAGGGAGTGAGTGTAGATGGAGAACAGAAGAGGGCCAAGAACTGACCCTTGAGGAACCCCTACCGTTAGAGGATGAACCTTGCTTTAAAATCAATCATATTTATTGAACACTTAATATGTGCAGAGCACTGTACTAAGCACTTGGGAGAGTACAACATAACATAATAGACATATTCCCTCCCACATTGAGCTTACAGTCTGGAGCAGGAGACAGATACTAATATAAATAAGTAAAGTATGGCTATGTATATACGTGCTGTGGGATTGGATGGGGGTGGGGGGGTGAATGGAGGGAGCAAATCAGGGTGAAGCAGAAGGGAGTGGTAAAAGAGGAAATGAAAGCATAGTCAGAGAAGGTCTCTTGGAGGAGATGTGCCTTCAGTAAGGCATTGAAGTTGGGGAGACTAACAAACAATATAATAAAACAACAGGAATAGGAGGGTCAGGGTAACGAATGGATGAAATGCTGGTTTACCATGGCAGATTCTTACCATAGCATTCTCCAGCAGTGTAGTTCCCTGTTTTCTGCTGTCACCACCTAATTCTCCTGGTGCCCTCTAAAAGTTCTATCAGAGGAAAACTAACAATGCTAATTTTTGGGTCCTGTTTTTTGAAATAGTGGCAGACATGAAGGCTTCTCAATTTCTGGAAAGAAAAATTTTGCTGTTATGATATGCAAGTATGATGCTTTTCTTATCCATTTTTAAGTCTGGAGAGAAATCCCACAGAAATCTCGAGCTATGCAAGTTCCAAAAAGGACCTGAGTTATTTTTTCAGCAAGAAGTTTAGCCAAAAGCTGAAAGTGTATAGAGTCAGAAATTAAAAATGGAAGAAGAGCAGAGGGTTTGCTTTTATGAATTTTTCTTTTCATAAGGAAAGGCTCTTTTTTCCTATCAATATTTAATCAGTTCAAATGGTGCAAGTCTAGTCTTCCTTTTGACCCAGAACACAATTATTTTCTTTTTCCTCCCATGATCCCTTCTGCATTCTCAATATTTTTCCAGCAGCTGGGAGGTCCACTAATTAAATGTGCTCTTTAAATCCAGGTCAAGATTCAAGGGTCTCTAGGGACTGAAGAAGACCATTTCACCTTAAATGCTAATCATGTAACGTTAATACTGTTTAGCATGAAACACAAAACCAAAAAAAAAGAGAAATGGAAAATTCTGGTGCCAGTACTTCAAGTATTTTTTGTGAAACAAAATGTGTGTGCGTGTGCTTGTATGTGTATCAAGTATAATAGCAGTTGTTGCCCAGGGGAGTTTGCAAAACCATTCCAACATTAAGTTTCTCCAGAGTCCTTGACTTTTATACCACGCAGATTCACCAACTTTAGGGGCAGGTGGGAGGTGATGTGAGTCACTGCCACCATGAAATGGGACTGTGGGGGCACAGCCACTAACTTCACCCTAGTGACTTTTTGCAGCTGACCTGTGACGATCCCAGCTAGGCTAGCCCCAGAATTTTCTAGAGTGAGGAAGCGGTTAACTTCTCAGAAGAAAAACTGTTTTAATTAACATGTCAGTCACTCACTTGGTGAAAACTACTAGAGCACAAATACTTACAAGAGAGGATTAAGGGGCAAGCAAAGTTGGAGAGAGATTCCAGAGATGGATGAGGGTTTAAAGTTAGGAGTAAGTTCCAGGTTATGGATAGGTTGCTATTTCTGGATTTAGTGTACAATACAGTTGCACAACTAATGTTGCTGTTGAAATTGTTGAATTGTTAACAGGTAATCTGTTTATATCCAAAGGAATACTCGAATGATCTGTGTGTGTGTAACTTGCAATATTGGAGGCTACCACAGGAAAGCGTAGGCTCTTGGCAACTCACCAAACCTCAGTGGCTCAGCCCTTAGCAGAGCCCTGGATGTTGCATTCTGGGAGTTTTAATTCTAAGGATCGTGGGATGTTGGCAGCAAACATATGAGCAGTCACAGCAGTTGGAGCAGTCACATGAAGCCCCAAGATGGTCCCTGCCCTGGTTCTAGAAAGCTGTGGATACTAGCACCCTAGCTCTAGAAACTGGGAGTTTGGCTGCAAACGTGACTGGAAATGTCAAACACCCTGTCCCTAGTAATAATAATGGCAACTGTAGTTTTTGTTAAGGGCTTTCTACATTGCAAGCACTCTACTAAGTGTGGGGTAGATGCAAGATAATCAGATCCCACATGGGGCTCACAGTCTAAGGAAGAGAGAGGTGTGAGATAGGGTCCAAGTAGATGTGTCTTCGGCTGTCACTCCACGGGGAAAGGAGAGAATTACGGGAAAGGAGGAATGTGGAAAGGAGCAAAGGCTCTTACTGTCCATAGCTTCATCTTTGAAAAGGGGGGACAACTCTTTCTCTCTCTCTTTATATCATTCTCTATATATACTTATATAAATATATTATATATGTGCTCAATAATAATAATAATGGCATTTGTTAAGCATTTACTATGTGCCAGGCACTGTATTAAGTGCTGGGGTGGATACAAGCAAATCCCTGTCCCAGGACTGGGGCTCCCAGTCTCAATCCATACAGATGAAGTAACTGAGGCCCAGAGAAGTGAAGTGACTTGCCCAAGGTCACACAGCAGACGAGTGGTGGAGCTGGGATTAGAACTCATGACCGGGCTCTAGCCACTACACCATTGTGTACTACCTAGGTAGTAGAATTTAGTTTTGACATTTAGTTTTGTATTATCAGTTAATAGTGAATAGTGATTAGTTGCAAAGTTGGTTTCCTGGGAGCAGATTGATGCATAGCATTGGTTTTCTTCCAACGTATCGTCATTCGATAGGACAGTGCTAACTCTATGAAGCAATTCACAATAATCTGCATTTCTTTTTGCGTACATACCACAAATACACAGTCATCAAGCAGTTCCTAGAGGATGGTCCTTTGATGAAGCTAGAAGCCTGAGTTAGAAAAGTTTCCTGGTGGACTGGAAGCATATTCTGACAAAGAGACAGTGTTTGGTGACAGATACATCTGAAAAGATTGAAATGAGGAAAAAAAAGCAATAAATCTGATAAGAGCAGCAGAACGTCGCATTTTAAGGAACAGATTTTAGGCTCTTTACCATTCAGGATTTCACCAAACAAGAAACTAGTCTCAAATGGGAGTTTGAATTCATCCCAAGGAAGACCAACTTCACTGCCCTAATCCTCATCACTTAGGAGAAAAAGAGTAGTCATCGAAAAATGATAGGGTGAGAAAATAGAGAAAGGTATTTCAGATAAGAATGCTGAAGCAGGGAAAAAAATCTTCCACGTGCAATGTATCAACATGAATCGTATACAAAAAACATGAAAACATGGTAGGCTAGTAAGACTGAGGGAAATGAAAACACACTGTCTACAGAGGCACATGGAAAACACAACATTTTGCTTTAATATAGTGAATGTTTTCGAAATAAAACTTAGAAATGTGCCACAAAAGGCAACCACTCCTCTGGGAAAGAGCTTTGAAGTATCTTTGATTGTAACTACATCAAAGACTTTCATCTGAAATCTTTACGAGGTTAATTGTAACTCCTACCAAGTTCAGAAACCCTTTTCTGAATGTTGCGGTTGTAATCTTATACTCTGGATGATAAAGTTCGCTTTTTCAACCGGCACATTTTGAAATGTTAAAACATATGGCTCAGAAATCACTCTTCAAATGAATGAAAGCTGATAACTAAGTGCAGAAAGATTCTATTTCACTGATACCCAGCACACAGGGAAAAAAACAGTTTGCCTCATGTACAAAAAACCTGAATCCCCATCCCTAACTGAATGTAAATACCTCAACAGAATCTGTCACTAATTATGAACAATTAGGGACTCAGAATTAGTTCAATATTCTTAAGGAGCAAAAGTTCTGGAGTACATAGTTGAATACCATTTTGGATTTCCTCCTGATAAAAACTGGATTGAGAACAAGTCACTGAAAATTAATTGTCTTTGCAGCCTGGTGAAAACTGCCTTGGGGAGTCTCAAGATATTCTTCCTAAGCATTTTAGTGCTTCTTTTACCTTTGTAAACAAAACTGATGATGAATAAACTGTACAGAAATGATCCCTTCAAAATATCAATTTTTTCCATGCTTGTAGCTACATCCATTTATTTCTCAAATTAAGCCAAGCTTTTGATGCTGTGAGCACTAACAACCAATAGCACTATGGAAGAATGAGCTGGACTATACTCTATCTACCTCATGCATCAGTGATAAAAACTATTTGTTAACTTTACATTACAGTTCCTTTTTGCCTGAGAAGGATGGAAGAGATCAAATGAACAAAGTTTTCTCCCCAGATTTCAGTTCCATGTTCAGTGCCAGCTACTACAGTACTATGATTCTTACACATAATCAAATTTTTATGAGTCACTGAGCACAAATAGCATTAGAAATGCAGAAACTTGTTTTTAGAATCACAACTGCCTAAAAAGCATAACTTTCTTAAACCTACATTATAGTTCGTTATTTGGCACGGGCCTGGGAGTTGAAGGACCTGGGTTCTCATCCCAGCTCCTCCAATTGTCTGCTGTGTGACCCTGGGCAAGTCACTTAACTTCTCCATGCCTCAGTTGCATCATCTGTAAAATGGGGATTAAGACTGTGAGCTCCATGTGGGACAGGGACTATGTCCAACTTGATTAACCTGTATCTACCCCAGTGCCTAGTACAGTGCCTGGCACTTAGGAAGTGCTTAACGAATACCATGAAAAAAACCCTGAAAATAGTAAATGGCTTCTGATAAGACTTTCTGACAGGTTTTCGACATGGACAGATATTGAACCGAGCATCCCAACAAATTTTCAGAGAATCTCTCATTTCTTACTTATCCACTAAATAAAATTGTGTAGATTTTAGGAGACGGGTACTCCAGTCAGTGACATGGTGAGAATGAGAATGCTGTATATTTAACATTGTCAGATATCCCAGATTATGCCTTATTTCATCACTCCTTTGACCTGCTTTCTTGGCAGCTCTGTAAAAATGGGGAAGTAAAGTTGCCCCCTTTTAAGTGACAAAAGTCCCATCTCTCCACAGAATAAAATGAGACCCGTCTTGAGAATTCAATACCCATCTGAAATCGGTCAACTCTATAAACACATAAAATAGTTTTCCAAACCATTTTACAAAGTTCAATGAAACAAGAATAAGCATCTGAAATTATTTACTATTTATATAAAATTAATCAATTAGGTTCATTTAAAGAAGACACTAGAGATGGGTCACCCTCAATAGCACTGTCATGCTGTGAGGTTGCTGAGGTGAAATCCATCAAGATCCATCACTTTTAAACTTAAATTCAGTCAAAATAACAGTAGGAACTAAGGAACTACTATGGAGTGCTGCGTTTAAACCTACAGATCAAAAGTGCAGTAGAAGGTAGGGAACTGGCTGTGGTGGGTCATAGCTTGAATCTGCACAATGCGAGGGAGTTTCAGGAGTTCAAGAGGAGGAACTTCAGCAGCTCATTAAACACAGAACTGCAGAAATGCATGTGACATTTGCTAAGCATCAGGCCTGTAAAGGAAGTGACAGGAGGGTAAAAACCAGAAGGATTGGTTTATTAAAAACACTTAGTGCGGGTGAATTGAGAAGGGGCACTAGCTTGTTGTTGTGGAAAATTTTCACACTAAGGCTTTCATTAGTCTGTGGTTGCTTCTCTGAATCTACTGTCTACACTATCCCTGTCTGGTTGATTGGTCATGGATATATTTTTATTATCACTGCCACTGACACTATAATCAATGATGTCATTTGAAAAACAAGCATTCAATATGAGTAGCTTCACTTCTTAAATCAAATTATCCTACCAGTCAATTACCCTAGTAGAAAGAAAACAAGTTGATTCATAGCACGATTCGTAGCACGAAGAACACAGGCTTGGGAGTCAGAGGACCTGGGTTCGAATTCTGACTCTACTACTTTTTTGTGTTTAATAGTATTTGTGAAGCGCTTCCTATGTGCCAGGCACTGTACTCTAGGTGCTGGAGTAGATACAAGCTAATCAGGTCAGATGCAGTCCATGTCCCACGTGGGGCTCGCAGTATTATTCCCTATTTTACAGATGAGGTAGCTGAGGCCCAGAGAAGTTAAGCGACTTCTCCAAGGTCACACAGCAGACAAATGGCAGAACTATGATTAGAACCCAGGTCCTTCTCACTCCCAGGCCTGTTTTCTATCCGCTAGGCCACACTGCTTCGCTTTCCTGGTATGTGACCTTGGACAAGTCCCTTAACTGCTCTGTGCCTCAGTTTCCTCATCTGTAAAATGGGGAGTAAATGCCTGTTTTCCCTCCTACTTGGTCTGTGAATCCCACGTGGGATAGGGACTGTATCTGACCTGATTATTTTATATCTATTCCAGTACTTAATTCAGTGCTTGGCACGTAGTAAGCGCCTAACAAATACCACAGTTATTATTATTGTGGTTAGCAGTTGTTATAGTAGAAGCATTTATTAAGTGTCTCCTTGGTGCAGTGTACTGTATAGGTGTTTGGAAAGTACAGAATAATTAAGTAGCAAATTCCCCGCCCACAAGGAACTTTACACTCCATTGTGGGAGACAAACATCAAAATATTTACAGCTAGCATGGGCAAAATAATTAAATTGCAGTATTGAGCTTATTCCAAAAATCATTTCCCCAAATCCTTTCAAATGAATGGATTTGGGGCTATAAGTAGCTTTAACAGATATGTTCCTCCAAGATAATTCTGGGTTATATCACTGGAGTTATAAAGTTTAGAAGACATTTAAACTTATCTATAGTATATATAGATCCACCTCCCTGTCCTTTATTTTTGAACAAGACTAGGCATGGGCTGGGCATGTGAGGAGGAGGTCCTCAAAGAAACATCCCCCAAAGGAGCCCCTTCTGCAACTTGGGAACTCTTTTTTTTTTAACTCAGAAAGAGTTCAGTGGGCCAATATTACTTTGCTACTAAACCTGTGTGACTGCAGTATTCTAATTCTTGGCCATTCCTCTTGCTCAATGGTTAGGTCTTTGCTACATCACTTCACCTCTCTGGGTCTCAAGTTTTCTATCCGGAAAGTACAGGAGTGGTTTTCCAGGACACTGTAAGCATTAACACCTGAAAGTACTTTAGGATCTTGTAAGGGGGGAATGGGGGGGGGAGGGGTATTAATTACTTAATAATACAAGTCAGACTTCACCTCATTTATTTGACATGAAAAATCCTATGATGGTAAGACTGTTGGAAACAGAGCCCTTGTGCCTTTGCTGATGAGAAGATTAAATGACAGTTTCTCTCAAATCCACCCTTTTATTTATTTATTTTGGCATTTGTTAAGTGCTTACTCTGTGCAGAGCACTGTTCTAAGTGCTGGGGTAGATACAGGGTAATCAGGTTGCCCCACGTGAGGCTCACAGTCTTAATCCCCATTTTCCAGATGAGGTAACTGAGGCACAGAGAAGTTAAGTGACTTGCCCACAGTCACACAGCTAAGTGGCAGAGCCGGGATTCGAACCCATGACCTCTGACTCCCAAGCCCAGGCTCGTTCCACTGAGCTACACTGCTTCTCTCTTCTCTGGTCTGCTAGCAAGAGTTCAGATACTAGTGAAAACAATATGGTTTAACAGTTTATATAAACTGCTAAACCAAATAGTGCTTTAAGAGAGAGAGAGAGAGAGAGAGAAAGAGTGAGCAAGAGAGTAATCATACAGAGAGACTACAGTTAATGACTACAAAAAGGTAAGACGTCAAAAAATGCTATAATTTGGCAGGTGTATTTAAACTGGATTTATTTTCATAAAGTCAAATTTACCCACAGTTTTCTACTGAAAACTAAGAATTATCCCTAGAGACAGTAATCAAAGGATAATTAGACTTGCCCTGGAATTTTTTAATGCCATCGTTATTTCAAACCTAATTGCTCTCTCAACTTTACCATATGTAACTTAATTCCATATTTTGAACAAGATCAATATAATGGACTTCCAAGAAACTAATAGGTTTTGTCCTTACAGTGAAATGATGACGACGATGAAGATGATGGTAATAATGGTATTTGTTAAGCCCTTACTATGTACCTGTACTAAGGCCTGAGGTAGACACAAAATAAGTCAGACACCCTAGCTGTCTGTCCCACAGGCTCACGATCTAAGGGAGAGTGAGAACAGGTATGGAATCCCCATTTTACAGATGAGGAGACTGAGGCACAGAGCAGTTAAATGACTTGCCTAAGGTCACACAGCAGGTCAGAGGCAGAGCCTGGATTAGAACCCAGGTCCTCTGACTCCAGGCCTGTGCTCTCTCTACTAGGCCACTCTGCTTTGTGAAATGTTACAAAACTAGGAAATAAATATTATTAGACAAAATTACATCTTGCAGATTTGCAACAGTAATGTGGCCAGATGAAATGTCAGTTCTAAACAGTGGTAATGAGAAAGTTCCTTTTTCAAACTCAGTTTATAACCAAATTTTAGCATGTCACAAGAGCCCCCCGTGTTTAATTTTTTTTAATGGGGAGGAGTTAAGAAACTAATGAAACATTGAAACTCCAAGCTTCCAAAATAAGTGGCCAGAGAAATGAGGAAAACAACACAGTGGAGCTGAGTGGTTGTAAATTGAAATCTAATGACACAAAAAATGTTTACAGTGGAGAAACATGATCCTGTGAAAAGGAGAGTGGCAAGACCTCATGCTCAAACGGAAACTGTGTTTTTGGAAGTTGCAAACTTTGTGAGAAGTGAAAGTGTATCCTTCTTTGGGGACACAAGTAGCTCAATAGCAAGACAATGAGAAGCTACATGGAAGAAAATGGGGCTGATTAACCTATTGTAATGACCAAAAAAGGAATTCTCTGATAAATCCCACATGTCCTTACACAGTGCTCTAAAGACAGTTATGGCCTAGCGGAAAGAGCACAGGCCTGGGAGTCAAAAGACCTGGATTCTAATCCTGGCTCTGCCACTTGCCTGCTGTGTAACCTTGGGCAAGTCACTAGACTTCTCTGTGCCTCAGGTCTCCTGTTCTCCCTCCTACTTTGCCTGTGATCCCCATGCAGGACAGAGACTGTGCCCAACCTAATAAAAATATCTACCCCAATGCTTGGAGCAGTGTTTGACACATAGTAATGAATATTATATATACATATATATATACATACATATATACACATATATATACAGAGAGAGAGAGTTAGTTGTTGGCTCCTTATAGACCCCAAATACTTCCAGAGCCTGGAGGATGCAGTGCACAAGCAGCAGCTGGAAGCAGAAGAGCTTCTGTTCCTCAAGATGTAACGATTCCCAGACTAGTCTCAGTGAATCCCACCAGACTAACTAATACAGGATGTCCTTCAGGACTGTGCAAAGTCTGGGAAGGCTGCAGCAGCTTGTAAGAAAGACTGCTGCCTGGAGTGGTAAAGAGCAATGCCCCCCCGCCAAACACACACCCACTCACATACATTTTAGTTAGTTTAGCAGTGTCATTTTGGATTATTGAATGTGTAATTTAAAAAGAAAAATTCCCTGTTATTGTTCAATGTATCCGTCTACCCCACACTTTCAATGTGAGTCCTGGATGAGACCAGAACTGGTTTTAATCTGATTTATTTTATATTCATCCCAGAAATTACCATAGTGTTTTGCTTATAGTAAGTGCTTCATGGACACTATTAACTTTCACTTTTTCTCTCTCACAATCTCAACCCTTTTATGGTAAATTTTTCATAACCAGCCCATCACCCCAGGAGAAGTTCAAGAAAAAGAAAGCAGCATGGCCTAGTGGATAGAGCACAGGCCTGGGAATCAGAGGACCTGGATTCTAATCCAGACTCTGCCACTTGTCTGCTGTGTGACCCTGAGTAGGTTACTTAACTTCTCTGAGCCTCAGGAACCTCATCTGTAAAATGGGGATTATGACTGTGAGCCCCATTTGGGACATGGTCTGTGTCCAACCTGATTATCGTGTATCTACCTCAGAGCTTAGTAGAGTGCCTGGCACATAGTGAGTGCTTCACAAATGTCATAAAACAAGCAGCTCTTATGTTCTCTAACAATAAAGAGGAACCTTTAATTGGAAGAGCATATCATTTTGGAGATGCCTTAGTACACTATGAGTTTTAATTCACATAAGTATGTAAATGATTCAAAACCATCAAACTTCAATACCATTAGAACAGTAGTCTTGAGGCCAAAGATACACTTCTTAACCTGTAGTAGTGGTAGGGTGGTGTATAGTTGATAGGAAAACAAAGAGTGTTAACGAAAGGCTGAACTGAAGGCTTGGCTAGCCCAAAATTTCTAGGTCCTTGGAGAGACTGGCTGGCCAGAGACAAACTCCTGAGATCACAGATTCCAAAGGGCTTGGGCATTAGAATAGGAATCAGTGTGGCCTAATGGAAAGAGTCCAGGACTAGGAGTCAGGAGACCTGGATTCTAATCCTGGCTTCACCACTTGCCTGCTGTGTGACCTTGAGCAGAAGCAGAGTAAATGAAGTGCAAAGGGTGGGAAGATCACATCCCGACAGCAATAATAATAATAATAATTATGGTATTTGTTAAGCTCTATGTGCCAAGCACTGTTCTAAGCACTCAAATCCGCCAATCACACTTCCCCCATTCAAAGCCCTACTGAAGGCTCACCTCCTCCAAGAGGCCTTCCCAGACTAAGCCCCCCTTTTCCTCAGCTCCCCCTTCCCTCCTCATCACCCCGACTTGCTCCTTTTGCTCTACCCCTCTCCCCACTCCAGAGCACTTGTGCATATATGTACAAATCTATAATTCTATTTGTTTATATTAATGCCTGTTTACTTGTTTTGATGTATATATATATCTATAATTCTATGTATTCATATTGATGCTATTAATGCCTGTTTACTTGTTTTGATGTCTGTCTCCCCCCATTCTAAACTGTAAGCCCACTGTGGGCAGGGATTGTGTCTATTGCTGAATTGGACTTTCCAAGCATTTAGTATAGTGCTCTGAACACCGTAAGCGCTCAAGAAATATGATTGAATGAATGAAGGAACTGGGGCATAATAATAATAATAATGATGGTATTTGTTAAGTGCTTACGATGTGCCACGCATTGTTCTAAGGACTGGGGGAGGGGGATACAAGGTAATTAGGTTGTCCCTCGTGGGGCTCACAGTCTTCATCCCCATATTATAGATGAGGGACCTGAGGTACAGAGAAGTTAAGTGACTTGCCCAAAGTCACACAGCTGACAAGTGGCAGAGTAGGGATTAGAACCTATAACCTTAGCAAGGTAATCAGGTTGGAAACAGTCCTTGTCCCATCCTGATTAACTTGTATCTTCCCCAGTGTTTAGAACAGTGCTTAACAAATATCATTCTCATCATCACCTGCTGTGACTATTCAAACTTCAATCAACTGATGGTATTTATTGAGCATCTACTGTGTGCAGAGTATTGTATTAAGCATTTGAGAGTTAAGTAACATGAACCCTGGCCTCCAGAAGCTTCCAGTCTCACAAGGGAGATCGGCACAAAATTGTTTACAAAAAGAAAGGGAAAATGGATAGGTAAATGAGTAACTGCTTAAAAAGTAGGGCATGTCATTGATGGAATAACCAATACCAGTAGTTTTCTGGGATGATTATTCAGTTTGTGGATTATCCAAGACCTTTACTTTTATATTTCCCCCTATGTGTTCTCTGTTTTGGAATCATTTCAATACTCATTAGCACTTACACAGGAAGAAAGTGGAAGGGAAAGGGAAGAAATGCAAATCTGTCCATTTTGCTACTTTGTAATTTTGTTAAAGCCAAAAGTTTCAAAATGTTTCATCTAGGTTGTTGAGATCTGTGAAGTTCAATTATCCTCGATATTCATTTCTCTCATTGCCACAGATAATTAAATCAAGTGTGTGGACATTATAAATAATCTCTACAATTTCTACTTTAATGAACCAAAGTTCATAAAAAGAACAGATTCATGGATTTCCCCTAATCTATAGTCAAATCTCTCTCCTACTGAGTGGAAAATACGGTAACTTTTCTGTACAACTGGATGGGGAAAATCTGAAAAAAAAAAGATTCTGTCCACTTCTGACTGGCTATACACTTCTAACTTTCTGCTCTACTGCTTTTGGAGCAGTTCCAGGAATTAAATTAGTAGCAATAAAACATAAAACTCTTTTCCTACTAACATCAATCTTTCACTTCCATGTCAAGTGACAGCATGATTTTGGCAAAATACAGGAAAATGGCACCTTGTCTTTTTACTGAAATCATATAATGGCATTACTACTAGAAAAATGAATGAAACTACATCAAATTTTACCAAAACTTGAAATTCAGTATATTTTTTCTTGCCTCTTGCAAATAAGCCATTTAAATTGACTTGAAAGATAAAATTCTTAGCCTATGAAAAAGACTCAGGTCAATCAAAATCATATCCTATTTTGAATGGAATTGATTGGCGACCTACATAAAAGATGCTGGAGCCAAGCAATAACAGCAATTTTGAACTCAAGCTTTGAGAAACAGATTGGCAAAATGGCCTACAGTCATTCTTCCAAAAAGCTCTAAGATTTTTCAGATGCGTGATTATTTGAGCACCAAGAACTTAGCTATTAATACAGGATATACTAATTTGGAGGGTGAGAGTGTTTCAGAAAGGTATAATATTTGTAAGAAAGTATTATTTTAGACCTAGTAAGTTTCAACACTGACTAAAGGGAACAGTTTCTGCTGTTCAAATGAAACTGGTTGGTCTAAAATCTAAATAAGCAAAAGATCAGAATTTCATATTTTCTTTTTCAGTTAATTTTGTTTATGCAGTGAAGGAACAATAAAACCAAGAAGCTGGGACTATATAAATTTATATTGTATTACAGTCATCGTATATAGCAAGATAAAAGAAAAGGAAGTTCTTAGGATATAAAATTCTACATAAGCTTTGGAATTTTCCACAAACTTTTTCTCTTGCTGCAATTTTCATTCTATCTCCAATTACAAGTCTACTAGCCAAACCTTAACTAAAATAATCCACAATTTTAATTCAAACTAGGAGAAATACTTATTCTTCATTCAGTTTTTTTTTATGGCATTTGTTAAGTGCTTACTATGTGCTAGGCACTATTCTAAGTGCTGGGGTAGATACAAGCTAATCGGGTTGGGCACAGTCCATGTCCCCCATGGGGCTCCCAGTCTTAATCCTCATTTTGCCAAACTGAGGCACAGAGAAGTGAAGTGACTTGCCCAAGGTCACACAGTGGACAAGTGGTGGAGCCAGGATTAGAACCCAGGTCCTTCTGACTCCCAGGCTCATTTTCTATTCACTAGACCATGCTATTTCTAACCTAAGTTAGCTAGGTCATAGTCTTCTCTCACATTTCTCTCCCTGTTCCTCTCATCTTTCGCCTGGATCCTCGCTTATGTTGTTTCTTTCTTTGCCACTGTCCGTAATTTACCCTCTCCTCTTCTACCTTTCCTTATTTATCTCTGCTGTTTGTTTCCCCTCCTTCTTTCTCCCCTGGTCCCTCATTGCCTGACCCTCTCCCCAACCTGTCTCCCAGTCACCGTAGCAAGCCCTGACTCTCTTCAATCAATCGATGGTATTTATCAAGTGCTTCCTTTGTGCAGAGCACTGTACTAAGTACATGGAAGAGTACAATAAGGGATAGGGTCTAGAACACAAGTAGAGGGGTTAGCTTTTAAAAGCAGGCAGGAGACCTCTTAAAGTCTGCTGGAAAAGTGGAGAAGATAGAAGTGGGGGGCAGAGAGCTATGAGGATGGCTTCACAGTTAGAGATTAGGCTGGAGCCATTGGAGGCTACAAGAGGGAAGTATGAGTCTGCTGTAGTTTGGGACTGTCAATGAGGGAAGTAGAGTAGCACTGTTGAGCAGATGAAAGGGCAGAATTATAACAAGAGAGTAAATTAGAAGAGGGAGAAGTGAGCCTGCTTTCTGGATTTCCATTAACAACACTCAGCTACAGAAGTGCAGGAGTGGATGGAGTAGATGGTGGGGATAATCCAGGGCTGGGGGTTGGCAGCTAGAGGGCAATGGAGCAGGAAGGGGACAGAGGAGTTGAGTTTAGAATAGAGGGCAGTATTAAGGGCATGAACCTTTATGCCTGGTGGTAGTAGTACTCATATTTATTAAGCACTTACTGTGCACAGAACAATGCATTAAGTACCGGGAAAGAGCTTACGGGTGGCAATTAGACACGGGTCCTGTCTCTCGAAGGGCTCACACCTATGAATGGAGGTAGAGGGAGGAGAAAGAGGACTGGAGACAAACACGTCGGGAGAAGCAACTTGACCTAGTGGACAGAGCACGGGCTTGGGAGTCAGAAGGACCTGGGTTCTAATTCTGGGTCTGCCACTTGCCTGCTATGTGACCTTGGGTAAATCACTTTACTTCTCGATGCCTCAGTTACCTCATCTGAAAAATGGGGATTAACACTATGAGGCCCTTGTGGGACATGGACAGCGTGGCTCAGTGAAAAGAGCATGGGCTTTGGAGTCAGGGCTCATGAGTTCGAATTCCAGCTCTACCACTTGTCGGCTGTGTGACTGTGGGTAAGTCACTTAACTTCTCTGTGCCTCAGTTCCCTCATCTGTAAAATGGGGATTAAGACTGTGAGCCCCACGTGGGACAACCTGATTCCCCTATGTCTACCCCAGTGCTTAGAACAGTGCTTGGCACATAGTAAGCGCTTAACAAATACCAACATTATTATTATTATTATTACATGGACTGTGTCCTACCTGATTACTTTGTATCTACCCCAGGGTTTAGATCAGTGCTTGGCACATAGTAAGTGCTTAACAAATACCATAAAAAAAAGGAATGAAACTCTAAAACATTAAAACAGCTTAAGGGAGGACAAACACACAGTATACAAAATAAAAACTAAAGTCAGTAGAGAGCTATGCCTAGAGGAGAAGAATTTCTCCTTTCTGTAAGCTAGTTCTGGGCAGGGAAGGTCTCTGCTTATCATTATATTTTACTCTCCCAAGTGCTTAGTATAGTGCTCTGCACATAGTAAGTGCTCAGTAATTATGATTGAATGAATGAATCAGAGTCCACAGCAATGGCTACCGCAGCCACTAGCTTTCTCGAGGTTCCAGGAGACCTCATGCTGGAGATGCCGTTCTCATCGCTGCAGGGGTGGAGGAAAATAGGATTGCTACCTTGACCTTGACTCTCCCAATAAAATGACTGCCTTGGGCTGGCACTCTCTTTCTCCCTCTTTGGAAGTCCACGATTAGAATAAAAACAGTAATAATGATAATCATTATTTGTTAAGCACTTACTTTGTCCCAAGCACTGTTCTAGCACTGGAGTAGATACAAGGTAATCGGGTTGGGCATAGTCCCCGTCCCACAAGGGGCTCACATAACCCAAATGAGCCAGCCTCTATCTAGAGCTATCCAAGGAATGGGAAACTCCTGGCAGGACCCAGTTAATAATTCTATGAAAGTCCCCATAATCACATCTAAACCAGATTCCCAAACTAGAAGATAACCAAAGTCAGGGCTTAGTTAGCACTACAATTGCAAAGAATAGCAACTGAAAATGCCAGCATCCAAGTTTACAAGGTAATAGTTAAAGCCACTGAGGTTCACAGCTGCAAGAACCAAGATTGATAATCTCTTTACCAGAAATCAGGTGCTTTGCCAGGTGGATGCTGCTTGGATTTGCTTGGAGAGTGGCTGGAAAAAGAGTTCAGTCTAAGCCCCAAATAAACTCACCCTAGCTTTGTTTTTACCCCAGATAATAATAATCATAATACTGTTTTTAAGCACTGTCCTAAGCACTGGGGTAGATACAAGATACTCAGGTCCCACATAGGGCTCACAATCTAAGTAGGAGGAAGAACAGGAATTGAATCCCCATTTTGCAGATGAGGGAACAGAGGCACAGTGCCTTGCCCAGGTTCACCCAGCAGGTAAGTGGCAGAACTGGGATTAGAACCCAGGTCATCTGACTCCCAGACCTGTGCTCTTTTCGCTAGGCCGTGATGCTTCCCTCGGCTATAGTGGAGAGAAATACTTTACCAGGTGGAAATCTTCTTATGATGTGTGGTCTCAACCAGAAGAAGGTCCCCAAGCCCCTAACAGAGCAGCTCAGGATCCTCCCACTGCCTAACTTCCTCACCATACTCCCCTCAGGAAAACCCAGACCCCAACCCAGGAGAGTGGAATTTTCCCACAATTGGCCAAAAAGCCAGTCTCTTCCCAGAATATCCCAATAGCTTCTGCCAACTATATGCCAAATCAATCCCTGCTATTTCAGTGCTTATGGTGTACAGAGGACTGTACTATGCACTTGGGCAACTACAACACAACAGAGTTGGTAGACCCGTTACCTGCACACAAGGAACTTACAGTCTAGAAGGGGAGACAAATATTAATATAAATAAATTATGGATATGTATATAAGTGCTGTGTGGGGCTGAGGATGGGGTGATTATCAAGTGCTTCAAGGGTATGGAATCAAATGCATAGCCGATGCAGAAGGGAGGGGGGAAAAAGGGCTTAATCAGGGAAGGCCTCTTGGAGGAGATGAGACCTTAATAAGGCTTTGAAAGTAGGGGGAGGGCATTCTGGGCCAGAGGGCAGATGTTGGAAAGGAGTCAGAGGCGAGAGAGAGGAGATCAGGGCACGGTGAGCAAGCCAGAGCTAGAGGAGTGAAGTGTGCAGGCTGGGCTGTATTGGAAAATTAGTGAAGTAAGGTAGGATGGAGGGAGTTTATTGAATGCTTTAAAGCCGATGATACGGAGTGAATGGGGTCCATGCTCTATTCCCTACAGTCCTCTTGTCAGCCCTGATTGACAGGATTTTAAATCACCCTGTTCCAGCTGTGGCCTGGCTTGCTAACATTTTCCTATTAGAATGGCCCTCAAGCTGGGCAAGCACCAATGTCAATGTCAGAGCCAGAATGCTGTGCATAGTGGATAGGATGGACCATTGGTCTAACCTTGTAATGGCATTCCTTATGGTCACCATTGGTCTAACCTTGTAATGGCATTCCTTATGGTCTTCTCTTGAAACCTGCTGTTCCTACCGTTTTTATTCTCTGGATTCAGAGAACACAAGAACTAGATTGGCAAAAAAACTGAGCTTAAACCATTTTATTGTGCTTGTACACTATGCACAGTGTCCTTTTTAAAAATTTTCTAGCATGCCAAACCTGAACCTTTCAATATCAAAGCCACTCCACAGAGAGATTGTTTTGAAATTGGTGAAGCTTTTATCATTTCCTAGCTTGCCACTTGAATGGAATGGAAAATTCAACTAGGAATACAACTATGCCATAATAATAACATAAATAGCATGGAAAAAAGACCATAGGCATAACACATGGCCAAAGTTTGAAAGATGCACAAGCTTTTTAGAACATGTTTTAAATCCATAGATCCCAGGTGGAAATTGTAAAGTAATCAAACCAACTTGGAATTTACACCTTGAAACAAAAAATGTTCATAACAAAACAGAACAAATGCTGAGGGGAAAAAAAAAATCACATTTCTGGTGGTGCTGCTCCCCAAATGAAAGAGTTTTGCCTAAGGGAAGAAGTCCTAATTTTTCAAATCTTCCATATCCAAAATGTTATTTTTTTCTACTTGTGCATTTTCCAGTCTTCTCTTAGGAAACTAAATGTTCTCTCTCAGATGAGCTATCCTTTATAATGATACAATACATATCCTCTATCATTTAAACAGCCAGTTTTCTTCATCAATAAAACTTCTTCTATAAAATTAAAAATTACATTTTTTAAAAATGTACATGGCATATTTATTCCAGAGTGTTTAAAATTTGGTTACTGGCATTCCAATAATCCCCATCAGTGGTGGGGCTGAGTGACGGGAAACAGCTTTCAGGCCGATGACCCACCCCTCCAAGGCTTGGGGAAGACCCTGGTCCCTGGCACCTCATAGCCTTCTGGTTGCTACGGCCCACCTCTGTTGCTTCTGTGGGGAGACCTTTTTTTAATGGTATTAAGTCCTTACTATGTGCCAGGCACTATACTGAGCGCTGGGGTAGACATAAGCTAATCAGGTTGGATACAGTTCATGTCTCCTGTGGGGCTCAGAGGAGTAATCCCCACTTTAGAGATGAGGTAACTGAGGCCCGGAGAAGCTAAGTGACTTGCCCAAGGTCACATAGACAAGTGGCGGAACCAGGATTAGAACCCAGGTCTAAATCCTGAGTCCCAGGCCTGGGCTCTATCCACTAAGCAACACTTATTGCTATTGTTCTTGTCTGTCCGTCTCCCCTGATTAGACTGTAAGCCCGTCAAAGGGCAGGGACTGTCTCTATCTGTTACCGATTTGTACATTCCAAGCGCTTAGTACAGTGCTCTGCCAATAGTAAGCGCTCAATAAATACTATTGAATGAATGAATGAATGAATGAATGAATGAATGAATGAATGAATGAATGAATGAATGAATGAGAACAGTGCAGAACCAACTGTGGTGCTTTGAACTGAAGAGGCTGGCCAAGGCATCAGCAGCTTCCCTTTCTTGACTCCTCCAGTGTGGTTTGTGGCTACAGCCCTGACCTGGGATTCAGAAGGACCTGGATCCTAATCCCAGCTCCACCACATGTCTACTGTGTGACCTTGGGCAAATCACTTCACTTCTCCGGGCCTCAGTTACCTCATCTGTAAAACAGGGACTAAGAGCGTAAACCCCATGTGGGACACGGACCATGTCCGACCTGATTAACTTGTATCATCCTCAGTGCTTAGAACAGTGCTTGGCACATAGTAAGCACTTAACAAGTACCATAATTATTGTTACTATGTGTCTGCATCCACTCCATGCCCCTAGAGCTACCCTCAGTGCAGAGTGCTGCTACTAGGGCGAATACCCTGTTTCCCCCTCTCAGGTTTGGTTACTGATCTGTACACGTCCTAATGTCATGGGAAGTAAATGTTAGCAATATTGTTCACAGAAAGGGAACTTGAGGCACAGAGCAGTTAAGCAGTTAGTGACCAATTTCCCATGGGAAAGAAGAGCTCGAGAGACCTAGCAGATTGAGAAGCAGCATGTCCTAATGGAAAGAGCATAGGCCTGGGAGTCAAGAGGACTTGGGTTCTAATCCCAGCTCTGCCAGTTGCCTGCTGTCTGACTTGGGCAAGTCACTGCACTTCTCTGTGCCTCAGTTTCCTCATCTGCAAAATGGGGGGTCAATCCCTGTTCTTCCTCCTACTTAGATTATGACCCCCATGTGGGACCTGATGATCTTGTATCTACCCTAGCAATTAGTACAGTGCTTGACACATAGTGAGTGCTTACCAAATACAACAATCATTAATAATAATTTGACTACATTTTCATGATTAACTGCACTAAATAAAGCTGCTGATTTAAAATCTGATTCATATACATCCTTCTCCATCAGCTTTCAGTGGAATTTCCCTGGCATAAAGACTGTGGAGAACTGGAGAAAATGGGCTTCACAAAAAAGGATTCTAGGAAACTTATGGCAGTCATATGTTTTTCAGTCATTCACTGTGACCCACCTCCGCTCACCAAAAATATATTTTTGAAAAATAAAGTGCTTCTAGGCAACAGCAGTTTTAGAAAGCAATTTTGAAACCACATCTTATTTTTCGGTTTGTTTTAAGCATGCAGCGCCCCCCTGTGGAATTCACTACTGTTCAAAGAGAATTTGGGGGAAAATGGGAGATGGGTGAAGTTCTCCAATATTTCTTCTTAATTAAACAATGGAATACTAAAACGATTACCTACATCGGTCTAATTTAAACATAAAGTACCTTAAAACAAAAATAACCTTGCACTGAAATACTTCAGGAATGCAAGTCCTATAAAGCTCTATCTCCAAAAGGTTTTTCAAATTTCAGGAATAACTTTACCAATCATTTAAATAACTATATTAACTATGCAAGAACAATGATCATAGCCCTTTGCATTCATATCTTAATTGACTATATTCCTGTGGGGGGTATTTTTAATCTCCATTTCACTACTGAAGGAAACAGAGACTAGAAATTTGCAGTGGTATCCTGTCGGTCACAGAGCTCATCAGATAAAGGATTGCTGATCCCACTTCTTTCGGGAAATACCTGGTCTCCTTCCTCCTTAGAATGGGAGCCCGATGAGGGACAGGGTCTGTGTCCAACCTGATGATCTTGTTTCTACCCCAGTGCTTACTGCAGTGCTTGGAACACAGTAAACACTTAACAAGTGCTACCATTATTTATTTTGAAACCTAATTTAGAACGCTACAGTCAGGTGTGTACATTGTAAAACATGAGCTTGTTTCCCAACAGAAAAGTTTCCTGATAGGGCCAACGATGCTTTGCAGATGCTTTTTTATTCAAGCAAAATGATGATAATAATAATAATAATGTTGGTATTTATTAAGTGCTTACTATGTGCAGAGCACTGTTCTAAGCGCTGGGGGAGATACAGGGTAATCAGGTTGTCCCACGTGAGGCTCACAGTTAATCCCCATTTTACAGATGAGGTAACTGAGGCACAGAGAAGTTAAGTGACTTGCCCACAGTCACACAGCTGATAAGTGGCAGAGCCGGGAGTCGAACCCATGACCTCTGACTCCGAAGCCCAGGCTCTTTCCACTGAGCCATGCTGCTACAGTTCATTTTGTCACAATATTTTGTGATCTCCTGAAAGTCAATTCTTTAAACTGGGCAGACTTGGATTTGGGGCCACTTTGCTTCTTGGAATTGATAGGACCTGCCTGGGAGGGCTGGGGAAGCTGCACTAATCCCATCAAACCTGGCAGCCAGCCTACTTCTAGTCTCTCTGCTGAGCCGACAGCAAGGTAGGAGGAGAGGGATGGGGCTGGAAAAATCTGCAATACAATCTGTCAATCTGTCAACCTATTACAGACTCTGGGATAGGGCTTGGCACTTGGTAAGTGCTAAACAAATACCACTAAAAAATGAATAAAAAATCAGAAAGGTGGCCCCATTTCCAGTTCTCTCCCCACTGGAGTTACTTGATCAAACCTATTTATTGAGCGCTTATTGTGTGCAGAGCACTGTACTAAGTGCTTGGAAGAGTATAACAGAACAGAGTTGGTAGACACATTCCTTGCCCATGATGAGCTCACAGTCTTAGAGGAATGATTAAGTCTTAACACTTAGATGTGTCCTGATCTGGTTTGGGTCACAAGACGAATATTCCACCAGAAAATTTCATGCAAAAATGTCATCATTCCCAATGGAGAACTAGTCAATATTTTGTTTCTGTTCATTTGAACTGCTATCCAAGTCTCTGTGTCATGTGACTGCAGATATATTTACTTAAATGGCCATATGATTAATTAATCATGATTGAGCAGCTATAGTTCATTAGGCATTCAATTGAACATAAAAAGTAGAAAAGAAATCACCCTTTGCTCTCAGTATAAATGCAGTGCCGAAGAGCCTAATTTGCTAAGAACATAGAAGAGTATGAAAATTATCAGAACTATTTAAAAAGTTCCACAGAGCCAGAAGATCTCATATACAATCAAGAAGATCACTCACCATCTTTAACGAGAACTGCAGAAACATAAGGGGAGGGATTTGATGATTTGGACTGGAGCAACATATCTGGCAGTGGTTTCAGTGATTAGGCTTAATTGCCATGAAATTTCAAAGAAGGCAGTTGTCATCAGGAAAAGACCTTCCAAAATAAGGAAAGTTTTGAATGAAGAAAGACTGTTTGCTCACGGGACTGGAGAAGAAATATTTTTCCTACCCTACATTATACATCAGTGAATCGCAAACCAGGTTTCACACATTTGGAGCCAATTCTTTTGAATCATAGCAGAAGCAAGCAGCAAGGACTTGGGAGAGTACAACACAACAGAGTTGGTAGACATATGCCCTGTCCACAATGAGCTTACCATCCAGAGGGGGAGACTGACATTTATTTATATTAAATATATGTAACAGATATGTACATAAGTGCTGTGGGACTGAGGGTGGGGTAAATATCGAATGTCTAAAGGCTACAGAGCGTACAATACAATAGAGTTGGTAAGAATGATCTCTGTCCATAAGGACATAACTGGCCTCTACTTGCCCTGCTTCTGTGGAGTGGGTCTTAATCAATAAATGGTATTTATGGAAAACTTAATACATGCAGAGCACTGTATTAAAGCACTTGGGAGAGTACATTACAACAGAACTAGCAGACACATTCCCTGCCCATAATGAGTTTACAGTCTAGGGGGTGTATGGGGGTGTAAGCTCATTGTGGTCAGGGAATGTGTATTGTACTCTCCCAAGCATTTAGTACAGTGCTGTGCGCACAGTAACTGCTCAATAAATACTACTGAATGAATGACTGAATGATGGCAAGCAAGGAGAGACGATGAAGGCTCCCCCGGTCTAAGTTGGTTGGGAAGTTCTGCTATAAAATAATAGAAGCAGCTGTGTTGCCAAATATTATCAACTCGCTCCCCAGTACCATGCACAATTAAGATGATGGACATCTCAAAGTTGGTTCCACAGTGGAAACTCAATAATTGTACCTTGTTCCTAAGAGAGTTACAGAGAAAGAGAGAGAGAGAGAGAGAGAGAGACTTCTCTATACACAGAGGCAGAAAAAACCCCAATGAACAAGCCCATTGAATATGTAGACTATGAAGCTTGAGGTTACCTGGAAAACATTAAAACCTCTTTGAGAGGCTTGACGAATACTTATGCCACAAGAAAAAGAAAAAGGAAAAATTGAGAGCTTTTGGAGAGCGAATTGGAGGTGCCAGAAGCAGAGTTCACCAGTTCAAACTTGAAGGAGATCATTGTTTCTGCTGATGGTATTGGAGAACTAAGAATATCTTATCTAAATTTCTCTGCACGTGCCAATAAAAATTCTTTACAAATTCTTCCCCCAAAATGGTTTCTGCTTAAACTCTTCTACTGGAAAAAAATCAATTTTGTTTTTTAAATGGCCAATACTTTTGTTGCACCTTCACAATGGCCCAGATTTCTTTATTTTAGTAGATGTTTAGATTCCTGCAGAATGACAGGGATTCAGTTCAATTTTTTCCCCCACAGACCAGTTCATTCTAATCAATCCTGAAATAAGCACAATTCCACATGCACCACTATACATCTAGGGAAATGATTCAACAGCAAAATACTTAATCTTTGTTTTTCAGTGAAAAACAAATGGGAAGAGAGGTAAAAGAAAAACAATCCTCTTTCAAGACTAATCATTTCGAAGATTAGCAAATAAGTAAAAATTTCAGAAAGGCGATGAACTGATCCTTCTGTTTTAGCCCAACAAACTCCAGTGGAAAAAGCAATTTTCCTTAATCAATCAGTGGTATTTATTGAGGGTGTAATATGTGCAGAGCACTGTACTAAGTATTGGGGAAAGTACAATACAATAGCAGCGTGGCTCAGTGGAAAGAGCACGGGCTTTGGAGTCAGGGCTCATGAGTTCGAATCCCAGCTCTGCCACTTGTCGGCTGTGTGACTGTGGGCAAGTCACTTAACTTCTCTGTGCCTCAGTTCCCTCATCTGTAAAATGGGGATTAAGACTGTGAGCCCCACGTGGGACAACCTAATTCCCCTATGTCTACCCCAGCGCTTAGAACAGTGCTCGGCACATAGTAAGCGCTTAACAAATACCAACATTATTATTAAAGTTGGTAGACCCTATCCCTGCCCACAAGGAGCTTACAGTCTCCATGGGGAGAGAGGCATTAAAATGAATTATGGATAGGGGAAATAGTAGAGTATATAGATATTACATAAGAGCTGTGGGACTGGGGTATCAAAGTGCATAAAGTGTACACAACAGCGAAGTGCATAGGCAATGCAGAAGAGAGGGCAGGGAGGGGAAAATCAATGCTTAGTCAGGGCTATATTCTCCACTCAAACCAAGCTAAGACCACTTTGTTTCTTTGATCTGGGGCTGCCAAAGTTACTACCTGCAGTACAGCTCCTCTACCCATCTAAAAGAGATGGGCCAGAAGAATTACTATTAATCAGGCAATACCCTCTGGAAGAGGTGGGTTTTCAGGCCTCTGAAGATGGAAAAAACTGCAGTGTGGCTGATTTGAAGTGGGAAGGTATTTCAGGCATGGAGAAAGACATGAGCAAGGGGTCAGAGGGGGGAAGTAGAGAATGAGTTGCAGTAACAAGATCATCTTGGGAAGGGGAAGAGTGATGAGTGCAAGTAGTAGATGAAGAGAGCTGATACATAGAGACTCCAGGAATGGAGAAAGCAGGTGTGTGAGTTCTCCAAGGTTGTGGACTGGTGGAGCAAGAATGATGAACATGAAAAAAGAAAGTTGAGATAATAATAATAATAATAATGCCATTTGTTAAACACTTACTATGTGCCAGGCACTGTTCTAAGCACTGGGGTAGATACAAGATCATCGGGTTGGACACAATCCCTGTCCCACAGAGGGTTCACAGTCTTAATCCCCATTGTACAGATGAGGAATTGAAGCACAGAGAAGCTAAGTGATTTGCCCAAAGTCATACAGCAGTCAAGTGTCAGAATAGACATTAGAACCCAGATCATTCTGACTCCCAGGCCCATGCTGTATCCACTAGGCCACGCTGAGTTGAGTTCAGTGGACAGGGTGATTTTGAGGACTTGCTTTTCAAGTCCAGTGGTTCTCAAACACTCATTCCATGATTCCCTATAGGGCTCCCATGATACTGACCCACGTCACATCTCCACTAAAAAAAAAAAAAAAAGACACAAAGCCACAGCTAGTCTCTCTCTTTGGCACTGCAGCATGGAAGGAGTGCATGGGGAGAGAACAGGAGCTGAAGGATACCTGCTTACCACATTCAGATGGTACAGTTGGTCACTTTGATCATCAAATAGTTGTTTAGAGCTCTGCAGTGCTCCATTGTCCAGGAACCCCTGAGAACTCTTCTGCAATTTCCCTGGGGCCTAGTCTCAGTATGAAAAATATGTTAGAATGTACTTCTATTCACATGCACATTTACACACACACACACACACACACACACACACTCCCAGACTGAGCTCCCCTTCTCCCTCTACTGACCCCCCTTCACCTCTCCGCAGCTTAACCCTCTTTTCCCCCCATTTCCCTCTGCTCCTCCCCCCTCCCTTCCCATCCCCTCTGCACTGCACTCGTCTGCTCAACTGTATATATTTTCATTACCCTATTTATTTTGTTAATGAAATGTACATCGCCTTGATTCTATTTAGTTGCCATTGTTCTTACGAGATGTTCTTCCCCTTGACTCTATTTATTGCCATTGTTCTTGTCTGTCTGTCTCCCCCGATTGGACTGTAAGCCCGTCAAAGGGCAGGGACTGTCTCTATCTGTTGCCGACTTGTTCATTCCAAGCGCTTAGTACAGTGCTCTGCACATAGTATGCGCTCAATAAATACTATTGAATGAATGAACTTGTTCTTTTTGTAGGTAAAGAGGACCCCACTGAGGGTGAAGTACTAGAGCATAGTCTATTTATAGTCTCAATTCCTTTGCTTAATGTGGCATAAAAGAAGGAATTCCAATCAAGTGCTTCTATTCTGCTGAGCAGTTTGTGGCCTAGAAGTAAGGTATCCTATTTTAGTCAAAATATTTTGTGAGAAGCAGCGTATCTTAGTGGGAAGAGCACGGGCTTGGGAGTTGGAGGATGTGGGTTCTAATCCCTGCTCTGCCACTTGTCTGCTATGTGACCTTGGGCAAAGTCACTTAACTTCTCAGTTCCCACATCTGGAAAATGGGGATTAAGGGCTGTGAGCCCCACGTGGGACAACCTGATTACCTTTTATCTACCCCAGCACTTAAAACAGTGCTTGGCACATAGTAAGTATTTAACAACACATTATTATTATCATTACTACTGTCCCTTTGATGTTTTATTTACAGCTTCATTTCAAACTAAAATTTGACAAATTACACTAATTGCACATTTTTTACTTCTATACGTGTGAAGAAAAGTTTGTACTATGCACTCCTAATCACACGAAACTTTGCCAGGGGCAATGTACATCAAAACTGCTTTTTACACACTCAGAGGACATGCTCAGAATCCTAACCAACATGAAAAATAGTGTCATTAAGTCATATTCAGATTAGCAAGACAGACTTAGCTTGTCTAACAGGAATGGGTTTTCTGTAGAATATATGCAAATAATGTTTGGTATCACCTTTTATTTAACCAGGATTAATGTGATAGAGTTATGAAATGCAAGAATTCTTCTTGAAACCTATAATTTGACCTAACCCTCTTTAGCCTCCTCTCAATTTCTAAAGGACTGTAACAAAATAAAATCAAATATGAAAAAAAGGTCAGCAATGTGAATAAACTATTTTCATAAAATAAGTTTTACTATTAATTAGGAGAGCTGATTTGAGAAGCAGCATGGCCTAGTGGAAAAGAGCACGGTCCTGGAAGTCAGAGACCTGGGTTCTAACCCCGACCACCATTTGCCTACTGTGTGACCTTGGGCAAGTCGCTTAACTTCCCCCTGACTCAATTTCCTCATCTGTAAAATGGGGATTCAATAGCTGTTCTCCCTTCTACTTAGACCTTGAGCCCTATCTGGGATAGGGACTGTGTCCAATCTGATAAATTTGTATCTCCCCAGTGCTTAGAACAGTGCTTGACAACTTGAAAGTGCTTAATGAACACCATAATTATTACTATTATTAATTATTATTCAGTTGCGAATAGTCACCCTAGAGATCACCTTTCTCCCTATATACTATTCCAGGGTCAAATCCACGTCTGCAATTAATCGATGGTATTTATTGAGTGCTTACTGGGTACAGAGCACTGTACTGAATACTTGGAGAATACGATACAAAAAAATTGGTATAGACGATCCCTGCCCACAAGAAGGTTGCAGACTGTGGGGGGAGAAGAGTAGTTAAAATAAATTACAGATGGATATGTACATAATTGCTGTAGTACTGGGGGAGGGGTGAATATCAAAATCCTTAAGGGGAACAGACCTATCAGACCCAAGGCAATGCAGAAGGGAGGGCTTAGACAGGGAAGTGAGGGCTTAGTTGGGGAAGGCCTCTTGGACTAGATGTTATTTTAATAAGGCTTTAAAGATGAGATTGTTGGTCTGTCAGCTATGAAGGAGGATTTGTGCAAGGAGCTGGCAGCAAGAAAGATGAAATTGAGGTACAGTGAGAAGGTTGATGTTAGAGGAGTAAAGTGTGCAGGATGGGTTATATACTAAGAGATTAGTGAGGTAGGTAGGCAGGGGAGAGCTGAATAAGCACTTTAAGGCCAAGTCTTTAAACTACCCTATGAGTTTTGTTTTTGGGTTTGTTTGTTTGTTTTGGGGGGAGGGTTGTAAAATGTTGAGAACAACCAGGATGCAAAATAAATACTGAATTTCCCATGCCATTAAAAATGAAAAGGGGTGGGGGAGAATTCTGCAAACCAGAAAATCAATCAATCAATCAATCATATTTATTGTGTGCAGGGTACTGTACTAAGTGTTTGGGAGAGTAGAACACAACAATATAACAGATGCATTCCCTGCCCACAGTGAGCTTAAAGTCTAGGGGATGATTCAAATAATTTTTTTCAGTGTGATTATTATTCCTTTCATGACTAATGTATTATTTTAATCTACTTTTTTAACCAAAAAAAAGCCTTTCCAAATAGTGTTATCTTTTGCACTTGATGAACAGTGGATTGTTTTCTAGAGAAAGAGGCAGCAAACTGAGCTGTGACAACTAATAAATGCATAGGCCAACTGACTGCTGGTAGCAATCAGCCATATTTCGAGTTAGACCCTCTATGGAGCATGTTGGGGGGGGGGTCTCCCCACAACCGGGAGCAGAGATGTACTTGTAATGACCCCAACGCCAAGCACATCCCTTAGCACACGTTCAGCACCCCGCTGATCCTGGTACCATTCTTAGAAGAGAGCTGGGAGCACACCAATCAACAGCCTCAATTTAAAAAGTATCGCCAGAAGTGTGGGAAGAAGTACCCATGGATCCAGAAAGCACATATGAAGAGGAAAGAGGAGCTGATAGAGGGAAAGTCCCTTTCTTCCAAAGTCTCGTGCGTTTCTCTGAGCTCATCCATCCCCTCTTCCTTCTTGATGATCCTAGCTCTGAAAGTTTTGTATGCTTTTCTTTGTAATTCACAAAAATGTTCTCTATTTGCAAAGCTGATTAATGCATTTTAAACACCCCTGAAACCCATTTCTTCGTGACTTGCTCTGTGTACTTACTGAGTTCAAGAAATGACTGACTTCATCATACCTAGCAAGGTTACTTCATCGGAAACGTTAGTCTACTAAATGGAAGAAAAACATTCAGCGTTTGTTTTTTTTCCAGGACAGTCTATGTAAATATAGCAAAAAAAAGGAGGTAAAGGCAAATGGTTGTTAGGTAGAATGCTGCCATCTTCTGGCTTGAAGAAGCAAAATTATAAAATGCTAAATGCTCTTTTAATTGTCAAAAATTATTGAACGCTTAATTATAAAAAGCTAAATGCTCTTTTAATTGTCAAAAATTATTGAACGCTTACAGTGTGCAAAGCACTGAGAAGAAAACATGTATATTAATTTACACACCCTCTGAATCATAAAGTACTCATGGTTTAAAAGGATGGGGCTAGAGGAGGGCAGACACAGTGAAAAATGAACAAACAAAACAAGGTGAAAGAAATAAAATAGGAGAGTTTAACAGGAAAAAGTGAAATAGTACTTTCCTCTATAGTGCCCCGGTATCCCAGATCTCTGGGAAAAAGAATGGCACAACCTTCCCAATGTTCTACTATTTAGTAGTTTCTGTGGGGATTGCCTGACTTTTTTTTCCCCCAGTTATGGCAGCCAGGAGAAAAGGAGGGAGGGAGTCACTCCAGGCATTTTACAGTCCCCTGAGGACCTCAGAGTTCAAGTGTCCGAGGACAGGATGCTACTGTGCACCAAAGGATTTGTGCAGACACACGCAGTGGGTTAAGTTTAAAGAATCTCTTGGAAACCTTATTAACTCACTAACTCACTTGTATCCTCGTGTGTGGATGTGTAAAATAAATCTACATAGTATAAATCCCTTAAGTCTTGGAAACAGGGTTCTCATTGAGGACTGATTCAGAGATGGGCGTTTCAGGTTGGAATGCTTTCCAATGGGGAATAAGAAAGACCAGGGAAGATCAGAGGAGGGTTGATGAGAGCCAAACCAGACTAGAACCAGGAATTGTAGAAACTCCCTGAACACAGAAGGCTTACAAAAATTCTTTGCTATAGGTACCAGGTAAAAGTGAAATTCCTTTAAAATAAAAGGAAAACTTCGGCAAGAATCCTGGTGTTCAGGCCAGTTAGTGCCTCTATTATCAGAGATGAAGATTATGTTTTTGAAGATTATGCACCTGAAAAAAAAGAAAAGATCCTTGAGGAATCACACCAACCAACTCTATTACACTCTCCCAAAGTGCTCAGTACAGTGCTCTGCAATGATACTAAGTACCATTGATTGATACAAAGTGATGACGACCCCCCCACATCATACATTCATCACCACATTATGGAATGGCAAGACTACCTGTCTCTTTATTCTGATCTCTAGCAAAATAATCTTCCAGCAACACTTTAACAAGTGGACACTAGTGAAAAGCAAATTACAATGTCCAATATGACCTATGGGAGTCCGGCACGCAGTGATCAAAGACCTGGACCTGCCGCAGATGTCACACCCCAGTTTGGAGCACATTTCATATTGCTCACCAGCGAAATCCTGAAAAATCAGCTGACTATAACATCCAGCTAGGCACTTCACAGCTTCACCGATCCAGATACATGTGGGCAGGGAACATGTCTACCAACTCTGTTGTATTGTATTCTCCCAGATGCTCAGTACAGTGCCCTGCACACAGTAAGAGCTCAGTAAATACCATTACCGATGACGATGACTTTGAGGAGGAGGAGGAGGAGAAGAGAGGGCAGCACCCTAAACCTTCAGGGGAATCCCATGATAATCAATCCTAATCCAGACAAGAGTTCAGGCAAAACTGAATCAACTCCAGCATCACAGGGAGCAGAACAGCAAGTCAACAGCTTTTTGGCTAGCTGATTCCATCTCTCATAAAACTTGTGAAGGGGCTTCACTGCAACTCTAGGTTTGAATATCATAAATGAGATTTCTGTCTTTGTCTCCATCTGATTAAACTAACCCCACCTGTTCTCTCCTCCACTCCCCTTCCCCTCCCCCAAAAAAGCAGTGCATCTGGCACTGGGAGCTTCCACATCATCTCTTATGAACAACGTGCTGCTCCGTGTGGGCAAAACCCATCATAATCTTTTTAAAAGTTCCTGAAGTGCTGCTTCATCTGCCTAAAATGGAAAGACCATGAAAAGGGCAGTTGGAAAGTCTCCCTCTAAATGCTATTTCTCCACATTTTCTCTCAGGAAGTAACTTGGTCCAAATGTCTGGAGTTGGTATTGCTTAATGTTAGGAAAATTATTCATGCCATTTTTGGACTGATTTAAATGATCTTAAATGAATGGTTCGTGACACATCACTTGCTAAAAACAAGTCTTCGCATTATGGATGTCTGTATGTGCAGAACTGGCTGGTTTTTCAGGATTTCCAGTGGTTGGGAAAGGCTGAGGTTTATTCTAATTGTCTGAGTCTAGAACAGAAAGATGCAATAGCTTCAGTAACCTAGTAGCACATCTATAAACATGTTTCTAGGTGAGGTAAATCTTCTGAACAGGCTAGGATAATGTGTCCACCCATGGCACCCAAGCACGGGTATCAGTCCTGGACCACACCAATTCCACTCAAGCGTGAGGAGCACAACACTTGAAGCAACGTGGCCTAGTGGAAAGCATATGGGCCTGGAAGTCAGAGGACTTGGGTTCTAATTCTGACTCCTCCACTTGTCTCCTCTGTGACCTTGGGCAAGACGCTTAACTTCTCTGTGCTTCCATTGGAGAAGCATCGTGGCTGAGTGGAAAGAGCCCGGGCTTGGGAGTCAGAGGTCATGGGTTCTAATCCCGGCTCCGCCACTCGTCAGCTGTGTGACTTCGGTCAAGTCACTTCTCTGTGTCTCAGTTACCTCGTCTGTAAATTGGGGATGAAGACTGTGAGCCATACGTGGGACAACCTGATTACCTTGTATCTACCCCAGTGCTTAGAGGAGTGCTTGGCAATCCCGACTCTGCCACTCGTCAGCTGTGTGACTGTGGGCAAGTCACTTAACTTCTCTGTGCCTCAGTTCCCTCATCTGTAAAATGGGGATTAACTGTGAGTCTCATGTGGGACAATCTGATTACCCTGTATCTACCCCAGCACTTAGAACAGTGCTCTGCACATAGTAAGCACTCAACAAATACCAACATTATTATTAGTAGTAAGCGCTTAACAAATACCAACATTATTATTATTTCCTCATCAGTAAAATGTGGAGTAAGAATGTGTGCCCCAGGTGGGACAGAGACTGTGTGCAGCCTGATGATTTTATGTCCACTCCAGTGCTTAGTATAGGGCCTGGCACCTGGTGAGTGCTTAACAAATATTGTTATTATTATTATTATTATTAACCTTTCCAGGGGGGAGTTATAAGGATGCTGATGACAGGAGAACCACAGTGTCGGTGGGGACCCTAGTGATGTAACAGGGTGGGAAAGTCACCTGCTGAAGATGGACAATGGTTTTGGACTGCCAGATGAAAACTCTCCCAGGTAGAATGGGGGATTATTCATGCGTGAATAATCATGAACTAAAGAGCAACCTCTTAGAGAAGCAGCGTGGCTCAGTGGAAAGAGCCCGGGCTTGGGAGTCAGAGGTCAGGGGTTCGAATCCCGGCTCTGCCACTTGTCAGCTGAGTGACCGTGGGCAAGTCACTTCACTTCTCTGTGCCTCAGTTCCCTCATCTGTAAAATGGGGATGAAGACTGCGAGCCCCACGTGGGACAACCTGATTACCTTGTATCTACTCCAGCGCTTAGAACAGTGCTTGGCACATAGTGAGCGCTTAATAAATATTATTATAAACATAGAGCTACCAATCCCTGTCAGTGTGTTTCCTAATTTGGGCTGTATTCGTGGTCCTTTACGTAGGGCGCTTCCCTCCCGCCCTCGGCCCCCCACCCCGTTTGTGGAGCTTTGGATGTGCAGGAGAAACTCGCCAGCCTCTCGGGGATGTGGTGGCTGGGGGCGGGCGGGCCGTTCGGCGACCTGTAGGAAACACTACCTACCCGCAGGAGCACAGATCGCAAATGCACTTCTTTCGGGACCGTGCCATCCTGAGCGGCCTCTTCCACCCGCTTCGGGGCAGAGAGTGCGAGCTCTCCCTTCGGCGGCAAACGGAGGCCAAATTGCTCTGGGGGCTTTCTCGTCGTCCACCCAAAGCGGACGCCTCCTCCCAGAGGGCCACCGAGGTCCCGATCGCTATTCTCCAACTCAAGGCCCGGGAGGGGTCGCGCACCTGCTGATTAAGCGGCTGCAGAGGCTCTCTGTGATGTCACAGTGCCACCTCGGCGCGGGGGGAGGGGAGTCGCCGAGGGAGGAGGGCACAGCAGAAAACTGCTTATTCCTGATGCCCATTAAATCCCAAGGCCGTCCATCCTCTCCGCTCTCCAGGCTCAGGCTAACAGTGTTAACCGGGGGGATGGGCCAAACTGGGGTAGACACAGTCCCCGATGGGTCCAGGGAATGATAATAGCTGTGTTGTTGGTTAGGCGCTTACTATGGGCCGGCCACCGTACTAAGCGCTGGGGTGGGTACAAGCCAATCGGGTCGGAGACGGTCCCTGTCCCGCGTGGGGCTCACAGGCTTAATCCCCATGTTACAGATGGGGGAACTGAGGCACAAGGAAGTGACTTAATAATGACAAGCCGTTGAGCGCTTATTATGTGCCAAGCGGTGTTCTAAGCGCCGGAGTGGAGACAGAGTAATTAGGTGACTGACTCCGAAGCCCGGGCTCTTGCCACTAAGCTATTTCATTCATTCATTCATTCATTCATTCATTCAATAGTATTAATTGAGCGCTTACTATGTACAGAGCACTGTACTAAGCGCTTGGAATGGACAAATCGGTAACAGATAGAGACGGTCCCTGCCCTTTGACGGGCTTACAGTCTAATCGGGGGAGACAGACAGACAAGAACAATAGCAATAAATAGGATCGAGGGGATGAACATCTCATTAAAACAATAGCAAATAAATAGAATCAAGGTGATGTACATCTCATTAACAAAATAAATAGGGTAATGAAAATATATACAGTTGAGCGGACGAGTACAGTGCTGAGGGGATGGGAAAGGAGAGGGGGAGGAGCAGAGGGAAAGGGGGGGAAAAGAGGGCTTAGCTGAGAGGAGAAGGGTGAGTAGAGGGAGCAGAGGGAAAAGGGGAGCTCAGTCTGGGAAGGCCTCTTGGAGGAGGTGAGCTTTAAGTAGGGTTTTGAAGAGGGGAAGAGAATTAGTTTGGCGGAGGTGAAGAGGGAAGGCATCCCGGCTCTGCCACTTGGCAGCTGTGTGACTGTGGGCAAGTCACTTCACTTCCCTCTGCCTCAGTTACCTCATCTGGAAAATGGGGATTAACTGTGAGCCTCACGTGGGACAACCCGATGACCCTGGATCTCCCCCAGCGCTTAGACCGGTGCTCAGCACATAGTAAGCGCTTAACAAATACCAACATTATTATTATTATTCCAGGACCATGGGAAGACGTGGCCCAGGGGTCGACGGCGGGATAAGCGAGATTGTGGTATCTGCTAAGCGATTACTATGTGCCAGGCACCGTTCTAAGCGCCGGAGTAAATACGAGCTGAACTGGTTGGACACACATAGGGCTCAATGTCTTAATCCCCATTTTCCAGATGAGGAAACAGACACAGAGAGGTTAGGTGACTAGTTGCCCAAAGCCACACAGCAGTTAGGTGACAGTGCCATTATTAGAACTCAACTTCTTCTGGAAGCGGGTTGAGTGGCATGGAAGCTATACCAAGGTCTACCAACTAGCAGAGCAAAAAGGGAATACAGTAGAGAAGCGGCGCGCCTTAATGGAAAGCGCACGGGCTTGGGAGTCAGAAGACGTGGGTTCTAAGTGACTTTGGTCAAGTCGCTTGACTTCTCTGTGCCTCCGTTACCTCATCTGTTAAATGGGGATTAAAAGTGTGAGCCCACCAAATTACCCTGTATCCATCCCAGTGCTTAGAACAGTGCTTGTTACATAGTAAGCGCTCAACAAATACCATCATTTTTATTATTATTATTATTATTAACCAGAGTAATTTCTTTGCTGTTCCCCAAACTTGTATAGTGTAGGGTATTGAATAAGCAAAAACCTAGAAAACTTCACAGTTAGGTAATTAGTTCTCTATTTTGTTTTGTTTTATGGTATCTGATAACCGCTTACTATGTGATAAGCACTGTTCTAAGCTCTGGGTACATATGTTTATCAGGTTGGACACCATCCCTGTTCCACATTCATTCATTCAATAGCATTTATTGAGCGCTTACTATGTGCAGAGCACTGTACTAAGTGCTTGGAATGTACAAATCGGTAACAGATAGAGACGGTCCCTGCCCTTTGACGGGCTTACAGTCTAATCGGTGGAGACAGACAGACAAGAACAATAGCAATAAATAGAATCAAGGGGATGAACATCTCATTAAAACAATAGCAAATAAATAGAATCAAGGTGATGTACATCTCATTAACAAAATAAATAGGGTAATGAAAATATATACAGTTGAGCGGACGAGTATAGTGCTGAGGGGAGGGGAAGGGACAGGGGGAGGAGCAGAGGGAAAGGGGGGAAAAGAGGGTTTAGCTGAGGAGAGGTGAAGGGGGGGTAGGGGGAAGCAGAGGGAAAAGGGGGAGCTCAGTCTGGGAAGGCCTCTTGGAGGAGGTGAGCTTTAAGTAGGGTTTTGAAGAGGGGAAGAGAATTAGTTTGGCGTGTGGCTCTCAGTCAAGCAGGAGGGAGAACAGATATTGAATACCCATTTTGCAGTTGAGGAAACTTAGGCACAGAGAAATTGAGTAACTTGCCCAGAGTTACACAGCAGGAAAGTGGTGGAGCTGGGATTAGAACCCAGGTCTTCTGGCTCCCAGGCCCGTGCTTTATCCACTAAACCATGCTGCTTCTCTAACGGTCTTAATCTCACTCTCCTAGAAATTTTTAGGAAACAAAAACAAAGGCCGTTTTATCACCCGGGGAGATCTACAATCATTGTGGATGCTGTATTCTAGTCCTCCACTGAAAGTCAATACTTCACGGTCATCAACAGAATCAATGTGTATTTTTGAAGGCAATACCTGAAAATATTTGGTCATTTTTAATGCATCATAAGCATTTGGGAGGAAGGGGGATTTCTCTTCTTCCCTCTCTGCAAAATAATCTCGAGTTTGTTTTACCTGAACAGGCATCTGGGTCCATTCTTAGGGCCTGGGAGTCAGAGGACCTGGGTTCTAATCCTAGCTACACCATTTTGTTGTGTGACCTTGGGCAAGTTACAATTTCTCTGTCCCTCAGTTTCCTCACTGTAAAATGGGGGTTAAATCCTACTCCCTCCTCCTTAGATGTTGAGCCCCAGGTGGGACAGGGACTGCAAGCTGATTATCTTGTAATAATAATAATAATAATGGCATTTATTAAGTGCTTACTATGTACCAACCACTGTTCTAAGCACTGAGGTAGAAACAAGGTTGTTCCAAGTGGAGCTCACGGTCTTAATCCCCATTTTACAAATGAGGTAACTGAGGCCCAGAGAAGTTGAGTGACTTGCCCAAAGTCGCACAGCTGACAAGTGGAGGAGCCAGGATCAGAACGCACCATCTCTGAATCCCAAACCCATGCTCTTTCCACTAAACCACGCTGCTTCTCTATTGTCTCTTTTCTACCTATTCACTGTGCCTCGTTCTCTTCGCTCCCACCTCTGACATCTTCGCTCCTGCATGTGACATGTGTATCTACCCCCATTGCTTGACACATAGTAAGCACTTAAGAAGTACCATGATTATTATTGTTCCATTATAGAGCCCGCACATCAAAATCAAGATTTTATAATTGTTAAATTTTGGACTGACTTGGAGTCCAATGACCTAAATTAATCTAGATTACTTTAACTCTGTTGTGTATACCAAAAGGTAACAGGGGTGACTGCTCATTTAGCCACTTGTAAATATAAAACGGAGTAACATCACTGAAGAAACACCTGACATGCATATAAAAATAACACTAGCATAAAATTGGAAATTTAAATACAATTTAAAGAAACAATCCTGTTTTCTCCTCCACACCAAATCTACACCCTACTTGCACTCCAACACACCCTTGACCACTAAAGGCTCTCTCTGATGTCATTATGATCCTTTTCATTCCAAGAAATTCCTCTCCTTCCATGTTATCACATCTTGATACTTCTTCCTCACCTACATTTCTCAGTTCTTCCCACAAATTTTCTCCCTTGTATCTAGCCAAATTTGTGGTCAAAGTTCTAGTCATTTTATGCCTGAACTACTATAATCTCCTTTATGACATTCCTCCTGTCCAATTTAAAGTGTTGCTTAAATGCAGTTAGTACTCCTATAATACAGGGGTTGTGTTCCTGGAACATCCTGCACGAAGAAAAATTCACATTTAGTACTCACCCCATATCTGACACCACCCCGCACGTGTGCACCACGTTATCAGAAGAAGGAGTGTCAGATCTATCCAAAACTTAGTAAAGACTGTGAGCCCCACTAGGGACAGGGACTGTGATCAACCTAAATTGTATCTGCCCCAGCGCTTTGAACAGTGCTTGACACATAGTAAGTGCTTAGCCAATGCCATCATCATCATCAATACACATTCTGGCAGAACTGTGCAAAAGCTGGAGCATATTTGACATGCCAGGAGGGCCAAAGATGAGCCTTAGCTATTGGAATTTCAAGCCACAGCCTCATCAGGTCTCAGCATTACCAACTTTCCTAATCCTATTGAGCTCTCTGTTCCATTCTAGCCCTCTTTGTTAGTCCCTCTGAGCTGTGACCATGGCCACCTTCAGCCACAAATCTTCCAACAGCTACTCCAGTCCTTTACTCTTCGCTTTTTTTGTGCAGAGGGTTTGTGTGGAAGAGGGGCAGAGAGGAATGGGGAAAAGGAGTCTAAAAATTAACTTTCTTCCCAGAAGTAATCATTCTTCCTGCGCTTCCCCTACCGATACCCTTTGGCTCTCTAGAGGAAGCCCAAACTCATAACCACCTTTAATCTTTCCCCAATATGCTCCCTGCCTTAAAGGCTCAACTGATGGATGATGACGACAGAGTCTCCTGTCAGGAACAACAGAATTGATTACAGTGATAATTTTGTGCAGCGCCGTTCACACTTTCATCCCTACCAGCCATATTCCCACTGGAGCAAAAAGGGCAATGATTGAGTGGGCAGGCAGCACATTGATCATAGAGATAAATACATGCCACTCGCACTTTCATACAATTTTTTTTTACATACCTGTGCACAGTACAATGCTCTTCACAAAGTAGGTAAATCAATGGTATTTATTAAGCTCTTACTTTGTGCAAAGCATTTTACTAAGTGCTTGGGAGAGTGCACTACAGTTAGTAGACACAATCCCTGCTCTCAAGGAATTTACATCATCATAATAATTATTACTTGGTACTTGTTAAGTGCTTACTATGTGCCAAACACTGTTCTAAGCCTTGGGGTAGATGCAAGTTAATCAGGTTGGACACAGTACCTGTCCTACATGGGGCTCATGCCTGTAATCCCCATTTTACAGATGAGGGAACTGAGGCCAGAGAAATTAAGTGACTCGCCCAAGGTCACAGAGCAGACATATGGCAGGTACTTCTGAGTCCCAGGCCCACGCTCTATCCACTAAGCCACACTGCTTCTCTAATTACAGTCTAATATTACCGATAAGGGGAGCAACTGAGTAGAAAGATTTGGACCTGAGTGGTGGTGGGTGACTACCTAAGTACTTCAGGGGTGGGGCATTAAGGCAGCAGGGTGGACCTAATACCATTATTAACTACCATAATTAGATTAATCCTATTATTAATTAATAATAATAATGTTGGTATTTGTTAAGCACTTACTATGTGCAGAGCACTGTTCTAAGCGCTGGGGTAGATACAGGGTCATCAGGTTGTCCCACGTGAGGCTCACAGTCTTAATCCCCATTTTACAGATGAGGTAACTGAGGCACAGAGAAGTGAAGTGACTTGCCCACAGTCACACAGCTGACAAGTGGCAGAGCCGGGATTCAAACCCATGGCCTCTGACTCCCAAGCCCAGGCTCTTTCCACTGAGCCACACTGCTTCTCCAGTTACTATCACTAGGGTGGGGCCTGTTGGGATGGAGAGGAAGAGGCAGGTGCAGGTCCAGGAAATGTTTTGGAGGAAGAAGGACAGGATTTAGCAGTTGACTGGATGTGAGAACTGAACGGAGAGGGAGGAGTCAAGAGCGACACCAAGGTTACGGTCTTCAGGGACATAGTTATGGGGTCACAGAGGCTCCAGGCCCTTTTTATACTCATTAAACCAAATTCTACTGGTTTTCTTTTTCTTATAAAAAACAGATGCAAAAGGTTACAGTTCCCATTGCTAAGGCTAAATTAGACAAAATATTAAACCCTATTAGATTTATTAAATATATCTATATTTTAGGGATCCAAAACAAAGATGTGCTTACTGTGTCGGGGGAGCAGGGCTGCCTGGTTTAGTGGATACAGCATGGCCTTGGGAGTGAGAAGGATCTGGGTTCTAATCCTGGCTCTGCCACATGTCTGTGTGACCTTGGATAAGTCACTTAACTTCTCTGGGCCTCAGTTCTCTCATCTGTAAAATGGGGATTAAGAGTGAGTCCCATGTGGGACAGGCACTGTGTCCAACCTGATTAATTTATATCTACCCCAGTGCTTAGAACAGTGCTCAGCACAAAGTCAGCGCTGAACAGTACCATAATAATCATTATTTTCCCAACATAAAAGCGCTGTCTTCAAATGGCAAAATAAGGAATTATACCGGATAGATCCTGAGTTTTACCACATGCCTCAAAGTAACAGTCCAGCAGCCTCCTACCTTGACATTTGCAACCAAGTTTTAAAACATAATAAGCTAATACATTTTATGGAGAAATTATTATTTTTTCCACTCTGAAGTGTCAGAATTGGGGCAGTCAATTAAAAACAAAATCTCAGTTGAGCAACAATACGATACAGGCACAACGCCATGATAGAACCCAGATCTGTTCCCAGAGAAACGTGGCTATATTATGGACTGTTGTACTCTAGGAAATAGTCTCCCATTGATTTATGATATAAATTAGCACCTGTTCCATAACCTTGGGAAAAAGTCATATGAAATCCATTCATACTGTAATGATGAACAAACAAGTTTCATTTTTGTTAAAGAAACTCAAAGCATGCCACAACACTAAATGAGAAGTTGTAATGAGTCCTCATAGGAGGCTGCATTAGTCGAAGGTTGACTTTAGTAGATTCTTCAATTTAAGTGAACATTTTTTTCCATTTAGATACAAACTTCTTTCTAAAGCACTTTGCAGCAGGGTACCTCCTAAACACCTCTGTATATATTTGAACTCCTCTCTCCATTTGAATCTTATCTGCTATTTATAAATTCACCCGCTTTATTGAATATTGTGATTTCTTGAGCCTGAAATTTTAGATGATGGTAGAGAAACTTACTTCCCTAATCTAATTAACCATCCATTCCTAAATTAATTTGTCTCCTCATTGTGACTTTTGTTATCTCCTCACAGGTACAAGTCTCTTCAACACCTTGAAAATCTAACAAACTGTGGGCAGTTCTTCCTTCAAGATCCATTCACTGTGGATGGCTTAATCTCAGCCCAGATGGGGAGGGGGAAGGAAAGAATTTACTCACCTGTAGTGCTCGGCTGAAAACTCGGGACAAGTTAAGTGCATGTGTTGGGTAAGGAATCAAATGACACAGACTGTTTTCCTGTGGTGGTTGTAAACTGAGGTGAGTTTATCAAATGTGTCTACCAACTGTTGCACTTTCCCAAACGCTTAGTACTGCGTTCTGTCCACGGAAAGTGCTCACTATGTATCAGTGAATGATTGATCGATCAAACAAAGCAAAGCTAGTCAAAGAACACGAGCACTAGGTATTGGGATGCCAGAGCAGAAGAAATCCATAGTCATACGAGCACCTGGAAGCATCATTAAATCTTAGATTATGAGTCCCCCAAGGGACAGGGATCATGTCTAACTCCCACCTGTGCATTGTCTCCCATCACCTTAGTACAGCGCTCTACACACAGTTTGCCCTTCATAAATATTACTATTAGTAAATGCTATTATATAACCCTGTACATGCCATTATAGCCTCTGAAGAATGAGGACAATTCCAGCCACTTCACAGATGAGTGAATCACCGGTGAATAGTATTCATCGAATGCCTACTACAGGCAGTCCTAAATGCTTGGGAAAGTACAACAGCATTAGAAGTCATGATCTCTGCCCTTCAGGAATTCACAATAGCAGGGGAGACAAACACTAAAATAATAGGAAGTAGAATATAAAAATAAAATATATAAGACATGTATGTGAATGCTACAAGGTTGGTGGAAATTTAAGTGCTTTAGGTGCTGAAGTTCAGCTATGGCAGCTGTGGGGTGGAAATAAAGTGGAGAGAATAGTGATTTATCAGGGAAGGCCTCCTGGAGGAAATGGGATTTCAGATGGCTAAAGGTGGTGAAAGCTGTGGTCTATCCGATACGAAGGGGGAGTTTTAGCCAGTAGGCAAGGTGTGTACCACTAATTTTCAGATCAGCAGTGGGAGATGAAAACAAGGACTGAAAAACATCAGTAAGGACTGAAAAACGTAGCATACTGGGATATAGTGGGAGAAGACAGTGGATAAGTAGAATTGATCCATCAATCGTATTTACTGAGTGTTTACTGTGTGCAGAGCACTTTATTAAGCACTGGGGAGCAGTGGAAGCATAATGGTCAAGATCCTGCATTTGCCCCCTTTTCCCCGGTTTCAGCTGGCTACTAAGGCAATCAAGTTCACAACACATCTTGGCTTTGTTCTCTAGGCCTCCTGAAAGGATTAACTGAAAACAAGATGAAGATACTCCTTTAGTGGGGTTTAATCACCCTGAGAACAAGGTAAAAAACCCCACCCCAAGGGGTGTTGCTGCCCATCCTGATATATTCACCCTGTTAAATTCGATGCTGTATTGTATAAAAGAAGCTCTGGTTTACTCAGAACGGAATTGGCCTTGACTAGCAGGGGAATCTCTGCCGCTGTCTACTAGTGCTAGGAGAAGGGCTAATAGTAAATAAACTTGCCTCCAACATTACCCGCTCAAACACAATGCAGAGTCGGTGAGGCTTTTCTTCCACAGAGAGTACATGACATTGTAAGACACATTGGCAAGAAAGCTGATTGAATGTATTAAAGCCAATGGTCAGGTGTTTCTGCTTGATGTGGAAAGGAATGAGCAGGAATGGGAGGTTTTTTAATGGGGAGAAATGGACGGAACATTTTAGAACAATGATTTCTTCTAAAACAAATATTGGCATGAAGAATCAACTGGATGGGGGTGAAACCGAGGGCAGGGAAATCAGCAAGGAGGTTGATGCGGTAATCAGCCCGGCATGTGACAAGTTACTTGGGTCACTGTGGTGGCCACTTTGGATGGAAAGGGATGGGTTTGGGAAATATCGTGGAGGAAGACTGCACAGAATTTGGTGACCGTCTGAATGTGGACAGGGAGAAGTCAAGGATAATGCCAAGATTGCAGGATTGAGGGACGGTGGTGAAGATGTTGTCAACTGTGATGGGAAAGTGAGGTGGAGAGGGTTTTTGCTGGGAGAGATGAATTCAGTTTTTAGTCATACTGAGTTTGAGGTGCTGGAAGGGCATCCAGGTGGAGACATCCTGGAGACGAGAGGAGATGCACAATTCCAGAGGAGAAAGGTCAGGGTGAGGCAAGGTAAATTTAGGAATCATCAACCAAGAAGTGAAAGTTGAAGCCATGGGATCAAATGAGCTCCCCAGGGAGTGAGCATAAATTGAGGAAAGGAGAACCTTGACAGATACCTATATTGAAGGGATGGGAGGCAGAGGAAGAACCAGCCAAAGAGACAGAGCTCAACTGGCCATACAGGTAAGAGAACCAGGGGAGAACTGTGTCAGAAAAACAAATTTAGAGAATATTTCCAGAGGGGGTCCATGGTGGGAGAGGCGACTGAGAGGTAGGCGAGGATCAGAACAGAATAGAGTCTGTTAGATTTGGCAAAAGGGAGGTCATTGGTGACCTTGGAGAGGAGGGTCTTAGTGGCAGAAATCAAATTTTAGACAGAAAGTTGAAGTTGGGGAAGTGGGAGCAGCGGGTATATTCAACTTGTTTGAGGCGTTTGGACAGGAATGAGAGAAAGGAGATAGGGCAATAGCTAGGTGATGCAGTGGGGTCTGGAGAAGGTTCTTTTAAGATGAGATGTAGGCCTGTTGGAAGATGGAGGAAGGAGCTGTATGACTGTACTCTTCAAGGCCACAAACATTCTCCCCAAATTAACCCTCAGGAACTGTACCTCACTCTTGCTTCTCTAACTAGTGCTCCTCACACATGCTGCTCCCCCAACATAGAAATCTCCTTCCCCCAAATCTGCCAGGCCAAAGCTGTCCCCAAATATTCAATCCATAACTAAAGCCTGTCAGTTCGTCCTTCTCGGTATCGCTAAAATCTGCCCTTTCCTCTCCAACCAAACAGCTACCACATTAGTCCAAGCATTTATCCTATCCCCGCTTGATTACAGTATCAGCCCCCTTGCTGATCCCTCTGCCTCCTGTCTCTCCCCACTACAGTCCCTACTTCATTCTGCTGCACAGATCATTTTGCCACAAAAACCTTCAGGCCATGTTTCCCCACTCCTCAGGAACCTCCAGTGGTTGCCCATCCACCTCCAGATTGAACAGAAACTCCTTAAAGCAGTCAATCACCTTGCCCCCTCTTATCTCGCCTCACTACTCTCCTACTAACAACCCAGCCTGCACATTTCGCTCCTCAAATGCTTTCTCCCTTTACCTCAATCTCATCTATCTCGCCGTCAATCTCTTACCCATGTCCTGCCTCTGGCCTGGAGAGCCTTCCCTCTTCATATCCGACAGACCATTACTCTCCCCACCTTCAAAACCTTATTACAAGCACACCTCCAAGAGGTCTTCCCTAGCCCTCTTCTCCCACTTTTTTTGCATCACCCTGACTTGCTCCCTTTATTTATCCCCCCTCCCAGCCCTGTAACACTTACATATATATCTGTAATTTCATTTATTTGTATTAATATCTGTCTCCGCCCCCTAGACTGTAAGTTTGTTGTGGGCAGGGAATGTCTGTTATACTGTTATATTGTACTCTCCCAAGTGCTTAGTACAATGCTCTGCACACAGTAAATGCTCAATAAATATGACTGACGGACTGACATTCAAAACCTAAAATCCTATCTCCACCAACAAACCTATCCTAATTCCAGCATTCTTAAGTCATACAAATCCATCCGATCTCTAGCACTTATGAACTTTATACCCACCCTCCATTATAATCTTCCTCACTACAGTGCTCTTGCACATTGGAGGTACTCAATAAACACTACTGATTGAATGATGTTCTTTCTCCTGCTCCCCCTATCCGTACATCATATTTTTCTAACTGCGCTGGATTGTAAACTCATTATGGGTAGGAAAACGGTGCTTTGCTTCTGTTCTTCTTTTCCGAGTGCTTAGTACAGAGCTTAGCACTCAGTAGGTTTTAATAAATACCCCTGCTTGATTGATTGTTACCACAGAAGGAAGCAGATTTTTCAAGTAGCCTTTTAATAAACAAAAAGTTGGCTAATTTGGTAGCTAACAAGGATTATTTATTCTTCTGCTAATACACAGAAATTTTTAAATTTGTAAATCAGATGAGATACCAGAAAGTTATTTTTGTCACCACTTAATCCAAGGTAATCCAAGGAATTTAAATGTCTGAATGCAGGGCAACTTCAACTAGTCATCCTCTAAAATCCTACTTGGCTTTCCAGGAGAAATTAGAATAAACAATCCAGTGACTTAGTGCAGTGCAAAGTGAAATAATTTGCCTCAAACTGACCGGCATTTGCATGTTAATAGGCACTTAAGACTTTTATCTAATGAGAAAAACAGTGAGAATTAAAATACAAAAGATATTTTTAATTACAAATCTATTTTTTCTATACTGCTGCATTACATTTTCCATTTAGGTTTATCATAATCCTATTTACTGTGCAACTGTTTCCTCTTTTTGAGTATTTGAATCAGATGGGGATTCTCTCTCATCTAGGGTCTTACTCCAATTTTCTTCTGGAAAAAAAAAAAAGAGAGAAGGCATTAAAAATATATAGTACAGGCTTCAAATAAAATAGCATTCCAGATTATTATACTTATTAAGCACTCTCCTAAGTACTGTGGTAGATACAAGATAACCAGGTAGGATACAGCCCCTGTCCCACATATGGCAGTCTAAGAGAGAGTAGGATTTAATTTCCATTTTACAGATGAGGAAAATGAGGCACAGAGAAGTTAAGTGACTTGCCCAAGGTCACGCAGTAGGCAAACAACAGAGCTGAGATTAGAACCCAGGTCTTCTGACTTCAGGCGGTACTCTTTCTGCTATGTCACTCTGCTTCCCATTCCAGATTCCTATAAGAAAGTTGTTTATGCTCACAATTTGCTTAACCCCATCTATCAGTGGTATTTACTGAGCACTTGCTAAACGCTCGAGAGAGTACATAAGAGTTGACTGATATGTTCCCTGCCCACATGGGGAATATCTGTTCAACCTAAATGCCAAGTTATTCCTCCACCTGAAGCGTTTGTGGGCTTGGGATTTCTACTTGGCACAGAGCTGAACAAGGACTCGACATGAGTCAGGCTACAGAAGCCAGAGTTCTGAGAAACTCCAGAAAAAGCCATAGGCCTGAAAGAAACCAGTAGCTAATCACCGATACAAAAATACAAGGACATGACATAAAACAAAAAGATGACAAAGGTCACAAAGAAACCAAAATAGGAATGTTGTAGGGGTGCACAGGAAATAAATGGAGAGTCACTGCTTGCGTGATCTTGGGCAAGTCCACTTTACAGCTCTGGGGTTCATTTTACTCATCTGAAAAATGGAGGCAAAATACCTGTTCTCCCACAGCACATGTAAGTCCCATGTGGGACAGGGACTGTGTGTGCTTTAATTACAGGCCGGTCAGGGAGTCTGGATAAAGTAAAATGAGAAGCAGCGTGGCTCAGTGGAAAGAGCATGGGCTCTGGAGTCAGGGCTCATGAGTTCGAATCCCAGCTCTGCCACTTGTCGGCTGTGTGACTGTGGGCAAGTCACAACTTCTCTGTGCCTCAGTTCCCTCATCTGTAAAATGGGGATTAAGACTATGAGCCCCACGTGGGACAGCCTGATTCCCCTATGTCTACCCCAGCGCTTAGAACAGTGCTCGGCACATAGTAAGCGCTTAACAAATACCAACATTATTATTATTATTATTAAAATGGGAGAAGAGGGGCTGTGGCTGTTGGCAACCAAAAAGACAGCAGGGGCTGGGGACAACAGCCCAGATGGCACAGAGCCTCCTTGGCTCCACAGAGGCACTCTCCCAACTGACCCATTCCATGACTTGTTTTCCTTTTTTTTTTTTTTTTAATATTGGAGCTGAGCTGTCTGGTTCCAGCTTATTCTAGCACTGCTTTTCGCTAAGATCCCACTCTCCAAATAAAGGGATAATTAGTGTGAATTTATGCAAAAATTGTTATCCAATACACCACGTCTAGATTATACACTTGTCTTCTAGGCTGTAAGCTCGTTGTGGACAGGGAAGTGTCTGTTTATTGTTGTATTGTACTCTCCCAAGCGCTTAGTACAGTGCTCTGCACACGGTAAGTGCTCAACAAATGAGACTGAATGAATGAAATAATGCTTGGAAAAGTTGTATCTAAAATGCCTATCACATATGCCAGGCTTAAGACATAACTGAAACCTTGGTCTATAATACGCAATTAAGTGCCAAATGGATCATCTAAGCACTTCTGGGGACGGTGACTGTCCATTTGAAATAACCCAAAGCACCCAGGGAGAAAATTATGAGTTCATCCCCTTTGTCTGAAATACAGCTACGAGACCTGACCAGTTTTTCGAAGTGAACTATATTTGAACTATAGATCCTATGATCTAGCAATATTCTTTTATGCCTAATATTTGTAATGTTAATTTGCCCTATTGTCATTTGAATGGTGGAATTTTTTCTTCTTCTATTAATACATCTTTATATGAATTATAATATGGGCCTGTGAGTCAGAGGATCTGGGCTCCTAATCCCAGCTCTGCACTTAATCTCTCTTTGCCTCAGTTTCCTTACCTGTGGGACAGGGACTGTGTCCAACTTAATTATTTGTTTACCACATTTATTCACATAATAATGTTGGTATTTGTTAAGCGCTTACTTTGTGCAGAGCACTGTTCTAAGTGCTGGGGTAGATACAGGGTAATCAGGTTGTCCCATGTGAGGCTCACAGTCTTAATCCCCATTTTACAGATGAGGTAACTGAGGCACAGAGAAGTTAAGTGACTTGCCCACAGTCACACAGGGGACAAGTGGCAGAGCCAGGATTCGAACCCATGACCTCTGATTCCCAAGCCTGTGCTCTTTCCACTGAGCTACGTTGCTTCTCTACATACCTGCCTCCACCACATAATTCCACCCAAGGAATGAGGATATAAAAGGTTATTTTTGTAAGCAGTGAAGTTACTGTAATTCATAAAATGCCTACTGTATACACCACTTGGGAGAATGCAACAGCAGTAAGAGGCTTAGTCTCAACTGCCCTCTTCCCTTTCCCAATTTTTTCTTCTCCTCCTCCCCTTATTGCTCGACTTAATTTCCCACATATCCCCCTCAACAATTTTTAGCTGCCAAAAGTATACAAAAAGCGGGACAATCACATGAGCGAGTATGGCAGTAGGATTTTAAAATACATCCTAGACCCCATCAGCATACGTACCACATTAAAATGAATTATTTTCACACATGCAAGAGGTCATCTCACTATATATGCTAACCTTAAGACTGTACGTCAAAGTCAACATATCTTTTCTCTTAAGTGATGGCAGTCAGCAGTGTTGACACAAGCCACCTGAATTGGGTCTGTCATGTGGAAATAATGCTAGTGTCTTAATACAAGTACCCCTTTCTCACAAATTCAAGTGACTGCCTTTCAAGTCAAAACCAGTGAGCAGCACCAAGTTTGCCACGATAATAAGAAATGACCCAAGTCTAAAGAAATCAGGCAGTATTCCTACAAGAAACATGCCCCAAACTTTCTACTGTGCTTCTGCTGGTTCTGTGGGAATGTGTTTGTGGCAGGAACTCTTGTGAATCTGCTGCGGGTTAGTGGGTATGTTCTCTCTCAAGCCAGTGATATGGGGAGGTGGGAGGTACTGAGGATGGCAAAAAAAAAAAAAAGACAGGAATAGAGTTGCACGGGTAGATATGGATGGGATAAGTACAAAATTCTCTAGCTGGGAAGATCTCTGAAAACAAATATTTTAACAGCTGTTGGGCCATCCACTCTCCACTGGGACCAAAAGTAGTATGAACTTTCTTGGTGAAAAATGATGAGCTAGTCCCTATTTTTTACTCTTATTGCTATTTGTTAAGCGCTTACCATGTATGTGTCAAGCACCGTTGTAAGCGATAGGGTAGATACAAATTAATCAGGCCGGATACAGTCCCTGTCCCACATGGGGCTCAGAGTCTAAGTAACTTGCATTTACTTCCTCAACCAAAACACTTATTTAAATAACTCTCTCCCACCGGGCATGCTACTAAGAGGAGTGCTCTGGCTAAAAACTAAGCAGAGAAAGTGTGTATTCACAATTACTTCTGACAGAAAACATAAAGCATGTGTTACTTTAACAAAACCTTACCCTTCCAACTGGGTAAAAACTCTCCAGGTTTCTTTGGTTTCAGTGACCTTCGCCTTTGTTCCATGGGAGAAAACTTAATTAGTGGTGAAAGAGAGTGCTTCCTTTCAGCAAGAGACATTTGTAAAGATGGTTTTATGTAGTCCATATCTAAAGTAAGCAGACTTTCCAGGGGATTGAACATGTCATCATCTGCTCTTGTGTTAGATGAAGAAAGGCTCAATTCGGATTTGTGTTTTGCAGGTGTTTCAAGAGAAGACGGATGAAAATCTTCCTTTTCGAACACACATTTTTTCAGGGCCTCATATCTACTGTAAATAGTCTGAAAATCCAATTTTGCTTCTCGAGAGACGTCTCCCCACCCCGTTTTCTCTTCTGGTGAGATGCCACTGTGCACCGGGGTCCTTACTTTCACTCTATTGTCATCCTCAGCCTCTGTACTCGTGAAGCTCAAGAGACTCAAGTTACCAGGTTCCTCTGGAAGAGTTTCATGTAGTATGCCAAACCGGTCGTCACAACTAGTACCGCTTGGTATCTGAGAAGAATTCCATGACAAAGATGTCTGCACAGAAGAAAGATCTTGACAAGTAGTTAAGCTATCCAGTTTAACAGAGTCCTCTACATTACCGTCTATCATGGGCATACTTTTGGCTACAGCCGACAAAACCATCCCTACTTTCACTTCTTCAAGGCTTCTGTTTACAACTGAGCATTCAGATTCTTGCTCCCACAATCGTTCGTTATTTAGCAATTCTGTTTGTTTCTGTGCTGGTCGGTCAGCAGTAGGACCAGGTGTTCCATGCACTTGAGGCAAAGGCTCCATGTAATTGGATTCGGCCTTCTCTTCCGGTAAGACAGCCTGGCTAAAATCGGTGATAGAAGATGCAGAGAGAAAGCAGGCCATGCTTAAATCTGTCTGGTTCCTAAATTCAGGCAATGAATCAGGCAAGGCTTGGTCAAATGCTACACCAGTTTGAACCAACTCGAGATTTGGACGGTCTTCGGTTCGAAGAGCACTTCTCCATGAGCTCCTGATTTCAGTGACTGAGGAAGAAAAACAAACATGCCATGTATTTAATAATTCTCTATAGTAGAATACAATTTTCTATATTAGAGTCTGCCCGTAAATATTGTGCTCAGGGGCAAAGGGGCTGAAAAAGTGGCACAGGTGCAGCAAAGCAGCATGGCCTAGTAGAGGACAGGCCTAGATACCAGAAGGACCCAGATTCTAATTCCAGCTCCGCCACTTGTCTGCTGTGTGTCCTTGGACAAGTCACTTAACTTCTTGGTGTTTCAGTTACCTCATCTGGTAAATGGGGATTAAGACTGTGAGGCCCAGGTGGGATACGGACCGTGACCAACATGATTATCTTGTATCTACCCCAGTGCTTAGTACAGTGTCTGGCACATAGTAAGCACTAACAAATACCACAATCATCACCATCATCATCATCATCATTATTATTATTAATAAAGCAACAAGGAGGTATAATGACAACTTCAAGAAGGACCCTGTTGCAACTGAGGCAGCCTGGTCTAGTGGCAAACAACCTGGGAGTCAGAAGGACCTGGGTTCTAATCCCAGCTCTACTATGTCTCTGCTGTGTAACTTTGGACAAGTGACAACTTCTCTGTGCCTCAGTTCCCTCATCTGTAAAATGGGGATTAAGATTGTGAGCGCCACGTGGAACATGGACTGTGTCTAATCTGATTAGCTTGTATCTACCCCAGCGTTTACATAATGCCTGGTGAATAGTAAGCAGTTAACAAATACCATTTAAAAAAAAAACAACTTTCTGCTCTACCATTCTGGTGAACAGAGAGTTCTTGGAAACTGAATACGGAAGAAGGGGTAGGGAACGCAAAGAAGAACAGAGGATAGGTAAGGTGGTAGGTCAGTGACGTACCTTTGAGAGTCAGCAGATGGCACCCTGTGGCCATTTCAATTGGGTTCACCTCCCGCCATTCCTTTTTAATATTGCCCTCGCCTACCAGTACCAAATGTTTAAGTTGGAGTGCTGGCAATAAAGAACTATGAATTTTGAGTAATGGCCAGGAAGGAAGGACAGCGACCCCACCTGCAGTCATTTCTGCCTTGTGGCTTGCAAACTACTGATGATCACCTCCCAGAGAACACTCTGGCTCTAAAATTTTCAGTTATACAAAAACTTGCTTGATATCCTGAGAAAAGTATTTTGGTTCTCTTTATATGGAGCCACATGATCAAGAAGTGTTAGTCATCCCTAATGTGACTTTTCCTTAAGTACCGGTGTAGCCCCACAATATAGCTGGGTTAAGAGTCTCCAACAATGGCTGCATCATAGGTTGCATTAACCTATAGGCTTACATGCAATTAGGTTCTGTTCCAGAACCAGCCTGGCCACATTGACCGAATCCTACAGTTAAATAAAAATGGCATCGTAAATCGCTCCTCAGTCCCCTACCTTTCCTAGGTCCTAAGGGAGCTCCCTCCTGCTGCCTCCTGCCTCCCCAGGCTTTCTCCAGTATACTTTTCTGCTTGAATTTCAGTCACTGCAGGAAGACAATTTCCTCCTCATCCCCTTCTCCTCTCACCATGCTCCCTTCCTGCTGTCCCCTGTTCCGAGCAGTATGATGTTCCCAGGGTTCTGGCTACCACCGTCCAGATGGCTGGAGGACCTTGGCCCTGCCTCCTTGCCCCAAGCAAGAGGGAGTCAGCTTGCTTTCCATCTTCTCTCTGACTACTCTTTAGCTAGCTCCCACCTCCTCCTCCCTTCACCACATGCACCGCCTGCCCTCCCTCCTTTCCCGGCAAACAGGGAACAGTGGCCTCTGGTGTCATCACCTCCAGCAGAGCAGCCGGCCCTACCACTATGGAGACAGGCGGCACTGCCCAAGGAACCGACCGGAAGAGTGTAGGGATGTTGACACCGCAGTGCCATGGACTGGAGATCCTGGGGAGCAACCACAATGACCCGAGCGGGGCATCAGGGACAGAGATCACGGAGCCCAGACACCCAGCTGTGGGGAGAAGGCCACAACAAGAAAAAAACAAGCCGATGTTCCTCCCACTTACATCACCACATGACCACAAACCCCTTTCTAGCCTATGGGTAGGAGAGGGTATGCGCATCACTTATTTAAAAAAGGAAAAAGGAAAAGACTGATAGCGAAGGAGCAAAAGTGTGTGTGTGTGTGTGTGTGTGTGTGTTGGGAGAAGACAAATTTGGTAGAAAAAAGTGAGGAACTGCTCTGAACAGGGGAGGCTGGGAAGCAAGCGAGACGGGACTTAACTTACCTGCAGTGTTTGGAGGTAACATCAGGGGCGGGGCTTAGGGATCCTGGGGTACGTCTGCAAATAACGCATGACGTATCTCCGGGTTGCACGTACTGTGGGGTAGCCGTAACTCAGGGTACGCCTGTACAGTCAGTTCTGTTAGAACGTCGTAGTTGTGTTCTTGAACAACCTCGTGTAATGGGAAAATCACATTACAGTAACCATTGATTCAATGGGAATTAATGGGTTAGGGGACTGATGGTTCAAAGACATCACCACGACTGACTTTTTTTGACAAAAATTCCTATGTTGTTGTTTCTCCCACCACTAGGAGAACACCTCCTCGGGACTCGTCATTTCACTGGATTAAGAACTACGAAGATGCAAGGATGCAGTGTAGTCAGTTCTTCCACAATGTGTGTTTTCACATACACATTTTGGCTAGAACACTGTTGGGGAACTAGGGCTCTTACTTTTGACAACACGTGCCTCTCTGGAGAGAACGTGGTGGTGTGTCAAGCGTAACAGACACATGCAGATTCATGTCACAAAGGCGTGCATACTAAAACATGAGTTTTCCTTAACATGGAGATTTTCAAGAACTTTACTGGAGAAATTGACTACACTGAATGGTAGAATAGCCCAGCTATGGGTCCAATGGAAAGAGCACTGCTCTGGGAACCAGAAGACCTGGGTTCTAGATTAGACCCAGTTCTGCCCACTGAGGCTAGGTCATCAGCAAGCTTCTTCTAACCCAAGAACCACCTAGGAATCCTGAAAAATAATGGGCTAACTTGGGCATCAAAGACTTATAGTGGTTACCAAGGCAAACACTTTTCTGGCCATGGTGATAAGGTCCAAGATCAACAGATTGGCCATAAATGATGTCGTGCATGCAAAAAATCTCTGCATGCACTGAGCAATAAACTTGCCACACAAACCACTACCACTATGATCGACTACTTTGTGTGTGTTCTTGGTCCTGAAATCAAAGGAATGAGGGTCATCCATCATTCCAGACAGAAGGCTCTTATGGTGCAGAATGGCTGAGGCTGGAAAGCTTAGCAGCATCCCACCACAGCCGAAGCCATACACATGCATACGTCTTCTTCCTGCACCAAATCTATCTGTGCCAATTTAGGGATCATGCATACCCAGAAGAGACTCATGTTGTGGAAATAACATTCTCCCATACTTCAACTGCTTTATATTCAAATTGTGTGACGAAACGTGTTTTAGCAGAAATGAGTGTAGCTCCTGCTTTCCTAACATGGAGCCTGTGTTCTTGCAAAACCCCATGTCAAGGAAAACTCACCTGTTCTGACGGTTATGGGGTGAACTGTCCCTAATTCCCTGACAGCGTTCTAACCAAAACACGTAGGGAAAACATGCATTATGGCAGAGCTGAGCATATTCCCATTTTCAGCTCCAATAACAATGGAATCCTTATTGCAGAAATACACTTGTCAGTTGTTACAAACTTTTTCCGTGAATCCCAGAATTCAACAAAAAGTTGGTAGTCGTCATGATCTTCTTACAGCTGACCAGTTTATTGATACATATGTAGAATACCTCACCCCCTAAAACTGTGTGATGTACCCTGTGGGCAATCAAAAAATATTAGTTGAAGATTATGGGCCAAACCAGACACTTGCACTGCTAGTCTGAACTTGGTTCCAGGTTTTTCCTCCACTCCTCAACCCCTCTGTCCAGCCCAGATGATGCGTGCTTTAATTTCCTTTTTTATGGTATTTGTTAAGCGCTTTACTATGTGCCAGGCACTGTACTAAGTGCTGGGGTAGATACAAGCTAATAGGGTTGTCTACTTCTCATCCTTGTGTGCCTTCTCCCACTGTGTTTATATATGTATACATATACACCTGCAGTGCTTTGAACTCTGCAAATGCTCACGAAATACTACTGAATGAATGAGAAGTAAAGAGTGTGCCAGGGAAAATGGGTAAATCTCGGGAAAGTCTAAGGAGTGGAGAGAAGTGTGTCAAACAACATTTCAAAAAAAGGTTAAGGGCAGCAGAGTAATAACATAGGCTGAAGAGGAGAGATGTTAGTGGTTGGGAAATCAGCGTGGAGTCTGTCCGGTAGGTAGCCTTGCCAGGAGAAGATGAGAGCTTGGTTGTCTAACGTGGAGAGGAGAGTATGAATTCATGAAACATGGTGATGGAAAAGTTGGCAGGATGTTGCAGCAGGCTAATGGGAGGGTTAAAACAGAGCAGGGAGTTGAAGCTGACATGAGAGTTTTGGGTCCTGGGGGAAGTAGGACATTGCCAACTTTTATGGGAAAGTTAGAGGTGGCTACTCTTTAAGCATTCACCCATCTATCTTTCTATTCTCTTTTTTCTCCTCTTGGTAAATTTATGAGTCTCCACCATTACCTTAAAGCTCTTAGGGCAGGGATCGTGTCTTCTAACCCTCTTGTACTTTCCCAAGCGTTTAGTACAGTGCTCCTGATAAAACAGATGCTCCATAAACACTATTGACTGAGGAGGGAAGATGAGGCCAGTTTTAGCCTTGTTGAGTTTACGGGGCTGACAGGACACCTATAAGGAGATGTCCTGAAAGAAGAAGAGGCGAGATTGTACAAGCAGCACTACAGCTAGGAAATGAAGAGAAAACTTACTCAGATTTTCTGGAGTTCGTGGAATCTGCTTCCGTGTTAAGAAAGGGTCAGAAGCTAGTGAACTAATTAATTCCTGTAATTCCATGTCTTTTTCTTCACAGGTCTTCGGTGAATCTGATAAAATCACTTTGGCGACCTAGAAGGTGAAATAAACCCTTGATCCCAATTCCGCTCTCAGGACGCGAGGTCAGAAACACTATCTGGTGAGGAGATGGTTTTCTCCCAAAATCCTGGGTGCCTGTGCCATATTCCTAAGCAATGCTCTGCACCCCATGCATGAGCGCTAAATCAAATCAAAGGGTGTTATGGCCCAGGAAAGGGTTGTCTGCCATGTGATGGAAAGATGGGAAAACTGGTACAGGGTTGCTGTGCCCGGCTCAACATACCTGTAGCAATTCTCCCCATCTTCCTGCTACACTGTGGACAACTTAGAAGGGAAACAGCTACAATGACTTTTAAAGGAATCCCTACGGAAGTTCATACTGAATAATAACGTTGATGGCATTTATGAAGTGTTTATTATGTCTCGAGCACTGTGCAAAGCACCAGGGTAGATTCAGGAGAATCGGAATGGATACAGTCCCTGTGCCACACAGGGTTCATAATCTTAGATGGAGGGAGAATGGGTACTTCATTCCCATTTTAGAGATGGAAAAGGAAGCACACAGAAGCCATACAAGGTAAGTCACCCGGCAAGCAAGGGACAGAGCCAGGAATACAACTCGGGTCTCCTGACTCCCAGCACTGTGCTCCTTCCACTGGGTAACACTGCCTCCCATGAATGTGCAGTCTTTCAGATACCACATTCTCCCTTCCATCCAGGCATAAGGCCGGCTTCAGGGAAAAATGCTAGAGAGGAACAGAGGCACGCAGGGCTATTTGTTTCTCTTCCCCATCCCCACCACCCCATCTTGCTTGTCATTGTCTATTGTCGTCAGACTTTGAATTTGATCAGGTCGCCCCTTAATCGAGTCTACCCCCGACCCTGATCATCACCCCTTTTATTAACACGACTATATTGTATCATACTGTATCATGTTGCTATATTAGCACTACTGTATTGTATCATACTGTATCATGTTGCTATATTACCGATTTCGTTTATTACTGTTTATTGTTGTCAGTGCTGCCACCCACCTCTCTGGCCTCGCCATGTCCCTCCTCTCCCCCTCCCCCCTCCCGCCCCTTCCTATCCTCCCCTTCCCCTCTCTCGCTCAGCTCTTTCCCGCTCTCTCCTCTGTCTCTTCCCCCCTCCCCTCTCCCGCCCTAGAACCCCACTTTACCAGCGCTACCCCTCTTCCCCCTCCCCCTACTCTTCCCCCCACCAAACCCCCTCTTCACCCCCTCCCCCCTTCTCTCTTCCCCACCCATGCCCCATCCCAGTCCTCTTGTCCCACCGCCACCCCTCATCCCCCTCTCCTCGTCCAGGGCCCCGCCACCTCCTTCCCATCCAAACCCTCCCCTCCCCCCGCCCTTCCCCCCCTCCTCCCCTTGCACCCACAGCTACTTTCAAGTGTGGCCTCTGGAACCCCCGCTCTATTACAGGCAAGCTACCTTTCATCCATGACCTTTTCCTCTCCCGCTCTCTCCTCCTCCTCGCCCTTTCGGAAACGTGGCTCTCTCCCGAAGACACGGTCTCTGCCGCCGCTCTCTCCAGCGGAGGCCTCTCCTTCTCCCACTCCCCCAGACTCACCGGTAAGGGAGGAGGCGTCGGCTTCCTCCTCTCGCCCCGTTGCCGCTTCCACACTATCCCTCCTCCCCCCTCCCTCTCCTTCCCCTCCTTCGAAGCCCATATCATTCGCCTCTACCACCCACTCCAGTTACTTGTCGCCGTCATCTACCGCCCTCCCGGTCCCACCTCCGACTTCTTCAACCACCTTGACCCCTTTCTCACCTTCCTTCTCTCCTCTCTGCCCACTCTGATCCTTGGAGACTTCAACATCCATACGGATGTACCCGACGACTCCTCTGCCGCCCGCCTGCTATCCCACCTTGACTCTGCCGACCTCCTCCTCCACCATACCGCGCCCACTCACCGACTCGGTCACACCCTCGATCTCGTCATCTCCTACCGCTGCACTATCTCCTCCCTCACCAACTCTGAAATCCCTCTCTCTGACCATAACCTTCTCACCTGCCTCATCTCTCACACTCCCTCCCCCTGCAAATCTTCGCTACTGCCCCACAGAGACCTCCGCTCTCTCGATCCCATCCGTCTTTCCATTAGCATCTCTCCTCACCTTGCCGCCCTGTCCTCTCTTCCCACTCTCGACGATCAGGTCTCCGCTCTCAACTCCACCCTCTCTACTCATCTCGACTCTCTCGCCCCCCTTTCCCTCCGCCGCTCTCGCTCCACTAACCCACAGCCCTGGATCACCTCCTCCGTCTGCCTCCTACGCTCCTATGCTCGAGCTGCTGAGCACTGCTGGCGAAAGTCCAAGCACCAAGCCGACCTCACACACTTCAAATTTATCCTTTCCTGCCTTAACTCTGCCCTCTCCTCCGCCAGGCAAAGCTTCTTCTCCTCCCTCATCGACACCCATGCCCCTCACCCCCGCCGATTGTTCCGGACCTTTAACTCTCTCCTTAGGCCCCCTGTTCCTCCCCCTCCCCCATCTCTCACCCCCAATGATCTGGCCACCTATTTCCTCACGAAAATCAACACGATCAGGTCTGAGCTCCCCAAAGTCACCCCTCCGCCTCTCTCCTCCCCCCCACCAACCCCCTCCCCTACTTTCCCATCCTTCCCTGCAGTATCCTCAGAGGAGATCTCCTCCCTCCTCGCAAGTGCCACCCCCTCCACCTGCGCCTCGGACCCCATTCCCTCTCACCTTCTTAAAACCATCGCCCCTGCCCTCCTCCCTTCCTTAACTTCTATTTTTAACCACTCAATCTCCAAGGGCTCCTTCCCCTCTGCCTTCAAACATGCCCACGTCTCCCCCATCCTAAAAAAACCCGCTCTTGACCCCACTTCCCCCTCCAGTTATCGTCCTATCTCCCTACTACCCTTCCTTTCCAAAATCCTAGAACGAGTCGTCTACAATCGATGCCTAGAATTCCTTAACTCCCATTCTCTCCTAGACCCCCTCCAATCTGGCTTCCGTCCCCTCCACTCTACCGAGACTGCTCTCTCTAAGGTCACCCATGACCTCCTTCTTGCCAAATCCAATGGCTCCTACTCCATTCTAATCCTCCTTGACCTCTCTGCTGCCTTTGACACTGTCGACCATCCCCTCCTCCTCCATACCTTATCTCACCTTGGCTTCACGGACTCTGTCCTCTCCTGGTTCTCCTCTTACCTCTCTGGCCGATATTTCTCGGTCTCCTTCGCTGGAGCCTCCTCCCCCTCCCATCCTTTAACTGTTGGAGTTCCTCAAGGGTCAGTTCTTGGCCCTCTTCTGTTCTCCATTTACACTCACTCCCTCGGTGAACTCATCCGCTCTCACGGCTTTGACTACCATCTCTACGCAGATGACACGCAGATCTACATCTCCGCCCCTGTCCTCTCCCCCACCCTTCAGGCTCGCATCTCCTCCTGCCTCCGGGACGTCTCCACCTGGATGTCGGCCCGCCACCTAAAACTCAACATGAGCAAGACTGAGCTCCTCATCTTCCCTCCCAAACCCGGTCCTCTCCCAGACTTCTCTATCACCGTCGATGGCACGACCATCCTTCCCGTCTCTCAGGCCCGCAATCTCGGTGTCATCCTTGACTCGTCCCTCTCGTTCACCCCACACATCCTATCCGTTACCAAGACCTGCCGGTTTCACCTCTACAATATCGCCAAGATCCGCCCTTTCCTCTCCACCCAAACGGCTACCTTACTATTACGGGCTCTCGTTATATCCCGGCTAGACTACTGTGTCAGCCTTCTCTCTGACCTCCCTTCCTCCTCTCTCGCCCCGGTCTATTCTTCACTCCGCTGCCCGGCTCATCTTCCTGCAGAAACGATCTGGGCATGTCACTCCCCTTCTTAAACACCTCCAGTGGTTGCCTATCAACCTCTGCTCCAAACAAAAACTCCTCACTCTAGGCTTCAAGGCTCTCCATCACCTTGCCCCTTCCTACCTCTCCTCCCTTCTCTCTTTCTACCGCCCACCCCGCACGCTCCGCTCCTCTGCCGCCCACCTCCTCACCGTCCCTCGATCTCGCCTATCCCGCCGTCGACCCCTGGGTCACGTCCTCCCGCGGTCCTGGAACGCCCTCCCTCCTCACCTCCGCCAAACTGATTCTCTTTCCCTCTTCAAAACCCTACTTAAAAATCACCTCCTCCAAGAGGCGTTCCCAGACTGAGCTCCTCTTCCCCCTCTACTCCCTCTGCCATCCCCCCTTTACCTCTCCGCAGCTAAAGCCTCATTTTCCCCTTTTCCCTCTGCTCCTCCACCTCTCCCTTCCCATCACCACAGCACTGTACTCGTCCGCTCAACTGTATATATTTTCGTTACCCTATTTATTTTGTTAATGAATTGTACATCGCCTTGATTCTATTTAGTTGCCATTGTTTTTATGAGATGTTCTTCCCCTTGACGCTGTTTATCGCCTTTGTTCTTGTCTGTCCGTCTCCCCCGATTAGACTGTAAGCCCGTCAAACGGCAGGGACTGTCTCTATCTGTTGCCGACTTGTTCATCCCAAGCGCTTAGTACAGTGCTCTGCACATAGTAAGCGCTCAATAAATACTATTGAATGAATGTATCCAGAAAGATGTTTGAAGAGTCAAACAGAACCATAATTTAAGAGAAAATCATCAGGCTAACAGCTCGATCTTCTTGAGGACACATGCCATATGCAGATTCCCCAGAGCCAAAGTGGGAATCCTGAAGCTGCCCTGAGGCTCAGGAAACTCCCACAGTTCAGCTTCATAGGCTGCTTAAGCCTCCTACTGTGGTTGATGGGTACTTAACTGGGATTAAGAAACTGCAGTTCAACACTGGAACCCTACTAGGGAACCTTTAATGGGAGCTGGGGAGACTAAACATTACATCAACATACGCTTATACATTTTTTCAGGGCCTGAGTAATTAGATGGCCGATATACCCAAACCACAGGGGTTCTGTTCAAGTGGCAAGGGAGAATTTCCAGCGAAAAAATTCCTGGCAAACAGTTCCGATCCCCACCTAACTTCCAGGACCAAAGAGAGCAGGGATTGATTTAAGGTTGTGTCTAATGACACGCCTAGACCAAAGAGCCCACTGCAGCAGATTTTAACAAGTGGCAAAGCTTTCTAACCCCTACCGCTCTCAAGGTTGAGCACAGCCCGAGATGTTCTTCCATCAGCCCTAGTGCTTTTCAAACCGGCTCCAAACCCAAGAGAAAATGCATGCCAATCAGTGGTAGGTCTTCTCCTGGGATATCATTCTTATCTTGGGTCTCTGGGCCTACTGGCAGCAGAATCCATAGAGAAAACTCCCTAACCATATCCCAGGAAGTTCTGCTGATGTACGAGTGCTCTCTGGACTCAAAAATCTGCTGACGGTAACGACTATTTGTATCTGAAGCCAAAGCTCTGGGAGTCATTACTTGAGTCCTTCAGTAGCATTACTTCTGAACCAATGAAACAAATTTAGGTGGTGACACTATGCCAAACTATAATATTGGCATGCTAATTTTACAATACGTCACTAATACCCAGTATTAGGCTTAAAAGAATGAAATGAAAATTGAAATATTTTTCCTTACTTCTTCCGCCAAATGTTCCTGCTCTTTTTTGAAAGGATCATCTTTAACTGGTTTTGATGTTTGAGAAGCTTGAATCTCTCCATTCTTCCTTGTTTCCAATGATCCAGCTTCCTCCCTTGGGCTAGATTCATCCATTTCATATTTCAGAGTTTTTTTAGAAACCGACAGATCTTTTCTTCTGGGAGTTTTTTTCCATTCTGGAGATTTTTTCTTAGAGCTCTAAAATAGACATGTGTAAGTTGAGAGTTTTACCTCTCGGGATACTTACAAACCGGGTTAGTGGGAAGTTTCAGCATTATGAAATGCACGGTCAATACAGAGCACTGTTATTTCGTATATATGATTACCCAAACGGTGTTCCGACATCTCTGAAGTGACGGGTACACGGCATCAAGGCGGACATTGTGTCACTAAGTTGATCACGCTCCCTCACTTCTGCCTTACTGTTCCCCCTGACCACCTCTGCTGTTTACCTCCATTGCCCATGATCTCCCCCACCCCACCCCTGACATTCCAGGGCTGCACCGGGGGCTGGCAACAGTGCCACGGGTGAAGAGATTCCTCAACTGACCTCTCGCCCACGTTCTCGTCCGGAACGCCCTGCCCTCCTTCCTCATATCCGACAATCCCTCTCCCTCCCCCACCCCCCAAAGGCTTACTAAAGGTACATCTCCAAGAGGTCTTCCCTGACTAAGCCCTCTTGTCCTTCTACATCGCCATGACTTGCTCCCTATATTCATCCCCCTTCCCAGCCCCACAGCACTTATGTACATATGTGTTATTTTATTTCTATTTATGTCTGTCTTCACCTCTAGACTGTAAACTCATTGAGGGCAGGGAAAATGTCTGTTCTATTATTATACTGTACTCTGCCAAGCGCATAGTACAGTGCTCTGCACACAGTAAACACGATTAACTAACTCCCATTCCTATAGGACTTTCCATGGCCTGTCTCGATTTGGCCCTAGCAGTCAAGTCTCTGTGGGAAACGGGGACTGGAGATGGAAAGTCTGTTGCCGAATTGTACATTCCAAGCGCTTAATACAGTGCTCTGCACACAGTAAGTGCTCAATAAATACGACTGCTGAATGAATGAATGAAAGCCCAGCAGCTCTTGGCTCCACTAGGTGGGAAACAAATCTCCCATTGACAATATTCTTCCTGTGGGAAAATTGATTCCAACATGTAACTTTTGACTAAGACTAAGACTTCTGTCCTAAGTCCAAAGACTTCCTGCATAATATGTTTATAATATTACAGTTAATTGTTCCTAAAGTTGAGGGGGGGAATAGAATAAAAGGAGTAAGGGGAGTGTATGTAAACTTCATTAAGCAATTGTGGGCTATTAATTGAATTATGGAAGTCTACAAAGTACAGTTTTTAAAGGGAATACAATTTTAAAACAATGGATAATTACCAAAAAACTTTACCTTCTCAAGAAGAATCTCACTGTTGCTACTGGATGGTGGAGTGGACTGTGTCGGAAATGGAGGAATCCTAAAAAGAGCCACATGTCGATTACTGATAGAAAAATACTACTTTCAATTCACATAATAAAAGTGCATTCCCAAAAGTTATCTGCCCCGTATCTGTCCGTTACGATTTCACTCAATTCGTTCCGGTCATCAAAAGGCAGTTTTATTCTAGGGAGGCATTGTGACATTTAGAGCAGTACTTCAGCCCTATCTGTGTATCAGTCTCCCAATAAAAATTAAAAAGGCAAAAAACCACATCGCACTGTTTAACAATCTTTAATTCTGATATGGCCAGTCTCGAACAGAGAGGTTAAGTGACTTGCTGGCTATTTGCAAAATTAAGACAAAAATTAATCGACTACGTAAAATTTATGCCACATATAAATGGATTATCTAGCACAAGAATATAGACACACTGGGCAAAACCACTGTCTATCTTGGGATTCTGTTTCCAACAAAGACTAATAAAAAGTAGTAGGAGAAAAGGTAGGATGCCCTCTCTGACATCCATCCTTATGGTTAAAAATTCCCCATCGAACGCTCCTAACCCTTTCATTCATTCATTCATTCAATAGTATTTATTGAGCGCTTACTATGTGCAGAGCACTGTACTAAGCACTTGGAATGAACAAGTCGGCAGCAGGTACAGTCCCTGCCGTTTGACGGGCTTACAGTCTAATCGGGGGAGATGGACAGACGAGAACAATGGCAATAAATAGAGTCAAGGGGAAGAACATCTCGTAAAAACAATGGCAACTAAATAGAATCAAGGCGATGTACGTTTCATTAACAAAATAAATTGGGTAATGAAAATATATACAGTTGAGCAGACGAGTACAGTGCTGAGGGGATGGGAAGGGAGAGGGAGAGGAGCAGAGGGAAAGGGGGAAAAGAGGGTTTAGCTGCGGAGAGGTGAAGGGGGGGTGGTAGAGGGAGTAGAGGGAGAAGGGGAGCTCAGTCTGGGAAGGCCTCTTGGAGGAGGTGAGTTTTAAGTAGGGTTTTGAAGAGGGGAAGAGAATCAGTTTGGCGGAGGTGAGGAGGGAGGGCGTTCCAGGACCGCGGGAGGACGGGGCCCAGGGGTCGACGGCGGGATAGGCGAGACCGAGGGACGGTGAGGAGGTGGGCAGCAAAGGAGCGGAGCATGCGGGGTGGGTGGTAGAAAGAGAGAAGGGAGGAGAGGTAGGAAGGGGCAAGGTGATGTAGAGCCTTGAAGCCTAGAGTGAGGAGTTTTTGTTTGGAGCAGAGGTTGATAGGCAACCACTGGAGGTGTTTAAGAAGGGGAGTGACATGCCCAGATCGTTTCTGCAGGAAGATGAGCCGGGCAGCGGAGTGAAGAATAGACCGGAGCGGGGCGAGAGAGGAGGAAGGGAAGTCAGAGAGAAGGCCGACACAGTAGTCTAGCCGGGATATAACGAGAGCCCGTAACAGTAAGGTAGCCGTTTGGGTGGAGAGGAAAGGGCGGATCTTGGTAATATTGTAGAGGTGAAACCAGCAGGTCTCGGTAACGGATAGGATGTGTGGGGTGAACGAGAGAGACGAGTCAAGGATGACACCGAGATTGCGGGCCCGAGAGACGGGAAGGATGGTCGTGCCATCGACGGTGATAGAGAAGTCTGGGAGAGGACCGGGTTTGGGAGGGAAGATGAGGAGCTCAGTCTTGCTCATGTTGAGTTTTAGGTGGCGGGCCGACATCCAGGTGGAGACGTCCTGGAGGCAGGAGGAGATGCGAGCCTGAAGGGAGGGGGAGAGGAGAGGGGCGGAGATGTAGATCTGCGTGGCATCTGCGTAGAGATGGTAGTCAAAGCCGTGAGAGCGAATGAGTTCACCGAGGGAGTGAGTGTAAATGGAGAACAGAAGAGGGCCAAGAACTGACCCTTGAGGAACTCCAACAGTTAAAGGATGGGAGGGGGAGGAGGCTCCAGCGAAGGAGACCGAGAATGACCGGCCAGAGAGGTAAGAGAAGAACCAGGAGAGGACAGAGTCCATGAAGCCAAGGTGAGATAAGGTATGGAGGAGGAGGGGATGGTCGACAGTGTCAAAGGCAGCAGAGAGGTCAAGGAGGATCAGAATGGAGTAGGAGCCATTGGATTTGGCAAGAAGGAGGTCATGGGTGACCTTAGAGAGAGCAGTCTCGGTAGAGTGGAGGGGACGGAAGCCAGATTGGAGGGGGTCTAGGAGAGAATGGGAGTTAAGGAATTCTAAGCATCCATTGTCGACGACTCGTTCTAGGATTTTGGAAAGGAAGGGTAGTAGGGAGATAGGGCGATAACTGGAGGGGGACGTGGGGTCAAGAGCGGGTTTTTTTAGGATGGGGGAGACGTGGGCATGTTTGAAGGCAGAGGGGAAGGAGCCATTGGAGATTGAGTGGTTAAAAATAGAAGTTAAGGAAGGTAGGAGGGCAGGGGCGATGGTTTTAATAAGGTGAGAGGGAGAGGGGGACGGGGGGGGTGGTCCACGAAGGCGGGGGACGGACGGGCGGCCGGGGCCGGGGCCGGGCTGGGCGACCGACCCCCGCCGCGGGGCGAGGTGCCCCGGCCCGGCACGGGTGGGGGGCTCCCCCCCGGCTCCCCGCCCAACCCCAACCGCGGTGGCTCCCCCCCACCGCCAGCTCCCTCCCCGGGCGCCCGGGGTCGGGGGAAGCGGGCAGGACGGAGGGTCGGAGGGAATGAGGAACCCTCCCGCCGACCCCCTCGAATAATCCAGTATGAACCTCTCTCATCTATGAATTTAGTCTGACCTTTTTTGGATGGCACAGCAAATCCACTAAGTCAAGAACTCAATTCTTTTCCGAAACTAAATGACCTCAGGAATCACTGACACTCTATGGGTACTGCTTTCATTTTTCTAGAATCCACAGTGAATGATAAATAGATTAGAACATGATTAGAGCATTCAGAGGGATTGTCACCTCATTTCTGTTTGAATCAGAGCCATCGTCTGTGCAAATTAGGATCTCTGTCTTTTGAGCCAGGACAAAACTAGAGGCCAAGTTGCAACTAATCAAGGCTGGAAAGTTGCAAGCAAAGTTAATGTAAGGGGCAATTTTGTGGCAGCTGTGAATTTGGGTGTCCTTTTATTTATTTTTTTCCCCCTTTCAGGCATACCCAGGAACGATGCCCACCTACTCGATTCTGGGCAATGACTGTCAGGGAAGAGAGAGTGCCCAAGCCACTTACACTATAATCACTTCCTTCACACAGCTTGTCAGTCCCAGAGTCTCAAGACTGAGGCTAGTCCCGTTGGTCCTAACTCCATTCAGTCAGGCACACTAAAAGAAAACAGGTACTGGATAGCCTACGGAAAATGCGTAATCACTTCAATTGGTTTGATTTTCTTGTCATACCTTTCCACTAGATTGTCAGCAGTTCCAAGTGATCCATCATCCTTATTGCCATTTTGTTGGCTATGCTTTTCTGGTGTGTCTAAAAAGAGTAAAAGAGAACGTTTATGTTTTGATTATCTGTTCATACATTCTACATTTCAAGCACCTTTTGGAATTCCAGAAGAAGAGCTCAAAGGGATGAAGAACAGCGGAAAAATGACAAGAAGGACAATAAAGTGGCAATGCGATCACTTACTGGGGGGAAGGAGGGCAAAATGGAGGGAATGTCACTTAAAATTGTGTTTTTCACTATTTTTTTTCCCCCCCAAGGGAAAGGCAGAGTGTCATAAACTTGGAAGAGCAGTATGGCCTAGTGGAGATGTACATGTTTACAAATTATATATTTATTGGTATTAATGTCTGTCTCCCCCTCTAGACTGTAAGCTCATTATGGGCAGAGAATGTGTCTGGCCAATTCTGTTGTATTGTACTCTTCCAAGTGCTTAGTACAGTGCTCTAAATATAGTAAGCACTCAATATTATTGATAAATATCTATAAGTTATATATTACAAGTGACTTATTGATATTAATGTCTGTCTCTCCCTCTAGACTCATTGTGGGAAGGAAATGTGTCTTCCAACTCTGCTGAACTGTACTCTCCAAAGCGGTTAGTACACAGTAAGCACTCAATGAATACCATTGATGATGGTGGTGGTGCTGGGGGGGGGGGTCTGTTTTCACTTCTGCCTCCTTGTTTCTTTCCATTTGGAGCTTTAGCTCCAAGAGAGTCACTCCCTTCTTGAAGGCACTGTACTACATAGGTCTAATCTCAACAGCATACTCCCAGTTTTCAGCTGGGAAGACTGTCCAGGTTTTGTCTGCCTCGAAGGACACACCACTGACCTGGACAGGTCACCTCTTCTGTTCTTTTGATTTGATAAACAAATGGGAATTGAAAACTCCTTGTATGCAGGAATATTTCTGGTGCTTCTCATGTACTTTTCCCAGCATCCAGGAGGCACACAATAAATGCCATTACAATCACATTACCCAAAGTAGACAACTGCACTGGTTTGTCGTTAAAGTTAGAAAAATGAGATAACGAACCTGGAAGTGATACAGGATAACAAAAGAAGACGCTATTTTTATACGCTTCCTCTGAAACAGGTTCGAACGAGAGAGGAGACATGGGTGGTAGGAGACCAAGAGCCTTAAAGAAAAGAAAATTACTCGTACTCATATTCTTAAAATATAGACATTTTTAACATGGCTATCAGAATCTTGCTATTTAGAGTCAATTATTATTATTATTTTTACTGATATTTGTTAAGTGCTTACTATGTGTCAAACACTGGTCTAAGCACTGGGGTAGGTACAAGTTAATTAGGCTGGGACACAGCATGGGGCTCAGTGTAAGTAGGAGGGAGAACAGGAGAACTAAGGCACATAAGTGATTTGCCCAGGACCACACAGCAAGCAACTGGCAGAGCTGGGATTAGAAGCCAGGTCCTCTGACTCCTGGACACATGATCTTTCCACTAGGCCACATTGCTTCTCAATTTAATAACTAGGCCAATTTTTTGGCTTTACTTTTTAAATCTAGAGGTAGCTCAATATTCTCATGGATTCTGGGAGTATTCAATTCCAACAGTACACCCTCAAGGCTGACTTTAAGTATCTCACATCTACAAGTAAGCTGATATTGTTCACAGTTCAATTTCATTTTTTGCACTTCTGTTGTAAACAGTGATTAAAGATGAAGTCACTAAAAGATTAGTTTCATGAGAGAAACAGCGTGGCAGAGTACTTGGGTGCTAATCCCAAATCTGACACTTCTCTGCTGTGTGACCTTGGACAAGTCACTTAACTTCTATGTGGCTCACTTCCCTCAGCTGTAAATGGGGATTCAATACCCGTTCTCCCTTCCACATGGGACACGGATTGTGGCCAACATGATTATCTTGTATCTATCCCAGTGCTTTAATATAGTGCCTGGCACAAAGCCCTCATGAAGTACCATAATTATTATCAGGAAGCACCCCCTGAGTCTATGACCTTTACGGGCTGGGAATGTACATTGTGTTTCTAATTTCCCAAACAGTACAGTGCATTGCACTGCAGGCAAATACTTTTACTACAACGACTGCTGCTAGAAACATCGTTTGGTTACACAGTAAGCACTCAAATAAATACCATTGATTGACTGTTTGATCCCTCCACTCTTCAAAAACTCCCTCCACATCCAAGAAGAAACTCCTTACCATTGGCTAAATTCTCTCTGCTAGCTCTTCCCAATCCATTCCTATACCCATTCCTTTCAATCTCACTTGGGAGACCGTACCCCACTCTTAACTTTCCCAGGCAGAGGAAACAGCAACACACCTCCCCATCTCACCCCCAAATCTGTCAGGCTGCAACACTCCCATTTTTCAAGCCCTCTTAAAATCCCACTTCCTGCTGGAAACTTCCCAAGACTAATTAACAGCCTCCTACTCATGCCATCTCAACAGCCACACTTAGCACTTACACATGGAATTCCTAGCCTGGCTGCTGGCCGGCCCACCAGAAAGCATACTGTTCTGGCAATCGGGAGATTTTGGATTCCAGTCCTGTTCTGCCACCTGAGGCTATGCCACCGACGATCAAGGTTTCTGATTGATGAACCATATTTAGCACTCCATGAGGTGGAGGAGCCTGGCCACAGTCCTGAAGAACAGCTAGCTAAATGTGGGCAGCCAAGACCTGTGGTGGCGACCAAGGCAACCACCTGCTGCATCACGATCCAGCATCGGCACTATGCTGCAGTCACTTTGGCTGTTAAGTGGATCCTGCATGTGTGAAACCCTGGCGAACCCTTCATCATGGGCTGCACCTCTGCCCGCCTAATCGCTTGCTGCACTCCATGCCCCAGTAGAAACACGACCGCAAACATGAGAGGTGTTCCACAAACCACTATCACCGATCAATTCCTTCACTTGGGTTCTCGGGCCCAAAAATCTTAGGCTCGTTTGTCCTTCCCACCAGGACAGAGATGCCCTCATCTCATTCTTCCTTATTTAGCTATTCCATCCTGTCAGTCTTACTTTTCCAGGGCCCAACTCCTGTGAGGATGAGCGACAGAGTGACGCTGCCCCCTCTCCCTGCCCAAAATTGCCACCGCCTGCTTGCTCCCATCACCAGCAAGCAGCAGCAGCCTAGAACGGGCCAGATGTTGGTTGGTGATGGCAGGTGGCAGAGTGGCATTAGGGAGGGAAGGGACACAGTTCTGGACGGCTCATTCGCATGAACGCAAGGGTTAAGAGTAGCCTCTGGCCTGATCTCGTAGGCCGAGTACAACAGGAAGCCCACAAGGCTTGGGCCTGAGCCAGGGATCCCATCCTGTCGGCCTGCGGAAACCCACTGCTCCATTTCCACTGGCTGGTATAGGCTTGCTAAGTGCCTGATCAAAAATCTGCAGGAGAGAAAGCAAATGGCTTCATCCCCATCGTGTCCCTGCCCCCCTGCAAAAAGCTGTACAGCACCAAACAAGAGTAATAACAATAGTAGTAATCACTGTGAAGCCACATTTGAACTAACATGCATACATTATATAATATTTATCACACTGTGTGGTCTAGCCAAGACATCTGATGCACTAGATTGCTACTTAGCAAAATAAGAATAAAATAGCAACGGGACTTACTGGTGTCCAACTTTTAATAAGCCTAAAAGGAGATTGGCCAAGAAATTTCTCCCACTTCATTTCCCATTTTCTCTGTTTTTCAGAAATTGATTGATTTATTGCCATGAGATCCTCTTGTTTCATTTTATGCCTACAGAGACATTGTTCAAAATTGTTAAAGGAACCAACAAGAACTCTATATAAGCTTAATGAACAAAGATAATGGTGAGAGTGAAGAGGAATAAGGAGAGAAAAATCAAGTAGTACAGACTATATACCTTACAGAATATTTTTGAAAACCTCAAATCAATCACTAAAAAGTTAGCACTCAACAAATACAATCGAATGAATGTTCATGCCATGCCAGGGTACAACATCTCTATCTTCGCTGGTATAATCCCTTTCCTGTTAAGAATGCATCACAAATGCACATATATTGCCTAACTTTTCTTTACACTACTTTTTACATAGGACACAGCAATTTTTAAAATTCCACATTCAGAGTGCATTAGACTCTCCTGCTCTCCGTCCAACTTGGCTTCTTGGTTCCCCTACTTTCCCTACTGGAGTGGGGAATTGGGGGTCGTTGTTAGGGAATGGGGAGGTGAGGCAAGGAAACAGAAACAACCCATACCACTTTTTTAAAGGTGGCATTTTCTGGCTTCTGGCTTAAAAGTTACAAATATTACACCACCTTTTCTGGCTCTTCAGTTAAAAATGAGCATAGTCTAGCAGAAAGAGCAAGGGCCTGGGAGTCAAAGGACCTAGATTCTAAACCCAGCTCTGCCACACGTCTGCTGTGTGACCTTGGGCAAGTCGCTTCACTTCCCTGGGCCCCAGTAACTTCATCTGAAGAACATCAAGCAACGTGGCTTGGTGGAAAGAGCACGGGCTTGGGAGTCAGACAATGTGGGTTCTAATCCTGGCTCCACCACCTGTCTGCTGTGTGACCTTGGGCAAGTCACTTAACTTCTCTGTGCCTTCAGTTACCTCATCTGTAAAATGGGGATGAAGACTGTGAGCCCCACGTAGGACAACGTGATTGCCTTGTATCTACCCAGAGCTTAGAACAGTGCTTGGTACAAAGCAAGCACTTAAATACCGTAATTATTATTACCACCTGTAAACTGGGGATAAAATTTACTGTTCTCCCTCCCTCTTAGACTGGGAGCACCATATGGGTCCGACCTGATCTATTCCTGGACTTTGTACAGTGCTTGACACAGAGTAGGTGCTCAATGAATGGCACAATTATTATTGTTACTAATGCTGCTGACCAAGTAGAGACAGGGGCTAACTGTTTTATTCCTTTAAGTATCTCTGATACACTGGCTGCTAAATTTTTAAATACTCATTTGCAACTCAAAAACTACAACATCCAATTAGAGAAATCATTCAATAGTATTTATTGAGCGCTTACTATGTGCAGAGCACTGTACTAAGCACTTGGAATGAACAAGTCGGCAGCAGGTACAGTCCCTGCCGTTTGACGGGCTTACAGTCTAATCGGGGGAGACGGACAGACGAGAACAATGGCAATAAATAGAGTCAAGGGGAAGAACATCTCGTAAAAACAATGGCAACTAAATAGAATCAAGGCGATGTACATTTCATTAACAAAATAAATTGGGTAATGAAAATATATACAGTTGAGCGGACGAGTACAGTGCTGAGGGGATGGGAAGGGAGAGGGGGAGGAGCAGAGGGAAAGGGGGAAAAGAGGGTTTAGCTGCGGAGAGGTGAAGGGGGGGTGGTAGAGGGAGTAGAGGGAGAAGGGGAGCTCAGTCTGGGAAGGCCTCTTGGAGGAGGTGAGTTTTAAGTAGGGTTTTGAAGAGGGGAAGAGAATCAGTTTGGCGGAGGTGAGGAGGGAGGGCGTTCCAGGACCACGGGAGGACGGGGCCCAGGGGTCGACGGCTGGATAGGCGAGACCGAGGGACGGTGAGGAGGTGGGCAGCAAAGGAGCGGAGCATGCGGGGTGGGTGGTAGAAAGAGAGAAGGGAGGAGAGGTAGGAAGGGGCAAGGTGATGTAGAGCCTTGAAGCCTAGAGTGAGGAGTTTTTGTTTGGAGCGGAGGTTGATAGGCAACCACTGGAGGTGTTTAAGAAGGGGAGTGACATGCCCAGAGTGTTTCTGCAGGAAGATGAGCCGGGCAGTGGAGTGAAGAATAGACTGGAGCGGGGCGAGAGAGGAGGAAGGGAGGTCAGAGAGAAGGCTGACACAGTAGTCTAGCCGGGATATAACGAGAGCCCGTAGCAGTAAGGTAGCCGTTTGGTGGAGAGGAAAGGGCGGATCTTGGCGATATTGTAAAGGTGAAACCGGCAGGTCTCAGTAACGGATAGGATGTGTGGGGTGAACGAGAGAGACGAGTCAAGGATGACACCAAGATTGCGGGCCTGAGAGACAGGAAGGATGGTCGTGCCATCCACGGTGATAGAGAAGTCTGGGAGAGGACCGGGTTTGGGAGGGAAGATGAGGAGCTCAGTCTTACTCATGTAAATCATAACTCTAAGCCTCCTACCCCAATTTAAAAACTCACCTCATATGCTTCAGACTTGATAAAGTTTCTGTCTGAAACTTAGTCTTTCCTTCAATGTAGCCAAGATCTAATTTCAATCCCACTGGGTCAATTTGACGCCGTTCACGTCTTAAAATTTTCAGGCCTTCATTTAATATCTGAATGACTGTTAGGAGATTCAATTTCCCAGACTCATAAACATTTCCCATGTGTATCTAGAGAAATGAGATGCATTTTCAAACATTAAGCTTATGTTATGAAACAATTCTATAAAAGAGATGCGCTCTGGTTTAGCATGACAATGTGGCCTAGTGGGAAGAGCACAGGCCTGGGAGTCAGAAGACCTGGGTTCTAATCCCAGCTCCGCCACATGTCTGCTGGGTGAGCTTGGGCAAGTGACTTCACTTCTCTGGGCCTCAGTTACCTCATCTGTAAAATGGGGATTAACAATGTGAGCCCCATGTGGGACAGGGACTGTGTCCGACCTGACTGACCTGTATCTAGCCCTGCCCTTAGTACAATGCTTGGCACATAGTGAGCACTCAATGAATACAACTGATGAGCTGATTAACAACTACAACCATCCTTATTATTAACCACTCTTTTCTTAAAGAGAATTTTAAAAAGAGCCTCCCCACATCTTAAAACAAACAGAATCACACTCAGATATTTTCATTTCTTTGGAAGAGGCAATTTTAAAAACTATCTTAGACTATTGGAAATGCTACTGTGTTTTGATTTGTGAAAATAAAACTAATCAAGTTTCGTTTTTCCAGGAGTGCAAACAATAAAAAGTAAACAACTGAAAAGTTTGGGTGGAACTCATGCATTTCAACAAATTCCTACTATTCAACTCAGAATGAATGAAATGCAAGCATATTTTACAGTACTTTTCAATGCTATGCAGCCACTGATAATTTATTGAACGCTAACAACGCCCATGAACAAACCCGGAAAACTTACTTCTCTAAAACTTTTATCATCAGTTTTAATTAACAGCTTCTATTAGCTGAGGATGTTTGAATAAAAATGTTCACATCAGGGTATTTTAACAACACATGGCTCCAACTTTGGATATAAGCAAAGCAGCAGTCTCAAATGTGATCAATCATTCACAGACTGTAAGCTCATTGTGGGCAGGGAACCTACCAACTCTGTTGTATTGGAATCTCCAAAGTGCTAGGTACAGTGTTCTGCATACAGTAAGCGTGCAATAATTACTGTTGATTGATTGGATCAACAATCTAAACATTTCTGCATTAATTTTATTTGTATGAAGAATGTAACTTACTTTGTACATTTGTTTTTCGATCGTATCAAGGAGGAGTTGTGGAACGCTAATTGCAACATCAGTCCCATCTAAAGCGTATTGATCGACATGACCTTTAACAACAGAATTAACAACTTCCCTTTCTTTCTCCAAGGCTGAAAGTGTTTCCATCACAGATGTCCACATTGAGCGAACCTTTGAGCATGGACCAAAAGATTAAGAATATTTAATAGGAAATTATGTTACAAAGCAATGACAGATGAAACAGTTTTCAGCAAAAAGAACTCCCTTAATTAGGTAGGGTGCTTGCAAGAAGTGGCATTAGAGACTTTCAGAGCCTCAGGACACCATTTAGTTTGTACTGTACTAGGTTATCAAGTGGCCACTAGCACCCTGAAATAACAAGAGGAAAACACCCAATATTAACACGGGAAATTCTATAAAACTATCTTACCTGATGAACTCTGTCCGGTTTATAATTTTGATCATATTGTTCCATTCTAGTTAAAAATTTAAAAAATCCAGTTAGTCACCCCAAGATCCTCAAGAAGATCAGCCTCTATAATACTGGCTACAATACTGTTCTACAAAAACAATGATTTAAAAAATAGAAATGAAGCTCTGGTTTATACCTAAAGAAACACTTACTTTTGTAGTTCTTTTTGTAGTTCTGCACATTCTGACCTCAAGTATCTTATTTGTCCAACCAAAAGTCTGTAGTGACAGAAAAATAAAATGACAATTCAGTAACAATCATTTTAACTGGTGGGGCAGTCAATTTAGGGCCTTTTCAAAAGGTCTGACAAATAAAAGTAAAACTGGGGCAATGGAATTTGTCAAGGATTAACTGTCATATTAAATCAACAGTTGAGGCAATATGGCTTATTTGAATTCATGACACATCGAAGTTGTCAGAAATGAAATTTATTCAGAGTAGTTTCCACCTTCTCATCACAAAAATACTACTTACTGGGCTTTCTTCTGATATTCTTGAATTATAAAATCTTCTTTATGTAAAATTCTTAAAAAGCGGTTGCATGCGACATGGTATCTTGCAATGGATTTGTGCAAATCTTGAGGTCTTGAATTAAAAGTCTCTACAAAACACGTATCGCCACCTACATTCAAGAAGATAAATAAGAATGCCACAAATTTACTAGGTAAAACATCTTTGTGAACATAGTATTCAATTTGAAGAAACTGAGCAACTCCTAGGAACAATATTACTTGTAAAAGGAGCGACAATTTCCTTTCCCACTATTTTACTATCTGCGACCGACACCTCCATTACCAATCCTCTCATGAATATTGATATTTTGGGCAAAGCGCAGTAAGCTGATCAAGTCATTTCTCTCTTTGATATATTTCCACTGGCTCAACCCAGAGATGGGGGATTCCAGGGTATTAGGTTTTCCCGAAACCTAGCTTCCTCTGGTATTACATTTTTGTTACAATTTTTCTCCCTTATTCCTTCCCTATCTTCAAGTGTCACCTCCATACTGCACCCCTTCTGACCAGGGCACTAAGTGACAAGAATTCATCGCTTGTACAAGCTGGGCTGGCCAGGTAGAGTCAAAATCATGGTACTGGCTGGGCTCAGACAGTGTGACGACGGATGGCTCATTAAGATTAGCTCCCGAGGCTCCTTGTTTCTCAGAGGCCTTTCCCCATAGGAGCTGTAATTGACTGGGGGGTGGCTTTACAGATAATGGCTGGACTCAGATTTTCCAAATCTGCCCAGAGGAAGGCACGCCTGGTAACGCTGCACTGCTGCCTAAACTAGCTGCTCTTGCCTGCTGATCCCCTGCTCACACTCCTGTTGTTTCTGGCTCCAGACTACTCATACGATGGAGAATTGTGCGTTTTTTTTGGTTGCGGCTACTGTTGTTCTGTGTTCCTCATTTTGTTGTAGTGGTTCTTCCCTTGATTTTTGCAAGAAAGTGAAAGAGGCTGCCCCCCAACCCTGTGACCCCTCTGGAGACCCTAGGCCACTAAAAATCAAACTCACCAATGGCTTACCAAACCGGTGAGGGCCCAGTGGTGTGTGCTGCTGTTGCGCTCTCAAGAGATATTGTGTTCCATGACCAAAGAGGGCACCCGTTCTCTCAATCAGTCTCCTCACAATGTGTGCCCCTGGGCACGGGGGTGGGAGGTGGGGGGCGGCAGAGAGATGGTGGCTGACTCAGCGCAGACCATCACCACTACTCCAAAAACACCTCCAGGGCATGTCCTGCTGGCGGTAAGACATACCTTACCCTTCTTTACCTTTGTGGTCAGGCAAAGCTCGGGGCGCGCCCAAATAGCATGGGCCGAGAAAGGGTGCTACTGCACTTTCACAAACAAGGTTTGCAAGTGTGCGAGAGGTTCTCTCTTCGAGACACGGTACAGATGCTAGCCATTCTACGGGAGCTATCTATTGCATCTCAGCTTCTATAGTTCATGCATTAAGAGAGGGGAGTACTGTACACTTTCCCCTGTGCCCAAACAGCTAATGCAACAAAGGGGGGGGGGGGGCGGCAGAGGGGAAATAGCCGGTCAGATGACGATAGGAAAGGAGAATGCAGAATGATAATGACAGGGAGAAGCAGGGATTGGAGCAAAGGCAGAGAGGAGAGGAGAGGTAGGAAGAAGGGGATCAGAATAAGACTAAACGGAAGGAAGAGCTGGAACAAGAGCAAGAAACAACACATGAAGTGGAAGGGTGACAGGTGGGAGAGGGGAAGATCTGAGCAGAGAGAACTTCAGTAATTGGAGTGAGGAGAGGCAAGAAGAAGGAACAACTGGGATGACAGTCAGAAAGGAAATATATGGGGAGCACGATTCACCCTTATCAAAAAAAGGAAGAAAGAAAAGGAAAATAGCAAAGTGAGGATACCTGTTCAGTGGCGCTGCTATGGCCCAGGTCTTAGGGACCGGGTGCAATGTGCTGCCCCTGTGGGAGAGTTAAAGGGGGGAGAGCAAAACAAGGAGGCAAGAAAAGTAGTACATCAAATGACAAATCCCTCAAAAAAGTTTGCAAATAAAAACAGCACTGGAAAAGTGAAAAAAGCAAAAATTGGAGGGCAGAGACAGACAGGAACAGAGGAAGGAGTAAACAGTGGTGAAAAAGCAAAACATCATCTCTATAACAGGTAAGTACACTAGTGTGAGATTAGGCACGAAATGGCAGACAAACCCTCATGGCTGAGGTGTACATGAGGAGACTGTAGCCTCACGTTCTCGTAGATTTCATATGAGGAACACGGTATTGGAGCCATATCTCAATAATACTGTCTCTAAATCATTCAATGGTATTTATTGAGCTCTTACTACCTGCAGAGCACTGTACTAAGTGCTTGGGAGAGTACGATACAACAGAATTAGCCATCAAGTTCCCTGCCCATAATGGACTTACTTCAAATCTTGACAGCACCTTACTATCCAAAAGGCCAGATTCTTGACCAGATTCTTAACAGTAGTGTAGCCATATGACCCAGATTGGCTAGGACAATTCCTAGAAATTGACGCATTCCAGGCATCTTATCCAGAAAAGTCAATGTCTGGGATCTGCTCCAGAACTGTACCCCCAGAATGTTTGGAAATGTTTGAGAGCCATCTTCTTTTACAAAAGATTTTCTAAGAATTTTAATCTCCAAAAATAGATTCATTCATTCAATCATATTTATTGAGCACTTACTGTGTGCAGAGCACTGTACTAAGCACTTGGGAGAGTACAACAATAAACACATTCCCTGACCACGACGAGCCTACAGTCTGCCACCATACATTTCTGAACACGATTAATCAGCCGTTGTGGACTAGAGAAGCAGCATGGCTCAGTGGAAAGAGCACGGGCTTTGGAGTCAGAGGTCATGGGTTCGAATCCCCGCTCTGCCACTCATCAGCTGTGTGACTGTGGGCAAGTCACTTAACTTCTCTGTGCCTCAGTTACCTCATCTGTAAAATGGGGATTAAGACTGTGAGCCCCACATGGGACAACCTGATTCCCCTGTGTTTACCCCAGCGCTTAGAACAGTGCTCTGCACATAGTAAGCGCTTAACAAATACCAACATTATTAAATTTCCTAGAAGCACTTTTACAGAGGATAAACTTGCCCCTGCCTACTCTCTAATTCTAGCTATAGAAAACATACCTCCACTGCAAACATATCCCTAGCCAGGTTGGGGCTATCTGATTGTCAGCTTATTCATAAGCATCTTAAACTGTGCTTTACCTGATCCTAGCACTTTTCTCATTCTTGCTTTTCACACACCTTCTTCTAGATTTCATCCAAGTGCTCCACTCTCCTCTACATCCTCAGCGAGATTTTTTTTTCTGCTCTTTATTAAGTACTTACTATGTGGCAGGCACTGTACTATGAGCTGGGGTATTACACAAGCTAATCAGGTCAGACACAGTCCCTGTCCCATATGGGGTTTGCAGTCTTAATCCTCATTTTGCAGATGAGGCAAATGAGGCACAGAGAAGTGAAGTGACTTGTCCATGGTCACACAGCCAATAAAGTGACAGAGTGGCTGGAGAAAAACTCTCAAAATCCACTCGAGTGACCCTAAGGCCCCACTGTTTTTAGCCCTCTGTGGGCATGGGAATGTGTTTAGTCAATACTGAAGGCCATTCACAGGACTCCATTCTGCCACTTCTAAGCTCAGGCTAGGCTCAACTGGGATAAAATAGGCCATGGAGGAACAGAAAGTTGGGCTGGATCTAGCAGTAGGAGGAGCCCAAGTCCAAATACAAGTCACTAGGATGTCATGTAAAGTAAACCCTCGTTCATTCAAATCACAAGGAAAAGACATAATGCCCTTTGTATCGACTGTATGTGGATTATCTGATATTTGTATTTTTAAAAAAAACACAACACAAACACAGAGGGTCACCTAGTTTGCTAGGAATAGCCCAGATCTCATTTTAACAGTTGTAAACTTTTTTTAACACTTTTAAGAATGTCAGAAAGTTGTCAATGTGATCTTAAGCCAATTTCAGTCAAGCCATGAAAATCTGAGAGTGCAAGTATAAATCTACTGAAGCAACTATTTCAAGTTATGTGCTCAGAGTAACTTGATATCTTAAAAGAAGGTTCGCTGAACGCAAGTTAGATGAGCGTTCTGCAATTCATATTTTCCTGTGGTCTCTATTGCAGCCATCAGAACACTCTTGTGGCTGTACTTTGAAAAAAGAGGCTGATAATAAAGGATTTAAGTTAATGGAATCCAGGCAAAAAAGAACTTCATAAAAAAGGCACGAAACGTTAATCCATCATCATTGGTATTTACTGAGCACTTACTGTGTGCAGAGCACTGTACCAAGCACTTGGGAGAGTATAATACAACAGAGAGTTGGTAGACCAGTTCCCTGCCCAATGAGTTTAGAGGGATTCCCACTCAACATGGACTTCACTAGCTCCAACTTCTTGCTCATAGGGAGTCTTTACACGAGTACCCCCCAAAGAAGCACTAATATTGTTAGCTCCGTTTGGAGACAAATTTCCAAAAAATAATGGAAACACTTATTTTCATTAGGGATTATTCTGTTATGGCCATACCAAAAATGTCAGGTGGCTGCAATAGAATTACTACAGAGTTAAATACACTTCTGCCAGATTCTTAACATTTGCAACAGCTTTTGTAAGGAACACTTAGATTTCTTTTGACTTGTGAAACAATGTAAACCTGCTCCATTCCTCAAAGTTGATGACCAATTGCTGCCCCTCAGCTAAACTTACCTTCAGAGTTTGTTTTTATATGCTGCATTAAAACAAATCTTGCAAAGTGGTACATTAGACGAACAAACTTCGGGCCACCGGGAGAAAGAAAGAGTGAACCAACGACTTGAGGAAAGCTACTTCCACATTCGTCCTTTGAAAAAAGAAAAGGAAAATAATCTATTACAGACCACTTCCCCAATCAAGTTATTTTTCATCCGCAGATGCAACAGCATTCATTTGGTTACAGTGTAGACAATGGTTTAAAGACCAGCCTTGCAACTTAAAAATTAGAAGACAACCTTACACAGTCATCCCCTACCTCTCCTGCCAGGCCTGCTTCTCGATTCAGAAATTTCTTTTCCATTACAGAAAGTCCACTACAGAAGCAGGAGTGAACAGAAGAGTTTACCAAGCAATTCTGCTGCCTTCCCTCCTCCTTTTCCCCATGCCCCTTGGAGGAAAGCCAGGATTCCACAAGTGAGAAACAGAAGTCCAGACGTAGAAGTCCCACTTCCTTTTCCACTAGTAGCATGGCTGGAATGATCTAACCTCGGCTTCACTGGCGCTGTCCTCTCCTGGTTCTCCCTCCTATCTCTACCGCCCCTTATTCTCCATCTCTTTCGCAGGCTCCTCCTCTGCCTCCCACTCACTGAAGGAGTCCCTCAGGCCCAGTTCTGGGTCCCCTTTTATTCTCCATCTAAACCCATTCCTTTGGAGAACTCATTCGCTCTCACAGCTTCAATTACCATCTCTACATGGCTAATTCCCAAATCTCTTCAGCCCTGGCCTCTCTCTTTCCCTGTAATCTCACAATTTCTCCTCCCTTCAGGACATCTCTATTTGGATGTCACACCTACACTGACTGCATAGGAAGACACCATAATAATAAAAATAATTGCAGTATTTGTTAAACGCTTACTAAGTGCCAGGCACCGTACTTAAGTGCTGACCACCCTGCTCATAACATCGAAACTGTTCATTCTTAAAGATGTTTACCAAATTCTTATGCAAAAGTGTTAAGCTCGTCCATAAACTAGTTATGGGCGGGGAAAGTGTCGGCTAATTCTGTTATATTTTACTCTCCCACACGCTTAGAACAGTGCTCTGCACAAAGTAAGCGCTCAATAAATACCACTGTCATTTAACATTCTTACATTGATTTAAAAAAATAAGTACCCTATAAAACATTAAAAGCATCACTATACAATCTTTAGAACAAGAATACTTACAGCAATTTTTCTTAACCACTCATAACACTGTTTTCGATATTCAGCGTCACCTTTTCGATCTACTGGAGGCCAACAATACCTTCAGAAAGGAATCAGAAGGGGAAAAGTCCTTCAGCTTTTTTTTTTTTAAGATTTGTCAAGCTTACCCCTATATTTGGAAATACTAAACTGGATGCCAAGGTCGATATTAATGATCTACTTTAACCTCACTGGTACTAATCACCCTATCTGAATGACCAAGGAGAACAACCCAATATGTAAAATAAGTCAGAAAAAGTGGTTAATAGACTGAAAGTAATTAGAGAGTTTAATAGAGCCACACAAATTAGTATGGCTCCCTTAAATACAGCATGAAAGACACTGATCCAAAGGGAAATGAGAGTTTTCCATAAAACACAAAGCATTCCACAGCACCTTCTTAAACACTACCTATCAAAAACACTATAATTATGCCACTAGTAATTGGGCTTTGTCATCAAAAATCTGTGAGGACCCTAATATCTGAAACTGCCTCAGACTTGTGTTCCCAGAATAAAATATACTGCAATGAGTTACATACCCACAATGTTAAATATTGCCCTCTAAAATAACCCTGTGATAACCGTGTAGGAAACAGACTTTGATAAACATGTAAATCCCAAATAACTGAGAGGCTTATTCCAGTTAAATATTAAGGAATAAGTTTTTATACTGTTTTGGAAATTTGTCTTTATTCCTTACCTGAAGACTTCTTTAGCATGAGAAGGATCCAGAGTGGTAAATAAGAAGTAGGAAACTACATGAAAAGCATCAGTATTCGGCTTGTCAAACATGTTCCTAAAGGTAAAAAAAAAAAAAAATTGAAAAGGAGTAGTTAGCAAAGTCATAAAGTTGTGCAGAAGTTCTTAATTGTACATTAAGAAATTAGTTTCTTTTTTTCATCTTTCCCAGAAGTGAGCATATATCAATGTCCCTTTAACCGGCATGTCCATTTTTCAAGCTATTAGGAGAGTATTCTGCTTTAGGGGCAACCGAAAAACACAAAAAAACTCACACACCTCTTCCCCCTTCCAACTGATTTTTTAAAAAATCATTCAATGGGTGATAGAGCACTACACTAAGCCCTTGGGAGACTATAATTCAACAGAGTTGGTAAACATGTTCCCTGCCCCGGGAAGCTTCCAGTCTCTAAAGAGAGGAGACAGACATTGATATAAATCAATTACAGACATGTACATACGTGCTGTGGGACTGAGGGGCACCGGACTGTGTCCGACCTAATAATAACAGTGCTATTTGGTCATTATCTTGTATCCACGCCAATGCTCTGTACAGTGCCTGGCACATAAGAAGCGCTTAGCAAATACCATAACAACAAAAAGCACTTAGTATAGTGCTCAGCACCCTCAAATACCATCAAAGACGATATCCATCACTGAATAGATTTTGCTACCAGATCTTTGGTTAAAAAAGAAAAAAAGGTAGCACTGCCAATTCCACTAAGTAAAGCAACGGGAGGCAACGTGGCCCCAGCGGACAGAGCACAGACCCGAAAGTCCGAAGGACCTGGGTTCTAATCCCGTTCCGCCATGTCTCTGCTGCGTGACCCTGGCCAAGTCCCTCCGCCTCGCCGTGCCTCAGTTCCCTCATCTGGAAAATGGGGATGAAGAGTGGGAGCCCCACGAGGGACAGGGACTGTGATCAACCTATCTTGTATCATCCCAGCTCTCTAAACGGTGCTGGGCAGACAGTACGTGCTTAACAAGTGCTATTATTATTTGCTTGCACCTACCTGAGTGCAGCGCCCGGCACTTCACATGTAGCCTGCGAGCTCGTTGTGGGCAGGGAATCCATTCGATCGCACATACTGAGCGCTTCCTATATGCAGAGCACTGTACTAGGCGCTTAATAATAATAATGTTGGTATTTAAGCCCTTGAAGCAGTGTGGCTCAGTGAAAAGAGTGTGGGCTTCAAAATCAGAGGTCATGGGTTCGACTCCCCGCTCTGCCACTTGTCAGCTGTGTGACTGTGGGCAAGTCACTTAACTTCTCTGTGCCTCAGTTACCTCATCTGTAAAATGGGGATTATCTGTGAGCCTCACGTGGGACAAACTGATTACCCTGTATCTGCCCCTGCGCTTAGAACAGTGCTCTGCACATAGTAAGCGCTTAACAAATTCCAACATTATTATTCTAAGCGCTGAGGGAGATACAGGGGAATCAGGTTGTCCCAGGTGAGGCTCACAGTCTTAATTCCCATTTTACAGATGAGGTAACTGAGGCCCAGAGAAGTGAAGTGACTTGCCCACAGTCACCCAGCTGCCAAGGGGCAGAGCCGGGATTCGAACCGGCCTCTAGGCAGGGCCCCGAGCCCCCCCGGCCCCCCAGTGCCCTGGGACTATCTGCGCCCCACCAGGTGGGCCCTGGGCACTCTCGTCACCACCGAGGAGGTAAGAAGCAAGCAGTCCTGGGTGACGAGGCGACAGTCGGTCCATTGGCGGTGGGGGAGGACGCCGGTTCACTATCCCTTGGGCTTCTGGGAGAAAGGCACTAAGGGTGTCTTTGCTCCACTTCATTACCCTATTTATTTTGTTAATGAGATGTACATCACCCTGATTCTGTTTATTTGCTATTGTTTTAATGAGATGTTCTTCCCCTTGATTCTATTTATTGCCATTGTTCTTGTCTGTCTGTCTCCCCCGATTAGACTGTAAGCCCGTCAAAGGGCAGGGACTGTCTCTATCTGTTACTGATTTGTACATTCCAAGCGCTTAGTACAGTGCTCTGCACATAGTAAGCGCTCAATAAATACTATTGAATGAATGGCCTCTGACTCCCAAGCCTGGGCTGTTTCCACTGAGCCACGCTGCTTCTCTAATGCGCTTAATGCTTAATGCGTCCGCTGTTACACTGCACTCTCCTGATGGCTTTGCACACAGTAAGCGCTCAATAAATCCGATGATCATTCCGATAATACGCCACAATCAAGGCCTCCCGTTTCTCCCCCAGCCTCCCTTCCCGGCCCCCGTTTTTCCTTACACTCCCAGGCTCGTATGCGTGACCATCTTCCCGCAGTCGGTCCTGCCGCCCGGCTGGAAGCCGAGGGCTTGCAGAAACATCCAGAGCCGCTCCCTCTCCCAGAGGGTGGTGGCGGCGGCCGCACTCATCTTCCCCCGGCGCCGCAGATGCGAAGCCAGGGCAGGGGACGCCTCTCCCCAGCAGGGAAGGTGGCGCTTCGGAGCGGGAGAAGACGCGGGCGACGGAGACCGGAGATCCATCCCCACCGGGCCTCCGCCTCTCTCGAGGCGGCTCCTAGACGCGGCGCTACTACCGTCCTCTCCCCCAGCACGATGAGCCCGGGGCATCCATTTTGGCTGCAACCGCCAAATCCCGCCTAGCACCGTTCCCGCCACTGGCGGCGAAGCGCGGCAAGGCGCCACTTCCGGGATCCAGCCCGCGCATGCGCGCACTTCCCCTACCCGCCCTTCGTCGAACGGAGGATTGGAGCGTCTCCGTCTGACTACAACCCCCAGCATCCAATGCGCGATAGACTGTACATCACGAAGCTCTCAGCCTCCTGCCGCCATCATCCCGTCCGAAGGGACGCTCCTTGTCAGTGGACTTGCGGTTTTCGCTTTCGTTGCGAACCCCATTTGCTTGCTTTTCCCTGTACAGAGGCGTGCAGGGTTCCATCCGGAGTAAAGTCTCTAAATCTGAGAAAGGAGCACGGTGCAGCGGATAGAGCCCGGGCGTCAGACGGTCACGGGTTTTGTTACTCTATTTTGTTAATGAGTTGGCCATCCCCTTGATTCTATTTATCGCGATTAAGTTGGCTTGTTTTTGTCCGTCTGTCCAACGTGGCTCAGTGGAAAGAGCCTGGGCTTGGAAGTCAGAGGTCATGGGTTCGACTCCCGGCTCTGCCACTTGTCAGCTGTGTGACTGTGGGCAAGTCACTTCACTTCTCTGGACCTCAGTGACCTCATCTGTAAAATGGGGATTAACTGTGAGCCTCACGTGGGACAACCTGATGACCCTGTATCTATCCCAGCGCTTAGAACAGTGCTCTGCACATAGTTAGCGCTTAATAAATACCAAGATTATTAGACTGTAAGCCCGTCAACGGGCAGGCATTGCTTCCACCTGTTGCCGAATTGTACATTCCAAGCGCTTAGTACAGTGCTCAGCACATAGTAAGCGCTCAATAAATACTCTTGAGTGAATGAATAATCCCCACTCTGCCACTTGTCTGCTGTGTGAACTTGGACGAGTCATTTCACTTCTCTGGGCCTGTCATCTCAGCTGTAAAATGGAGTCGAGCCTCTGAGCCCCACATGGGATGGGGACTCTGTCCAACCCCGTTTGCTTGTGTCCGCTCCAGTGCTGTGTAGTACAGTGCCTGGCACACAGCAAGGGCTTAACGAATACCCCGATTATTATTATGATGATGATGATTTCCACCGTAGGTGTTTCTTCACACCAAAGAAAACGCATCCTCCAGGGAGAGAGGTCCTCGTAATGGTCCCACAGTCCTATTACAGAGCTTTTTCTTCCTCAGTTCCCTCACCTGTCCCCCTAGCCCCCGATGGATAAATCAATCGATATTATTTATTGGGCATTTTCTCTGAGCAAAGCACTATACTATAAGCACTTGGGAAAATACAGTGGAGTTAGTTGTATTTATTGAACGCTTGTGTGCAGAGCACTGCGCTCATAGACACAATCCCTGACCTCGAGGGATTTGCAACCTAGCAGGGAAAACAGACATTAAAATCCATTACAAGTAGGGGGAAGCAATAGAATATAATAGAATTGAAGCAGTGTGGTCTGGTGGAAAGAGCTCAGGCCTGGGAGTCAGAAGTCCTGGGTTCTAATCCCAGTTCTGCCACTTGCCTGCTCTGTGACTTGGGGCAAATCATCTCACTGCTCTCTGCCTTGGTTACCTCATCTGTAATATGGGGATTGATCTTCCTCCCTACAACTTAGACTGTGAACCCCTTATGGGACAGGACTGTGTCCAGCCCGATTAACTTGTACCCACCCCAGCACTTAGAACAGTGCTTGATGCATAGTAATTGCCTAACAGATACCCCCCCCCAAAAAAAATAATAAAGCTCAATAATGTACATAAAGGGAATGAGGATCAGGAGCTAGATATTCAAGTGTTTGGATGATGTAGAGGGGCTGAAGTGGGAGTAGAAATTGTGTAATAATGTGAGAAGATCATTAAGTGGTATTTACTGAGCGCTTACTGTGTGTCAAGCACTGTATGAAGCACTCAGGAGAGTGCAGTACAACAGAGTCGATAGACACATCCCCTGCCCACAAGGAACTTACAGTCTAGAGGGGAGATCTCTTATGGGAAGGCCTCCTATAAGAGATGTGATTTCAGGAGGGCCTTGAAGATGGGACGGTAGTGGGCTGCTGAATGTGAAGGAGGGACGGGGAGGGGGCTTCCAGGCTCGGGGAGGGGGATGAGAGTGAGGCACAGTGAATAGATTGGTTTGGCTTGAGATGAACGAAGTCTGTGAGCTGGGGTGTAGACGGTAAACTCCTTGACAGTGGAGATCACGTCTCTGTCCATTGTATTCTACCAAGCACTTAGAGTGCTCTGACGGAATAAGCACCCGATAAATACGATTGATCGAGAGGACTGAAAAAACAAAGTTAGATTGTGTTTCCAGGAGAAGGAATGGTCAGCAGTGTCAAAGGCAGCCGTAGAAATAGGATACAGTTAAACCTGTTACATTTGGTGGGAAGGGAATTATTGGTGACCTCGGAGAAAGGAGTCCCACTGGACTGAAAGAGGCAAAATCCAGGTTGTAGAAGATCAAGTTAGGACTTGGAGGAGAGGAAATGGAGGCAGCAGCTGTAACCCGCTTGAGGGCTTTGGACAGGAATGGTAGATGGGAGTTGGGACAATGGCTGGATGGTGCAGCTGGGTCAAGAGACTTGCCCAAGGCCATACAGCAGACAAATGGCCGAGCCGGGATTAGAACCCTTGACCTTCTGATTCCCAGGCCCATACTCTATCTGCCCCGCCATGCTGCTTCTCAAGCTGTAGTGGGAGAGGAGCAAGGAGAAGTAGCAAGAAGAGAGCTGTTTAAGTGCTTTAAAGACTTGATTCCTGACAATTCCAATTATTTTGATGTCTGTCTCCCCCCTTCTAGACTGTGAGCCCGTTGTTGGGCAGAGATTGTCTCTATTTGTTGCTGAATTGTACTTTCCAAGCATCCAGTACAGTGCGCTGCGCACAGTAAGCGCTCAATAAATACAATTGAATGAATGAATGTACTCTCCCAAGCACTTAGTTCGAAAATCCGATTGACTGAAGGATTGAGAGAGTACAGTTTTGTTGGGAGGAGTTGTGTGGGAGAGAAGGGACCATTTGATTTTGCCGGGCCTCATGTGTGACTTTGACACCATTATATTACATCGTGTAATATGACGATGTCACTGGCTTGCCCTATGCCTCTCGATCCTCCTCCCTCTCTGCCCCCTTCCACTCTGCACTTGCTCCCTTTTATCTCCACCGCGTCTCACCCCGGCCAAGTAGCAGCGCAGACAGGAAGGTACCATGACTTCAGGATTCCCCACATAAAATAGCCAGGGCCGAGAGACCTTTCATCTCCACCACCATGTGGTGCGTGAAGTGCCCGTGATGGGGGAGGTAGGGGACCCTGCTGTGTTGACACGGGGAGGCTTGGGCGCTGCCCTTCCTGCGGCTGACTGGCGTTTCCCGGCAGTGATGAGAGTGGAATCCTCTGCTGCCAAGCGGCTATTCTTGGAGCGTGGTGGATGGTGCCCCTTCCCCCAGTCCTGCAGCTTGACAATTTTCTGCCCAATCCCGAGGCTGCACTGGGGGAGAACAGCTGCTAGTTCAAGCACGCTTTTTCCCAGTCTTCTGCCAGATGTATACCTGGCACCAGTTCTCTCTCTGGAAGATTGCATCCTGTACAGCAGAGCCCTTCAGTTGCTACTTGTAGCTCCACCTCCCCTTCCCAACCTCAGATATGGGAATGTAGGGACAGGCAGGGGCAGTTTAGGGGCAGCTGTTACCATGGGCTCAGCTGCCAGTGTTGCCGAACCACTCCTCCCCTCTCTCTCCTGGCTGGGGCTTGGGCTGAGAAGCGGGGAGGGCCAGGAAGCTCGTTGTGGGCAGGGAATGTATCTGTTTCTTGTTGTATTGTACTCTCCCAAGTGCTTAGTTCAGTGATCCACACACTGTAAGCGCTCAATGAATACGATGGAATGAAGAATGAATGAAAGGAAGAGATGACGGAACTGACCAGAAGACCAGGGAGGCTGGGAGCCAGACAGCATGTGGGCCCATGAGGTGTTAGTGGTGGTGGCTCTGGCGGCCCCAGGAGGGAGATTGCAGCTGGGGGCTGGGCATGACCGAGGGCAGATAAGCAGCTGTAGTCACCCAGCCTGGGCCTCACCGAGAGAAGAGGGAGGGTTGGATGGGCCCACGTCCCCATCCTGTCCCTGAGTCTGAGGGAGATTTCCTGGCCAGTCCTAGGGTTATCCTGGAGAAGGGGGTCGAAGCGAGGTCTCCTGCTGTCCGCGGAAGTCTGTCAGGAATGTGGCGGCTGGCACCCGCCTCCAATCCCCACCAGTCCCCTGCCATCCCCTCCCTGCCGCTAACCCACAGCCAGCAAGCCGTGGGGCAAAACGTGAAAGAAAAAGGGATGTGGAAGGAGAGATCCAGCACAATCCGTCACTTGGGGATCCACTCAGAGTCTGATACTTTTAGGTCCACAGGAGAGTTAATCCAGCCCATCTGCCAGCATGCCCTTATGCCCTTATCCCCTGAACTACACTTTTCCTCTCAGGGCAGAAGCCAGCCCCCATCCCCAAAGACCATCAGGCAACAGAGGGGAATGATGTCAATGAGTTTATTGTCCTGGATCCCTAGGATAGGTGGCGGGTGGCATCCTGGCTCCAAAGGCCTGGATCTCAAGGGCCGGAACCATAGCGGTCAGTGTTCCTTGGCAGTCTCCGGCTTACAACAGATCCCTAACTCAAAGCAGTCTTCCGCATACGTTTCATCCTCCTTGCATTCCTTGCGACAAATACACTTGGAGCTTCCTGGGGGGAAGGCGGGGGGGGGGGGGGAGTGGGGTGAAACGGTGAGGGGAAGAAGAGGCAGCAGTTGACCCCTCCTTCCCACAGGCAGTGGAAGGGGGAGCAGAGCGAGATGAGGTCCGATGTCATGCCCTGGCAGAGTCTCTCCCGAGAAATCCCCAGGGAAGGAGATTGCTGTTCCCAGATCCCAGGCCCTCGATCCTAAAGGCCTGCAATCATGAACTGTGACTCTGCCAGCACTGGCACTGAGCCCTGGGCAGAGGGCAGAGACAGAGGGGGTAAGGGAGCATCAAAGGGGCCGGATGTTGGGACTCCGGAAATCGGGTCCCGTGGAGAGCGCTGTCTGCAGGGCACTGCCCTAGGGAGGAGCTCTCACGGTCCCAGCCACTCTTCCTCCCTGGGCCCCAGTGGGCAGAAGGAGAGGTCTGTAAGGTGCCCTCCCTCCCCACTGCCCCCGGAGAGGCCCCTTCACCTGGGGAGACGTGGGCTAGCAGGAGGAGAACCAGTATGAGGCAGAAGCAGATCTTCATGACTGCGGAAACTGGACGCAGCAGAGGTGACGGAGACCCGGCTATGGGGCAGCACCGGACACGGGCCCCTGTTTATGGGCTCTGGAGGCAGGGATAAGGTGGGGGCGACATGGGTGGACAGGAAAGGAATCAAAGGCAGAACACTGTGTGCTCGTCTCTGTGGCAGCAGAGCAGAACCAACAACGAACAGGCTGAGAGGTCTGGTGTCCGCCAATAGGCATAGGGTCCCAGGAGGCCGAGTACCCGGAAACGTGAGCTTCCCCTCCGGGTGGAAGCCCAGGCTCCAGCCCCTGGTAGCAAGGATGTGTGACGGGTGGTGGGGCTAAGCAGGATTGAGGTATGGAGGGGAGCTGCGGCACTCTTTGCTCAGCCATGGGGGCTGAGGGTCCCAACCTTGGCATCCCAGGTCAGCCAACACAAAGATGAACCTAGTAATCTGGCTCAGCTGGGGACAACTCCAACCTCCCCACCACCTTCCCGCATCTTGATTAGGGGCAGAGTGGTGGCAGATGGCTGCTGAGGTTTCATCTAGAACTTAGGCCAGGCTGATGGAAAGAAGCTTATATCTACCACTTGACACACAAGCTTGTACCACTTGACAAGCACTTGACACACTATGTGCTTGACACATAGTAAGCGCTTAACAAATACTATTATTATTATTCTCTCGTTGGAGTAGGGTAAAACATCCCTAATATCCATGGTGCCCTCAGCGGAAGTACCACCTAATTGCTGCTGGGAATCAGAAGGACCTGGGTTCTAATGCCACTTGACCTTGGGCAAGTCACATCGTACCGCTGGGCCTCAGGTACCTCATCTGTAAAATGGGATTAAGACCGTGAGCCCCATGTGGGCCATGGACTGTGGCCAACTTGGTTAGCTTGTATCTACCCCAGTACACATTTAACAAATACTATAAAAAATATTAAAATATTCTGAAAATCAACAAGGTCTTTAACCTTAACGTAGTGTACTTTCAGAAGTATTGAAAATGTGCCCATTACACCTCAAACTAAACTGTGGGATCCCAAGGGGAAACTAGCTATATACTCATGACCCACCTATTTTTTTTTTGTTTCCTTCCTTAAAGACCACAGACCAGAGGTAAATCCCATCCACCTTGAGTGATTCAGCATCAATTCCTTTCCATATCAATGGGTTTTTCCTGTTTTGACTCCAGTCCGGAGTTTCTGGGGAAAAGGGGAGAACAATCTTTTTTTGAGGAGCATTGAATAGTCCCACCAGCCATCTTTAGCACTTATGTATTTACTTATACCCACTCACACATATGCATTTATTCTGTGGTATATTCCATTATTTGTCTACCTCCTCCATTTAAGAGTGTAATCTCCTCATGAGCAGAGAATGTGTCACTTTGTTTTGTACCTCCCAAGCCCTTGTGCAGTGTTTCTTTAGACTGTAAGCTCGTAGTGGGCAGGGAATGTGTTACCATATTATACCATATTATGCTATATTGTTACATTGTACTCTCCCAAGTGTTTAGTACAGTGCTCTGCACACAGTAAATGCTCAATAAATACCATTGATTGAATGCCTCCATTCTGGGGGGCCCAGCTGGGGGCACACGTGATGTTTTTCCACACTTTCCACATGTACAGTTGATCCTGGACTCCAAGACCATCATGGTCAGCAATGACTGGGATGGCCCCTCTGGGTGCCTGTTTCTGAGGTTTGGGGGGAGCAATCAATCAATCAATCAATCAGTGGTATTTACTGAGCACTTACTGTGTGCTGAGCACTGTACTAAGCACTCGAGAAAGTACAACAGAGTTGAAAGGCACATTCCCTGCCCACACTGAGTCTACATGGGCCTGGCTTTGAGTGAGTGGTGTCAGGGGCTGGCCTAGAGAGCAGTGTGGGAGCCAAAGTTTTTGTAGGTAGAAAACACAAGAGGGGATTTGGGCAGGAAATGAGAAGGTCCAAGGAGTTGGAACCTGGGGTGTCCTCAGCCTCTGGGAGAGCTAGACCAGCCAGTGCTCAGGGTAAGGTCAGATGAGGTGACTCATGGAAGATCCAGGCTCCAGAGGCCCACGTTTCCATTGGCCACACTACTGATCATTGAGGTGAGGCAATCCATTAGCCAGGGGCTGTGTCCTAGGATCCTGTGAAGCATCTATTCATTCAGTCAGTAGTATTTATTGAGCGCCTACTATGTGCAGAGCACTGTACTGACTGCTTGGAATGTACAATTCGGCAACAGATAGAGACAATCCCTGCCCGTTTTGTCTCTGTTCATGAGTCCATGATCTTCCCGCGGTCAGGACCTGGGCCTGGGGTGGCTGGGCCAAGGTAGGTAGGTGTCAGTTGTGTGACTTTGGGCAAGTCACTTCACTTCTCGGTGCCTCAGTTCCCTCATCTGTAAAATGGGGATGAAGACTGTGAGCCCCATGTGGGACAACCTGATTCCCCTGTGTCTCCCCCAGTGCTTAGAACAGTGCTCGGCACATAGTAAGCGCTTAACAAATACCACCATTATTATTAAGGGTCAGAAGTCACTAACGTTCAAGAGGAACCTGAGTAATGAAAATGCATAGACACACTGGCCCAGAAGCCTCAGGGGGTGGGAAGAACAAAGCAAAGAACAGAAGGTCCAAGAGATGGTTCCCAAGCTTCAGTGAACAGAAGATGGCCCCGTGCAGCCCCAAGCTAATCTCCAGGCCCTGGGAAATGCCTCTGACTCATCCCACCAGGATGAGGGGCACCCACTGAATCCTGAAAGTAGAATGATCAAAACAAGTCAAAAAGAACAACCTGCTTACCCAGTGGCCGATAGGCATAGGTGGCAGGAAACTATGCAGATGTACAGATTCAAGGAGAGCTTGGATAGATTCTCATAAGTTGTGTTTCTTTCCTCTAGACAATGAGTTCCTGGTGGGCAGAGATGGCGTCATCCAGTTCTGTTGTATTATAGTCTCTAAAGCGCTTAGTACAGTGCTCTGCACCCAGTAAGCACTCAATAAATGTCACTGATTGATTGATCGATTCAGGCACAAGCAGTCCATGATAGATTACGAAGGAGAGAGTCAGAGTTGAAAGGGGGGAAGAATTAGAGGTGTCGTACGGTCCATTTGTAACCATGAAGGTGGATGTCCAGGGGGGCAACCAGCACATGGTTCCTTCAAGTATTCTGGTGCTGCTGTTGGAGACAGAGTCCTGGACTGATTGGACCTTGGGGCTGACCCATGAATGGTATTACTCAAGATCTTTGGCTGGAAAAGACCCAGTTATGTATTACTTGGGTCATTACAAAGGTATTCTCCGAGAAGGCCATGAAGTGATGCGACCAGAAGGAATGTGGGACTCAATCAATGGTATTTATTGAGCACTTACTGTGGCGTTACTTCACTTCTCTGTGCCTCAGTTGCCTCATCTGTAAAATGGGGATTGAGACTGTGAGCCCCATGTGGGACAGGAACTGTATCCAACCAGATTTGCTTGTATCCACCCCAGTGCTTAGTACAGTGCCTGGCACATAGTAAGCGCTTTACAAAACTAACTCTCTTCCAGAAGACCTCTTCAAAATCCTAGTGAGAGCTCACCTCTTCCAGGAGGCCTTCCCAGACTGAGCCTCCCCTTCCCTCTGCTCCTCCTCCCCTTCTCTTCTCCCTTCCCCTCCCCTCAGCACTGTGCTTATTTGTATATATTATTACCCTATTTATTTTGTTAATGAGGTGTATATCTCCACGATTCTATTTATCTTGATGATGTTTTGTTCTGTTTTGCTTCACTGTCTGTCTCCCCCATTTAGACTGTGAGCCCATTATTGGGCAGGGATTGTCTCTGATGCCGAATTGTACATTCCAAGCGCTTAGTACAGTGCTCTGTACATAGTAAATGCTCAATAAATACTATTGAATGAATGAACAAATACCACAATTATTGTTAATATGAGCATTCAACTGACAGACGTCACTGCCTTATTACTGAAACACATGAATTAACAGTTCAAGCAGCACCACAGGCACAGGACAAGAGACAAAAAAACATTAAGCACCTAGGCACAAGACGGCATGAAGCTGATGATCTATTTTACGGCAAAGTTTTTAATTTTTGACCCTGTCGTTGAACGAGTCATGTTGGGTAGTACAAAAGCTTAAATTGTCAGTACAAAGGATCAGCAACAGTAATCAATAGAATCCTCCTACCAGGAAGCCACTGTTTTTGTCTTGTCTTATGGCAGAGACACAGAGCCCCATTGAGTGTAAACCTTTTGGTGTGCCTGGGATGTGTGTTTTGATCCTGCCCATAGCAAACTGTTCTTGTGGGGTTTAATGGGTATAGTTTAATCTCTGGCCCCTGACTACAGGCCCTTCACCATCAGAAGACAAAAGAACAAAGCACCGCCACATTGTCAACTGCTTAAAGGAGCAGCACTGTAGCCCTTGTAACAGGATCCAGCTGTCTCTCTCTCAATCCAACTCCCCAAACCCAGGGACAAGGGTTGCCCCCCTCAGCTCCTCTACTACCTGACTGAAATGACTTCCAGGCCCTGGCAGGCACTAAATGTCACCTCCAAACAAAAGACCAGGGTGATTCCCACGATGGTGAAGATCTGATGTCTCACCTCAAGCTTTTCCAGGCGCTGAAAGGCAGTTCCAAGGGACCCCAAAGCAGCAGCAACTATGATGGCCAGGAGATGCCAGTCTGGGAATGCGGGGTTCCAGTGTGTGTCTGTGGCAGGGGGGGTGGGGTGTTTATGGGTGTTTTTCCTATTCAACGCTTAAATGTTTCTGGAGCAGGAAGGCATATCAAGAACAGAAAAGGGTGGCTGGGGCACTCAGCCAGAAGAAATGTTACTCTAGGGTCTGTAGCAATGTCCTCTAGACCACCCATGGCAACTATCCCACCCACCTCCACCCCTGGGTAAAAGTCTACTGTAAAGGCTGGAGTTTGTAAAGGAAAGAATTTGCAACAACCTCAGCTTTATTTTATCTTTTTCATTTGATACAGCAACAGGAGCAAAAACTGGATCCTATTCAGCTGAAGACAGAAAGAAGTGTGCTATGCACAACTTTAATTTGTGTTGGGGCCACGTTATTGGTCCTCCTGGCTGGAATTCTTCTCTTCGCTTGGATTTCCTGACTTCCCAGATTCTACCACCTGAAGGTAAAAAGGACCCACCAGCCAACTAAGGGGCGTGTTGGTACCTAGGTAATCCATCACTTCATCTATGGACTCCTTCATTTTTTGCAGCTGCCCTTTAGTCAGAGTGAGGCGTCCACCCGACACTTCCTTAAAGGAAGAGGTAGGGTGGAAAACTGCACCCACATCACCTGCCATAGCCCCTACGTGGCTGGCCTGATCTTGCACACTCTGAGGTAAACCTTGAATGGAGGCTATCAGCGTGCGGCAGTTGACCTGCAGCTGCTGCGTCAGATCACGGGCTACGGCTACAGCACGAGATTCAATATGCTGGAGAAAAAAAAAAGGGAGGAAGTTAAAGAATTAAGCATAATTGTTTTACTTAAAATGGTCTTCTTGAAATATGTGGGTCAAGGATCGTAAATCAAACAACAGAGCTTTTGCAACAACTATGAAAGAAAAAAAATCTAAACACTTTCCCTCTGGAAACATTATCTAACCTTGGCTTCATTGACACTGTCATCTCCTGGTTCTCCTCCTCTCTTTCTGACCGCTCATTCTCAGTCTCTTTCATGGGCTCCTCCTGTCTCCCACCCCCTAAATGTTGGTGTCCCTCAGGTTCAGTTCCGGATCCCCTTCTATTCTCCATCTACACCCACTCCCTTGGAAAACTCATTTGCTCACATGGCTTCAACTACCACCTCTTTGCGGGATGACTCCCAAATGTACATCTCCAGCCTTGATCTCTCTCCCTCTCTACAGGCTCGCATCTCCTCCTGCCTTCAAGACATCTCTACTTGGATGTCCTGCCGTCACCTCCAACCTAACAAGTCACAAACAGAACTCCTTATCTTCCCATCCAAACCCTGTCCTTCACTTGAATTTCCCATCACTGTGGACAGCACCATGATCCTTCCTGTCTCACAAGCCCATAACCTTGGCATTATCCTTGATTCCTCTCTCTCATTCAACCCACGTATTCATTCTGTCACTAAATCCTGTGTTCAACCTCCACAACATTGCCAAAATCTGTCCTTTCCTCTCCACCCAAACTGCTATCACGTTAATCCAAGCACTTATCCTATCCTGCCTTGATTGCTGTATCAACCTCCTAGCTGACCCCCCTGCCTCAGTTTATACTTCACCCTGTTGCCTGGTTGATTTTTCTTTAAAAAATGTTCAGTCCATGTTTCCCCACGCCTCAAGGACTTCCAGTGATTGCCCATCCACCTGTGCATCAAACAGAAACTCCTTTAAATCACTCAATCACCTTGCCCCCTCCTACCTCATCTCGCTACTCTCCTACTACAACCCAGCCCACATGCTTCAGTCCTCTAATGCCAAACTTCTCACTGTACCTTGATCTCATCTATCTCGCTGCTGATCTCTCGTCCACATCCCTCTGGCCTCGAACGCCCTCCCTCTTCATATCCAACAGATATATACTCCCCCTGCCTTCAAAGCCTTATTGAAGGCACATCTCCAAGAGGCCTTCCCTGACTAAGCCCTCTTTTCCTTTTCTTCCACTACCTTCTGCGTCACCCTGATTTGCTCCCTTTGTACATCCACCCTCCCAGCCCCACAGCACGTAGGTACATATACATTATTTATTTATTTAAATTAATGTCTGTCTCCCCCACTAGAATGTAAGCCCATTGTGGGCAGGGAATGTGTCTGTTATATTGTTCTCTCCCAAGCTCTTAGTACAGTGCTCTGCAAACATTACGCACTCAATAAAAATGATCAAATAGTATTCACTGAAGTAGCTAGTACCATCCAACACATTAGATTCCAGTATTTGAGTTCAGATGATCACTTTTCTTTATCAAGTACCTCCTGGTTTGGTTTTGAAAAAGTAACCATCCTCAAAAACATTTAGCCTAAGAAGAGGTGAAGCAGGAGAGTGTCGAAGCAGCGTGGCTCAGTGGAAAGAGCACGGGCTTGGGAGTCAGAGGTCATGAGTTTGAATCCCAGCTCTGCCACTTGTCAGCTGAGTGACTGTGGGCAAGTCACTTAATTTCTCTGTGCCTCAATTACCTCATCTGTAAAATGGGGATTAACTGTGAGCCCCACGTGGGACAACCTGATTACCCTGTATCTACCCCAGTACTTAGAACAGTGCTTGGCACATAGTAAGCGCTTAACAAATACCAACATTATTATTAAAAGTATATCAAAGGATATTTTAAGAGACAAAGAATATCTTTTCTATTTCTACTGAGAACCGGACCCTATGACTGAGTTCCAGAAGTCACTTTACACCCACAAGAAAAAACCAAAAAACTGAAATTCCCTTTTATGGTACTTGTTAAATGCTTACTATGAGCCAGGCAGGGTTTTAAGTGCTGGGGTAGATACAAAGTAATCAGTTTGGACACAGTCCATGTCCCACATGGGGCTCACAGTAGTAATCCCTATTTTAAATATGAAGTAACTGAGGCCTAGAGAAGTTAAGTGACCTGCCTAAGGTCACACAACAGAGAAATGGAAGAGGCAGGAGTAGAACCCAGGCCCAGGCTCTATCCACTAGACCACACTTTCCTTCCCAGCAAAGCCAGGAAGTACCAAAGTCTAAATGGCAAGTTAACAGCAGACAAGAGAAATAACCCCAGGTAATCGATATATTTACTTTTTTTCATGAAAGGCTGGCTCTGATCCCCACATTTATGGTTTTTTAAGAGAGAAGACCTAGGATAAAGCATAGGCACCTGAATACTTTCTCATTTTACACCACACCTAGTTTGAAGATGGTGGAAAAAGCCAGGATATAAACTGAGAACTTCAAGAATAACCTTGATAATTATAGGCAGTTATGCGAGTTGTAGTGCTTAATGAGAATTAGAAAGTATGTTTTAAAACAGTGAGAGGCATTTTCCTCTCAAGAGCCAGAATAATTTACTCTTGCTGTGCTTGAAGTCATCGACAGAATCATCCTGGAGCCATGTCTACTCAATACAGCCAGTTGGTACTGACCTCGGCACAGGGTAATTCATCGCTGTCACTTTGGCCGATGCATTTCTTCCACTCCACCCAGGAATTATACAGTTTATCCTGAGTTTTTTGGCTGACATTGTCCTTATTCTCCCTTGAGAATTCAATCTAAAATGGAGAGGAATTCAAGTGAAACAAACATGAAAACCATGACAGCTTCACAGCACAAAGGTAAAACCAACCGAGTGCTGATGGGCTCATGCTTAGAGAAACTAAGCTGGAGCCAACTAACTGAACATCCAAAGTGAAAGCAGGCTTTCAACTGAGATTCCATACTTGACTGGGCCTCTAGAGCTCACTGTCAAATTGGCAGTGTGTTAGAAATGCTGGGGAGTGGAAAATTCAACTTACCCAGAACGTTAATGCTATGCACCCTGGGGCACTCATTTTTGATGCTGAAGCCCGGTTTCATGTTCCAAAATAAATAAAAATAGAACTCTGTAGGTAGTCATTTTGATGATCTCAAAACTCCTATGACTTCCTTTCATACCAATGGTTAACCTCTGTTTGACCCTGAGGAGAAGATGCTGCCTTTATACTTCTCTCCTCTCTTGTCCCCCCACCCCCGACATACATGGCTTCTTAAGAGATGGAAGAGGCGGGGGTTCCCTCTGGGCTCAGGCCCACTGTTAAGACTTAGGAGATTGGGGACCTGGTGGGGGTTCTAAATCCCCTGCTTTCTGGCCATCTGACTGTTGCAAAGCAATCGGAGTGCCTCAGTAGTAGCAGGAGAGATGGGGAAAGGAAGAGGCTGGGGTATAGTGCTCCCTGAATTCCCAGCAGCCTGGGGATCCACTCAAGTCCAGGAACCAGACAAAGACCCTAAGGCTGCTGCTACTGGCCTCTCCTCAGGTGTGTAGGCCAAAGGGAAGCACCTGGAGTCAGGCAGAAGTGGAAAAAGGGTTGCTCTACACTCCACTCTGCAGGCTCTCTACTGTGAGCGGAACAACTGGTCCACCTGCCTCATCCCTGAGATCACTGGCCTCGGAAAATGGAGTTACTTGAACTGATCAGACTGTGAAATGGATTTTTTTTCCCTATAACATTTACAATGAGCAAGACAGTTCAATCTATTTGAATGCCTGTGTGCAGGGCACCGGACGAAGTGCAGTTATAAGAATACAATGGAAGGGATACACTCCCTGCCCACCATGACCTTACAATCTAACAGTGAAGACAGAGAGGAGGAAGAAGTGCTTAAATAGAATACATAAATCAATTCATACAAAGATACCATAGGTGGTGGTAAGGGCAATAATGCCAAGGACGTAACCTAGGGCTCAGAAGATGGGAAGAGCAGAGGTCTGGTGGATTTCAAGGGGGAAGAATGTGGCCCAGAGGGAGTGATCTCCACAAAGTGCTCAATAAATCCCTCTGACTCATAGAATGAGACACAATGGGAAGATGGGATAGGAATAAATGGAGACTGTGAAATGTGGTGTAGAAGCAAGGGACAAAGAATGAGCTGAGTGAGAGCTAAATGTACCAACTGACCATTTACTTGAAAAGACACTCTCTGCACCTTGCAGTTCCTAGTATCCTCCAACTTTAGTGGCAGTTGGAGGAAACTGGGGGAGCCAGGAAGAACGGAACACCTGGTGCTGGAGAAAATAGTCTGCATAATTAAAATCTACTTTTCCCTCCATCTTCCCAACCCCCACCTTCTCACTACCCAATAGAGAAATCAGTCATCAATCAGTTGACATTGGCCAATATTCTAACATCCTCAGGCCTGGATGGGGCATCCATGTCTTCTACTCTTATTAAATGAAAACTACTCATGAAGGCCAATGCTCCACAAATACTGCCTAAGGAATTTTAAACATATGATGTTATTGCATTATTTTGGCCTGTTGATAGTTTCAGAGTTGGACATCTATGTGTCACCTTGCCCAGTTTTAGATTATTCCTATTCAAAGATCTAACAATCAGCTTCCCTCCAGGGCCTAGTACAATTTTGGCCTATCATAGGGAGCTAGGATCATCTTGATGGTTCACCTCAGTATCCAGTCAGTTGACAGAAGTAATTTCCAAGTGATCAGCACTGCCTTGATGCATAACAGTTTAGTTTCCCACTCCTTAATTAATGTTTCAGCACTTAACATTTATGACCATAGTCCCTGTTTTTATTAAGATTCTTCAGTCTAAGATAACTTACCCAAATATTGTTAGCTAAAAGACTTACCAAATTGACAGTGGAACGAAGTTTAGAAATCGTTTCTTGACTTCTGCATTTAACATTTTCAACTCTACCCAAGGCCTGGTAGTAAGACCGGGCGCGCATCTTGGTAGACAAAGAACCAAGTCTAACATAGTAACTTGGTTTTTGCCCTTGAGCATCAGATCCTTCAACTAGCTTGGCTTTCTCTGAAGTTGAGGAAAAAGAAAAGTTAAAACAGTCACTTAGAAAAAATTTTCTTGCTCTGCCCCATGCACTCTTCACCTTTTATGAAAAGGTGTATGAAAATGGACTAGTAGTAGAACAGGTCAAATAGAACAAACACTTTAAGTGTTAAGCAAGTCACTTAACTCTGGGCCTCAGTTACCTCATCCATCAAATAGGGATTAACTTGTCCAAGGTCCCACAGCAGAGAGATTAGAAGTCAGGTCCTCTGACACCCAGGTTCTTTCCACTAGACCATATACTATTACTACTCCAGCCTCAAGGCCTCTGTTAAGTAAAAACTTTAGTATCTACAGTCTGGATTATTATCAATGGCATTTGAGCACTTACTGTGCACAGCACATTTTACTGAGCTCGTCATCTGTCTGATTAAGAAAAAAAACATATTTGAAATGACAGGACTAAGTTAATTTACCAAATTCATCTTCTGTAATTGGGAGATCTTGATATGCAAGAAACTCCAATCTGGCTTTGGAGCTTTCCCCTTGATCGCTCATGGTCCGTACCACTTGGCTTCCCAAAACGGTGTCTGAGTGACAGAATCCTCGGTCCCTACTATTTCAGCCTCGGCACTCAAAACCACCTGCAAGGGGAGACAGAACGGTTATCCGAATTATCCGTGAAACATATCGGCTCAACAAAGAACAGTTGAATGGGAGAAAAACTCTGAAAGGAAAAAGAAATTCCACAAACCACAAATTTGAGATATTTCTCAAATGTATCCTTTTTTCTTTTAAAATTAATGGCAATCTGATTCACCTGTAGAAAAAAAAGGGAGCTAAAAATTCGCTTGGACAGACATTCGGATGGCAGGCTAAAATCACTTACCCTTTTCTCTCTGGCAATTACTGGGCACAGATTTCTCAATTAAATCTTACAGAAACGCCAGATGGCCATTAACTCCCAAGCTTTGCAAATATGGAGGGAAAAGAGTGTTTCCGTCGAACGTTTTAGTAGTTCACAGAAACAGGTTCACTGCGCCACGGCGGCCGGTTTTCCTCACTGTTTCCTCCGGCTCCGAACGGCGGGGAGGGGAGATTCAAACTGCGTCGCGGTCCAAGATGGCGCCTCAGCACCGCCCCCGCCCCCCTCACCTGTGGCGCCCCCAGCCGCCCCCTTCCCGCACGCAACCCCCTCCCCGCCCCCCAACACCGAGGTGTCGCCGAATCCCAGTTCGGGACCGACCCCCGCTTACCGTGCCGGGGACGCCGCCCCCTCCGCCGCGCTCCCCGCTCCGAGGGGCCACCGGACTCCAAGATGGCGGACGGGGCCACGAGGCGGGACTGAGCGCGACGGACTGCGGAGGTCGACGACCGTTGGGGGCGGGACCGAGAGCGATGAAACGGGGACCATTGGCGGACCGGGGGGGGGGGCCCAACTGCGGCTCCACGGCCAATGGGAAGCCCCGAAACCCGACTGACAGTATGGGGGACCAATGAGAGTTCGTGCCGGTGAGGGCCAATGGGAGCTGAGGGCGTCGGCCAGGGGCGGGCCTATGCAAATGAAAGGATGTGTTAGGGACCCGCCTATCTGAGCGGCCCCACCCCACAGGATGGAGGCAGGGCCCGGGAGCCCGAAGATAGTGAGAAGCAGCGTGGCTCAGTGGAAAGAGCATGGGCTTTGGAGTCAGGGCTCATGAGTTCGAATCCCAGCTCTGCCACTTGTCGGCTGTGTGACTGTGGGCAAGTCACTTCACTTCTCTGTGCCTCAGTTCCCTCATCTGTAAAATGGGGATTAAGACTGTGAGCCCCACGTGGGACAACCTGATTCCCCTATGTTTACCCCCGCGCTTAGAACAGTGCTCGGCACATAGTAAGCGCTTAACAAATACCAACATTATTATTAGTGGTTCCTAATCCCCACCCCGCCATTTAACGTTGCAATTTGTTAAACGCTTAATATGTGCAGAGCACTGTTCTAAGCGCTGGGGTAGATACAGGGTAATCAGGTTGTCCCACGTGAGGCTCACGGTTAATCCCCATTTTACAGATGAACTGAGGGCCAGAGAAGTGTCACACAGCTGACAAGTGGCAGAGTCAGGATTCGAACTCGTGACCTCTGACTCCCAAGCCCGGGCTCTTTCCACTGAGCCACGCTGCTTCTCCACTTCTTCACTTGTCAGCTGTGTGGCCTTGGGCAACTCGCTTCACTTCTCTGGGCCTTGGTGACCTCATCTGCAAGATGGAGATGAAGACTGTGATCCCAGCGTAGGACTGTGTCCAACCTGATTTGCTTGTATCCGTCCCCCCACCCCCCAGCACTTAGTCCAGTGCCTGGTACATAGTAAGCGCTTAACAAATGCTACAATTACTACCCAAGGCTGTAAGCTCATTGTGGGCAGGGAATGTATCTGCTTATTCTTGTATTGTACTCTCCCAAGCACTTAGTGCAGTGCTCTGCACGCAGTAAACGCTCAATAAATACTATTGAATCAATGAGTGGGATTAAAGGTGTCTGACCTGGAATGAGCTGGGGTCTCTGTGTTAAGGAATTGTAAACAGCGAGTGTACATGACTCGTTCTAGGATTTTGGAAAGGAAGGGTAGTAGGGAGATAGGGCGATTACTGGAAGGGGAAGTGGGGTCGAGAGAGGGTTTTTTTAGGATGGGGGAGACATGGGCAAGTTTCCTGGGACTGCTTGAGCCAAATGGGCTGATCTCTGTAGAGAAAGGAAACAAACTATCTCATAAGTGAGGCTACCTTGGTTACTCCAATGTCACCACGGTTCTTACTGCCAAGGTTTAGGTCAGAATGATGGGTGTCCCATTGTTCTAGAGTCGGCTCAGAGGTCTCCTCTCAAATCACGTTAGAGATCCAGATAATAGAGCCCTGAGCAAATCAGTTATATTTATTGAGTGCTCACTCTGAGCAAAACTCTTGATTAGGCCCTTTAGAGAGTGCTATAGAGTTAGTAGACCCAATCCCTGCCCTTAAGGAGCATACGTTCTAGTGGAGGAGACAGATATGAACATGATCAAAGGGCTTTAGACTGTGAGCCCATTGTTGGGTAGGGACTGTCTCTGTTGCCGAATTGTACTTTCCAAGCACTTAGTGCAGTGTTCTGCAGACAGTAAGTGCTCAATAAATACGATCGAATAAATGAATGAATCAATTGTATTTACTGGACGCATATCATGTGCAGACCACTGTACTAAGCACTGGGAGAGTACAATATAACAGAATTGGCAGACAGGCTTCCTGCATTGTATTGCATTAGAGTTTGGGTACACACAATGAGTAGAAGCCAAAGGCAATGAAAATAAACCCATTCTAATGCCACGGATAACTAAATGAACCTCTGAGCAGCCAATCTCCGTGATCTCCACAGTAGTGAAGATTAACCATTAACATGAAAGAGCTAATCGTCATGAACTTGCACTTGAAATCTTTCCACGAGTGGTACAGAGCTATACATCTTACAACAGTAAAGTGATCAAAAAGATAAGAGAAAAACAAGCTACCTCTGGCCAGACAGGCAGAGTGTGGTTTCAAACTCCAAACTAAGCCTGAAGAGCTACCAAATAAGAGTAGTGGCCAATATTTAAGGCTGTGACACCTAGACCTAATGCCCTCGAGGAGCTTCACATGGGTTGCCTACAAGCCCTCTAAGACAATAAATGTCAAGGCGGCATTTTAAATAGAGTCTTTAGATGGTTTCCAGTCTACCAGCTTAAAACCGATTCTGTCGAACTTCACTGGATCAGACCCATGCAGAGAAATATTGATAACAGTTTATTCCAGAGTCTGCTTGTGCTGAGTAGGAAGAAGTCACAAGCAGGAGGAACAAAATAAATGTCAGGGCGCATGGCACAACAGCTTCAAATTAGTTCGACCCCTGAGAAACAGCAGCATGTCAATAACTGAAGAGTGGTTGGCCAGGTTGGGTGGAGTCGAAGAGGAAAGTTAAAAGAAGAAAATGAGGGGGTTATAAGGTAAAAAGGGGATATGGACAGAAGGACCCAGGCCTGCTCCACCCAGCCCTGGTTTCAAGTCTGAGATCCAGACTTCACCAGACCGGGCTGTTTCAGCTCCTCCTAGGTTCTATGATTTGGGGTGCTATAATCAGGTGGTGCTTTTTGAGCCACAGCATCATCTGGCACATGAGGAAGCGAGTGAAACTCCCCTAAAATGGGCAGATTCTATGAACAGTGACTAAAGCTGTAAACACAAGAAGCTTCTTTGTGCACATAGTATGGAAAGAACTATGGGCCCTCTATTTGGTTTGCTCAGCTTTACCCCTGTGAACAATCCCATTATCACTGAATGACCTTCTCCTCCCCAGTGACAAACACTCACTTTTCATGTTAATTACTTAATACACCTTCTTGCCATAACCAAGAGCCTCTACTCCATCCTAATCTTCCAAGACCTCTCTTCACTGGCAGCCTCTCCTGGTTCTCCGCCTATCTCTCTGGTCACTCATTCTCAGTCTCATTTGTGGGCTTCTTCTCTGCCTCCTTCCCCATCATCGTGGGAGTTCACCCTTTCTGGAAGAAACAGATTTGAAACTTAATGTCCATTTAAAGAGAGGTGGGTGTTTTGGGGGGGAGGGGGGAGAGAGTGAAGAGCAGAGTGAAATCTAGAAGGAGCATCGTTTATCCAGTTAGGTAGCTTCCAGCTCTCATAACTGCAGGAGCAAGGTTCCTATTTGGCCAAACAGTGATTCAAAATGTGTAACATGAGCATTCAACTGGCACAGACTTTACTGCTTTATTATTGAAATATGTGAATTAACAGTTCAAGCTGTACCAAAAATACAAGACAAAAAAAACCCCATTAAGCACCTTGGCACAAGACAGCATGAATGAGATGTTCTGTTTCATGGCAAAATTTTTTATTCTTAATCCTGTCATTGAGTTGCTCTTGCTGGGCAGTACAAAAGAATTAGCATGGCTCAGTGGAACGAGCATGGGCTTGGGAGTCAGAGGTCACGGGTTCGAATCCCTGCTCTGCCACTTGTCAGCTGTGTAACTGTGGGCAAGTCACTTAACTTCTCTGTGCCTCAGTTCCCTCATCTGTAAAATGGGGATTAAAACTGTGAGCATCACGTGGGACAATCTGATTACCCTTTATCTACCCCAACGCTTAGAACAGTGCTCTGCACATAGTAAGCACTTAACAAATACCAACACTATTATTATTATTATTAAAAGCTTAAATTGTCGGAATAAATGATTAACAAGGAGTAATCAGTAGAATCCTACCAGGAAGACATAGCGTGTGTTCACACACAACACACACATTATTTTTTTATGTCTTGTTTTAGTTATGACCAGAGAAATTGGCATGGGGCAGGGAGCAGCCGCCACTGGGAGTGGTGGAAATGGGAGTGACTCCAGAGGTAAGAATGAGTGGCCACCATGGGCTGCATCTCCATCCATATGGGCAGCCGTGGTCTTCCAGGGGCAGCAGTTAATTCCAGTTGTCCGTGGTCAGTCCATGATCTAAGGTGCCACAGGCCCCGGCTCAACCTTTGGGTTTCCTTTTGCGGGAAGAAGGAGGGACGTCAGGAACCCCAGCCTCAGTAAGCAAAGGTCAGAATCGCTGCCCACGGTGCCTGGATTCCACCTTTGGGGCCAGGAAAGAAGTGGGACAGAGCAGGCTGCAATCGAGCCATGCTGCTAAGGGGTGGAGGAGGAAGAGGAAAAAAAAATAGACCCTGCTGTAAGGGGCTCAAGTCAGAGGAAGTGACAAAATGTATGGAGCTGGTCTTGAGGATGTTAAGTTGAGCTGGCAGTGATTGGTTTATCCTTTGCTCATTTCAAAAGTTTGCTTTACATTCTTTTTGTGAAATGTGTGTGATAAACTAGAAAGGAAGGTACTCTTCAGCTGAAATTTCAACAGATTTGATTAAACCTTTACTAATATAAAGGTTATGAGGAGATGTGTCTTGGAAATTACAAAATGTCCCCTATTCCATTAATCAGTTTATGGCTGTCCCTTGTAGAAAGGTAGAGAATTCTCCCACGCTGGGAGAGCAAGTTAACTGGATTAGGTGTGATTAGTACCAAAAGAGACACATACAATAATTACATTTGACAAGAGAAAACAAAAAGGTCATTGCTAAAACAGGGCTTTTCATTTTATCAAGGGTTAGGCAGACAAGCCCACTGCAAAAATTACTCCCATTTGATTGGCCAAAGGGAAAGGTAAGATTTAGCAAACAAAATTGCTAACTTTGTGTGGCATGAGGAAGTAAAAGCTGCATTTTTCATTCACCAGGAGAAAAATAAAACTGGATTACTGACCAATGTACGCAGTACCCTTTTCTTGCATGACAGTATTTATTTATATGATTGAAGGCAATTAAGACGGTACCATGAAGCTAATCCAACCTTATAGACAGAGAGTCCCATATATCTGCTCTAGCTTCAGAAAGACCATGGGTCTAGAAATCAAGAGAACTGAAAATACAGTGTCTGCCTCGGTGAGAAGCAAGATACAGTGGGTTCTTAGAGTCCACTGTATTCACGCTTCCACTTTCAAGTGCAGAGGTGCAGAGGGGATTGTGTCACTGGGGCAGGGAGCCCACAGGCAGATTGCCCACCAATTGGATCCTCCTCCTGGGGGAACCGGAGGGGGTGGGAGGAGCCAATCTAAATCAATGTTTTAATAATAATATTAATAATAATTGTGGATTTTGGTAAGTGCTTTCTTTGTGCCAGGCACTGTCCAAGAGCTGGGGTAGATACAAATAAATCGGGTTGGACACAGTCCCTGTCCCACGTGGGGCTCACAGTCCTAATCCCCATTTTACAGATGAGGGAACTGAGGCTCAGAGAAGGGAAGTGACTTGCCCAAGACCACATAGCAGACAAGTGTCAGAGCCAGGATTAGAACTCATGACTTCTGACTCCCAAGCCTGTGCTCTATCCACTACACCATGCTGTTTTAGTTGGAAGAATCTAAACAGGTTTCCAGATTGTGGTGGGAGTTGTTGATTAGCAAACTGAAAGACTGTCAGGTACCCATTAACACCATCTTTAAATGACTCACAACAAAGCTTCTAGAAATCAAGAGCGATCAAAGACATCTGACCAATCTACTCTGAGCTGTGAATGAGGTGATGCTATACTTTATAGTAAGAAAGTGTTACTGTTCTCTTGAGCATCTCATTCATTTTAGATGCTACTAGCTGGTTATCTTAGAAGAAGAAGCACTACAAACAAGACAAAATAAAGACATAAGATAGATTTCAGCTCCAACAGTTTACTACCAACGTCTTTGGGTGGGCTGTAGAAGTGAGATTACAGTGAACTATTGGCTGAAGACAGTTTGCACAGTCAAGAGTGTTAAATATAACAGTTCCTGACTTTAAATTTAGGAAGAAGTGATATTACATGTAAGAAATTTACAAAATTTATGCTTTTACATGAGTTTCAAAAGGTTAATGGATATCTTGTCATCTGTAGAAAAAATGGAGTTAACTAATTCATTTGGACACAAACCTATATATCAGATTAAAATTAGTTAGCCATTTCTCTCTGGTAATCACTGGGCAAAAATTTCAAAATTAATTTAAAAAAATGCAAGATATCCATAAACTCCCAAGCTTCACCTGCAAATATTGAGGAAAAAATTGTTGTAGACAAACATTTTTCTATTTCACAAAAATAGGTTTAGTGCGCCATGGAATTTAGTGCACTATTTGACCCCAACCTACAGTCACAGAGGTAGCTGAAAGGCAAATAAAGTATGTTTAAAATGGGCGTAAGGTTAGATTAAAAATGAGAATTTGAGCATCAGACTGTTATTAACAATTTGGTATTCCATCAGTATTTATCAAGAGCAGGATTATAAATTCAATCCTACAAACTCAGGACTAAAGTACCTTCCTTTCTTCAGTATATATGTAGTTTAAACCACAATTCTTTAAATACAGTTTTTTTATGGTCATTTTTGGTGGTGATTTTTTTTTTCCTGCTGAACTGAACAAAGGGAGTGGGGCAAACTGGCCAAATGGCTAAATTTATTGCCCATTAGAAAGTTAGGTCGGACAGAAGCTGGAGGACTACAAAGTCGGGGTAGCGTCCAACCTAATTATCTTGTGATCTACCCCAGTGCTTAATAAGGTGCCCCGCACATACTAAGTGCTTACAGATACCATTAAAAGAGGAGCATACCAAATTTGGTGACCCCAAGAAATTCAATAATCTGGGAACTCTTTCCCGCTCAGAAAACATTAGGCAACCAAAGCCAAAAATAACCAAAGTCTACTTACAGAACAAGTTTCCTGGGACTGCTTGGGCCAAATGGGCCTCTACCAAATGGGTAGAGATGGAAAACAAACTACCTCATAAGTGAGGTTACTTTTTTACTCCACTGTCAGCATAGTTATTTCTCCCAATGTATAGGTCAGAATGATGAGTGTCCCATTGTTCTAAACTCAGCTCAGGTCTCCTCTCAAATCATGCTACAGACCCAGGTAATACAGCCTTGAGCAAATCAATTGTAACTACTGAGTGCTTACTCTGGGCAGAATACTAGACTAAGCACTTGCTAGATTGCAACAGAGTTAGTAGACCCATTCCAAGCCCTAAAGGAGCTTAGTGGAGCTTAGAACCTAGTGGAGGAGACCGACTTGAACATAATCAGTCAATTGTATTTACTGAATGCTTACTCTGCAGAGCACTATACTAAAGCACTTGGGAGAGTATAACATAATAGAGTTGGTAGACCGTTTCCAACCTGATTAACTTGTGTCGACCCCAGCGCTTAGTATGGCGCCTGGCACATAGTGAAAACTTAAAAAATACATTAAAAAAAGCAAACAAAAAGCAAACTGTGGGGCTAGAATAACATCCAGGTGGGCAGAAACAGCCCAGTCCTTTATCCACTTTCACTTCCAGAGGTCAGGGCAAGGTCTAGACCAAGGCAGTACAACAAAGTATGAAATATAGTCTCTAAATGATCGTGCCTGGTTCAAACACCTCAGAGGATAGGGAGTTAAGCCACTTTTTTATGAGTTTGGGCTCATCCCAAGATGACAGATCAACTAATTTTGTCCACTATGTGGATCAGATCCCAGGACAGTCAATGGCTTTCCATAAGTCCTCCAAAAAGGTATCCATGAGTAGGTCTTTTATTCCTGCTTGGAATCCATCTATTGTCTGGTGTGCAAGCTTGCCAGTCTTTAGCCAGAGGAGCAGCCCCCACGCCCCCACACAAAAAAGCAATCCTTACGTTGGAGCCTTTAAACAATTCAGTGTATGACATCTGTCAGGTCACACTGAATTGCCTTTTCCTCCCGTGACACCCACTCACCCTTCATGTTAATTACTTAATACAGCTTCTTGTCAAAATCCAACAGCTTCTACTTCATCCTAATTCTCCTCAACCCCTCAGCTGCCTTTGACACTGTGGACCACCTCCTCCTGGAAATGTTATCTAACCTTGGCTTCACTTACACAGTCCCCTCCTGGTTCTCCTCCTATCTCTGTGACTACTGATTCTCAGTCTCTTCCTCCCCTTAACTGTGGGAGACTTGTCCTTTCTGGAAATAGAAAGGAGGAAGCAGGTTTAAATAATAATGTCCACTTTTTTTGGGGGGGGGGGGGGCGGGAAGGGGAGGTGAGAGATAGCAAGAGTGAGGGAGAAATCAATCTAGAAGGAGCATCATTTATCCAGTTATGTAGTTTCCAGCTCTCACAACTGGTGGTTGAACAGATTCAAAATGCTTAACATACACAGACAACTGACAGACTTTACTACCTTATTGACAGGCAGGAATTAAATAAGCAGCATCACAGACACTAGACAAAGAAACATTAAGTGCCTTGGCACAAGACAGCATGAATCTGATGTTCTGCATTAAGGCTAAATTTTTATTTTTGATCCTTAGTCTTGTTGGGTAGTACAAAAAGTTTAAATTGTCAGTAGAAATGATCAGCAGAGTAACTGGTAGAAAACTACCAGGAAGCTGCAGCACACTCCCAAATTGAGTTCCTGCTTTGTTTCAGTCATGGTCAAAGACCATTGAGAGCAAAGCTTTTGGTGTGGGTGGATGTGTTTTTTTAATCCTGCCCATAGCAAAGTGTTCTTGTGGGATTTAATGCATTTTAATTTCTGCTCCCTGACTACAAACCCTTCACAATCAAAAGAAAAAAGAACAAGGCACTGTCCATTGTAAATTGCTTAAGGTAGCAGCACTGTAGTCCTTATAATAGGAACCAGTTGTCCCTCCTCCACCCCCATCCTTCAACCCCACCCCCAAACCCAGGGTTGGGGGCTCTCCCTCCTCTCCACTCCTGTGAAATGGCTTCCAGGTGGTGGGTAGGACTAAGATCTCATGTCTCACCTCATGCTTTTCCAGCTGCTGTAGGACACTGCTAAGCAGCAGGTACTAGGACAGCCAAGAGGCATCAGTGTGGGAATCCAGGGTTGGGATGTGTGGGGAGAAGGTGGGGTTGGGTGGTAAAGTGTTTTTCCTACCCCTCTCTTGAATGCTTCTGGAGCAGGAAGGCATGTAAAGAAGAGTAAAAGGTGGCTGGGGGACTCAGCCCGGACAAGTGTTGCGCTAGGGTCTGCATGACCACCCCTAACTGCTCCACCCACTTCCACCCCTGCATACCCATCTTGTAGAGACGGCTGATGTGACTCAGCCTTTGTAAAAGGAAAGACTTTGCAGGAACCTCGGCTTTATTTTAGCTTGTTCATTTGGTACAGCAACAGTAGGAAAGGCTGGATTTTATTGAACTGATGACAGAGACAACTGGGCTACACACAACTTTAATTTGTGTTGGGGTGAAGTTGTTGGTCCTCCTGGTTGGAGTTCTGCTCTTCACTTGGGTTATCCAACTTTCCAGGAGATTGTGGCAGTTGAGGGTAAAAAGGACCTACTAGCCAATTGAGGGGTGTGTTGTTAACTAGATAATCCATCACCTCATCTAAGGATTCCTTCATTTTGTGTAGCTGCCCTTTGCTTGAAGTGAGGAGTCCAGCAGACACTTCCTTAAAGGAGGCGGAAGAGTGAAAAACTGTACCCACATCACCTGCCATAGCCACTATATAGCTGGCCTGATCTTGCACATTCTGTGGTAAACCTTGAATAGAGGCTATAAGCGTGTGGCAGGTGACTTGCAGCTGTTGCGTCAGATTGTGGGCCACAGCTAGAGTGCGAGATTCAATGTGCTGTTAAAAAAAAAAAAAGAAAAAAAGAAAGAAGTTAAAGAATCAAGCATAGTTGTTTTAGGTCATCATGAAATATGTGGGTCAAAGATGGGAATTAGGACAGATCACAGAGTTAATTGCAACGAGACTGGGAAAACAAAGAAAAAAAATATATCAGCCTCTCTGACCTCCCTGCCTCTCCCCACTTCACTTTGCTGCCCAGATCACTTTTCTACAAAAACATCAAGTCGATGATTCCCGCCTCCTTAAGCCTCCCATGGCTGCCCATCCACCTCCCTTTCAGAGAGAAACATCTTACCTTTAGCTTTAAGGCACTCAATCACCTTATCCCCTCCTACCTTACCTCACTGCTTTCTTACTACAGCCCAGCCCACATACTTTGCTGCTCTAGTGTCAGCCTGCTCACTGTGCCCCTATCTCATTTACCTCACCACCTATATCTCCCTCACATCCTGCCTTTGATCTGGAACACCCTCCCTCTACATCTCCAACAAATCACTCCCTTCTGTCCCCCACAGCCTTATTGAAGGTACATCGCCTCAAAGAGGCCTTCTTTGACTAAGCCCTCATTTCCTCTTCTCCCTCACCCTTCTACATCATTCTTGCACTTGGATTTGCTCCCTCTATCCACTCCTCCCTTAGCCCCACAGCATTTACCTATATATCATTATGGGCAGGGAATGTGTCTGCCAATTCTGTTGTATTGTACTCTTCTAAGTGCTTAGTACACTGCTCTGCATATAATAAACTCTCAATCCCATTGCTTGATAGCTGTGATTTATGTCTGTCTTCCCCTCTGGACTGTAAGCTCATTATGTGCAGGAAACATGTCTACCAACTCTGCTATATTTTCCTCATCTAAGCACTTAGTACAGTGCTCTGTACACAGTAAGTGCTCAATAAATACAACTGATTGATTTCCACAAGTAGAATGTACTGAAGTAGCTAGCGTCATCCAATACATTATATTCCAATTGTTTGAGCTCAGAGATCAGTTTTCTTTATTAAGTATCTCCTGATACTGGTATGGTTTTTAATAAGTAACTACCCTCAAAAACAATTTGACCTTGAGGAAAAAAAAATTAAGTCTTATTAGATTACTGAATTAGTGGGCCAATAAAGCAGCATGATTTGTTTTTCCTTGATGACTGTTTGGAAGATACCCTTTGAGGAAAAGATATAGGAACTAGGTTTATTTAGTAATAAATTTTGAACAGGACTCGATTATCAAATTCCAAAAGTCATTTTACACACACACACAACAACAACAAAAAAATACTGAGATTCCTTCCCAGCAAAGCAATGAAGTGCCAAAATCTAAATGGCAAGTTAACAGCAAAAAGAGGGAAAAAAATATAGTAAAAAAAGTAATCAATGTTTTCTTTCATTGATTCTGGGGACTTCTAAAAACAGAAGATGTAAGATAAAGCCCAGATATTTGAATACTTTCTGATTTTATTTACACCTAGTTCGAGAACTTGAATACATTTGATTACACAAGTAATGAGAATTAAGCACCACTCCTCCCTACCCTTCATTAACTCTTTCTGCCTTCAAAGACTTATTGAAGGCACATTTCCTCCAAGAGGGCTTCCCTGACTAAGCCCTCCTTTCCTCTTCAACCATTCCCTTCTGCATCACCCTGACTTGCCACCTTTATTCATCCCCCTTCCCAGCCCCACAGCACTTACGTACATATCTGTAATTTATTTATATTAGTGCCTGTTTTCCCCCTCTAGATTGTATGCTCATTATGGGCAGAGAATGTGTCTGTTTGTTGTATTATACTCTCTCAAATGCTTAGTACAGTGCTCTAGATGCAGTAAGCACTCAGTAAACACGATTGACTATTAGAGAAGCACATTTTAGAACAGTGAGGGGCATTTTCCTCTCAAGAGCCAGAAGAATTTTACTGTGCTTTAAGTTATTAATAGAGTCATCCTGGAGCTATGTCTAATCGATACAGCCAGTTGGCACTGACCTCCGCACAGGGTAATTCATCACTGTCACTTTGGCCGATGCATTTCTTCCATTCCATCCAGGAGCGACACAGCTTATCTTGAATGTTTTGGTTGGCATTGTTCATGTTCTCCCTGGCAAATTCAATCTAAAATGGAGAGGAATTCAAGTGACACAAACATGAAAACATTTGACAGTTTCATAACAAAGGTAAGCCAGTAGAGTGCCGATGGGTTCATGCTCAGAGAAACTAAACTAGGGCTAACTAACTAAACCTCCAAAAGTGAAACGATGAGTTCAGAGGTTCCATACTTGATTGGGTCTCTAGAGCTCACTGTAATATTGGCAGTGTGGTAAAAAAAAGCCCAAACGAATAAAAAACAAGCCAAACAACAACAAAAAAAAGCTACCAAAAAAAAATTGTTTTTATTGAGCACTTAATGTTTGCAGAGCACTGTACTAAGTGCTAAATGCTGGGGAATGATAAATTCAATTTATCCAGAACATTAGTGCTATGTCACTCATATTTGATGTTGAAGGCTGGTTTCATACTCAAGAATATAAAATAGAACTCTCTAGGTAGACCTTTTGATTCTCCCACACTCCTTTTTGTCCTTTCTTACTAAGAACTGACAGGGGAAGAACTGGACCAATTCTGAACCTGGATTGAGGATGATGGTTTCACGCTTCTCTCCCTCTCCCACCTCTCATGCTTCCCTTTTGCTCAACACATATATGGCTTCTTAAGAGAAGGAACAGGCAGGGGTTCCCTCAGGGCTCATGAGGTTGGAAGCCTGGTGGTGGCTCTAAATCCCCTGCTTTCTAGTTCGCTTGCTCCAGCCTCCATTCTGCAGGCCTTCTGTACTGTGATTAGAACAACTGCTCCACTTGCCTCATCCCTGAGATCACTGGTCTCAGGAAGTTGAGTAATTTGAACTGACGAGACTGTCAAATGGGTTACGTTTCTTTCCCAAAACATTTAAAATGAGCTAGACACATCAGTGAATTTGAATGCCTGCTTGCAGAACACTAGGTGAAGTGCATTTATAAGAGTGCAATAGAAGTGGGAGGTAATCCCTGCCTACCATGTGCTTATTATCTAAACAGGGAAAGTCAGACAACAGAGAGGAAGAAGAAATGATTAGACTATGTAAATCAATATATACACACAGAAGAGTACCATAGGTGCCTGGGAGGGCAAGAATGCAAAAATAGTTGTTGGAAGGATGTAACCTAGGGTTTTGAAGATGGGGAGAGCAGAGGTCTAGTGTGTTTGAATGGGGAAGAATGTGGTCCAGAGCTCAGAGGGAGGAGGGATGAAAATGAGACACACCAAGAAGATGAGATAGGTAGGAATGGAGACTGAAATGTGGTATAGGAGCAAGGGGGAAAGAATGAGCTGACTGATAGCCAGATATACACATTGACAACTTATTTGAAAAAGTGTTCTCTGCAATTTCCAGTACCCTCCAACTTGTTTTAGTGACAACTAGAGGACACTGGGATTGTCAAAAACTGAACATCTAGTGCTGGCAATCCCAGGTCACATGGTCAAAATCCACTTCTCGCCCCACGCCCTCTGCCCCCATTTTCACTACTAAGGAGAGAAACTAGCTATTCAATCGGATGACACCTGCCAATATTCTAACATCCAGAGGCTCTGAGTGTAGCATCCATGTCTTCTACTCCTATGAAATGAAAACTACAGGTGAAGATCAATGCTCAAGAAATACTGTTTAAGGAATTCTAAACCTGTGATGCTACTGCATTATTTTGGCCTGTCAATAGTTTCAGAGTTGGAGTTGTGTCATCTTCACCAGTTTTAGCTTATCCCTGTTCCGGGAGTTTACAATCTGCTAGTTTTTTTTTTCCTCCTCTTTCCAGGGTCTAGTAAAATTTTTGGCCTATCACGAGGAGCTTAAATCACCACGAGGGTTTACCTCAGTATAAAGAGAGTGACAGATGGAACTTCCTAGTGATTAGACTGCCATGAAGCGTAATGGTTCAGTTCCCCACTCCTTAATTAGTGTTTCGGCACTTACGTTTATGGCCAATAGTCCCTATTTTTTATTAAGATTCTCCTGTCTAAGGTAACTTACCCAAATGTTGTTAGCTAAAGGACTTACCAAGCTGAGGGTGGAATGAAGTTGTGAAATTGTTTCTTGACTTTTGCATTTAGCATTTTCAACCCTGCTCATGGCCTGGTAGTAAGATCGGGCGCGCAGCTTGGTAGACAAAGAGCCGAGTCTAACGTAGTAACTTGGTTTTTGCCCTTGAACATCAGATCCTTCAACTAACTTGGCTTTTTCTGAGGTTGAGGAAAAAGGAAAAATATAGGGTCAAACAGAGGAAGTTCTCATGCTTCTTAACCACACACTGTTCACCTTTCATGAAGCACCTCATCCAAAATGGAGTAGTGATAGAACAGGTCAAATGGAACGAACACCTCTGCCCAACTGTTAGTCCAGTGAAAGAGCACAGTTCTGGAAATGAGGAGAGCTGGGATTTCTAGTGCTGGCTCTGCAAGTAGGGGACTGCTATCAGTGGTGGTTTTTCAATGAAGAACTTTTCAGGGCAACCTACATGGTGGACAGACATGGCAAGAATCCAGGAGAGGACATTTTGGGGAAGTGGAGATTACAGAGGCTGCCCGAAGCAATTGCCTGCTGGGTTATGGAACAATGGCATTATACCATGGTCTGCCTAGTGGAAAGAGCCTGGGCACCAGAGGACTTAAGTTCTAGTGCCAGCTCTGCCACTTGTCTGCTGTGTAACCTTGGGCAAATCATATAACGTCTCTGGGGTTCAGTTACCTCATTTGTAAAGTGGGGGTTAAATCCTACTCCCTCCTATTTAGAGGACTGTGAGCCCCTTGTGGGCAGAGACTGTTTTCAACCTGGTTATCTACACCAGTGCTTGACACAAAGTACGTGCTTAAGTACAATAATAAATAATAATTCAATCTTGCAAGTTTCTCTTTTTTATAAATCTCAGCATGGGCTTCAGTGCACTGAACCCCTGCCCGTTTGTTTCTTGTATTCCATGAGCCCAGTGAGAACAGGACAGAGTGGAGCTGCCCAAGCCAAAGGCACTATAATCAATTCCTCCACCCAGGCCCTCAGTGCTGAAGTCTCAGGACCGCAACCCACCATTCTTGGCAAGAGACTCCATTATTACAACTCCAGACGCAAGGCCTCTCTGAAGCAGAGACCTTAGTATCCCCAGTATGAATTGTCATCAGTTGTATTTGAGCACTTCCTGTGTGCTGAGCACTGTATTGAGCCCATCACTTGTCTAATTATGAAAAAAGTATTTTAAGTGGCAGGACTAAAATTAGTTTACCTAATTCTTCTTCCGTGAGTGGGAGGTACTGATCTACAAGAAACTCTGATTTGGTAAGGGCATTTTCCACTTGATTACTCATGATCTGTACAACTCGGCTTCCCAAAACAGTGTTAATGCTTTCATTCACTGCTCCTCTAGTCTTGTCCACAACTCCAGTAATGGTCTGAGTGACAGAATCCCTGGCTCCACTCATGGTAGTAGTTACAGCATCTTTTGCACCCACGACTGCACCCTTGGCACTCGCAACAACCTGAAAGGAGAGATTTAACAGCCTTGTGAGTTAACCATAAAACACTTTACGTGTCAACAAAAAAACAATACAATGGGAGAAAAACTCTGGCAGGAAAAACAAACCCATAAGTCTCTTAGGTTGGATTCACTACAGAATATGAAGAATTTTTCCTCGGAAGAGCTAGTCCTAGAGAAATATAAACCAGAGCAGCTGATGGACCCATATCAAATTTGGGGCTTCGAGACTGGAGACAGAATTTGCAAATACCTTCTTCCACTGTACTGGAGTCGTACAAGCAAATTAAGTTGTTTATTGTGGATGCTGACTTTATTTTGAGCAGAGGGGTGAAATTGGGGTGGGGCAAAAACGGAGGGAGACAAGGGATGGTCTTTGCCTCCTCCACTGTCACAGTCAATACCAATCAATTGGCAGTGGCTACAGTTCCAGCTCAAGTTAGGTAGGTAAGCAGTCATGTGCCTTCTGACTGCCCCAAGATGGCCACAGCTCGGGACATTTTTGATGGTACCCATACTGGAGGCCTAATCAAGATGGATGCCCTACCACCCCCCATCCCTCTACCACATTCATTCCTTCAATTCTATTTACTGAGAGCTTACTATGTGCAGAGCACTGTACTAAATGCTTGGAATGTACAATTCGGCAACAAAATTGCCACATGCCACATGCGTGGCAATCATCTTTAGTTCTCTATTAGAGGATTTTCTGCTTCTCCTGAGCTCAAAATTAAGGGATTTGTAAAATTTTTAAAACAGCAATAATAATAATAAAAAGACAAAAAAACACCTCAATATGGCAGGGAGGGATGGGGCAGTCAGAAGCTGACAGTACTGCTCATGCTTTGGCCTGGAGAGGAATAAAGCAGTGTGATTCGTACGTGTAGGGGGGTAAATCCAGAGTAGTTTTCTGTGTTGGTCCTTCCTGGAGAGTGCCTTCTGTAAATTCTCAGGCTGGGCACTGGAAAAAGTGGTATCTCTGGTCTGGGAAGGACAAACCTGGGCTCTCAGCTTCCTGCTGGCATAGATGTAGTAGAGTAGGTGGCTGAGGAGCAGGGGTAACAGATAAGCAGGGCAGGTGGCTGGCAGCAAAAGTGCCTTGGGTGGGTCAGGGGACAAGCTTCTCCCACTCAACATGGAGCTTGCTGACCCCAGAGGAAATTGTATGGGACAGCAGCAGCCATTGTGTGTCCCTGTGAGGTGGGATTAGGTCTGGGCAGGAGGGTACAAGGGCTCACCCAGGAGGGAAAGGGGGAGTGCAGGGTGTCCTGCGCTGTCCTAAGGCTCTCTGAAAGTGGTGCACAATAAGGATAAGCAGCAGCAAGCATGAGTCAGTTTAGACACTTTCCTGGTCTTGCCCAAACTGTTTCCCTCCTCACCACAACTTCCTACATTTCCTGCTCTAGCTTCGGAAAGACCACGGGTCTAGTGATCAGGAGAGCTGAAAAACAGTGTCTCAGTGAGAAGCAAGATACAGTGGGTACTGAGTATTCACTGTATTCATGCTTCCACAAATGAAGTACAATTGAAGACAGCTGACTGATCTACTTCCCTCTGAGCCATGAGTGAGGCAGTGTTATACTTTGTACTGGGTAGGGTGTTTCTGCTTTCAGAAGCATCTCATTCATTTTAGATATGGCCTGTTATCTTCTAAGCAGCACCGCAAAGATGAGAAAGTACAGATGTACGAAAGATTTGAGCCCCAACAGTTTGCTACCATTGTCTTTGGGTAGGCTGTAGAAGTGGGATTACAGTGCACTTTTGGCTGAAGACAGTCTGCACAATCAATTTGTTACATATACCAGTTACTGATTTTAAAATTAGGAAGAAATGACATTACCTGTAAGATATTTATTAAATCTATGCTTATACATGGCTGTCTTCAAATTTGATTTTTAAAATGTTAATGGGTATCTTATTTTCCATACAAAAAAAGACTTAACTAGTTTACTTGGTCACAAACATTTTTCTCAAACTAGAATTGGCCATTTCTCTCTGGTAATTAGAGAAATTAATTCCTACAAAAATAATATCCACTAACATATTACAAATCGCACTTAAACATACCTCATCTGATGACTGATTTAATATAGGTAGTCTCTCTTCAATTCTGTCCAATCCCACGCATGCGTAGTTGTTGGCAAGTGCAACTAAAGGAGAGAGAAAATTGGAAAGTTGGTGTGCACACCTCTTTTAAACTTGAGAGCATTTCTAAAAAAACTTTCACCTGCAAATATTGAGGAAATGTGTTAGTCAAATATTTTTCTTAGTTCATAAAAATAGGTTTTGTGAGTCATTCTATGATCTCATCCTACAGTCACCAGAAGTAGGTGAAAGGCAAGTTAGATGTAAAGCATGTGAAAGGATAGATTAAAAATAAGAAATTGAGCAAGAGGCTGTTAATTGTTAATCTGGTATTGCATCAGTGTTTATCAGGGGAATGATTATGAGTTCAACCTTACAAACCCAGGACTAAAGTACCTTCCCTCTGCATTGTAAGCCACAATTCTTCAAATATCATTTTTCTATAGTCATTTGGTATCTCCCCACCCTCACACTGAGTGAGCAATGTGAGTGGGGAACAACTCTCCAACAACCTAAATTTATCCTCCAGTAGAAAGTTAGGCACAACAGAAGGAGCAGATCAAATTGGTGATCCTTAGAAATTCAACAATTCATTCAATCGTATTTACAGAACCCTTACTGTATGCAAAGCGCTCTCTTGAGGAACTCAGAGGCTCTCTGCAAGAAAACAATTGGCAACGAAAAACGTACTGAACAAGTTTCCTACGACTGCTTGAGGCAAATGGGCCTGTCTATATAGAGACAGAAACTAAACTACCTCATAAGAGGAGGAGTACCTCAGATATTCCATTGTCCCCACAGTTCTTAGTGCCAAGCTTTAGGTCAGAATGATGAGTGCCCCATTGTTCTACAATCTGCTCAGCAGTTTCCTCTCAATCATGCAGATAATATAGCTTTATCAATAGTATTAGCTGAATGCTTATTCTGGGCAGAACACCAAATTAAGAGTGCAATAGAGTTAGTAGACTCAATCCCTGTGTTTAAAGAGTTTAGGATCTAGTGTAGGAGACAGATAGGAACATAATCAATTGTATTTACTGAGAGCTTACTGTGTGCAGAGCACTGAACTAAGGACTGGGGAAGAATACAAAACAGAGTTGGTAGACGCATTCCCTGCTCACAATGGTTTTATAGTTTAGACGGGAAGACACTGATATAAATTAGTTATGTAGATAAGTACTGTAAGGCAGGGGAGTGGGGGGTGTAGGGATGTCTGTGTGTGTGTTCATTCAATAGTATTTATTGAGTGCTTACTATGTGCAGAACACTGCACTAAGCTCTTGGAATGTACAATTCGGCAACAGATAGAGACAATCCTTGCCGTGTGTGTGTGTATATATATATATATATATAAAGGGTGCCAAGCCAAGTGCAAGGACTATGCATATGAAGAGGGAGGGTGTTCCAGGCCAGAGGTAGTGTGAGTAGGTGGCATGAGAGCAAATCAGTTTTCCAAGGGAGTGGGTGTAGATGGAGAATAAAAGACGACACAGAACTGAGCCTTGAGGGGCTCCCATAGTTAGGGAGTGGAAGACAGATGAGGAGCTTGCAAAAGAGATTGAGAATGAAAGCCCAGCGAGACAGGAGAACCAGGAGAGGACAGTGTCAGTGAAACCAAGGTTGAATAATGTCTCCAGATTGAATAATGTTTCCAGAAAGGGAAGGCCATAAGTTATGTAAATTACAGGTGAGGGGAAATAGCAGTTTAAAGAGCTGTACTTAAGTGCTGGGATGTATGTGTGTGTGGGGGGTGGGGGGGTAGAATAAAAATAACTTACTGTGTGGTTCCAGTTTCTGAAAGATTGGCAGAGCAGTTGTTACAGTTACTGCAGCGATGGTCTTCAGTCCCTTTTCTGCTATCTCACATACTGATTTCAGATAGGGGTAGTTATCTTTTGTGTTGATGTAGACAGAGGACATGATGTCATAGGTGGAACTCACCAGAGGAAGATTGGTTACTCTGGTTACCACATTCTGTGCATCCAGAAGCCCAAAGGGGGAGTGGGAAAACAAAATAAAAAAAAACCAAACAAAAAACCATAAATACATTCAAATTTTCAAAAGGAGTAGAGTCTGAAAAGTAAATATTATTTTTTAAATCCATACCTGTTGAGGACCAACAGCAACAGAAGCCATTTCTATTTCTTGATACTTGCAGAACTTGAAAACAAGACATAACATTAGAATATTATTTGGATCACTGTACAATATGCTTATTCAGTTCTTAGCAGCCCCACACATCATAAGCTCCCAACAGTTAATTTGCAAATGTCTAGTGGGCTTAATTTCTACCAAAATTTACATTCTCCAGCTAAATTATGGAATAAGTCATCAAGACTGGTATCCTTGAGATTCAGCTTACTTCCCTCAAATCCCACAATGATGTTCTTCCCCTACTAAACTCAGTGTGCATCAATAATTTCAGCTACACTTGCACACATGAACATTATCTCAGCAATAGTAGCCTGATCTTTGTATAGGATGGAAAGGCAGAGAAGATTATTCATTCATTCAATAGTTTTTATTGAGCACTTACTATGTGCAGAGCACTGTACTAAGCTCTTGGAATGTACAAATCGGCAACAGATCGAGACAGTCCCTGCCCACTGACGGGTTTACAGTCTAATGGGATTATCCACAATCATTAAAAATAACTTTAAACATGGCATGTAAATGCACTTCGAGGGTAAGGGGAAAAGTGTTCGCTCAATCTTTCAGGGCGGACAAGCCTCCAGAATGTCAATGCATAAGTATCTTTAGAGACAGAGCCACATTTAGGAGTGTTTTCCATATAACTAGACCTGAGAGATTACAGCATAAAGATTTTTTTTGGGGGGGGAGGTGTCAGATTTCCCTCAAAGATGTTTTCTCTAAAATTTTACCAAAAAATACCAACCCACTGCAGTTTAAAAGTAATTTTAGTTCTGATTGGTGAAGTCATATGTGAGATAAATGATATAGGGAGGAAAGTGGGCAGAAGTCAAAAGTGAGATACTGGTATCAAGTTTCTCTGAAGAGTCCTTAATTGTAGTATTTGTTGAGCTCTAAATTATTAGCAATAATAATTATGATACTTGTTAAGCACTTTCTATGTGCCAAGCATTGTTCTAAGCACTAGGGTAGATACAAGGTAGTCAGGTTGGACACAGTCCCTGTCCCACATAGGGTTCACACTCTTAATCTCCATTTTACAGATGAGGTAACGGAGGCTCAGAGAAGTGCATTGACTGGCCCGAGGTCACACAGCAGACATGTGGCAGAGAGGAGATTAGAACCCATGACCTTCTGACTCCCAAGGCCCATGTTCTACCCACTAAGCCACGCTGCTTCTCCAAATTTGACGTTAATGATCAAAATGAAAAGATGAGTTTTGTAGTAGTGGGGGCCTGGTGGCAAGTTATTCTGGTCATATCCATTTTAGCACTTTTGAGATTCTCAGGAATAGCTTAAATGCAAGTCTGTCAAAGTAATGCCAAAATGGCGCTTGTGGGCAACTGTATTAGATGGCTCACTGCATATTAGGGGGAACATACAAAGAGTAAAATAGAACTGATTTCTGCTCTTGAGCTGACTGCAATCTTAGGAGGAGAAAGTCATAAAAACGAAATGAGAAAAACTGATTCAACTGTTTCAAGCGCTATCCAACAATAGCGCTGAGGTGACCAATGGAATATCATACTGTAGAATATGTGACAAGCGTTAATATCTCACTCCATATTTCACAGCATCCTTGTTAGAGATGACAAGGAAAAAGAACTTGAGATTTACAAGCAAGACACAGGCACCCTCATCTTACAGGGAAGCAGCTTCTACTAGAATAATGATCAGACTTCCCCATGAGTCACTACTGTACTAGTCAGACAACTACAAAATTTTCTGTATCAGTTTCACCGTGTGATTTGTGACTCATGTGACCAGCTGTAAAGGGGGGGGGGGGGGGCGCTCCATTAATTCTTAATTTCCTACAGAAATGTGTACCATAGAATTTGGCACCTTACCCACTCAAAACCCACTCATTCGTTTACTGTGTGTTTACAGTTAGCGCTTACTGTGTGCAGAGCACTGCACTAAACAGTTGGGAAAGTACAATACAACAACAAACAGTGACATTCGAACCAAGTTATTTTTCCAGCATTTTCTAATAATGGTAAATCGGGGGAAGGGCACCAGCAACTGAAGTCTCTCTAAGTGATTCACAGATTCCAACGTTTCACTTACAAGTCGCAAATACCCGTTTGACTAATGGTGATTATAGAGTCTCCCGTCGACGTGAACTCCTGGAGGACAAGGATCATTCCCACTTACCCTTTTCTACTCTCTCAAGCCCTGGTACAGCACAGTGCTCACAGTAAGGGCTTAATAAATACCACCGATTGAGAACAGTGGATGAGTTTCGGTTCTGTTCTGAGGTTTCAGGACCAAGAACTGTTCTAAAAAACCGATTACGGTGCATAGCAGTTTGCAAAGTGCTTCGCACTCTTTCTTTCCCATCATTTGTTGTTCCAGTTGGGGCCGAATACGTCGAGCGAGTAGGCGGGCAGGGGGTAACACTTGTCGGCCAAAAGGAAAAGAAGGTATAAAATGCACAGCGAAGTAGCAAGGCGAAGTGGATAAAACACGGGCGGGAGTCAGACAGTTATGGGTTTTAATCCCAGCTCTGCCACTTGTCTGCTGGGTGACCTTGGACAAGTCACTTCACTTCTCTGGGCCTCAGTTACTTCATCTGTAAAAGGGGGATGGAGAATCTAAGCCCCAGGTGGGACAGGGACTGTTTCCAATCTGATTTGCTCGTGGCTCAGTGGATAGAACCCGGGCTTGGGAGTCAGAGATCATGGGTTCGAATCGCGGATCTGCCACTTGTCAGCTGTGTGACTGTGGGCAAGTCACTTAACTTCTCTGTGCCTCAGTTCCCTCATCTGTCAAATGGGAATTAACTGTGAGCCTCACGTGGGACGACCTGATTACCCTGTATCTACCCCAGCGCTTGGAACAGTGCTCTGCACATAGTAAGCGCTTAACAAATACCAACATTATTATCATTATCCACCCCAGCGCTTGGTACCGTGCCTCGCATACAGTAAGCGCTTAACAAATACCACAGTTATTACTAATAATATAAAGCACCTGTCCGTTAAGGTGCCTCTCCATTCAGAGAAATCTTTCCGATCGGACAACGGCAGAGTACCGGACTATAGTTTGGTAGAGAGCAACAGAATTCATACGGAAAAAGCACAACCCCTGATAGAGGGTTGGCAGCAGAGAGCATCTCTAATTCACCCGCATCTAAAACAAAGACCGAAACCACCACCGACCTCATTCGCGGCTGCTATCGTGGGCAGGGAATGTATCTGTTTATTGTTGTAGTGCACTTTCCCAAGCGCTCAGTACAGTGCTCCGCACACAGTAAGCGCTGTGAGTCCCACACGGGACAGGGGCTGTGTCCAGCCCGATCTGCTTGGATCCCCACCAGCGCTCAGTACGGCGCCCGGCACGGAATAAGCGCTTTTTAAAAAAGACGATTTTTAGCAATATGATTGAATGAATGGATCGCACCGAACGCGGGGAGGCAGGAGATGGAGAAGAGCCGACTTTTTTTTTTTTTTGCAAAGTGAGAGCGCACCGGTGGTGATCGGCAGCAATCTAACTAGCCCTCTGTGCTGCGAGTCATCGATTTGGTGAAGCGCTAGGTACAGTGCTCAGCACACAGTAAGCGCTCAGTCAATACGCATGGATGAACCCGGCCAAGGCACTCAGCTGGGGTGAGAAAGAGACCTAATACCCACAGATGGAGGCAAGGGGATCCCCTACCCTTACCGTCCCACCGCACCGCGTTGATCTGCGACGCTCCGACCAGTGAAGGTACCCGCCCAGACGCCCCGTTATAAATCCTACAGCGCTCGCCGCCGCCTGTTCTTCTCGCGAGATTTCCCACCCCCGTCCTTCGCAATGGGAGCGGCGTTTAGCCTTCCGCTTTCTATCGAGAGGCTGGCGCGTTGTAGCGAGAGTCCGTGCGCATCCTCGTGGCTCAGTGGAAAGAGCCCGGGCTGTCGTGGGTTCTAATCCCTACCGCCCCCCCCCACACACACACTTGTCTGCTTTCTGACTATGGGCAAGCCACTTCATTTCTCTGGTCCTCAGTGGCCTCATCTGGAAAATGGGGATGAAGCCCCGGTGGGACCACCTGATCACCGTGTATCTCCCCCAGCGCTTATGTGCTCGGCGCATAGTAAGCGCTTAACAAACACAAGCAGCGTGGCTCAGTGGAAAGAGCCCGGGCTTGGGAGTCAGAGAGCAAGGGTTCGAATCCCGACTCTGCCACTTGTCAGCTGTGTGACTGTGGTCAAGTCACTTCACTTCTCTGGGCCTCAGTTACCTCATCTGTAAAATGGGGATTAACTGTGAGCCTCACGTGGGACAACCTGATGACCCTGTAGAACAGTGCTCGGTATATAGTAAGCGCTTAACAAATACCAGCATTATTATTATTATTATACACCGTGTAAGCATTCACTTGTGCGTACGGTGGGGAGAAGCCTCACTAACAGCTATTAGTGCTGAACCTGAAGAAGAATCGAAGAATGCCCTCTGGCAAGCGAGACGTTCATGAATGTAATAACTTATTTGCATCAGCCACAACTTCCCCAGGCTTGTTGCCCTAAAAAGTGGGTTTGAGGACCTATTTTCAGTAAAATAGGTCTTTTTTCAGTATTTTTCAGTAGAGAAGCAGCGTGGCTCAGTGGAAAGAGCCCGGGCTTAGGAGTCAGAGGTCATGGGTTCAAATTCCTACTCTGCCCCTTGTCAGCTGTGTGACTGTGGGCAAGTCACTTCACTTTTCTGTGCCTCAGTTCCCTCATCTGTAAAATGGGGATGAAGACTGTGAGCCTCACGTGGGACAACCTCATTCCCCTGTATCTACCCCCAGGCTTAGAACAGTGCTCTGCACGTAGTAAGCGCTTAGCAAATACCAACATTATTATTATTATTAAACAATCTGCTCTCTTTTCTTTGAGTCATGTGAGTCATCTATCATGACTCCTTTAAATTTCAAGATCCCTAAAGGCGTGTAGTGTGTGGCAATCCCCCGCCTTTGGTGCTTCCCTGCAGCTGAAGCCAACACTTTTGCATAAAAATGCCCTTCCGTTCCCAGGTCATTCACCCCTCTTATTTTCTAAAGCCTTGAATCAGTTTCCTCTGCAACTTTTAAGCTTCCTCTAAAAGGTTTCACAACATACCCAGGCTAAAGGTGAAATGGGAGGTCACCCGGCTGGACGTGATGATACAAATGTCTGTGATTGTAATGTCTCACCACAAGCCGAATGCTTTACATCCTTGCCATTCATTGTTCTTTTAATGAAGCAAATCTGGAAATTTACAAGAAACATTTAAGTTCTGTGTGGCGTAGTAAGGTTGAGGAAGACATAGGAGAGTGAGGCAGCACCATACCTTGCCAGATTTTAGACTTGGGCTGAAGTGTGGATCATGTCATGCCAGAGCAGACTCAAATGTAGGAAGGGTGCCCCCTATTTTTTCCATCACGTTCTAGCAAAATGTCATAAACACATGTGTCTTAGCGGAACTAGGGGGAATTATTGAATAATAGCAAGTCATCTATGTGACCAGAGACTAGGGCTGAAATTGTGTTGATTCTTCCATAATTATCTTCCAGATCCACCCCTTCTCTCAAAAAGCTTCCACCCTGGTCATGACTACTGCCATTAGCCTCCCTGCTCATCTCCATACTGCTGCATGAATCACCTTCTTGAAGCATCATATGGTATATATCTCTTCATTCCTCAGAAACCTTCAGTGATTATCCATCTTCACATCAAGCAGAGGTTCTTTATCATCAGCTTCAAGCCTCTCCACCAGCTCTCTCCAGCTTACCTATCAGCTTCTTTTTAAATGATGTTTGTTAAACACGTACATGCTAGGCACTGTACTAAGCACTGGGGTAGATACAACATAATCAAGTTGGGCACAGTCCATGTTCCACATGGGGCTCACAGTCTTAACCCCCATTTTACAGATGAGGTAACTGAGGCACAGAGAAGTCAAGTGAGTTGCCCCAAGTCACATAGCAGACAAGTGGCAGAGCCCGGATTAGAACCAAGGTCTTCTGACTTCCAAGGTTTCCACTAGGCCTTGCTGCTGCTTTTCGCTAGGCCTTGCTGCTGCTTTTCACTCACTACTCCCTCACTCCCCTTCTAACTACCTCAGTCCTAATTTTCCCACCTCTGACCCCTAAGCTCATGCTTTTCCCTCAGTCTGGGACTTCATCATCACCATTATCAGAGATATGTTTTCAGCATTTACTATGGATTCCTTCACCCCTCCAATCCACCATCTGAAACACCCGCCTAACATCCAACCCACTCCAGGAAACCTTCCCTGATTAATTCATAACACTCCAGTCACATCAGACTGGCACCCATCCTTAGCATTTATTTGCTTTAAGCCAGCCCTTGGCATGAATGTACAGATGTATATTTCTATTTATAGGTACACTCAATTATTTGTTTAGCTGTTTCATCCTGGTATTCTTCCTCATGCTTTCACTATCCGTAAATACTTTTCATTTGCTTTTACCCCATGAGATTGTTGGCTCCTTGAGGGCATGGAACATGCTTCTTGCTACTGACCTACTCTGTCATACAGCTCCCAACACTCAGTAGGCAATCAAAATCCACTAGTGCTACAACATACAAAAGGAGCTGGGACTGCTTCTACTACCTGATTCTAGTAGCTGATTCTGGTTTCTCCACTGTACCTCATCTACAGCCTTTCCTGAGCACTTCCATGCAGGGTACAGTACTAGTAACGGACAATAGATGGAAGCTTTGGGCCTTATTCTTCGATCATTCAAATGCATTTATTGAACACTTACTGTGTGCAAAGCAACAACAACGCTTGGGAGGGTACAATATGTCAATATGAGAAAGTCTCCCTCTCCTCTTTCTGCACCCAAAAGAGACTGCATAGAACTTCAGGGAAAAAATTGCTGCTGGAGAAACTATCTTGTCTTCTACCCCTCTTCCCTCGTTGTGGGCCGGGAATGTGTCTATAGTTATATTGTACTCTCCCAAGTGTTTAGTACAGTGCTTTGCACACGGTACAGGAAAAGACATTTTGCACGAAATCTAATTTAAAAACAGCCACCTTTGCTTAGTTGCTTCCCATTAGTGATCTAACACTCATATAAAATGGAAATTTAGTGCTTCGGATTTCTTTGAGGCCCTGACAGCCCTTCAAAAAGATTTCTAAAAATCACACCAAAACAAAGCCTTTCCTCTGGGCAAGCAATCTCTTTATTTCCAAAGAATCTAGTTAAGTCTGTAACATTATCTTAGCCTGGGCAAGTGCGCATGTAGCTTTAGATAGTTTACAATTATAAATTTAAGCTTTGAACTCCTGGCCAATGTAGATCCAGCTTCTTGACTAACAGAAGGGAGAAGAGATTCATTTCCAAGATAAGGGTGGACTGATTAATGTCCACCTGTAGGAATTTAGTCACTTAACCTCCTTTGATAAGGCTTGCTCAACTTTACAGAATAACCTTTGTCCTAGGTCATCTGTTTCCCAACCCTGGGGCTCAGCTGACTAGTAGGTCATGGGTTATATGATAAGTGGGTCACTGACTTCTCTAAAGTCAATATTTGCGTAATCTGGGTTAAGAAGCACAGAGGAAAGTTGAGACATCAAAGAGAGAATTAGTCCTGCCTCTCCGGAGCACCTTAACAATAACCATAATTGTGGTATTTGTTAAAAACTTACCATATGCCAAGAATTATAGTAAGCACTAGGGCAGATAGAAACAAGCTAATCAACAAGCTAATACAGTCCCTGTCTCTCATCGGGCTCACAGTCGAAGTAGGAGGGAGAAGAGGTATTGAATCCCCACTTTATGGGTGAGAAAACAGTGGCACAGAGAAGTTAAATGATTTGCCCCAGATCACAGCAGGCAGGTGGCAGAGCTGGAATTAAAACCCACATCTTTAGCTCCTCCCACTAGACCACACTGCTTCTCAGTTTCTCAGAGGAGAGAGACAGAAAGAAATAGTTCTTGGCACAGACACAGAAGCTGGAGAAAAATGGCTTAAGAAACAAGTTTTCCAAGCCAGTCCAAATGTAGAAAGATGAAACATTAACTGAAAGAGACAACTTTTGGAAGTTCTCATTCTGGCCCTAATCTTTCAGATATAGATTGAAGACTCCCCACAGGTCTTAAGGTTGTATGGAGTGGGCTCCATCTCCAACAGTATATTCCAGAGAGTTCTGAGAAACTACGCAAAGTCATCTAGGAGACTTGCTTTTCTGAACTGCCTCTTCCCAAGTCTGCCACTACAATGGCACCTATTAAGAGGAAATCTTGGGGGAAAGAGGGGTCTAGGAAGCAGTGAGAGATCCTTTTTGCTTTCATCCCCTTAAGCCACCTATCATCCCTCTTGCCGCTTCTGTTCCTGCCTGACTTCAACTCCTAGAATATCATGAACAGGTCTGAACATCATTTCTCGAAGAAGACATAATAGATCTGGAAAGAATACTAGCAAGGCTTGGCTTAGGTTGTTCTGGAATTCCAAGAGCTTGGTACAGTGCTCTGCAGTCAATCAATCAGTTATATTTATTGAGCGCTTACTGAGTGCAGAGCACTGTACTTGGAAGACTCCAATATAACAGAGTCGATAGACATGTTCCCTGCCCTCGACGACTACAAAGTACTCAATAAATACTTTTGATTGATTAGCAGAGTCCAGACACTTCCATCCAGCACATAACCTCAGCATCAGAAGTATTAATACCTGGAGAGTACATTTCCCAGTCCCTTCTGGTCTTTTCTTATGCCTTCTCCCCACTGCCACCACGCCAACAGCCATGGGAAAAGTGTCAGTAGTGAGAGCCTTACCACCTCTCAGGACAAACTAATAATGGTATTTATCAAGCACTTATTATGTGCTAACCACTGAGGTAGATGCAAGATAACAAGATCTGACAGTCTCACACAGCGTTCACAGTTTAAGAGGGAGAGTGAAGTGGTTTTTTAGCCTCATTTTACAGATGAGGTAACTGAGGCACAGAAAGTTTCGGTGACTTGCTCAAGGGCCCATTAGGAAATCGGTAGAGTCTCCTGACCCTCAGTCTCTTGCTCTTTCCACTAGACCACACTATTTGAGTACAGAGATGGGCAGATAAAGTGACCGAGGATGGATTGAAGAGATTATGACTTCTCAGGATGGAAAAAAAAAAGAGTCTGAGAAGGGAAACATAATAGTTTACAGTCCTCCTCTAGACTGTAAGGTGGCTGTGGGCAGGGAACATGTTTACCCACACTGTACTCTCGCTCCCAAGCTCTTAGTATAATATTGTGCACACAGTCAGTGCTCAATAAATACAATCAATTGATTCATTGATTGGGTGAGGCCATAGTTGTTGATGATGAAATTCCACTGCAGTAGGGAGGCACCTACTTAAAGCTTTAAGGTAGTAAATTTAAAGGTAAATAGGGAATCACCATACAGTTGGCCTAGTGGATAGAAGCAGGGGGCCTAATGGATAGAGCACAGGCCTGGGATCAGAAGGCTCTGGGTTCTAATCCTCACTCCACCACTTGCCTGCTGTGCAACCTTTGACAAGTTACTAAACTTCTCTGTGCCTCAGTTACCTCATCTGTAAAATGGGGATGAAGACTGTGAGCCCCATGTGGGACAGGGACTGTGTCCAAACTGATTAGCTTGTATCTACCCAAGCGCTTAGAACAGTGGTTGACACATACTATGTGCATAACAAATACCATAAAAAAGTGGTAAACTAAGGCAGGAGAGACCTCAGAGGTGGAACTCCAGCACTGGAGGTTTTATCAAACTACTTTAATACTCTTTCCATAGACTATTTTCCTCTCTTGTTAAGTAGAGAAGCAGCGTGGCTTAGTGGAAAGACTAGGGGCTTGGGAGTCAGAAGTCACAGGTTCTAATCCCGACTCTGCCACTTGTCAGCTGAGTGACTTTGGGCAAGTCACTTAACTTCTCTGTGCCTCAGTTACCTCATCTGTAAAATAGAGATCAAGACTTGTGAGCCCCAAGTGGGAAAACCTGATATCTATCCCACTGCTTAGAACAGTACTTGGCACACAGTAAGCGCTTAACAAATACCATTATTATTATTATTATTACTCAAAACTCTTGAAATGAAGAAAATCTTGCAGTGCTAGGCTCTTAGGTCTCCCTTCTCCTGCCCTTGGCATCAACGTAAAGGATTATTATTTTTTTTTTTAAACCATAATCCTGTGTTCTCAACTCTCCATTGGAAATACCCACTTCCTCCTACAATATTCACCAGAGCTAGAATGGAAGGAACAAAGTTGATTAAGGCAAGTAAAAGAGGAAAAAGCAGTGTGGCCCAGTGGATAAAGCACAGGCCTGGGAGTCAGAAGGACCTGGGTTCTAGTACTAGCTCTGCCACTTGTCTGCTCTGTAACCTTGGGCAAGTTACTTAACTTCTCTGTGCCTCAGTCATCTCTTCTGTAAAATGGAGATTAAGATTCTGAGCCCCATGTGGGACACGGACTGTGTACACCCTGATTACCTTGTATCTACCCCAGTGCTTGGAACAGTGCCTGACACACAGTAAGCACTTAACAAATATCATTTAAAAAAAAGTAAAACAAAGCACTTTTACCGGTTGTTGTTAGTACTACCAACTTCCTAGCTTTTGTGCTTCTAAGGCGGTAAGGCTGATTCTTAATGGTCTCCAAGCAGAGACATTAAGGAACCCAGCAAGAAGCACCCTAGCAAAAGTTATTGGTACTATCTGGCAAAATACTGTGAAGGAGCCCCAATTTGAAATACTTCGATTTTAGTCATACGTAATAATTTTCCTGCTTTGGCTTCTGCTTCCACTTTCTGTCCTTTTGACCATTCCCTCTTCCCCTCTCAGCTATCTATTTGTGCCTCAAGCCCCACTGGGGAGTAGACCATTTCTTTAATTATCCTGAATAGAGCTAATTATCTTGACATCAGTTGGGGGTATTATTCACATAAGGTAGGACTTTTCTCGTATGGAATTCATTATCACAGCAAGTCGTGCAAGCAAAAACTATTAATGTCTATCTCCCCCTCGAGACTGTAAGCTCGCCGTGGGTAGAGAACGTGTCTGTTTATTGTTATATTGTACTCTCCCAAGTGCTTAGTACACTGGTCTGCACACAGTAAGCGCTCAATAAATACGATCGAATGAATAAATGAATGAATATTCTGTAGGTTCAAGAAGCATTTCGATAATTTCATGGATGATAAATCCAAAATAGTGTATTGGAAGGAAAAGTTACAGCTATCTGAACCATGAGGATGGGTGGGAAGAAGTGCAACAATTCCATATGGGGTCTAGTTCTGCCAGCTTCATTCCTGGCCCTCGGCAGCCATCGCTCCTTCTCCAAGTTTCTCTGGACTGGCTCCTTTCCCAATTCTTAGGCAGGTTATTAGAAACTCCTGACATGTTCAGGAGGTTCTGGTTGTGTTGATAGAGTAGATTGTCATAAATTAATATTTAGTCTTGAAAATTAAATAAACTCACCGCTTTCTGACTGATGACTGACTGAAGAGGAAATAGAATCTCATTTTAAGAAAAATGACTTTAATGAATAGGTTTGAATATTGAATTTCAAGACTTTACAGGATAATACCAGGTGATTTATCCTGGACCCGGAGTAGGCTATAATACCCAAACATGAGGAAATAAGGAGAGCAAAATATCGATGATCGATTCTAGTAAGTTCAACATAGTCATTTGCCAATTCATTTTCTTGTATTGTATCACAGCACCGAGTCATGGAGTGGGTGAACTCGTTGAAGGAATGAAAGAATGATCTCCATCCATTAAATCCTTCTGTGTGAATAGGATTTCTAAGACAAAGCCCAGCATTCATCCGAGACAGGGTAGTCTAGTAGAAAGAATAAAGGTCTGGTTGTTAGGAGAACTAGGTTCCAGCGCCAAAAATGCCAATGACCTGCTGTGTGACATTGCACAAGTCCAACGGACAATTACTCTCTCCAACTTCAAAGTCTATTAAAATCCCATCTCCTCCAAGAGGCTTTCCCTGACTAAGCCCCCATTTCCCCTACTCCCTCTCCCTTCTGTGTCACCCTTGAACATGGATTTGCACCTTTTATTCACCCCCCCACCCCCGTCCCAGAGCACTTATGCACATATCTGCGGTTTATTTATTTGTATTAATGCCTGTCTCCCCCTCTAGACTGTAAGCTCACTGTGGGCAAGGAACACATCTAGCGACAATGTTATTTTGTACTCTCCCCAACTCTGCACACAGTAAGCACACAATAAATACAACTGATTGGTTGATTAAGCCGCAACCTCTCAGGGCCTCAGTTTACACATATGTAAGATGGAGAAAATGAGGCAGGCCTCATCCTACCTTACAGGGATGTTAAAAGGATATAATGTGATAAGTAATGTGAAAGTGCCTCAGAAGCATAAAAGTGCTATTCAAATTCAAAGAATTAATTCATTTTCAGTGCCCATATATTTAAGAGGATAATAATTGTTAAGTGCTTAATATGTGTCAAGCTCTGTGGTAGACACAGCACAATCATATCAGAGATAGGTCCTGGCCCACATGGGTCTCCAGTCTAAGTAGGAGAGAGAACAGGTAATCTCCATATTACAGATGAGAAAACTGGGGCACAGGGAGGTTAAGCGACTTGACCAAGGTCACCCAGTAGTGGCAGAGCCAGGAAGAGAAGCCAGGTGTCCAGATTCCCAGGTCCATGCTCTTTCCACTAGGCCATACTGCTTCTCGGGATTTGGAATGATTTTTCTGGTCGTTGTCTTTTTGATCATTTGGTGATTTTTTAGGAGATGACTGGATGCCAAAACTAACATGGCATACTGTAAATCCCACTTGGAAATTGAAGGGAGGGATTAATAATGAAAAATAAGGAGGTACACCCCCTCCTGAACATTCCGCTAGTGATAGACATAACAATAATATTGGATTCTATATTGAAAAATATCAGTCTTGGTGGTATCTTCAAATCAGGTACCCTCTACCCCATTCATTCCCATTGAATTACTCTATTGCAATTTTCCCATAATATGAAGTTCTTCCAGAACATAATCCCTGAATTACAGAAGAATTCCCTGTTGAACAATGCTTGGGAAGTACGTCTCAACCAGCCTCTTCTGCCATGGTTGATATTAGCTCTCTTTTTTGGCTCAAATAAGATCAATCAATCCATCAGTCAGTGGTGTTTATTGAGTGCCTACCATGTGCACAGTACTATATTAAGCACTTGGGGGAGTACAATACAACAGGAACAGCAGATATAATCCCCATGCCCATAACAAGCTTACAGTCTAGAAGATGTGATGACAAACAATATCCTTTCTGGAAACAATCAGCATCTTTCCAAAATAATCCTGTTCTCACTCTTTAGAAAGCCTAGTGGATAGACCATGGGTCAGGGAATTAGAAGGATCTGGGTTCTAATCCTTGCTCTGCCACTTAGCTGCTGTGTGAGCTTGGACAAGTTACTTAACTTCTCTGTGCCTCCGTTACCTCATCTGAAAAATGGGGATTAAAACTGTGAGCCCCATGTGGGACATTCATTCAATAGTATTTATTGAGCACTTACTATGTGCAGATCACTGTACTAAGCGCTTGGAATGTACAAATCGGCAACAGATAGAGACAGTCCCTGCCCTTTGATGGGCTTACAGTCCAATCGGGGGAGACAGACAGACAAGAACAATAGCAATAAATAGAGTCAAGGGGAAGCACATCTCATTAAAACAATAGCAAATAAATAGAATCAGGGTGATGTACATCTCATTAAACAAAATAAATAGGGTGATGAAGATATATACAGTTGAGCGGATGAGTACAGTGCTGAGGGGATGGAACGGGAGAGGGGGAGGAGCAGAGGGAAAGGGGGGAAAAGAGGGTTTAGCTGCGGAGAGGTGAAGTGGGGGTAGAGGGAGCAGAGGGAAAAGGGAGGAGCTCAGTCTGGGAAGGCCTCTTGGAGGAGGTGAGCTTTAAGTAGGGTTTTGAAGAGGGGAAGAGAATTAGTTTGGCGGAGGTGAGGAGGGAGGGCATTCCAGGACCGCAGGAGGACGTGGCCCAGGGGTCCACGGCGGGATAGGCGAGACCAGGGGATGGTGAGGAGGTGGGCAGCAGAGGAGCGGAGCGTGCGGGGTGGGCAGTAGAAAGAGAGAAGGGAGGAGAGGTAGGAAGGGGCAAGGTGATGGAGAGCCTCGAAGCCTAGAGTGAGAAGTTTTTGTTTTGTGCGAAGGTTGATAGGCAACCACTGGAGGTGTTTAAGAAGGGGAGTGACATGCCCAGAGTGTTTCTGCAGGAAGATGAGCCGGGCAGCAGAGTGAAGAATAGACTGGAGCGGGGCGAGAGAGGAGGAAGGGAGATCAGAGAGAAGGCTGACACAGTAGTCTAGCCGGGATATAACAAGAGCCTGTAGCAGTAAGGTAGCCGTTTGGGTGGAGAGGAAAGGGCGGATCTTGGCGATATTATAAAGGTGAGACCGGCAGGTCTTGGTAACGGATGGGATGTGTGGGGTGAACGAGAGAGACGAGTCAAAGATGACACCGAGGTTGCGGGCCTGAGAGACGGGAAGGATGGTCGTACCTGTACATGGGCTATATCCAACCTGATTATCTTGTATCTACCCCGCTACTTAGTATTGTGTCTGGCACCTAGTAAGCGCTTAACAAATACCATAAAAAAATAAAGCCAACTCCCTGTTCAGATGTCTTAACTATTATATAACTGAGTTTCAAGAAAAAACAAAGCTCTCTCAAGGAATCTGGAGAAGAATGGTAAGAGGGAGATGGGTCGATAACTGGAGGGAGCCTTGGGTCAAGGTGGGGATATTTTTAGGATAAGAGAGAGCTGGGTGTGGTTGAAAGCAGTGGGGAAGGAGCCATTGGAGAGTGAGATGTTGAAGTTGGAGTTCAGGGAGGGAAGAAGGGAGGGGACAAGTGTTTAAATAAGGTGTGAAGGGATGGGGTTGGAGGCACAGGTGGAGGGGGTAGATTTTATGGGGAGTCAGCACGGCCTAATAGAAGGAGCGTGGGCCTGGGAATAAGAGGATCTGGGTTCTAATCCCAGAGGCACTTGCCGGCTGGGTGACATTGAGCAAGTCGCTTAACTTTTCTGAGCCTGGTTTGTCTCAACTGTAAAATGGGGATTCAAAACCTGTTCCCTCCCCTACTGTGAGTCTCATGTGGGACAGGGATCGTGTCTGACCTGATTAAATTTGTATTTACCCTAGTGCTTGGAACAGTGCTTGACACATAGTATAAGCACTTAGCAAGTACTATAATGATTATTATTTCATGAGATACTGCTGAGGAGGATCAGAGAGTAGAAGAAGGAGTCTAGGGGATGGTGGGGCTGTTGCGGTACAGGGGAGATTTTTTTAGGGAGGTTGCACTCTTATGTCTATGCTAATAGAAAGAAATCATTCCATTCAGTGACCGCTCTTATAGGGGACAGAATACTGGACTGACCTAATAATGGTATTTCTCCTATGGTCTAAAATGTGTATGTCCTCAGTTACACCACCAGGTGGCAGCAAAAGTGCCTTTGCAAGAGCCCTCTTCCCCCTGCCCCTCCCCCGCTCCCCCCCCCCATTACAGTGAGAAAGTGTATTTACAGAGATCATTGCTTACATATTCAAAAACAGAAGATTAAAAAAAAATTCAGGGCTCTGAAGCACGGAAAAGCAGCCATCCTTAACACCCAGACCATGTCACTTTTTAAAAGTTTACTAACATTTCTTTTAGGCAGCTCCAAAAGGCTTTCAGTGCCTTGAAAATGAAAACTAGCAAAAAAGACTGTATTCATATAGCTGTCAGCATCCAACCGCCACCGAACTTCGTTTGTTGGGAAATATTTCAAGGGTAAAGGCTCAAGGAGAAGAGACATGACACCCTCCCAGTGGTCTTAACCAAGAGAGCCCTGTAAACTGTAAACTCCTTGTGGTCAGGGATTGTAAGTGCTCAATAAACTCTATTGAATGAATGAATGAAAGGGATTGTGTTTATCAACTCTGTGCACTGTCCTAATCTAAGTGCTTTGAACAGCGCTCTGCACACAATAAGTGCTCAGTAAACACCATCGATTGATTGACCCCATTTAAGAATCACCTCTGCATACATCTAGCCAATCAGCAGTATTTTTTCAGCACCCAATATGTGCAGAGTAGTAAGCGCTTGAGAGAGTACAATAAAATTAGTAGTCATGATCTCTTCTCTCAAAGAGCTTACCATCTAGTGGGATAAAAATTCATCATTCATTCATTCAATCGTATTTACTGAGCACGTACTGTGTGCAGAGCACTCCACTAAATGCTTGGAAAGCACAATTCAGCAACAGATAGAGATAATCCCTACTCAACAGTGGGCTCACAGTCTAGATGGGGGAGACAGACAACAAAACAAAACAAATAGGCAGGCATCGATAGCATTAAAATAGATAAATAGAATTAGAGATATATACACATCATTCATAAAATAAATAGAATAATATGTATAAATATACACAAGTGCTGTGGGGCAGGGAAGGGGGTAGAGGAGAGGGAGGGAGTAGGGGAGATGGGGAGGGGAGGAGGAACAAAGGAAAAGGAGGGCTCAATCTTGGAAGGTTTCCTGGAGGAGGTGAGCTCTCAGTAGGGCTTTGAAGGGGGGGAGAGAGCTAGTTTGGCAGATGTGAGGAGGGAGGGCATTCCAGGCCAGAGATAGGACATGGGTCAGGGGTCGACAGCAGAACAGGAGAGAACGAGGCACAGCGAGGAGGTTAGCGGCAGAAGAGCCGGAGGGTGCAGGCTGGGTTATAGAAAGAGAAAAGGGAGGTGAGGTAGGAGGGGGCAAGGTGATGGAGAGCTTTGAAGCCAATAGTGAGGAGTTTTTGCTTTATACGAAGGTCGATAGGCAACCACTGGAGATTTTTGAGCACTGCCCAGAGTGTTTCTGTAGAAAGATAATCCGGGCATCAGAGTGAAGTATAGACCAAAGTGGGGAGAGACAGGAGGATGGGAGATCAGAAAGAAGGCTGATGCAGTAGTTCAGTCAGGATATGATGAGAGATTGTAGCAACAATGTCAAAGTTTAGAATACAGTTTGGGTCGCCCTTCCAGGAAACGTCCCATAGAGAGAAATGAATAGAAGATGCCAAGATGTCTATAAGATAACCAGAAGTATATGAGACATTCCCATTTTATCATTTAACAGAAAGGCTCAGTAAGAAGACAGCAATTACATACAAGGGAGTTAAGGGGGCTCGATCTGAGTTATTGGCAGTGCCCAAGGAAAGTGGGGCAAATGGGCCAATGGAATTTGGCATTGGGATTTTGAGAACCCATGTTTTGGGCACTCTTCGTCTTGGTCAGCTGTGGTAAAGTAGCAACAGGGCGGGCTGTTATCTAGAGCCGGTCTACCTAAAATGCAGAGACCCTTTTCACTGTTCCCCTTTGTTCCCCTGCTGCAATGCCCCACCCCCTCCCAGCCCTTAATATGCATCCCTAACCCCGTGGATGTATCTGCTCAGAACTAGTAGTAAAGGTATTTGTTGAGCACCCCCTAAGTGCAACACACTACACTAAGGGCTTGGGAAAATACAACAGAAACAGGAGTCATATTCCATGACCACAAGGAGTTGAGATTCTAAGGGGGGAGAGGGACATAAAATATTTAGAAACAGGGTAATGAGCTTTCATAGACTACAGTCCATTATACGTGTATACACAGGTGCTGAGGTAGGGAAAAATACATAGGTATGTAGGTGCTAATAATAATTATTATGATATTTGTTAAGTGCTTACTATATGCCAGGCACTGTACTACATGCTGGGTTAGGTACAAGATAATTGGATTGGACACAGTCCCTTTCCCACATAGGGCTCACAGTCTTAAATCCCCATTCTACAGATGAGGTAGCTGAGTCACAGAGAAGTGAAGTGACTTACCCAAGGACACACAGCAGACAAGTGGGAGAGCCAGAATTAGAACCCAGGTCCTTCTGACTCCCAGGCTCATGCTCTATTCACTAAACCAGGTTGGTTCTCTAGAGGTGCTATAGGGTGGCTGATGTGACTCGGAGTGTTAGGAGGAAGATTAGGGGAAGATTTCTTGAAAGAGGTGGGATTTTATGAGGATTCTGAAGGTGGGGCGAGCTGGGCTCTATTGAATCAAGAGGGGGAGTTCCATAATAGTGGAACAACAGAGTGAGCAAGGGGATAGAGATAGCACAGTCTAGAGCAAGGTTCAGCTCAAAGATTGGCTTGGGAGGAAAAAAAAAAGAACAAGCTGTAGACTAGTGAGTGACCATTAGTAACTTGATGGAAAGATGGGCCAGGATTAGAAGCCAGGTCTTCTGACTCCCGGGCCCATGCTCTTTCCACTAGGCCATGTTGCTTCTGTGGTGAGAAACTCACTGAGGCAAGGGGAAATGCAGACCCTACAGTAGTGGATGACCATGTGATAAAGTGAGCAAGTGAGAGTGTCAGTGCAAACGACCAGTATGGAAAGCAATTCCCTCAAGCAGACTCTCTGCCTGAAGTCTCAGGACTGAGGCTTTTCTGACATTCTTGTCAGAAGATTCTATCTTCAGGAGGATAGCCCCAAATATTGGTCATCTGTGAAATGTAGAAAAATACATTTACATTCCAAATTGCTTTCTTTTCAAATAATTCAATTAAGTGTGTGTGTGTGTGTGTGTGTGTATGTTGTGTGTAGTATAGTTATTGTTGGCAGTGAGGGGATGATTATAACTTAAAAAACCTGATAAATTTTATGACTGTGCTTCTGACAGTTGAATTACAGTTTAGTCCTGGATATGAGCCAAATACAGCTAACTGTGTTTTCTTTCTAGGTTGAAAAGATTGCACTGTGAAAATGTGGATGAAAGAGAGCCCTATGGATGTATACATAAATCCATTTACAAAGACTGGTACTAGCAAAGTCTTTATTCACAAAAATCCTTTCTTGTAAGAATCAGGTGGGAAAGACAGAGAGGCAGTAGAAACATTTTTAATAAAAACATCTCAAATCATTTTCAAATTTAAGAGAAAAAATGAAAAAAATTATAAAGGTAAAATTCATTCAGTAAATCAGTCTGCAAATTTGCTCCTGAATGAACTCAAGATATCTAGTCTTATATTTCTGGAGCTGGCCAGCAACCTTTGAGTTCGAAAGGAACACACTCTGTCAAGTGGGGATTTTAGGTTTTTTCAAAGAAATATTCTTCATTAAGGAGCAGCATGTCCTAGTGGAAAGAGCTTGGGCCTGGGAGTCAGAGGGTTTAGATTCTAATCCTGGCTCTGGCAATTGCCTGCTGTGTGACCTTAGTTAAGTCATTTAACTTCTCTGTGTTTCAGTTTCCTCATCTGTAAAATGGGGATTCAATGTTTGTTCTTCCTCCTGCTTAGACTGTGAGCCCCCCCGGGACAGGGACTGTGTCCAACCTGATTTACTTGCATCTACCCCAGTGCTCAGAAAAGTGCTTGACACATAATAAAGGGCTTAACAAATAACATCATCATCATCATCATCACCACCATAATCATCATTAATACCACTGATTACAGCTAAAAATCTAGTATGTATGCTCCCTTAACCCAAAGCCAACTGCATGGGAAGGGCAAAAACAGAAAAGAAAATGAAGTTTGGCCCGATATCTCCACATGTCTTTTGACTCCACTGTAGCAACTGACTTACTCCTGCACAACATCGCTCCCTGGTCATCAACAGTATTCATGGGATTGAAGCGTGGCTTCAGTCCAATTGGGTCATTGGTTCATGAAGATAGGCAGTGCTACCAGGCCCCTGAGATTTTAGGACATACTCACTGATTAACTGGCATCCTAACTGATTGACAGGAAGTTCTTAGCCACCAGCTTCTTCACTACGACAACCCAGAAACTGGAGCCAACCCCGCCTGTTGGTAGTGAATGATCTGTGAGGGTCCACCATAGGGGTGTGATTTGCATAAGAGGCATTTGGTGGGCTTACAAATTTGCCCGGGCGGCCTATCAGTTCTACCAATCCTGAGGCAGAGGGGTTGAACTGTGATCCAAAGCGGCACCCTCCCCTCCTGCCAGCCATGTGACACAGTCTGACACCATCCTCAGACTGGTCTCCCTCTCATGCACAACCCCGATCTGGGGGTCACCCCTGCCTCGGACTGCCCCTGGCTCTGGGGGATTAACTTTGTGTTGTCATTTTAAATAAGAAGCTCTCACAGGTACTTTCCTGCTTTCCGCACTCCCGGCTGACAAGCGGGGAGGAGGACATTGGGCCACACGAACCCTCCTGAGGAGCTAGGACAGAGCCCCTTCGGTTTGCACCACTTTTCTGCTTTGAGGGGAGGGGGAAAAGGACTCCCCCATCCTCCCCTCTGCCATTGCGGCCTCTCTGTCCCTTGGTCCAGCGGTGGAAACCATGTGCATGCTCATTAGCCGCACAGCCTGGTGACGGTGGCACTAGGTTTCCATGAGTGGTTGGGAGAGGTCTGGCTCCCCCGTTCCTACAGTCCACGGTATGGTGGTGGTGCCCACGGTCAGCTTGGGTTCCTTCCTCCAGAGCTTAATGGAAAGCCCCGCCTCCCTCATCGCCGGTGACACCCCCGCTCAGAAGATCGGGAGATCTAGTCATTCCAATTATGAGACCGACCATTAGACATCAGAGTGTCTAGACATTGAAGAGTGTGTGATTGACATATCATCTTGAAAGATTTCACCTGAAAAAAAAAACTTTCGTAGGACAAAACGTGCCAACCCGTCATGGAACCATATGTGAGACTGGCCCACTTATAGCTAGCCAGGCTCACATATGGTTCTATGACGGGGTTGATGCATTCCTTCCCCACCTAAGGACTACTGAAAGTACTTGGAAGCAAAATGGGGAAAAGAATGCAAGGCAACAAAACTCATTTTCACCACTGGGTGTCATTATTGTCCCACATTCTCAATGCTTCTCATTCATTTAGCACAATCTGGTAAATATTTTGTGCATGTTAATAAATTCATCTTCACAAAGGCCCGTGAAGGAGGTAAGAGCCTACAGGTATGGGAAATATGGCACTGAGGATCGGATTCAAGCCTATATAGCTGAACAAGCGAAAGTTGTCTTCATTTTCCATTTCATAGCTTTCCACTAGGCTGTTAGCTCCTCCATGGCTGGGATGGTGTCCATCCATCCTATCACACTGTGCTCTCTCAGAGTGCTTAGTGGTCAATAAATACCATGGATTGATCGATTGATTTTACACCGATACAGATCCTTGTCCTCGACAGGGTGTTACTGAGCAGAAAGCTACATCAGTGTGGCGGTGATTGAATTATGACTTTCACGCGCAGGGGCACGATGGCTTGTTGGTGAGCCCAGGGGGTGGTCTCCTGCTGTCCTGATGAAGGATTAAAAGTGGCCCCCAAGAACCACAATGGGCCCCCTAAAAGTCGGGGGACTGAGCTACACCCCTAGAACTGAAGTGGTTGACACGAACAGAGAGGTTCATGTGGTAGTCACTCACTGGTGAATTTTTTGCCAAGCAGTGGACTGCAAAGCTTATTGGATTTGGCAGTCTGCCTGGAAGTTGGGCTGTTTATTGCTACGCACTAGGGAAATTCAGGACAAGCATGGAAATATCAAGACAGGCTGCCTTGTGAGATTTCCACTATTCTATTTGGCCAGAAAAGCCAGGAAAATGGTTCCTTCTGTGGACACGACTGCCTCTTCAATAAGGCCAGTTGGGCTCTCTGCCCTAGGAGGCCCTGCATGGGGCTTCAGGGAAAAGGGCAGGAGCGATTGATTGCATGTGCCTGAGCCTGAGTCACCGGCACCTCCTTGCGGGAGCAGCTCTCTGGGGTGCTGTTTGCAGAGAGGCACGGGGTCCCCCTCCCCTTAGGTTGTGTGGTCTGGGGATGTGTAGAGTTAGGGGAGGTGGTTGTAGCCATCACTTGTCGGTCCTGCTGCCGCTGCACCATGTTGGACTGGGGGTGGGAGCTGGAATTTTAAGGCTGGAATTTTCACATTTTGAACTTCGCACCCCCCACCTTAGGCCTGATGGGACACTGCATCTGGTTAGTTAACCTGGGCCCTACATTCCACTTAGGGCGGCTTGTTCGTGCAGTTTAAGCATACTCATATTAAGTGACAGACAACCAGAGAGACACTTACATAACAGGAAGTAAAATTTACCTGATTATTTTGAAAACTCCAAGGAAAAGCCAATCCGTGACTCCTCCATTTGCCTTTATTTTCACTTTTCACATACTTCACTAGCCCATACATGCTATACGTTTACCTGTTGTGGGCAGGGATTGTCTCTCTCTAGTGCAGAATTGTACTTTCCAAGCGCTTAGTATGGTGCTCTGCACAGAATAAGAGCTCAATAAATATGATCGAATGAGTGAATGGATGAATGAATTTTGAATAATTTTCACTCATATGTTGCATGACCAGTTCCCTGGTCATAATGAGCTTGGTTTTCCCAATGCTGATAGTTATTCCCTGATAAATTAGGTCCTTTGGAAAAGCAGTGTGGTCTAGTGGGAGACTACGGGTTTAGGAGTCAGAGGACCTTGGTTTACCCTCCCCACTTTCAAAGCCTAATTAAAACACAACTCCTCCAAGAGGCCTGACCCAGTTAATGAGAGAGATGAGTTGAGGAAAATGCCCAGGTTAGGCTTTGTGAGATAAGGAGGATAGTGTTATTGTTTACAAATCAATCAATCAGTGGTATTTATTGAGTGTTTATTATGTTCAGAGCACTTTACTAAGCCCTTGGGAGAGTAGAATACAATAGAATTAGGCATGTTCCCTGCCCATAATGAGTTTACAGTAGGAAGGGAGCTTATGTACATAAATGCTGTGGGGCTGAGGGCAGAGTGACTAAAGGGAGCAAATCAGGGCAACACAAAAGGGAGTGAGAGAAGGATAATGAGGGCTTAGGTAAAGCCTCTTGGAGGAGAAATGTCTTCAGTAAGGCTCTGAAGGTGTGGAGAGTAATTGTCTGTCGGATATGAAGAGGAAGGGTATTCCAGACCAGAGGCAGGATGTGAGGGAGACTTCTGCAGCAAATAAAACTTGAGATCAAGGTACAGCGAGTAGGGAAGTATTAGAGGAGGAAGTGTGCAGGCTGGGTTGTAGTAGGAGAACAACGAGTTGAGGTAGGAGGGGGCAAGGAGATTGAGTGCTTTAAAGTCAATGGTAAGGAGTTTCTGTTTGATGCCGTGGTTCTTGAGGAGTGAGGAAACGTGGACTGAACATTTTTATAGAAAAATGATTTGGGCAGCAGAGTGAAGAATGGACTGGAGTGGGGAGAGACAGGAGGCAAGAAGGTCAGCAAGGAGGCTGATACATTAATCAAGGAGGGATAGGATAAGTGCTTGGATTAATGTAGCAGCAGTTTGCATGGGGAGGAAAGAGAGGATTTTAGCGATGTTGTGAAGGCTAAACTGACAGGATTCAGTGATAGATTGAATATGTGGATTGATTGAGAGAGAAGAACCAAGGATAATGCCAAGATTAGAACTCCAGTCCTCTGATTCCCAGGCCTGTGCTCATTCCATTAGATTACAGTACTGATAGTGTCTTCAGCGGGCAAAGGTCTTTGTTGGGTAATGGGTTTTTTTGTTTGTTTGTTTATGGTATCTGTTAAGCACTTACTATGTGCTGGCACTGTACTAAGCCCTGGGGTGGATACAAGGAAATCAGGCTGTCCCTGTCCCACTTTGGGTTCACAGATTTAATCCCCATTTTACAGATGAGGTAATTGAAACACAGAGAAGTTAAGTGACTGGCCTAAGGTCACACAGCAGATAAGTGGCAGAGCCAGGATTAGAACCCAGGTCCTTCTGACTCCCATGCTCACACTCTATCTACTAGGCTACGTTCCTTCTCTTATTTTTGGTCTGGTATCAAAGAGGCAGAATTTTCTCCTGAGTGGCACGGATTCAGGATCACAGCTGCATGCCCCACCAAGTCACAGGTTCAGGACAGCAGAGGCAGGAACTGCTCTCCAGATGCGGGTGAGTATCAGTGCAAAGCTGCAGATGGAGGTGTGGATGAACTCCTTCAGATCAGCCCGGGAGCAATCAATTCCCTTGTCTCCCCAGGAAAGGGTGACCATGGTCCCCTTGTTAGGGTCACAAGCATCAGAGCTACAACATTCTCAGCCAGTAGATCCTCTCCCAGATTTCCAGGCTCCTGCTCCTTTCAGTGGATCACCCTTAACCACTCCCAGTACACTTAGGGAGACTTGCTTTTCTTTTTTTTTAAATGGTTTTTGTTAAGCTCTTACTATGGTTTTTTTTAATGGTATTTGTTAAGTGCTTACTCTGTGCCAGACACTGTACTAGGCACTGGGGTAGATGCAAGGTAATCAGATTGGACACAGTCCCTGTCCCACATGGGACTCACAGTCTTAATCCCCATTTTGCAGATGAGGTAACTGAGGCACAGAGAAGTGAAGTGACTTGTCCAAGGCCACACAGCAGACATGTGGCAGAGTTGGGATTAGAACCCACATCCTCTGACTTACAGGCCAGCGCTCTTTCCACTAGGCCACGCTCCTTCGGTGTCAAGCACTTTTCTCTAAGTGCTAGGGTAGATACCAATCAATCAGATCAGACACAGCCCCTATCCCACATGGGGCTCACAGTCTAAATATTGAATCCCTATTTTACAGTTGAGAAAACTGAGGCACAGAGAAGTTACGTGACTTACCCAACTTCACACAGCAGGCAAGTGACAGAGCTGGCATTAGAACCCAGGTCCTTTGGTTCCTAGGCCCGTGCTCTTCCCACTAGGCCATGCTGCTACTTTTCACTAAACCCAGGCTGTTTTTCTTCCTACCTACAAAGAGATCCTCTTGATTTCAGGGCTGCCAACCTCTAGATTAAAGTATTTCTTCACCTCACTTAACCTGCTATGAATTTCCTTGTCCCTACTCTGTTGCCCAGGGCTTTCTTAAAATATTTGTTAAGTGCTTACTATGTGACAGGCACTGTAGTAAGCACTGATATATATACAAGTTAATCGGGTTGGGCACAGTCCATGTCCCACATGGTGCTCACGGTCTTAATCCCCATTTCACAGATGAAGTCACGGGCGCAGAGAAGTTAAGTGATTTATCTAAAGTCACATGGCAGAGAGGTGGTCCCGGAGCCAGGATTAGAACCCAGGTCCTTCTGACTCCCAGTCCCGTGTCTATCCACTAGGTATGCGTGCTTTTCAGGGCTCTTAGCAAGAGGGTAGTAGGCCAGTGAATGACTGTGTTTGCAAGCCATGTGGAACTTCCATTGTAGTTGAGATCTTCATTCACTAGATGTCAGCAAAAAACTTTTGATAAGGCTCCTTGATATTAAATCTAGCTCGCTAGGCCTGATATTCAGTTTTGAAGAGGATCCTACTGATGGCGAGTCTATCAGTGAGTGTGTGTGTGTGTGTGTTTGTGTGTGTGCGTGTGGGAGAAAAGCCCGATGAATGCACAACAATCTAGTCCACATGGTAGGCATATAAAGTGGCTCTTTGTGACATTAATATGCTTACCAGTTTCAGGGGCTAGTGGAAAGCGCACTGGCTTGGTAGTCAGAGGACCTGCCTTCTAATCCCAGCTCTGCTCCTTGCCTGCCGGGTGACCTTGGGCAAGTCACATAACCGTTCTCCCTCTCCTCTAGATTGTGAGGCCCATGTGGAACAGGTACTGCGCACACCCTGATTAACTTGTATCTACTCCAAGGCTTAGTACAATGTTTGGCACATAGTAAACACTTTACAAATACCAGTATAACAATTATCGTTTATTACCCCTTCCTATCCTGACCTTTCTGAAATCTCACTCAAAGAGATAAATCCCTGTCCTGATGGCTATACTCCAGGGTAGTTTTTCTGCTTTTGCTCACACCCTCCCTTCTGCCTGAAACTCCCTACCTGTTCACATCTGGCAGATGACTGTTCTTCCCATCTTCAAGGCCTTTCTGAAATCACATCTCTCCCAGGAGGCCTTCGCTCATTAATCTCTCATCTCTGCACATACTTCCCCCTACTGACAAACCGGCAGTTCCCTGTCACCTAAGCCCTTGGGTACTAACTACCCCCACTCATCGACAAATCTTTATTCTATCTTGTTTCTTCCCACCTGTTAATTATGGTAGTTAATCTGTCTCCTCTGCTACACTGTAAACTCCTCCAGTGCAGGGATCATTTCTACTAACTCTATAGTACTCTTCCAAGCCTTTAGTACAGTGCTCTGCACACAGTAGGTGCACAATAAATATCAGAGATTGCACTTTGAGACTGCTTCATCATGTCTTTAAAGATTTATTCAGCCATCCTTACTTGTGTTTGTCCTCTTTCAGTACACCATACAGCAGCTGCTTGTTCATTCTTTCACATGTCACACCCAGAGAAGCTATGCAGCAATAAGCATTTCCTCATTGCTGGAGAACTGTACTCCGGGATCTAATTGTTGAGAATCTTGTCTTCCTTCCAGCCCAGCTCCGCGCCCAGGTGGCAGCCTCCTGCAGAAGGTGGGGAGTCCTGACTCCTGGACCATTGATGTCATATCGGGAGACCTCAGAACATCAAGGATGTCCAGGTCTGGTCATTGCAGCCCAACTCAGACCACTCTAGGGTGGGCCTGGTCAAGTTATCATGGCCTAATGGCTGTGGCCATGCTAGCGTGGACTGAGATGGTGCATATGGAGGCCACTCTGGGACCTCTTCAACAAGCACAGAGCTTTCTCACCCTTGACCTAAGTCCTCTCAAGGAATAGAACATGAGAGAGAGAGAGAGAGAGGAAAAAGGGAGAATGGAAGAAGGAAGAAAATAAAGAGGAAAGGAAAATGGGAGGTAGAAAAATAGAGAGAGGCAAAGAAAGAAAGAAAAAGGTAGAGAAACCCAGAGACCTAATGCTGAAAAGGCCTCACTTTACCCATTATGGGCCTCCTTGTCTAGAGTGGACTCCTTCTTGGCTATCGAAGTTCAGGAAACAAAGCAGTGCAGAAGTGTCTCTTTTTAAGAATGTGTTCATTGTGCTCCTGCTTCTGCAAAAGTTTAGGAGAGGTTGGCTCACTTTGGGGTTGGGAAGAGAGTAGAGTGGCTAGGAGGGGAGAGTGGTATTGTTAAGTGGTGGGTAGGCTTTATACAAGATTTAGTGGCTGGAGGGTTTTCTGATAGTCCAAAAGATTGGGACTATTTATGCTTAGTAAGGTTTATTAGTCCCCTCTAAAGATGGCACCTGGAGAGTTTCCGGTACTTTACCAGACTCAACTACGGGAGGGAGAGTTACTCTACCAGTCTCAACTACGGGAGGGAGAGTCAAGCAGAGGCATACCCATTCCATTCCTAGCTTGGGCAGTGGCTAGTGAGTGGAAGGCAATCTGCTACGAGTCAAAACTTTCTTGTGCTGGGCAGCAGCATCTTGAGAAAGAGTCAAAGAGAAAGGGTGGAGATTCCATTTACTGCGTGGAAGAAGGCAATGACAAACCACTTTCGTATTTTTACCAAGAAAACTCTAAGGATACACTACCAGAACGATTGCAGATGGAGGTGGGGGGTTCTGGGGCAGATGTGCCCATGGATTTTCTATGGGTCAGAAACGATAGCATAAAAGACAAGACAGGTTTAATTAGATTGCTTGAAAAACTGACCCTGTGGCTTCATAAAGAGATACGCTGTGATGAAAATTTACCTGGCCTGCTCCGAAGATGGAGCCTGACCCTGGAGACATTGCCCTATTGACATTCCTAATCTATGGCAGCAGATAATAGTGATAGTTTTGATTTTACACACTTATCGAGGACAACACACCACCTCCGAATCTGGCCCCAAACTGTACTCACAGCTGTCATTCTCTATAAGCTTGTAAAACACAGAATGAAGGCAGCTTCATCTTCTTTTTCATGAAATCCAAGAGATGGCAGCCATTTTGCTTACACTCTCTAATGTTTCTGCTTTTGATAGTATCTATCTTTAATAATTTGAAAAGATGTGGAAAAACCTTGGAACTCCTCTGCCTTAGTTTCCTCATCTTGTAAAATGGGGATTCAATGCCTGTTCTCTCTCCTACTCAGACTGTGAGCCCCATGTGGGACAGGGACTGTGTCTGACCTGAATAGCTTATATCTAGATACTCCAGAACTTACTACGGTGCCTGGCAAACAGTAAGAGCTTAACAAATACCATAATTATCATTAAATTTAGGAATTATATTAACTTTAGGAATAGGATTGAAAAACTGGGAACTTCCTCAGTTTCTGTAACTTGAGTAAAATATCCGTGGTTTTCCTGGATATTTTTCTGGAATTTTCCAGGGGAATATTTGAACTCTCCCTTTGGGCAAGGTGTCTTTATGTTTTGTTTCAATTTTAGAAAAAGAGATCAGAAGTAGGCTTTCACTCAATCTTTTGGGTCCCAAATATCAGTACTCTTTTCAGACAGTTTGCTCTTTATTAAATGCTTGCATTAGATTGAGGGAAATATGATTTTTATCCTTTTTAGTATCTTTTTAAAGATACTTATGAGATGCAGGAAGAGTTAATGAGAATTACAGCGGCACCACACAGTAGAGGGAGAAAGAATAAGGGGAACAACTTCATGAACTTTGCAAAGAGAAAATCAGACTTTGAGGGTACTAGGAAACAAGGGTCAGGAGGAAATATTGTGGAAGTAAATTATGTACTACCCAAAGCAAACTTTAGCTCGATATAAATGAATTGGGATTCCTTCTTGTATCTGCTCCACTGTGATATTCTTCTACCACTCTGTTAAAGTGTGTCAAGATGAGGGTACAAAAATGATTATAGCGTGTTTTTTTTAGTTTTGCATTTTCACTGCAGACAACTCCACTATCCTCCCTTTCTCACAAGCCCAAGACACTGTTATTATCTTCATCTCATCTCTCTCATTAACCCACATATTTAATCTGTCACCAAATCCTGTCAGTTCTGCCCTCACAACATCTCTAAAATCCATCTCTTCCTCTCTAGCCAAACTACCGCCACATTGATCCAAGCACTTATCATATCCTGCCTTTACTGCATCAGCCTCCTTGCTGACCTCCCTGCCTCCTGTCTCTCCCCACTCCTGGCCTTACTTCACATTGCTCCCTGGATCATTTTTCTACAAAATGTTCAGTCCATGGCTCGCCCACTCCTCAAGAGTCTCCAGTGCTTGCCCCATCCCCCTCCACATCAAGGAAAAACTCATCATCGGCTTAAAAGCATTCAATCATCCTGGCCCTCTCCCATTTTACTTCTCTGATTTCCTACTACAATCCAGCCTGCATGCTTTGCTCCTTTAATGGCACTCTACTCGCTGTATCTCGATTCTATCTATCTTGCTGTCGACTCTTGCCCACGGCCTCCTCCTGGCCTGGAATTCCCTACCCTTCACATATGACAGAACACTACTCTCCTCACCTTCAAAGCCTTATTAAAATCACATCTCCTCCAAGAGGCCTTCCCTGACTATTCCCTCATTTCTCCTACTCTCCCTTCTATGTCACTCTTGCATGAAGATGTGTACCTTATATTCACTCTACCCTCAGCTCTACAGCACTTATACACATATCCATAATTTAGTCTGTGAGCTCCCTGTGGGAAGAAAACACATTTACCAACTCTGTTGTGCTGTTCTCTCCCAAACACACAATAAGCAAAATGCCATCAATTGATTGATTGGTGTGTTTTAAAAATACTATAACATCCCAACATTTAAATGAGCAATATTAAATGTTTCAGAGCCTCTCCATGTACCAAACTAAAAATAGAAAAAAAAGTAAATAAAAACAAAACCCACTTGAGCAATCTTGAGCTGGTCACTGAACTTCTGAGGTGGCGGCTTAGGTGAAAGGCTGTTTTATTTTGGGATTCTCTGGGGGAAATAACAGTATTTGATTTTTTTCCCCCTCTTGCTTAGTTTACTATCACCACCATACTCTAGGGTTTGCTATTCTTTAATAATAATAATAATGATGTTGGTATTTGTTAAGCGCTTACTATGTGCCGAGCACTGTTCTAAGCGCTGGGGTAGACACAGGGGAATCAGGATGTCCCACATGGGGCTCACAGTCTTAATCCCCATTTTACAGATGAGGTAACTGAGGCACAGAGAAGTTAAGTGACTTGCCCACAGTCACACAGCTGATAAGTGGCAGAGCTGGGATTCGAACTTATGACCTCTGACTCCAAAGCCCATGCTCCTTCCACTGAGCCACGCTGCTTTTTTGATATTTGAGAGTCTGGACTATGTAACTTTTATCACTGGGGGAATAAAAAAGACATTTTTTAATGTCCCCCTTTATTGCTGTCCCTCAGCCCAGTGAGCATGCTTACTGGGTGTGACTTGCATTCCCCAGTCAGTTGGAGTGATATCAAGCGGGAGTTAGTTTCTGAAAACCTTTGTGGTAATGACAAATGCTTTCATGGTATACCCTAACAGCAGGCCCACATACCAAACATGCTTGGGGATGGGTGGCATCTTGCCCAGGATCCCACTTGGCAGAACATATGGCGTTTAAGCTATTGAGCACCAGAGTCTGTAGGTAGCATGTAAAAGAAAAAAAAAAACTACACTTAAAGCAAGGAGTAATGACTGGGAGCTTCAGCCACATGTCTTAAATGACTAGGCTGACTGATGCGTGGACATCTGCCCTTCCTAAATTTGCCACCAGCTTCCTATCCAGATCTTCCAAAATGTGGCCTAATTTTAGAAGCAGGAAGTGTCTACTCAGGGTCAGAAGAATTTTTTGGTAGATGTATCCTCTCTTTTGCCTCAATCCCACTTAAGGATCTAACAGATCCTGACAGTGAATAAGCCAGACACATCAGTCAATCAATCAATGGTATGTATTGAGTGCTTACTGTGGGCAGAGCACTTTACTAAGTGCTTGGGAAAATACACTAAAACAGAGTTGGTAGACACATTCCCTGTCCACAACAAATTTACGGTCTAGAACGGTAGAGAGATAATAAAATTAATTACAGATACGTACTTAAGTGCTGCGAGGCTGAGGGTGGGGTGAAAATCAAGTGCTTAAATAGTACAGATCCAAGTATATAAGCAATGCAGAAGAGAGAGGGTAAAAGAGGCCTTAATCGGGGAAGGCTTCTTGGAGGAGATGTGACCTTAATAAGGCTTCGAAGGTGGAGAGAGTAGTGGTCTGGCATATATGGAGGGAGAGGGAGTTTGGAGGAGTGGGGAGAGGTGCACAGAATGATGTTTTAGAAAAATGATCCCAGCAGCAGAGTGAAGTGTGGACTGGAGAGGGGAGAGACTGGAGGCAGAGAGATCAGGGGACAGGGTCAGAGGCACAATTGGATTTGGAAAGAAAGCGGGAAAAAAATGAGAGAATGGATGTGGTGGAGAAAGGAGCTGGGGAAACTAGGGGAAAATGTGGGGAAGGACACGCCTGATGATTTTGATTTTGTCTACCAAATATTTGGCAAGGTCATCGGGGCATGAGAGGGTGGAAGAAGAGACAATGAGGATTTCAGGAGGAAGTGAAAGGTCTGGAATTGTTGTTGGAGGCAAAGGTCATGGGAGTCAAAAAGGGAGGAGTAGTGTTGCAGAGCAAAAGAGGGGAGAATTATAGTAAGTGAGGAAGAATTTGAGATGGCTGAGCTCAGCTTGGTGCTTGGATTTCCACCAACAGGGCTCCATTGAATAAGCACTTGAGTGGAAGAAACGAAATGTGGTGGTGATCCAAGACTGTGGGTTGGTGGTGCAAGCTGGTTGGAGAGACAGGGCTGGAGGCTAGCTAGACTTGACAGGGAGAGCAAAATTGAGGGAGTGGATTCATGCATCAAGAGAGGGAAGCTTAGGTAGAACCACCAAATGGAGCATGATGGCCTGGGATAAGTGGTGAGGGTGAAGAGATCTGAAGTCACTGTGGAGGAAACGGACAATTTTGCGGGGAAGTGTATGGAAAAAAAGCAGGTTGGGGGGATGTGGTCAGAGAGTGGGATTTTAAAGTTGGTGAGGTGAGAGATTGTACAATGGACAAGTGATGATCAGCTCTTGATGTAGGCTTCAAGGCTCTCCATCACCTTGCCCCTTCCTACCTCTCCTCCCTTCTCTCTTTCTACCGCCCACCCCGCACGCTCCGCTCCTCTGCCACCCACCTCCTCACCGTCCCTCGGTCTTGCCTATCCCGCCGTCGACCCCTGGGTCACGTCCTCCCGCGGTCCTGGAATGCCCTCCCTCCTCACCTCCGCCAAACTGATTCTCTTTCCCTCTTCAAAACCTTACTTAAAAATCACCTCCTCCAAGAGGCGTTCCCAGACTGAGCTCCTCTTCCCCCTCTACTCCCTCTGCCATCCCCCCTTTACCTCTCCGCAGCTTAAGCCTCATTTTCCCCTTTTCCCTCTGCTCCTCCACCTCTCCCTTCCCATCCCCACAGCACTGTACTTGTCCGCTCAACTGTATATATTTTCGTTACCCTATTTATTTTGTTAATGAATTGTACATCGCCTTGGTTCTATTTAGTTGCCATTGTTTTTACGAGATGTTCTTCCCCTTGACGCTGCTTAGTGCCATTGTTCTTGTCTGTCCGTCTCCCCCGATTAGACTGTAAGCCCGTCAAACGGCAGGGACTGTCTCTATCTGTTGCCGACTTGTTCATCCCAAACGCTTAGTACTGTGCTCTGCACATAGTAAGCGCTCAATAAATACTATTGAATAAGCAATCAATCAATCAATCAATCTTATTTATTGAACGCTTACTGTGCACACAGAGCACTGTAGTAAGTGCTTGGGAGAGTACAATATTAGAGATTTGGTAGACACGTTCTCTGCCCACAAGGAGCTTACAGTCCAGAGGGGGAGAAAGACATTAAAATAAATTATGGCTATGTATGTAAATGCTGTGGGACTGAGGGTGGGGTGAATATCTAGGGATTTAAGGGCACAGATTCAAGTGCAAAGGCAACGCAGAAGGGAGTGGAAGTAGGGGAAATGAGGGGTTAGTCGGGGAAGGACTGTTGGAGGAGGTGTGCCTTCAATAGGGCTTTGAAGGTGGGGAAAGTGATGGTCTGTTGTATATGAAGGGGGACGGAGTTCCAGACCAGAGACAGGACGTGGGCGAGGGATCGTCAGGGCGATAGATGAGATCAAGGTACAGTGAGTAGATTGCATTAGAGGAGTGAAATAAGTATGCTGGGTTGTAGAAGGAAATCAGCAAGGTAAGATGGGCCGGGGCAAGCCAACGCCAAAGGTAAGGAGTTTCTGTTTGATGCAGAGGTGAATGGGCCACCACTGGATGTTCTTGAGGAGTGGGGAAACATGGACTGAACATTTTTGGAGAAAAATGAAGTATGAAGAGTGAAGTATGGACTGGAGTGGGAAGGGACAGGTGGCAGGGAAGTCAGCAAGGAGGCTGCTGCAGTGGTAAAAGCTGGATAGGATAAGTGTTTGGATCAATGTAGTAGCAGTTTGGATGGAGAGGAAAGGGTGGATTTTAGTGATGAGAAGCTAGAACCGACAGGATTTGGTGATAGATTGAATGCATGGGTTGAATGAGAGAGATGGGTCGAGGATGAAACCAAGGTTACGGGTTTGTGAGACAGGAGGAAGGTGGTGATGTCTACAGTGACAGGAAAGTCATGGGGAGGGCAGGGTTTGAGTGGAAAGATGAGGAGTTTTGCTTTGACCATGTTAAATTTGAGGAAATCTTGATTGATCCATTTAACAAAGACTACTCTAAACTTTGCTTCCCCTCCCTATCCTCACCCAGTGATGTCTTTCCTTCCTGCTATCAGCCTGGATAGCCTCAGAGTTCAACCTTGCCTATTTTCCAGGCAAGCCAGTCAGTGATGTGAGCTTTCTTAACTTCCCACTTCTGGTATCAGCGGTCAATATTGCTGGGCCAATCACACTCATAGATTCCCTGCCTATTAGGGATGTATTTCGGGAGGAGTGGGTCACTTGATTACATATCACCAGACTGACATACTTTCAGTTGTAGCAAGACCCCCAAGACCAGTTATTAGCCAGCTATTTAGCCAGCTATTTCTAAAATGCACTTTTTCAGTTTGAAGAATTCTGCATATTTGGCCCAGCAAATGTTGAAGGGAAAACAGAGAATTCCATCAAAGAAGACCTAACTGATTTTTTTCCCCTCTATGTCAATCAATCAATGGAATTTATTGAGCGCTTATTATGTGCAGAGCACTGTTCTAGGCACTTGGAAGAGTACAAGAGAATTAGCAGACATTAGTGGCTGGAATATTAAGATTAGGGAATTAAGAATGCCATCCCATTGGCTTCTACAGGGCTGGGATTATGTCTACCGACTCTATTGTACTGTACTCTCCCAAGATCTTAATATAGTGTTCTGCACTCAGAATGTGCTCAGTAAACACCTTTGATTGATTGGCGAGAACAATACAGTTCTATTTTACACAATCAGGTGGAAATTGAAGACTTTCTTGGCAGGTTGGCTTGTGTAAAATAACCTTAGAATATGATTGGAGAACAGTATGTTCAAGTGTGGCATGCAAAAAACCCCCCAAAACCTAAACAAAACCTAAGTGTGATAATCTGGAAAAGTGCTTTACGTCTTGAAAACATGGGTCGGAGGAGAAAAAGAATGGATTTTTAACATTCACATTCAGTCGTACTTATATAGAATACTTCGTTCCTATCTTGTACTCTTTTCGACACCACTGTCTGAACAGGTTCAGTCTTTTCCAGTTTCCTGGGAGGAATAGGACTAACTGAAAGCAACATAAACTTCACATAAGGAAAGTAGTCTACTTTCTTTCACTGAAGTTCTTTGCAATTCCAAAATGAAGCCAAGTGTTGCATCAGAGAGGATGAAAGCAAGGACACCTAGAAGTCAGTGGACTGAGCTACCTGCTCAAATAACCTCAACTCTCCTCACAAAGCACTAAGCACATGCAGGATTTTCATCTCTGGCTATGACCTAAGCTTCTAACAAGGGTGTTTCTGTAAATAGGCCCCTCAGGAAGAACTCCAATTCCAGTGTTGTGGAGTCATCGATGTGGAGTCATTAGAAACAACAAACTTGGTTTTCCATTGTACCTTTTTACTCCACGTGTCAGTGTTTCGTGGGTACGCGGATGATTCCCTCTCATTATTCTTGACTCCAATGACGAACGGCAAAAAATAACTTCCAAGTAATAGGTTGCCAAGAGGAGCCATGAAGTTGGTGGAAAAGAAGCCCGAGAAACCTCTCTGATGCAAGTGTAAATGGTACAGCTCCACGTTCAGTTTCTCTGATTTGTACCAGCTGCTTTGACGTTCTCTGGCTATTATGTTTTCTTTCTTTTTCTCCTTATTTGTAAGTGGGCAAATTTGTCCCCCGTCCTATGAGTCAGTCTTCCAACAGTAGTTTGGTTGGAAGTTGGATGGCACTTGCTGTTCTTTTCATTCCCTTTTCAGGAGCCAAGGAGAAGGAACAAGGTGCAGTTACCCAAGTCAATTTATGGTGGTCTTCTAAACACTCAGCATTTTTTAGTCATTTGTATATAACATGAACTCATCTTAAATTAGGAGTTCTTAATTATGGTACATGTTAAGCACTTATATGTGCCAAGCACAGTTCTCAGCACTGGGGTAGAAACAAGTTAATCGGGTTGGATGCAGTCTCCCACATGGGGCTCACAGTCTAGGTAGGAAGGAGTAGGATTTAATTCCCATTTAACAGATGAGGTGACTGAGGCACAGAGAAGTTAAGTGACTTGTCCAAGATCACACAGCAGACAAGTGACAGACCTGGGATTAGAACATCTGACTCCCAGGCCTGGGCTCTTTCCACTAGTCCATGCTGCTTCTACATATTCTTCAAGTTGTTTAATAATAATTGAGTCCCACCAGGTCCAAGGTCCACAGGGAGCTGCCTGATGGTTGGGGCTACATTCCTGCTTCCATTGCACAACCTGGGAGTTAAGTCCCACTCCCTGCCAGAGACTTCAAACCACCAGGTACTTTAGGGCCCACAGGAGGAGGTAGAGGTCTTTAGTGGCCAAGGCTACCTCTCTCCTCCCAATGTTCCAAATGCTCCAAGGGCCTAGTCCACCTTTCCAAGTGTTAGAACACTGGGAATGTTGTGGCAGTTTGTAACCGAGGACCGTCTGCCTGGAGCGGCGAGATATCATGGACCGCCCCCTCTGCCTACTGTTTTCCTTACATATTTTGGTGTTCCTAATTTCTATTGCTGGAGTTTAATTTTCTCTAATTATTGTTTGTCTTATACCTGCTCTCCCTAACAGATTGTGAGCCCTGTGTGGTCAAGGGACTATGTCTGATCTGGCATCTTGTGCCCATCCCAGGGCTTAGAGCAGTGCTTGCTACATGGAAACAACATGGCCTAGTGGAAAGCGTACGGGCCTGGGAGTCAGAGGCCCTTCATTCTAATCCCCACTCTGCCACTTACCTGCTCTGTAACTTTGGACAAGTCACTTAACTTCTCTGTATTTCAGTTCCCTTGTCTGCAAGACGGGAATTCAATACCAGCTTGCCTCCTACTTACTCTAGGCTACTTCCTAGAATATAAATCATGGAATGCTGGATGCTAATCCTTTCAGGGAATTTCTGGGATATTATCCTCACCTCTAACAACTCTGTAGGACACATCATTGGAGTTGAGCAGTAGACAAGTTGGTCTCTTATTCCTTCGGCCATGCTGCAGCCCCCATGGCTACTGGAATCAGTCCACCAACACCTAAGACAAGCACACTAGCTAGATGTCACTGCCAGTGGCCCAGAAAATCTCCTTGCTGCTGTCAGCTGTTACCAGGTAAGATATTTATCTTTCCTTTACCAGCTCCACCTTTCTCCCCCGCCCCTAGTCATGGTTCCCCACTTGTCCTAACCCATTATTTCAGATATTATGTGCAATGGTACAGCATGGCCCAGTGGATAGAGCATGGGCCTGGACTCAGAAGGACCTAGGTTCTAATCCTGACTCTGCCACTTGTCTGCTGTGTGACTGTGGACAAGTCACTTAATTGCTCTGTGCCTCAGTTACTGCACCTGAGGGACTGTGTCCAACCTGATTAGCGTGTATCAATCCCAGTGCTTAGTACAGTGCTTGACACATAGTAAGTGCTTAACAAATACTAAAAATACTAATAGTGTGACAGGCAATTGTAACAATAACAAAATATCACAGATTTATAGGAAAAATTCTATAAAGCTTTTCAGCTGACAGTAAGATAATCTTTTGGCTAAAATTCCACACTGTTACACTTCATCAAACATTTAATTCAGTAGTATTTGGTGAGTGACTTCTTTGGGAGGCACACTGTACAAGGTGCTTGGGAGAGTACAATAGAAGTAAAAGACACCATTTCTGCTCTTAAGGATCAGAATTGTAAAATACATAACAGAAATTCTAGAGTCAAATCGCACTGCAATAGAAATACACTGGGAGGCTGGCAAAGCCTCGTTTAGGTGAAAGGGAAGAGATTGTTGCTCTCTCTTTGGTTATTTTTCTCCAGATGTCATGGGATTCTTCTTCTAAATCAAGAGGGTTGTGGTTAGTTTCATTCTTATTCTCTATATTTTGCTGACTCCCAGTTCCATATTTTTTCTACTAGACCCCACTGTCACCAATGGTCTTTGATCCAATGCTGGAAGAGAATTCTTTGAGTATGCGATGAGGATGCAGTGTGCATAAGAGGCTATTGGTTGCATTTCAAATGAGTCTGGGCATCCTAGTAGAGGGGTTGGACTATGACCTAACATGGCGCCCCGTCTGCTATGCTTGACATCTGCCAGTTATATGATGCAATCTTTTGCCAGTCTGGCCTCCTCCCCACTGCACCCTTGCCGGAGCATCCTCTCTGCCCTCCTTCACCCACACAGCTCCTCCTGGAGCTCTCCTCCACCTCCTCCCTTCCCCCTCGGAGGAGCAACATCTTCAACATCTCACTCACCAATGGCTCCTTCCCTGCTGCATTCAACCACACCCAGCTATCCCTTATCTTAAAAATATCCCCACCTTGACCCATGGCTCCCTCCAGTTATTGTCCCATCTCCCTCCTACCAATCCTCTCCAAACTCCTTGATAGAGCTTTGGTTTCCCTTGAAACTCAGTTACTTAATAGTGTATACATCTAAACGGGGAGTTGGCTATATTTTTTTTTTTGCATTTGTTAAGAGCTTACTATGTGCCAGGCACTGTACTAAGCACTGGGGTAAATACAAGCTAATCAGGTTGGACACAGTCCCTGACCCACATAGGGCTCACAGTCTTAATCCCCATCTTACAGATGAGGTAACTGAGGCACAGAGAAATTAAGTGACTTGCCCAAGGTCACACAGCAGACAAGTGGCAGAGCACTGATGAGAACCCAGATCCTTCTGACTCCCAGGCCCATGCTCTATGCACTAGGCCACGCTATGTGTATATTTATTGAGTAACCTCTAAGTGCAACACACTGCACTAAGGTCTTGGGAAATTACAACAGAAGCAGGAGACATATTCCCTAACCACAAGGAGTTGAGATTCTAATGGGGAAGAGGGACATAAAAATATTTAGAAATAGGGTGATCAGAATAGACTACAGTCCATTATACGTATATTAGATTATGAGCTCCTCTAGACCGTGAGCTTGTTGTGGGCAGAAAATGTGTCTGATCTTATATTGTATTTTCCCAAGCACTTAGTATAGTATTTTTCACACAGTAAGTGCTCAATAAATATGATTAATGATGATAATAATAATAATATATACATATACATGCATACGCGTATGGTTCCATTGAGAGAAGGAGCAGGATGGCTGTGGCAGCCAAGATAAGGGTCAGGCCCAGAAAAGAGGTCTCCCCGCAACTCGGTCTGCTCCCACCCCAATTCATACGCATCCCTGGTGGGGGACACCGTGTGCCACAGACTCAGTCCCCCGGGCCCCTGCTTTAGGGGTCAGGTCCCAAGGACAGTTCTGCCTCCCTTCCCCAGAGTTGCTCCCTGGTTGCAAAACTGTGTGACTTCATAATTTAAACTATGAAGACAACTGATCAGGAAATAATAGGAATTATTAATATCAACAATCACGATAATCATAAGCGTGGTATCTGTTAAGCACTTACTATGTGCCAAGTACTGCACCGAGTTAAACACTGGGATGGATACAAGATAATCAGGTCTCACAAGGGGCTCAGAGTCAAAGTAGGAGGGAGAACAGGGATTGAATCTCCATTCTGCAGATGCACACAGAGGAGTTAAGTGGCTTGCCCGAGGTCACACAGCAGTTATATGACAAATGCATCAAGGAACCCTTTGGTTGTCAAGGAAATGATTCCTTTTTTTTCTTACTGTAAGATATCTTGAGTTTCCCTCTCCTTCCCAAAGAGTCTCCTCTTGCTCTCCATTCACATCAAGACATCATTCATTCTTACAATTTTTATAACCTCTGTCTCACCAGACTTACAACCCTGTCCTTATGCTTTTATGACCTCGAGTCAACGGCAGGCTGGTTTTTCAGCAGGATAAGACTTTTTCTAAGTTTCCCAGGCTCTTTGGTTCTTTAACCTGAAGGCTGCTAAGCTTCGTTGCCTAACTCTGTGCCAAGTAGGGGTCGTTGTATTATACTCTCTCAGGTGCTTAGTACAGAGCTCAGGCACCCAATAATTGCTCAATAAATACCATTTATTGATTGATTAGACAGATTCCTAATCTTTTTGTCATCCTCCTCCTAGCCCCACAGTTTTGGGATGGAACTCACTCACTCCTTTCCTCTTTCCCACCCTACACCTGTCTCTCACCCTGCCCTACCTCCCTGTCCCTACTGCCCCACAGCGCTTGGGTTTGGGGAATTTGTCAGGGGGAAGGGGATGGCTGGTGCTGGTGGATTTGCAGGAGCAGAGAGCTGTAGGCTGGGGATGATGGAGCAGATACTGGTATGGGATGGGGAGGGTGGGAGACTAGCATAAAGCAGTGGAAGAAATGGAGTTTCCTCAAAGCCATGGGATAGAAGCACAGAGATTTGGAATGTGGCAGTACGAGCCCTACTTGGCTTATAGTTATTTGATCGGTTGTTTCTAAAATCTGGCTAAACAATCCAAAACTGCAAGCAATGAAATGAGACATATAGGGGTCTTAAATTTTCTTTTATGTAATAAGATGTGTCGTTCAGAGAGAGAAATGCAGAGTGATGGGGATATAAGCTGCATACCTAAATGTTGACTTTTTTTTTTTTTAATGTGGCACTGTTCAGTGCTACTTGGGACTGAATAACATGTTTAAGGAATACTCTGTGGTGCTTAATAATCTCTGACTCCTTTTCTTATCTTTCACCAACACCTTATCAATTTGTCCTGCTGCCACTCTGCAATAATGTCGACAAGTGGAGTGGCTTGGGGGATAGAGCCATGTTACTGGGAGTCAGAAGGACCTGGATTCTAATACCGGCTCCGCCACTTGTCTGCTGTGTGACCTTGGGCAAGTCCCTTCACTTCTCTGGGTCTCAGAGAAGTGCCTGGGTCATCCGTAAAATGGGGATTAAGATTGTGTGCCCCACATGGAACAGGAACTGTGTCTAACCTGATTAACTTGTCTCTACCCCAGTGCTTAGGACAGTGCCTGGCCCATAGTAAGTGCTTAACAAGTACCATAATTATTACCATTAGCTTAGCTTGCACTGTGGTTATCAACGAAGCTTACGGTGGGCATGAGGTTACCTTAGAAATTCTTAGTGTTCATTTTATTTAAAAAGGTCTATCTCCTGGAGTGCATTCAAATATATTCGTGTTAAATGTGGTTACCAAAGTATTCATTTTTTTTCCAAACGATAGAACTATTGCTTTACAGGAAATCTGGCCATTTTTCATATCACTCCCTTCCATTCCCTTCCCTTCCCCCAGCCCCAACTTTGGCTTCAATTTTGGAATGTGATTCTGGCCTAGTTATAGCTATAACTACTTTTTCCCCCAACTATATGCCTACTACCCAAATGCTATCTCAATTTGCCCCCCAATTCCCGTGAATTCAGCTTCAGGTGATCTAGCTTCTCCAACACGAGAAGCCGGATCACCTGAGATAGTGTCTACCCAAGTGGACTGGGTTCCCTTTCCAGTTGGTAAGTTATGACCACAGTCAGAAATCACTGTTTTGCCAGTAAGGAGTGGCCTCGATTGGCAACACAGTTCACTTGTGCAGACATAACCTTAGGCTTGATCTATTTTTTCATTCCCGCAAACATGGCCTACAGTTCCTTTAGGCCCACTGCCCAATTTTCTTTTCTTTCTTGGCTTATGATTTTAGGCCTTGGCTGCTTGCTAATGTTCATGGTTGCACTAGAGGGTACTGTTAAGTTACAGAACTTCCTCAGTAACATCTGGCAGGTCTGTGTTAGTGTTGAATTTGCGACTCCTTTCAGCACATCAATATCTCACTTTCTGACCCAGCAGAAGGATATGAAAAAACAGTGTGGATTTGCTTCAAGGGTTTGAAAAATAATGAAGGCTTAGAATACAACTTGTTGAAAGTCCGGGAAAGAAAAATGTACATTTGTAAAGCATTACTGATTTTTTTTTCTTTTCTTCTAGGGAGTTTGTATCATAAACCCACATGTGAGTGATAATGCCAGTATATAAACCACAGCTGTTGCATCCAGCAGAAGCAACAGGATATGGCCTTTTTTGTTAGATGCTTAGTCCTAGGGAGGGAGGAGGAGTTTTATTCATCCAGCTCTACAGTTTACTCAGAATGTTCTTTCCTCTCACTTGTATTTTTGGAATGAATTTTTGTGCAGCTAAAAAGGTGTTGGATCAACCTCCCTGTAGAACAGAAGTTCTCTGTTTAAACCCAGTACTGATCAGCCCTTCTGGGGATAAGATAGCTGTTCAGCTTGAGTGTATATCCAGGTATTCCCTCCCTAAGCGGTAGCTAGGGGACTAGTCATGATGTTCCTTTTCAGTTTCAAGACAGGCTCGGAAAATTCAATGTAAGTGTCAAATCCATTCATTAGGAAAATGAGTTAATAATGATAGCATTTGTTAAGTGCTTACTATGTGTCAAACACTGTTGTAGATACAAGCTAATCAGGTTGGACACAGTCCCTGTCCCATGTAGGGCTCACAATTTTAATCCCTATTTTGCAGATGGGGTAACTGAGGCACAGAGAAATTAAGTGACTTGCCCAAGGTCACACGGAAGGCAAGTGGCAGAGCAATGATTAGAACCCAGATCCTTCTGACTCCCAGGTCCGTGCTCTATCCACTAGACCATGCTGCTTGCAAATCTGAGGGAGAGAAAGGTCGTAAGTCAAGTGTCTGTTCCTAAAAATGACAGATAAAAGTACAGTTTTAATTGGGAGTCTCTGATGATGAGCCCTTGGGGGAGTCCAGACAAGCTCTCGAATTTCCAGGAATTTGTTCAGTTGAAAATTTTACCGAGCACTAATTGGTTCTGACTTAAGACTGGCATTGCTTGTAAAATGATGCTGGGACACCAGAAAACTGAATGAGTTCTAATTGTGGCATTTGTTGTTATTATTATTATTGTTATTATTATTATTATTTTATGTTAAGCACTTACTATGTGTTGAGCACCGTTCTCAGCGCTGGACTAAATACAAGATGGTCAACCCCGTCTCACAGTCTAAAGGGGATAGAAAACAGGTAATGAAACCTCATTTTACAGTTGAGGAAATCGAGTCATAGAACAGTTAAGCTACTTGTCCAAGGTCCCACATCAGGCAAGAGGCAGAGATGGGATTAGAACCCAGGTCCTCTGACTCCCAGACTCATGCTCTTTCCATTAGACCACACTGCTTTTTGGTTATGTGTGGGTCTATTTAGACAGTCTGATAGGGTCTCCTGCAGTGGTTTACAGCTTCCAGGCCCTAGCTCCAGGGCCCAGACCCCCTTCTAAAAATGATATGGCAGAAGTCAGTCAGTCAGGCAATTTTATCTATGGAGCACTTATTGTGTGCAGAGCACTATACTAAGTGTTTGGGGGAGTACAATATAACAATATAACTGACAAGTTCGCTGCCCACAACAATCTTACAGTCTCAAGGGTAAAGGATTCATCCTTTAATCTTCTGCTGACACAGCAATTTTCAAACCATAAGCTCGTTGCGGGCAGGGAATGTGTCTGTTATATTGTTATATTGTAATCTCCCAAGCACTTAGTACAGTGCTCTGCACACAGTAAGTGCTCAATAAATATGATTGACTATGATTGACTGACAAGTGCTTGGGAGAGTACAGTATAACAACATAACAGAGTTGGTAGACACAAACCCTGCCCACAATGAGCTTACAGTCTGGATGGGGAGACAGACATTAATATAAATAAATAAAAGTATGATTTTCCATTTTATAGATTGCAGATTGAGTTAAATGTTTTCCCAGAGTTAAAAGGGAAGTCACAAGAAGCAGCATGACCTAGCGGAGTCAGAGGTCTTGGGTTCTGATCCCAGCTCCGCCACCTGTCTGCTGTGTGACCTTGGGCAAGTCGTTTAAGTTCTCTGTGGCTCAGTTACCTCATCTGTAAAATGGGGATTGAGACTATGAGCCCCACGTGGGACAACCTGATTACCTTGTATCTCCCCCAGCGCTTAGAACAGTGATGGCACATAGAAGTGCTTAACAAATGCCATAATTATTATTAATTATTACTAGCACAGTAATACAGCTATCTTCCTGGTCTTTCACCAGTTATCAGTATCAGCACCAACATCAGTGACAATATCAATATCAATTCTCACTCAACAACATTTATTGAGTGACTACCGTTCCCAGAACACTGCACTAGGCAAATGCAGAACACATGCAAGAAGTAAAAAAGTAATGATGGCATTTTAAAACTCCTCACCTTGTACCAAGCTCTGTACTAAGGCCTGGGGGAAGATACAAGTTAATCAGGTCAGACATAGTCTCTGTCCCCCATGGGGCTTGAATTCTAAGTAGGAGGAAGGGCAGGTATTTAATCCCAATTTTACAGATGAGGGTACTGAGGCACAGATAAATTAAGTGATTTGGCCATGGTCACACAGCAAACAAATGGCATAGCCAGGATGAGAACCCTGGTCCTCTGACTTCCAGACCCATGCTTGTTCCACTAGACCCTGCTGCTTCTCAAATAAAAGATATGATCCATAGCCTCAAGGAGCTTCCACTCTTACTGGGGGCCTATAAGCATACATTAACAATTATATAATACTTAGAAGAGTGAGAAAATATCTATGAAAAGTGTGAGTAGTATTACCCTGCTCTCATCTTGCCTGCCTCTGACCCATTGCTCACATTGTCTCCAGGTCTTGAACTTCTTCCCTTCCAAATTATCCCAACCTCAACCCTCCCCACATTCAAAGCCCTCCTACCCCTCTTCTCCAGCAAGCCTAATGATCAGGCACCCGAAGTTTACAGTAATTACTACGTGCCGGGCACTGTATTAAGCACTGGGGTGGATAGAAGGAAATCATGTTGGACAAAGTCCCTCTCCTACATGGGGCTCACAGCCTTAATCCCCATTTTACAATGAAGTAATTGAGACACAGAGAAGTTAAGTGACTGGCCCATGGTCACACAGCAGAAGTGGCAGAGCCAGGATTAGAACCCTAGCCCTTCTGATTCCCAGGCCTGTGCTCTATCCACTGGGCCATTCTGCTTCTCTCAACTGCTTATCAACTCTTCAGTCACTTCTTGTGTTTCATCAGCCTCTTGCACTTACGTAGTCATTTATTTTTGCCCATCCTGCTCATATTCAAGCTAACATTCAATTTGATTTTTTCTGATTCCACTGCTTGTGAATACTTCTATGTCTGTCTCCCTCAGTAGAGTGTAAACTCTTTGAGGGGAGGGGATGTACCTTGTTTGTGTTTCTTCTGAGCTTCCTAAGTGCTTACTGTAGGGCAGTGCATTCAAGTAGGCTCTCAAAAAATATCATCATTACCACCAATCAGTCATATGTGCAGACCACTGTACTAAGCACTTGGGAAAGTACAATACAACAAAATGAGCAGATACGTTCCTTGCCCATCACAAACTTACAGTCCAGAGGGGGTGATAGACATTTATATGAATAAATAAGTGCTCGGATCAGCATAGTAGCAGTTTGAATGGAGAGGAGAGAGTGGATTCTAAAGATGTTGGGAAGGTAAAACTGACAGGATTTGGTGACAGACTGAATGTGAGGGTTGAACGAGAGAAAATGCCAAGGTTTTGGGGTCGTGAGACAGGGTGGATGGTAGTATTATCTCTAGTGATGGGAAAGTCAGAGGGAGGACAGGGCTGGGGTGGGAAGATGAGGAGTCCTGTTTTGGACTTGTTAAGTTTAGGGTGTCAGCAAGACATCCAAATAGAGATGTCCCGAAGACAGGAGAACATATGAGACTGCAGAGAAGGAGAGAGATCCAGGCTGGAGATATAGATTGGGGAATCATCTGCATAGAGAAAGTAGTTGAAGGCATCAAAGTGAATATATTTTCTAAGGAAGTGGGTGCTTAGAGAGGGTTACTGATATAGAACATTTTGGGTTACCATCCATACTCACCATTTTAAGTAATGTCACCTCAGAGTTTAATTTTCAAATTGCAGTTTATGGAAAGTGACCATATTTCCTTGAATGTGGGGGCCAGGACCAATGATACATGAAATAAGATGGGGAGGCAAAGAAGGAAGCAAAAAAGTCAGAAAAGGAAAAGGAAGGAGAGGTATGACTAATACACATAAGCAGAGAAGACCCTCCCACCCCCCGCACCCACACATACAAATGAGGGCACGCACATACACAGACACACACAGACAGACACACACACAAACACACACGCTGAGAGCTGAACAGGAGGTGAAAGGAAAGGTAAGAAACAGCCCCAGATGCTAAGCTCTCTGCTTAGCACAGAGCCAGTTGACGGCCCTTTTTGGGGAGCAGTGCAGATGTGCAGCAACTGTGGAAACTCTGAGGAGCCAGTTGCCATGGCAAATGGGTTCACCCGTTGTTCTAACTTACTTTCTCCAGCTGCTGCCGCTTGGCTCTGCATTGTTGCTGACTGAAGTCCTGGCTTTTTCCTGACCACAGCCTGGTCAAAAGCAGAACTGTTGCTCGACCTGAGGGCCTTCTCATGGTGGTGGGAAGGGCTTAGTGCAGTGCTCTGTGTCCAGTAAGTGCTCAATCAATACCACTGATTGTCTGATGGAACCAAGCCATGAAATGGGTAGCATTTTCACCAAGAGCGAGGTGACTGATTATGTCTGAAAACTCTCCAGTTACTTTTAACAGTTCTTCTGTGGTCCAAGAAGGAAAAGCAAGATTAGGTGCTCTTCCTCCTGCCTTTTCCTGGCTCCTCAGAAGTCTCTAGCTTCATATTTGCTCAGATTACTTTAAGATTACTTTCTGCTTTTTTTAAAAAAACAATTGTAATTTAAGACAGCCAGGGCTGGTTTTTCTGGGTGGAGGCAAGTGTTTTTCCAATAAATTTAGGCTCAGTTTTTCCATGGTAACTGGACAAAGATTCCTTTTGAACCGTGCAGTCTGGACATCGAACACTGTGTCCCTTGTTCCCGAAACAATGATAAGCACATTCAATCATAAGAAGCACTGAAAGATTTGCTTATATTCAGAAATAGGAGAAATTTTACAGTCCCTTCAAAACTGCTGCCCTATTGACAATCGCTATTGAAAACTGAACAGTGGAAACATACAAATATACTGTACCATTGTGCTCTGAGTTATCTGGTAAACAATCATCACCCATGAATCCGACTGAGGCTTCTTACTACGAAACGAATATGACAGAACGAATTCATAAGGCTCAATTTTATCCTCATTCAGTTGGACAAAACTGATTAATGCTTGGCTTTCTACATGAATATCTTGCCAATTGAATTCTCCCACTTGTTCATGTTAAAAATTACACATGAATAAGTATAAAATTTAGATATTTTGTAGTCCTACATTAGCTAGGAGTAGAAGTGCTTAATAAATACGATTGAATGAATGAAGGTAATAAAAGCTCCCATAGCACCTTTTTTAAAGAGTTAAGGCTAGATTTGCTTTCTAGGCTAGATTCCAACTTAAACGCTGTTTACCTAGTTAAATATACTTTGGTGGAAAATTTATGAATCCAGAATTGCCATCAATGAATTTTCCTCTTCCAGATTTGGGCTCTGAAAAAAAAATCCATAAAAAATACACACACCCATAGAAACACACAACCCTCCCCGCCTCAGTTAATGAGCACCTCTTGCTCCTCGTATAAACACTGACCTGCATCCATTTCAACTCCAAACCTCTAGATCCTCAAGCTTTCATCCAACCCCAGGGAGCAGCAGAACTTCAGGCATAGAAGCCCCTCAGGGGAGCACAATGGCCAGGGGAGAAGCTGTAAAAGTCTTCATATTGAACTGGGAAAGAGAAAGTCCTGGAAAGAGCTTTGGGCTGGAGAATGAAGAAGGGTCAAGAAAATCCCAAGCCATGTACTCTGGGACAGGGGGTTTCCAGCTATGGGGAGAAAGCCATTGTTCTCATCCTGAAAACTTTTGGGGCTGGGTTCCCAGCCTTCGTCATGCCAGACTTTTTCCCAAGATCTGAGAGCTTCTGAACAGGGCTGAAAAGATCTCAAGTCCAACCATCCTGATCTGATAATTCCAAACATGCTTGCCACAGTTAAACCCAATCACTTGTGCCCCCAGAAAATGTCAATCAAATCAATCAACCATAATTATTGAGTACTTACTGTGTGAAGAGCAATGTAATAAGCGCTTGGGAGAGTACAATATAACAGAGTTGGTATTCAATTCATTCAATAGTATTTATTGAGCACTTACTATGTGCAGAGCACTGTACTAAGCGCTTGAATGAACAAGTCGGCAACAGATAGAGACAGTCCCTGCCGTTTGACGGGCTTACAGTCTAATCAGGGGAGACAGACAGAAAAGAACAATGGCAATAAATAGAGTCAAGGGGAAGAACATCTCGTAAAAGCAATGGCAACTAAATAGAATCAAGGCGATGTACATTTCATTAACAAAATAAATAGGGTAATGAAAATATATACAGTTGAGCAGACGAGTACAGTGCTGAGGGGATGGGAAGGGAGAGGGGGAGGAGCAGAGGGAAATGGGGGGAAAAGAGGGTTAAGCTGCGGAGAGGTGAAGGGGGGGCGGTAGAGGGAGTAGAGGGAGAAGGGAAGCTCAGTCTAGGAAGGCCTCTTGGAGGAGGTGAGTTTTAAGTAGGGTTTTGAAGAGGGGAAGAGAATTAGTTTGGCGGAGGTGAGGAGGGAGGGCGTTCCAGGACCGCGGGAGGACGTGGCCCAGGGGTCGACGGCGGGATAGGCGAGACCGAGGGACGGTGAGGAGGTGGGCGGCAGAGGAGCGGAGCGTGCGGGGTGGGCAGTAGAAAGAGAGAAGGGAGGAGAGGTAGGAAGGGGCAAGGTGATGTAGAGCCTTGAAGCCTAGAGTGAGGAGTTTTTGTTTGGAGCGGAGGTTGATAGGCAACCACTGGAGGTGTTTAAGAAGGGGAGTGACATGCCCAGAGCGTTTCTGCAGGAAGATGAGCTGGGCAGCGGAGTGAAGAATAGACTGGAGCAGGGAGAGAGAGGAGGAAGGGAGATCAGAGAGAAGGCTGACAAAGTAGTCTAGCCGGGATATAACAAGAACCTGTAGCAGTAAGGTAGCCGTTTGGGTGGAGAGGAAGGGCGGACCTTGGCGATATTGTAGAGGTGAAACCGGCAGGTCTTGGTAACGGATAGGATGTGTAGGGTGAACGAGAGAGACGAGTCAAGGATGACACTGAGATTGCGGGCCTGAGAGATGGGAAGGATGGTCGTGTCATCCACAGTGATAGGGAAGTCTGGGAGAGGACCGGGTTTGGGAGGGAAGATGAGGAGCTCAGTCTTGCTCATGTTGAGTTTTAGGTGGCGGGCCGACATCCAGGTGGAGACATCCTGGAGGCAGGAGGAAATGTGAGCCTGAAGGGAGGGGGAGAGGACAGGGGCAGAGATGTAGATCTGCGTGTCATCTGCGTAGAGATGGTAGTCAAAGCCGTGAGAGTGAATGAGTTCACCAAGGGAGTGAGTGTAAATGGAGAACAGAAGAGGGCCAAGAACTGACCCTTGAGGAACTCCAACAGTTAAAAGAGTTAAGTTGGTATACATGATCCCTGCCCACAAGGAGTTTACTGTCTAGAGGGGGAGAGAGGCGGTACAATAAATTACAGATATATACATAAGTGCCGAAGGACTGAGGGTTTAATCAGGGAAGGCCTCTTGGAGGAAATGTGATTTTAATAAGGCTTTGAAGGTGGGGAGAGTGATGGTCTGGCATATGTAAACAGGGAGAGAATTCCAGGCCAGAGGGAGGATGTGGGAGAAGGGTCAACAGCAAAATAGATGAGATCAAGGTACAGTGAATAGATTGGTGTTAGAGGACTGAAGTGAGAATGTTGGGTCCTAGTAGAAAATCAGCAAGGTAAGATAAAAGGTGCCAGGTGATTGAGTGCTTTAAAGCCATTCGTAAGAAGTTTCGGTTTGATATGGAGATGGATGGGCAAACACTGGAATTTCTTGAGGAGTGGATAAACACTGAGTGAATTTTTTCCTTTTTTTAAAAAAACAAAACATCTAGGCAGTAAAAGCATAAACTGGAGTGGAGAGTCAGGAGGCAGGAAAGTCAGCAAGGAGGCTGATGCAGTAATCAAGATGGAATAGGATAAGTGTTTGGATCAACATAGTAGCAGTTTGGATGGGTCCTTCTGACTCCCAGGCCCATGCTCTATCCACTAGGCCATGCTTTAGGCAAGAGTATTCATTGACTGCAAGTATCTCTGTGTTACCAATATAAATTACTGGTTGTGTGTATAGCTTCCCTGGTGCGGGCTGCTGCACTACCTCAGTTGTTAGACTTAACCTTAGCTCATAAAGTTTAGATGATTTGATGAAGCTGTTCACAATGATTGGCATGTCTTCTTGGGCATGTGCCTCCAGAGTGTGGTCTTCGGCATACCGCAATTCTTGAATGACTTTCTCTAAGACAGTAGATGATATTCAGAGTAGTGAGTCAACAGAATTTTCAAATGCCCATGGTTTGCAAAGATCACTTATTAGGTGTTGTGGTAAGTTGCAATCAAAGAAGAGGGTATGACGCTTGCCCTTTTGAATCTTCCAATCTAATGGGATAAACACACAGACCAAATACATAAATGTGCAAATAAATACAAATCCAGGGTAACCATACCCTGGACTAGCTGAGGCAATCCCAGAAAATCATGGACAGTGTCCTAGACTTGCTCAGTGGCCATCTTTTAAAATCACAAATGTTTCCGGGTGATGCAAACTCCGGACATTTAATACAATTAGAATATTAGATGGAGGACAAGCTCATGGAGACAGGCACTGGGCACACCTTCTTCTGGAGAGGCCTCCCCTTTTCAGAGCAACGCCACTCGGTAATGTGGCACTTGGTAATCACTGACCTCCTAGATCTGATGCCCTGATGCCTGCCTCTAAAGTAAATGTGGCTTATTACCATCATTAGCATGTATACCCCAACAGTGATGAATACTAATGGAGAGAAAGAAAAATGATCTAAGGATCTCAAAAGGATCACCATATTGCTCCAAGATCTTCCAGGCTGAGCATCATGGGAGATTTCAGTTCACAGATAGTGATGCAGGAATGTAGAAAGTCATCTGACCCTAAAGGATTGGAAAGCTAAATATCAGTGGTCTCTACCTGGGGCAACATGATCCTGACTTGACACAAAGCTGGGCAAAGATACTTAACATAAGCCAGGCTAAGTGAACTAAAGGGCTGAAAGCTAGAAAGAGCTCTGAGGCTGTGAGAAAACAGCAGTTGACTATGAGATCATGAGAACTAAGAAGGTCAGAAAACATAAAAGTTGTAAGAATGTACTGATCTGCGTGCTTAACAAAAAAAGATACTTTGAGACAGAGGAGAAAACCTAGAGATAACTCAGGAGTATAAGTACCGTTCTTTTGATCAACACCACTCCCTATGAAGGTAATATGAATTGGTAATGATAAGAAATAATTGCCACACATTAAAAAAAAAAAACCTCAGCAACTTCTAGGGTCAAAGAACAGAGCTGTGATTGTTTCTTTTAAAAAAACATCCCAAAGCATCAAGAGAAGTATTTCCAGGGAGAGAATTATCTACTTTTCTTTGTTTGAGGCCTTGACCAGTCTTCCAGTGTGTTCCTATGTGGTGAGATTTTACTTATAGAATGGGTGTGATCTATAATTTTGCTGTTCACCTAGAATTTGTGTGCTGTTTTATTGTTTCACTGTGAGATATGACATATAGGATATTTTAGTCAAATCATTTGCATTGTACATAGTTATAGCCACCAAGACTACTGTACTATTTCTACTCACAATTCAGAGAATGTGTCTGTTATATTGTTATATTGTACTCTCCCAAGCGCTTAGTACAGTGCTGCGCACACAGTAAGCACTCAGTAAATGATTGGTTTTTTCTTGTTTCTCTTGTGCATCATTTTATCTTATTCCTTATTATTAAAAGTTACATAAATAGTGATTGCTGTATACAGCATCATCACTGTTCTTTATTGAGCAGTTACTGTGTTCAGAGCACTGTGCTAAGTGCTTGGGAAAGGACAAGCGCTTGAGAGAGCACTGTCTGTTGGAATTATTTAAACACTATCTTGGCACTTGTACTCGATCAGCATTTCTCAACTCAGAGAATCAGCCAAATATTAACTTGTCATCACCAATACTATCTTCCACCATCCAGATAAGAGAAGGAAATCATGGGGGCACCCAAGTTGTAATCAGGGGCACCTCACAGACTAGGATCACTGTCGGCCAGTGGTACTCAAGAGAGAAGCAGCGTGGCTTAATGGAAAGCAAGGGCTTGGGAGTCGGAGGTCATGGGTTCTAATCCCAGCTCCATCACTTGTCAGCTGTGTGACTTTGGGCAAGTCACTTCACTGATCCTCAGTTACCTCATCTATAAAATGGGGATTAAGACTGTGAGCCCCACGTGGGACAACCTGATGACCTTGTATCTACCCCAAAGCTTAGAACAGTGCTTGGCACACAGTGTTTAACAAATACCATTATTATTATTATAAATTAATGCAGCCATGAGAGGAGCTGAGGGCTGGACTGGCCATTGGCTTACCGTCTCCAGGCTCAAGCTATCACCTGGGAAGTATTGTGGCCTAATGGAAAGAGCATGGGCTTGGGAGTCAAAGGACCTGGGTTCTCATCCTGAGTTCCAATCTTGTCTCCATCTCTTGTCTGCTGTGTGACCTTGGGCAAGTCACTTAATTTCTCTGTGCCTCAGTTTCAGTTACAGCAACACACTGTAAGCACTCAATAAATATCATTGACTGATTGATCACCTCAGCATTTTGCTACTTCCTGTCACCTGTAGCACTTATGTATTGATTTATGTGCTCTGCTACTTATGCACAAATTATTAACTTATTATATTTCCGTATTCTCATTTTCTCCTAAGAGTGAATCACTGTGTGCCTCTCTCTCCAATTAGGTTGTAAATTCCTTGAAAGCAGGGATTATGTCTTTTACCATTGTACTTTCTTAATCACTTAGTAATAATAATAATGTTGGTATTTGTTAAGCGCTTACTATGTGCCGAGCACTATTCTAAGTGCTGGGGGAGATACAGGGTAATCAGGTTGTCCCACGTGAGGCTCACAGTCTTCATCCCCATTTTACAGAAGAGGGAACTGAGGCCCAGAGAAGTTAAGTGACTTGCCCACAGTCACACAGCTGACAAGTGGCAGAGCCGGGAGTCGAACTCATGACCTCTGACTCCGAAGCCCAGGCTCTTTTCCACTGAGCCACGCTGCTTCCCAGTATAGCACTGGGAAGTGCTATACAGTATAGTATAGCACTCTGCAGAAGCAGTGTGGCCTAGTGGAAAGAGCAGGGGCCTGGGAGTCAGAGGACCTGGGTTCTAAACCTGCCTATGCCACTTACCTGCTGCATGACCTTGGGTAAGTCACTTCTCTGAGCCTCAGTTCCCTCATCTGCAAAATGGGGATTCAGTTCCTACCTCCTACTTAGACTGTGAACCTCATGTGGAACCTGATTATCTTGTATCTACCCCAGAGCTTAGTACTGTGCCTGGCACGTGGTAAGCACATAAATATGACAATAATAATGGTAACACCAGTGATGATGATGATGATTATCTACACACAATAGATGCTCAGTAAAGAAAGAATACAACCCAGTTCAAGGGATATTTTTTTCTGAAATTCTGGTAGGTATAAGATTAGCTTTTTTTTTTTTCTGTAAGTCAACACCAGGAAGATCTGAGTTTAGATGTGCTGAAATGAAGGGAGGGACATTAATCAAGAGGTTAACTTGGTTTTACAAAATCTAAGCATTTGGTCATTTTTAAGGCATTCCCAGTTTTTAGTTTTAGGATTTGGACTAAAGTGATGGTTATCTCTGCCTTAACAATAAAAACAACAATAATTGTGGGGTTTTTAAAAGCACTTCTATGTGTTAAGCACTGTGTTAAGTACAGGGGTAGATACAAGATCATCAGATCCCACACAGGGCTCACATTCTAAGTAGGAGTGAGACCAGGTATTAAATCCCCATTTTTCAGATGACTTACACAAGGTCACACAGCAGGTAAATGGCAGAGCAGGGTTTAGAATCCAGGTCCTTTGACTCCCAGGCCCATGCTCTTTCACTTAGGTTACGCTGCTTCTCTGCTACGTGACTTCGAACAAACCATTTATCCTGTTTGAAACTCCTTTCCCATCTGTAAAACTTTAAAATAATATTGTGCGTGATGTATGTAGTTGGAATGTTGCTTCTGTAAAAGCTTTAATTAAAAAAATCTGTGAGGATAAGTGAGTTAATGTGTGAAGTGCTGCAAGCTTCTCCTAAGAAAAGTGCTAAATAGTTTTGAGGGAATTTAATTATTCATTCATTCAATCATATTTATCAACTGCTTATTGTGTGCAAAGCACTGTACTAAGTGCTTGGAAAGTACAATTCAGCAACAAATTACATACGCTCAGGACCAAATTCATATTTCAACCATTTTAAAGATCTAGGTCTAGTTGGTAAATATGGGTTACATACACAGAGCCCCTCAAGAAGAACAAATAGAGATGTGAACTTCTTTTCATTCATTCAATAGTATTTATTGAGCGCTTACTATGTGCAGAGCACTGCACTAAGCACTTGGAATGTACAGTTCGGCAACAGATAAAAGACAATTCCTGCCCCAGTGATGGGTGATGGGCTCACAGTCTAAAGGGAGGGAGACAGCAAAGCAAAACAGAACAAAACAAAGCAAGACATCATCAAGATAAACAGAATCAAGGAGATATACACCTCATTAACAAAATAAATAGGGTAATAAATAATATATACAAATGAGCACCGCTGAGGAGAGGGGAAGGGGGAATTGGTCACTGCTGACCACATCAGCCTTGCTCAATTCAGGTTGCTTCCTTGAGCTGTGACTATGCAGTGACATTGGATTATGGTATTTCTAAGATAATCTTCTATTATGTATACATACATAGCAAGGAAATCTATGTTCTGATCAGCACTAATAATGAAAATCCTGTTCATTCACCCTCAGGAATTTAGAAATAGAATGGCTCCCCAAGGTGAAAAGGATACACATTGTAATCATTCTTCCTACTAAAGTGAAGAATCTGATTTTTATTGTCATCTTCAGTGTGTGGAGGCCTGAGAAGTGAATGTTTGTAAATGACTGTGAACCACAGTAACTAAAAGATAGCCTTTAAAATTGGCATGAAATAAGTTGGTCTCAGCAGGATCTCCTAGATGATAAGTCTTTCGGGAACACTGGGCTCTTTTGGCTGAAAAAGACTCATATAGGTCAGGAAGTCCAAACCCTTTCCTTGAATTACCAATGATTTATAATGTTGAATTTGATGTTTTCCAGCTTGCCAGATGAATCCTCAACAATATCCGGAGAATGGGCATGGGGATGGGCACATTGCAATTTCAGCAGTAAATTGGGGTCACGTATAAGGTCATTTCCCACATCCTTCTATTTGATCTCTGTCACCATCTGAAGTAAACAATTTCTCCAGGTGTTTCTGCTAGCTGATGGGCTTGCAATTTTAAAACATCAACACCAGTCTGTTACCTACTGTTTCCTACTTGTTAAAGTGGTGGACCACAGATTCTATATTTTTTTTCCCTCTTTAGCACTGCATTAGAAATTCTTTCTGGTTAAAACGGTCAAGAAGATTCTCTCATTGCACAATTTAAAAACAATGAAAAAAAAACTATTGGGTTAAGTGAAAGCCTATCTAAAGCTCAATATCCCTTCTGGTGTCTCTTCTTGCTGTTTTCCTTTTTACCTGTCAGTTCCAACAGGACATGGAGAAGTGGGGAAGAGGTATAGAGAGGTACTCATGGGAGTGACAGCTTACACTTCCCTTTTGTCTGCTTCTCTCTCTCTCGCAACTGCTGCCAAAACTTGGGGCTGACTACGGATGGTGATGGAAAGTTGGAAGGGGACTGATGACAGCAGGGACCTGTAGCATAACTCCTGCTTCACTGGCGTATCTTTACCCATTTACTATTCCTGGCTCCCTTCTGAAGGAAGCCCTTCAATGCCCTCACCTCCTCCTCCCTAAACCCATAGACCTCACAGACTGTTTGGTTAACAAAATAGGATCTAGAACCAAGCACACAATACAATGCTCTGCACAGAGTTGACAATCAACAAATACTCTCCCAAGCACTTAGTACAGTGTTCTGCACCCAGTAAGTGCTCCATAAATACCATTGATTGATTGAAATACTGATGATGATTTTTTTTATGGCATTTGTTAAGTGCTTACTATGTGTAGGACACTGTTCTAAGGACTGGGATAGATACAAACAAATCAGGGTGGATACCGCCCATGTCCCACATGGAGCTCACAGACTTAATCCTGATTTTAATGATAACTGAGGCACAGAGAAGTTAAAGGACTTGCCCAAGGTCACACCGCAGGCAAGTGCTGGAACAGGGGTTAGAATCCAAGTCTTCTGACTCCCAAGCCTATGCTCTTTCTATTACTAGGTCACACACAAAAGAAAAACAACAAGTGAAATGACTTGCCTCAGGTCCCACAGCAGGCAAGTGGCAGAGCGGCAATTAAGCTCCAAGTTCCCTGACTTCCAGGTCCATGCTTTTCCCACTAAGCTGTGCTCCTCCCAAGACAGCTGCACTCTCTCCTTTCCTTTTCTTCTTCCAATAGGAGCAGCCACTGAGAGCTAGGGAAGGTAGAGGAAGAAAGAGAGACACACATTGTTGCTGGGTAGTCCAGAGTCTACTGCTCTTTTCCTCTCATCTAAAAGCTCCAGATTGTAGTAGAATCCCAGTTGGCCACTGCCAACATCTTTCCCATGTCCTCACTTCAGGTAGGTAGCACTGGAGTTTATCCCTTTGCAAGGATAACCTTGACTGGGGAATTAGTTTTTTTTTTTAACAAGTTTAAAAAATTTTAAAAACCCAATAAGTAACTCCCAAAATTAAGTTGTTTTTGTTTTTTTACCTGAAAGGAACATATTCTATCTATAGAGGGCTCGTAGAAAGTTTTAATCTTCCTAAGTTAGCAGGGAGAAGAGATGTCACATTTTTAATAGCTTTAATCTATTAGAACCCCAAAGGAACAATATAATATAGTCCAGAGATTTCAGGCTTACTGTTGACCAAGGAATAAATGAGATAATGGAAGGATTCAAGTTTCATAGAAATATCAGGCAGAAGATGAGACTTTTGCAACCCATCTTACAATGCCAAACAGAGCAAGTCAAAGCTGCAATACTGGAACTTCAGCAGATTGCTTTATTATGGATCAAATAATATTTGGAATAAGAGTTGTGGGCATATGAAAAAAACTGGATGAACTGGATTTAACTCAAACCATTACAATATGTCTAGCATCTGAAGTTAATTCATTATATAGGCAATTAATGGAAAACCACAATAGACAATGTTATAAGGCTAAGGATAAACAGTATTTGATCGAGGTGGACCATAAAAGAAAACACAATACAGCAAGAATGGAAACAAGATTAAATTACAAAAATGTGATAGGGGTAATTAAGCACGAAATATCCTGCCCTTGGAAAAAATGTCACTACTGCAAAGGATATAGTCATCTTGGATTAGTTTGTCTAGGAAATAGAACACAGGAATTTAAACTAAGCAACATGTTCACTCAATAATGACAGCAACATCATTAAACAACTTGCAATAGACAAGAAAGACATCTACAGATTTGTGAACACCAATATGAAAGTAGGAGTTTAAAATTGTATGGAAACAGTTCAGATTAAACTACTGTTAAAAGGACCAGAAGAAGTGATTTTGCAAGATATGTTATTCTGTTTTAGATTATGACAAATAATGGACTGCAATTTAGAGGTGCTGAAAATTAAAATAATTCTCCCTGAAGCTTGACTTTCTACCTGCTACTTCCAATCCAGTATATTCTCAGAGAATGGATTAGTAGAGAAGGGAGTCAGAATATTTGAGAATCTGGAGTATTTGCAAACATTTAGCGGTTAATGTTCATCTCTGTCAGAAGTAAAATCTCTTTTTTTTATTCTGTAAAAGATCATTAAAGCAATTTGGGGGCCTTTGTTGATGGGGGAGATGAAAACAACAGTCGGTACTCTCTAGGTAAGAGAGAAATTGAGGGAGGTTTCTTTTGAAATAATTATTCTGTCCCCACCCAGACCACTTCCTCCTCCCTCCCCCCCACCTTCCAGATCTGCTCACTGGGACCAAAATGACCAAGGACTTTTACCGTGTCATGCCGTCGTGATCATCATTATTGATGGTATTTACTGAGTGCTTACTTTGTGCAGTGCACTGTAATAAGGTCTTGGGAGAGTAAAATACAAGAGAGTTGGCAGACTTGATTTCACAGCAAGGTTTGGATCACAAAATGGAAAATTCTGGGATTGTATTTTTCTAGAATAAAAGAAACAATGATCAAGAATACTGGTCATCCTGGTTTTATACTTTAGAAAAGGAAAATGTAACTATATATAATTATCACATAGTAAAAGTAGCCACTACTCATGGCGAAGCTTATCTCTGAATGCATGTGGCTAAAAGGGCCAATGTCAGACCTACAATTCAGATTTCATAATGGTTGTTCTGAATTACTAATGTAACAAGGCATTTCTTAGCCTCATCTGTATATTTAGAACAAGGGCTACAGAATTTTTTAGAAAGAATTTTAGAACCTTTCACAGGCCATTCCAATGCAATCAATCCTTGACCATATGTGCTAATGGAGGATTGGGAGCAAAGTAAATTGAAATACACAGAAAAACTCCAAACCCCATTTAATTTCCTTCTCTCAAAGCTTTTTTTTTTTCTAGCAGAGGTGTTACTAACTTGCAAAATTAGAGTTTCACTTTTTTTTTTTATTCTTTTGCCCACATTCATTGACTTGTGTGCCCCATGTGGGACAGGGACTGTGTCCAACCTGATTATCTTGCAATGACCATACTTTGATCTATGGATAGCAATTCCATTTCCAAAGTGCTCTCATTACTTATCATATTTTTTCCCCTCATAACAACCCTGGGAGGAGGTAGAAAGGCAGTTATTAGTATCCCCATTTTACAGATGAGGTACAGAAAATTTGTGACTTGCCTATGGTCACACAGCAAACTGGAGGCAGAACTTGGAATCAAACTTGGGTTCTCCAGCTTCCAGACTGGCATTCTTTCATTACACTTTGTTGCAGCTACCCCAGTGCTTAGAACAGAGCTTGGAACACAGTAAGCACTTAGCAAATTCCACAGGTATTATTATTATCCGCAAATTGCCCAAAAAGTTAGTAGCTAAAGGAAGATTATAAAAGAGATGGCACTCCACTCCACTGATATCTATCAGTCAATAGTATTTATTGAGCACTACCTATGTGCAGGCAACTGTATTAAGCACTTGGGAGAGTACAATGCAATAGAATTACCATACACATTCCCTGCCCATATGACTTGGAATGATCTAATGTGGCTGCACTAACTTGTCTTTTTAGCTTCTTCGGTGACTTTACAGGCAACCATCTCATTAACTTGACATCATCCCATTCAAGCAATAAGAAGAGAGCTATTGTTGTTCCTATTTGTTGAAGCAGAAGTGCATAACTATGGGAACATTCCTCTCAAGTGACAGGATTTAGCTGGTACCCAGACCAAATTTCAGGTTCCCTTCTCCTCAGTGCTTGCCTTGAAAATGTGTCTCTATTTCTCCTTCTGGAATTAAAAACAATGACATCGAAAAACTTTAAAAAACACACAGTGCTCAGCAGTGTAGCGGCATACTTTCTGCATTAATATGGTTCTGATCTATATGATGCTTATGTTTGTTTTGCAACTGATACCTGTGATTGGGGCCTAAAGAAGAAATACCAAGAATGTCAGTGGAATTGCCCCTGAAGAGAATTATAGGATTCGCTGTGGCTCCTGAAAAGATATACCTTGCCTGGTACTAACTTCAACATGTTAATTTTCCGCTATGGCAGCCAAGATAACTGGAAACGATTTGATCTGGAAAGCATCTGCTATCTCCCACTTGTTCCTCCTCTGCCAAGGATATCACTGAGTAGTTGAATTTAAGGTGTGTGTTACTGTAATACTTCTAGGTGATCTTTGCTACAGTGGCAAATCCTGTTAGAAAAATTTGGTAATGTGGGGAGGTGCCAGTATGTCCAAGCCACTCTCCCTGACCCTACACATCATCCTCCCTTGGGGATCCACTAGGGAAGGAGAGTGGAAGCACCCTTCAAACTGGCTACCACATCTCTAACCTGCCACTCCCCCTCCTGCTCTGGACTCCGGGCTCCAGTCTCACCTGCAGTCCAAGATGCTGTCCAGCCTGGCTTGCCTTCTGCCCCTACTAGGAGCCCGTGTTCCAGTTGGCATCCATCTAATATGAACCCACCAAAGTTGGAAATCTCACCAAATACAGCTCAAGCGAGTTATCGACCAGTGCCGTCCCAGGGGCAGACAGCAGGGCCGGTTCAGTCACTTTATGCCGAGGTCAGCTGCAGAACTTACCTGCAGGTGCAGAAAGCTCCTCCTATTCCTCACACTCTGTTCCCTGCACCCTATTGCCCCCAGGGGCACCTCCCAGAAAACATAAAACACTGCTGAAACTTCAGTGTTATTTTCCAATTGCAATGTTAGATTTTTGAATTGCATTGCTCTGGCAGTGCATTAGTAGAAAGTCCAGTATATTCATCACTGCCTGAATGCTACTTTTACCGAAGATTATACAGGTTGAAGTCAAACAGTCTGCTATTAGAAAGCAAGTCCTGTGTGTGCTTTACATTGTAGAATGTGCCTTATAGAGACATCCCCAAGGGATGAAGATGATGATAATGACGATGAGGAGGGGTTTGGTATCTGGTCACATTCCTATATGTTATAGATCTAAATAGAAAATGGATTAAGAATGACATTCTACAACTTGTTTGATTCATATGAGGTATTCCTTCCAACAGTCACGAGCCCCCCTGTCCCACAACAACCAGGACCTTCCTAGACCTGGGGGAGCCTCAGTGACACACAGTGGAGTCAAACCACACCTCTGATCACCAAGGTTACTGTGGAAAGTTTTTTACTTAGTTTTACCAACGTGCAAGGGAGTGACACATACACACTCTCACTCACTCACTCCATTCCAACAAGGGTCCGGTACCAGTCAAAGGAGCCTGTTCTGCCGATACTTCTTTTTTCTGCTTCCAAGTGCTGCTGCTTTCTGCTGCTTTCAAGTGCTGTTCTCCTGCCCCTACTTACTTCCCTCTGCATTTCTGCTTCAGTTGCTTCCCTTTGCATGCTTCACTTTGCCCCCATGCTGCTTCTTCATGATTCAAAATGAGTGCCTTTTATCCACCTTAGACATCACAGCTGTGGCTTATGTGGCAGTCATTGATTGGTCCAGGCCCGTTACTAGGTAGAGCAAGGAGAGAAGGCCATGCCTCCCTCCATACTCCACTCCCACAGACCAGCAATCACCTGTCTCAGGTACAGCCCATCAGTGCCATCGTGAGTCTATTCCTTCTTGCTGTTCACAAGATCACAAACAGTCACTAGTAAGGCAGCTGGTTGTGGGCTCACCACACCAACCAAACCACTTTCCAGTCTCTAATTTTCTGTGCACCTCTGCCATTTTTTTGGTTTAACCACCTCATCATAATCCTAAGGAATACTGACATACTGACTGAGACTCCTCTCATCTCTGAAACTCAGGCTAGCCTACCCCACCAAAATTCAGTAAAGTTGATACTTTGTTTTTAATAATTCTTCATTCTTATCCTAACTGTATGGAAATTTCTGGCAAAATGTTAGTTGAAGGGCCAGATTATTTTAGGGATTGCCTCAATTATCCATTTTACTTCATTCATGAAGACCTGGCCTCTGGGTGATGGCAATTTTAGTTTTGATGGGCCAGGATATATATAAAAAAGTTATTTGAAAGGTAGGAAGCTCATTAAATCACTGCTGAAAGATTTGTTACTGAACATGACTCTCAGCAAGCTCTAGTGCACAGGCCCTGCAATCCATCAGGTTTATGTCTCCTCCCGTGAAAATAGAGCTGGGCAGTGCTGTACCGTGAGTGATCTCGGGGTGCCCTTCCTGTATGGCAGTGATGAAGTGGGATGCTGTACAAGAGAGCAATTGTCCTTCTTTGCTTGATGGACCCTACCGAGTAGATTATGGAGCTACATCTTGATGAATGCCAATTTTTTTTTGCCATACCCTTTTAAAAATAAAGCTTACATTACAAAGTCTTTTTAAATCTTTCAAAGCTCCATTGCAGAACCTGGAAAAGAGCAAGGCATCGAGCTGGCTTTACTAAGCAAGTTCCAATCTCTTTGGGGAAAGTTTTGCTAGTTGTTGTTGTTCTTGATGGCCTATGTCAAGACTCAAAATCCTCTTCACATTTAGAATGTGTTTCTGCAGCTTTGCTAAGAAAATTGGGGATGGTACTGGGCTTTCACCTTGGTCTCTGAGAAAATACATCATAGGTGGGCAGCTGAGTAGTTTAATTAGAGTCAAATCAATTTAATTGAATGCAGACAAAAGGTATTTTCTGATTCAAAGATACTTCAAATTTCACATACTCCACATTTGATAATGATAGGATGTGCAGCTGGGGTGTTATATGAAGTTGTCTAATCCAAAAGCTCTCTGTAACTAAGTGTAAATGCAGTAAAGAGTTTAGATTTGTCTGGTGTCTCTCTGCCTGTGAAGTAATAGTATTAACAGTAGTATTTTTTGAGCACTTACAGTGTGCTGAGCAGTGGACTAAGAACCAGGAAAAACACTTGGATATTAGATGTGGTTCCTATCTTTTTGGGGATTTGCATTCTAAAAATAAAAAAAAAAGAGAAGGCTGGAAACAGTCATATAAGGAACTATGAAAGCGAAACACTAGGAGAACCTGAAGACAAACACTAGGATCCATAGGGCACTGTGGCTAGAGGAGCAGAATTTCAGGGTCCTTGGGGTGAAAGTCCACAGACACAGCAGCAGCCACCCAAGCCTTCCCGAGGTTTTGTGGAGATGGCTGTTTTTCTCTGTCAATTATTCAATCAAACAATTAATTGCATCCATTGAGCGCTACTGTATGCACAGCACTATGCTAAGTCCTGGGAGAGTACAATATTGCACTATAACAGAGTTGGTAGACATAATCCCTTCCCACAACGAGCTTAGAATCCAGAGGGGGAGATAGACATTAATCTAAACAAATAAATGACAGATATGTACATAAGTGTGATGGGGCAGGGAGGAGGGGATGAATAAAAGGAGCAAGTCAGGGAGATGCAGAAGGGAGTGGAAGAACAGGAAGGGCTTTTGGGGGTAGGCATCTTGGAGGAGATGCGCCTTCAACAAGACTTCGAAGGAGGGAGGGTAATTGTAGGCTATGAGGATGGAGGGCATTCCAGGCCAGAGTCAGAACGTGGATGAGGATGAATGGACAGAGTAGGAAGGAATAGAGGTTCCTCAGGTCACAGAGGAGAGCTGGGGTGGGACGCTGGGGAGGCAACATGGCAGGCTGGTAGAGGAGGACACGGGTAGAAGAGCCCTGAGAGCTGCAGTGGAGAAGCGGCAGGCACTGGGAGAATGATGAGATGTCTGGAAAAGGAAATTTGTTGACCTGTATGTTTTTCTTCCATATAATAACTTGTTTAAATATGGACACATTTAAATGAATCAAATATATGAAATAGGAGAAAATATTGCCCAATCCTACTTTGTAAGGCACTTCCATTACTGAAATGAAGAATGGAAACTAGTGACCAGTATGCTAGATTGAAGCTCCTTGAGGTCAGGGACCATGTCTATTTACTCTATTCTACTTTCCTCTGTGCCTTAGTGCAATAGTAAGTGCTCCAGTAAATACCACTGATTGTCAACCGGGTTGGCTTCACTTTTTTCTGATGAGGTATTCCTGTTGAGCTGACTGCGATGACTCTGAAATAATCCAAATTTATTGGACGATAATAGTGTCATACATTGTCAAAGGAATTAAAGGATATTAAAACAGCTACAGTGAGGTAAAAATACATTCCATTTTCTCTAGGCCAGAATTGAGATGATAGAGTATAAGATATTTAACTAGGTAATGAAATCAGGAAGGGGTGTCTGCTGGTCTCACTGATAATACTGAGGAAATTTAAAAATGATCATTCAAACATATCTAGAAAAATCTGTAACTGAATTTCAGATCAACAGTCCTATTTCTTTTGCTCCTTAGCTTCATCAATTTAGCATGCAAGCCAAAAATTTAGGCAGAGTTCAACAGCTCAAATGCTGAATCACTGTGTGAAAAAATTGGAATGAAATAGAAATATTTTTGGTTCATAAAATTCTGCACATCACCAAAAGGGTTTTTTTGCGTGAATTGGCATTTTTTTTCAGGACACATCTGCAAACATTTTTGGAAGAGTTACTATACAGAATAAGAGATTAAGAACAAGAAAAGAGGTAGGAAAATGGAATCTAAAGTGACTCCTGGATTATGAGAATTCACAGACATTTTTAGAACCCTTGTTGGACAAGATATGAAAAATGGCATAGTAAACTGAAAGACCCATTTGTGCTAATGGATCTATAACTTTCATTAACTATGGCAGTGGGACTAATATTTATGATTTGAGATTTGGTATAAGGTTATTTTTCTAAGATAGTTCTAGAAATGTTTCTTTTTTTAGGGGTAAGTCTTGAGTTGCTTAAACATGGTTACTATTGAATGCACCAAGGAAGTTTCCAGGGTCATTAATGCAAAGTTGAATGAACAAGTCCACCTTCATCTAGTATTAAATTCTATGTAATTCAGTACATATTCACCCTAATAACTGAGCCCTGCCCTTTTTGTTCCATCCACTAATCGATGCTATTTATTGAGCTCTTAGTGTATTCAGAGCACCGTGCTAAGTGCTTGGGAAAGTACAATAAAAGTAGTTGATAGACATGATTCCTGCTTACAAGGAGTGCAAACAGCAATACTGTTGGGTAGATGGGTATACACGACCATGTGTGTGTGCTTGTGTGTCTCTGCATGTGTATGTAATTATCTGAAGAACTCTTTGACCTACCTAACTGCATATCTTGATGTATGGCTTTTCCCCAAGAGAAGCAAGGGAGTGGATCAACAGCCGCATCTGCACTAATAAGAGGATCTCTTATCATATCTGTGTATGATAAAGTAAAGCTATCATTCATTTGGAAAAAAAATATGTCTTGAATACATACGCTTTTTAACTAGACAAATATTCACTGCCTCATTTTCAGTTCCATGAAAGGAGTCCCAGTCTCTGTCTCCATCTCTTTCCCTATTAGCTGAAAGCCATTTCTTTAGATTGTGAGGCCCTACAGGACAAGGTTCATGGCTTTTCTATATTTTATACGGTCCCCAAGTGCTACAGTACTCTGCATACAATCAAATCAAACAGAACAGAAATCAAATAATATAATTTATTGAGCACTTTTCTCCCTCTAGACTATGAGACTCTTGTGGACAGAGACTGTCTGACCAGATTATTTTATATCTACCCCAGTGCTTAGTAGAGTGCATGGCACAGAGTAAGTGCTTAATAAATACCATAAAACCCCCCAAAATAAATACCACCTACTTTATGCGGATACTGTATTAAGTGCTTGAGAAATAATTTTAGCATATATGATCCCTGACCTCATGTAGTTTACTATCTAGTTGGGGAGAGGGAATCTAAAATAAATTACGTATAGGATGAAGTGATAGAGTATATAGGATATGTACCTAAGTGCTTAGATAGCACTGAAGAGTTGACATGGCAGTTGGATAACAGGAGGTGGGACAATCAGAAATCAAATCAGGGACGGACTCCTGGAAGAGCTGTGATTTCAGAAGGGCTTTGAAGATGGGGAGAGCAGTGGTCTGTCAGATATGAAGGGGAAGGGAGCCTCAGGCAGGGGGAAGGGCATGAACAAGATCAGGTTAACTTGAGAAGAACAGAGTTTGAACTAAGGTTTAGTGAGAGAAGAGAATGGATAACTAGGTTGGAGAGAAGTGATTGCATGCTTTAAAACCAATGGCCAGGAGTTTCTGCTCAATATGGAGAGGACTAGGCAACTGTTCTAGATATTTGAAAAAGGGGAGTAGCATGACCTAGTGGAGAAAGTGTGGGCCTGGGTGTCAGAGGACCAGGATTCTAATTCCAGCTTTGCCACTTGTCTGCTGTGTAACCTTGGGAAAGTCACTTATCTTCTCTGTGCCTCAGTTATGTTATCTAAAAAATGGGAATTAAGACTGTGAATCCTATGTGGGACAGGGACTGTGTCCAGCCCGATAATCTTGTATCTACCCCAGTGCTTAGTATAGTGCCTGGCACATAGTAAGCACTTAGCAAATGCCTTTTTAAAAAAGAAGGGGGAAGATGTGTGTAAAATGCCCTTGCAGAAAAATAAAACTGGCAGCAGAGTGAAAAATAAACTGGAAGGAGGAGAGATCAGAGGTGTGGAGATCAGGGAGGAGTTGATGCAGTAGTTAAACCAGGAGGTGACAGATGCCTGGATCAGGGTGGTGGCCATTTGGTTGGAGAGGAAGGGGGCGGATCCTGGAATGTTGTAGAGGAAGAAGAGATTTGGCAAATAGGTTGAATGTAAGGACTGAAAGGGAGACGTCAAACATAATGCCAAGGTTTAAGAGATGGGGCAAATGGTGGTGTTGTCAAATGTGACAGGAAAATAAATAGTGGTATTAATATCAACTGTGATGGGAAAGTTAGGTAGAGGAGAAGACTTGGGAGGGATAACGAGGAGTTCAGTTTTGAACATATTAAGTTTGAGGTGTCAGAGGGACATCTGAGTAGAGATGCCCTGGAGGCAGAAGGACATAGGAAACTATGGAGAAGGTGAGAGGTCAGGATTGGAGAGGTTAGATTTGGGAGTCATCGGTGTTGAGTTGGTGCTGCAACTGTGGGAGTGGGTGGTGGTCAGGGAGGGAAGGAGAGAGAACTTTTTGCATGAGAGATTGAAGGCTTATGGAATTTGGGTGCGGGAACTATGCTGGGAAAAAGAAAAGGCTTCAAAACCATTACTTTCATGGTATGCTCTCCACAAGCATTTGGCACTGAGCATTACATTTTTCAAATGCAAATTTGGACCCCAAATGGATATTTCCAGTGAAAAAATTCTTTAGAAAAATATACCTTCCCTGTACACGCTGCAGACCTTGGATACTGCTGAGTGACTAACAGGCAGCAATAAGGAGGAAATAGCCTTGAAAATAGTTCTTCACTCTTCAGTAATCCTGCATTAGTTCACAGAAGTCAGGTAGAGGTAAGCATGTGAGGAACCTTCCCTGTGTAATCTTTTATCTCCCCCCTTCATATCTCCCAACTGCCAGTTCAGCCCTTCTGTGCCACCTACATCCATTAAGAGTTTAATTGTGGTATTTAAGTGCTTACTATGTACCAAGCACTGTACTGAGTACTGGATTGGTACAAATTAATCAGATCAGACACATTCCCTGTCCCACATGGGGCTCACAGTCTCAGTGGGAGGGAGAACAGGTATTCTATCCCCATTTTAGAGGAGGAAACAGAGGCACAGAGAAGTTAAATGATTTGTCCAAGATCACGTAGCAACTGAGTGATTAAGTGACAGAGAACTGGGAAAGAGTGCACGGGTGGGAATTAGACATGGACCCAGTTCCTCGAAGGGCTCATAATCTATGCACTGAGGCATCTTCCCCCTCTGCCCCTGGTCTCACAACAAAGTTCAGACCTGGAATTTGGGGCAGTTGAAGCACTTTGTTGTTTATTTTAAAAAGAATCAATTGATTATTTTCCTAAGTGGAGGTAATTTTAGGTACTAATTCAGTGTTTTGTGAAGGTCAGAACTGGTCTAACCCAGAAGATGTATCATCTAACCCAGAAGATGTTGTAGCATTTACTTAATGTTCCATGGGTTAGGTTTAGGCTGACTATACTGTTTTTGTTGAAAAGCTGGACAACAGTACACCTTGCCTAAGCTGTAGGGCTTGTGACTGTTTATTGTTGCACTGTACTTTCCCAAGCACTTAGTACAGTGCTCTGCACATAGTAAGTGCTCAATAAATATGATTGAATGAATGAATGAATAAATCTTCTTCTTCCTTCTTGTCAACTGTTAAGAGCAGAGTAGGCAAGAGGCCTAAAACTAAAATTCTCCAACAGAGTAGAGTGCCAGGAATAGTGTGATTTTTTTTGAAACCAAGAAATGAGAAGCAGCATGGTCTACTGGAAAGAGCACAGACTTAGGAATCAGGGGAACTGGGTCTTAATCCCAGTCCTGCCACTTACGAGCTGTGTGACTTGGTGCAAGTCACTTAACTTCTCTGTGCCTCAGTTCCCTCATCTGCAAAATAGAGATTCAATACATGTTCTCCCTCTTACTTAGACTGTAAGCCCCCTGAGGTGCCTGATCATCTTGTATCTATCCTAGCACTTAGTACAGAACTTGGCATATAGTAAGCACTTAACCAATACAACAATTATCCATTATTATTTAAGATATGAGAACAAGTGAACGCTATATGGCTGGCCCAGGGAATAATGGGTATATTTAGTTCTTTGGTGACAGCCTATTTCAGGAGTTTTCAGAGGAAAAGTCTTCTTTCAAAGGGATATTGTACATACAACCAAAATCCCCAACTAATAGTACTAGTGCACAATAGTGACAACTAACATTTCCTATGATAGATTGCTCTTTAAGAAAGAACTCTGTAGCACAACCCATAGCCATCAAATGTGTGCTACAAAGCTGTTCATTTTCAGGTTATGAAAAGTTACACGTATTCTCCTGAAGGCTGGTTGAACTATTAAGTTTGATACTTTTGGGTCTGTCTTTCATGGGGTTCCCCTTGTAAGGCATTTGCTTACATTTTTTGATGCTGGTAAATCGAGATTTTGAAGGACTCAAAGCTTTTTCAGATTCAGATATTTTGACTTTCTTTTCGTTGCTCTCTCTTCAAATACAAGAAGAAATCACTACTTTTGAGTATGACAGGACTCAGGAGGGCAACCTACACAATCTCCTGGTTATTCTTGACAGTGCAGAACACTGTGCAGGACATTCATTCTGAGAGAAATGCAGGACTTGAGAAAACTCTGCATCTTTCCACTCCCTTCCTGCATATAAAAGAAAAACTCAAAGAGTCTTGCATAGACCCTTTACAACAGGGCCTATTACCTGGTTTGCCTGGGCCTATGTTAATAGAGAAGTTCAAAGACTTTTAAAGGAAATTTAACACCTGTGAGAAACTCGCCTCTGAGACAGTGGCACTGCAGTTCTCTGGTTGACAACTGCTTGGAAGAAGTGCCCATTTTTCCCAACTGCTTCCTCAGTACACAGTGAAGGTTAATGAAAATTTATGGAGCAGAAAACAAGCACCATCACTCCCAAACAACCTACTATGCTGAAGTGTCAACTATTAAACATTCAATGTCTTTCACGGGGCTGGAGCAGGAATCATCTAATCTTTGTACTGCCACTAGGGATAAACCTGAAGTTTTCTGGGCACACGTGTGCCCAGGTCTCCTCAGGTTGAGTAGTTTCAAATCTGTAGGAAAATGCCACAGTGCACTTAATTCATGGGGTATAGACTCATCCTTCACCCCAGTTTTCTTTTCCCATTTATGGAAACAAAATGCTGGATGAGACGCCCTGATGGTTACCGTCCTTAATAACTGCTCATTTGGTTAGCGATATACTGAATATCCCTAACTCTTTCCTCTAATGGGTTTCTCATTTGTGACTTTATCCACCCCATTTTTTTTTGCATTTGCACATGCATTCTGCCTGCATTCTGATTTCCTGTGGTAACTCATTTCAAAGGCTTACCACCTGCTGGGTGAAAGGGAATATCCTCGTGATTGTTTTGAACCTGTTACATCAAGCTTCAGTGGGTAACCCCTAGTTCTGGTATTGTAGGATTTGGTGGGCACAGGTCCATGTTGATGTTTGTCCTATCCATGTCTTTCAAGATTTTGTAAACTGAATCACTTCTCCCCTAATCTTTTAAGTTGGTCTTTATGTAGAAGGTTTTCCTTTAACTCTGATCACCTTGGCTACCTTTCTCTGTACTTGCTCCAGCTCTATTATGTTCTTTCTAAGTTGCTGTGACTAGAACTGATCCTAGGAGACATACTCTGATTTTATGTAGTGGCAAAACTATATTTTGATTTTGTTTTCTATTCTTTTCCTGATAGGCTGTAAAGCTCCTTGAGGGCAGGGAACATGCCTACCAACTCTATTGTATTGTACTTTCCCAAGCACTTAGTACAGTGCTCTGTACACAGTAAGTGCTCAATACATACCACTGATTGATTGATTATGTCTCATATTCCTTTTGACTGCTGACACAGGAATATGTTGCCCAGCCCTCCTACCAACTTGAATCCTTCTGCTCCTACTATCCTATGTTGAGTCAGAGAGCAAAGGAGATGAGGTCAAAATACCTTTCTCCTTGTCCTTTCAGAATTCCATAGGCATATTTAATTTTGGACTCCACAGGCAGTGCCACGGTCGAGGTAGACTCCCGTTCAGAGACCTTATTCTTCACCTTATTTGAGATCTGAAGACCTTCTTCTCCAGATAATGGGGAGCAAAGTGAGACATGGAAAGCAGGAAAGGGAGCAGGAAGAGCAGCAAGCCTCTCTATAGTGCAGTGAAATGGTTGTTCATTAATTCTAATATCCATGTCTACTAGAAAACAGCAAGTGTTTAAAATGTGTGTGAGAGTGAGCGGAAGCAAAAGGGGTAAGAGAGAAAACTGACACAACTCCCATAGCCACATCCATCTGCAATACAATCTGCGGTTAGACAAAGCCTTAGGGCACTCCTCACTACATTCCCATGCACAACCTGCTAGAATAAGACCAGGGTTATAAGTCTAAAGAATGAAAGGGAATTTCTTCAGCAATAGAAAACAGTTCCCTCGCACTAGCTATATGGAATTAACTGCTGCCTGCCAAAAGCCCCAGGTGACTGGGTTTCCTTGTGCCAGAGTGAATGCATTTCCATGAAGGATTATTGTTATTTTGAACTACAACCTGTTTATCTGGCCAAGTTATCCAAGACAATCAGATAAGCATAGCAGTTTCTCACTGCCTCATCCATTTTCTAAGCAGTTGAAACTACATTAGTCACCAGCCTCATGACAAGGGAGTGGATGCAGGAAAGAAGGAGGTGGGCCATTTTGTCAACCTGGCTTCTACCCCTCCCACCCCCACCCCCATGACCTCCTCTCCGTCCCTCTTTGTGAATCTGCGCTCCCAGGTGCCAGGGTAATTGTGGATGGCTCCAGCTCCAGTGGAACATTTGGTGAGCCCGAGCCTGTCTTCTACCCCTCCTGCCTCCCCCGCCCCTTCTCTGTCCCCTCTATGGATCCATGCCCTGAGGAGCAGTGGTGGCTGTGGGCGGCCCCAGCTTCAGAGGGACATTCGGTGAACCTGGCTTCTACCCATCCCGACCCCCCTCTGCCTCCATTCATTCATTCAGTCATATTTATTGAGCACTTACTGTGTGCAGAGCACTGTACTAATTGCTTGGGAAAGTAAAATACAGCAATAAAGAGAGACAATCCCTGACCACAATGAGTTCACAGTCTAGATGAGCCTCCACTGACCCCCTCTGCAGCTCTGTGCCCCGAGGAGCCAGGTTGGCTGCAGGCACATAGGAGCGGCAGCCCTGGCTCCAACCCCCTCCCATAGCAAGGTGAGTGGGGCCGGGGACAGGGAAGGAGACTGATTTTGATTTTTCAGAAACATTCTCTCCATCCCTCTGTCTCTGTGCCCCACTATAATCTCACTCTTATCTGGGAAGGCCAAGATTTTAATAAAGTTTCAGCTCCTCCCCTCTTCCATCTTCCAATCAATCCTTTTGGCAGGAAGCAATCAGCGGACGCATGTCATAACCGTGACATAAATTAACCACTTACACTAAGTGAAGGAAGATCACTGGGGCAACCAGGAATGGCCATAATCCAATCAGACAAAGCTAAGGCAGTGTGCACCTGTATCGTGTGCCCCTGTAGGGTACTGAACTCAGCAAGAAGGGTTTTGACTAAGGTACTCAATCAGCTATTATCTCCTACCTATCCTTGTTACTCTCCCACCACATCCCAGCTCACGGACTTCATGCTTTAAATAACAACCTACTCATTCTGCATCACTCTCAACTCTCTCCCCGTCGACCCCTTGTTCATGCCCTCCCTCTTTCCTGGAAAGCCCTCCCCCTTCATATCAGGCAGACCACCGGTCTCCCCCATCTTCAGAACCCTAAGACCAAATCTCCTCTCAGTCTGAAGTAGAGTTTTTGTTAGACAGGTGTTCCCAAGTAAATATTATAGAACAGATTTACAGTACTTTTTTTATAGCATTTGTTTGGCACTTACTATGGACCCAGCACTCTTCTAAACAATGGAGTAGATACAAGGTAATCAGGTTGGACACAGTCCCTATCCAACATGGGGCTCACAGTCTTAATCCCTATTTAACAAATAAGGGAACTGAAGCCCAGAGAAGTGAAGTAACTTGCTCAAAGTCACACAGCAGACAAGTGGCGGAGCTGGGACTAGAACCCAGATCCTTCAGATTCCCAGGCCTGTGTTCTATCCTCTAGGTCACTCTGCTTCTCTGCATTAAAAAACAATATAAATGTTCAGTAGTAATTCTCATTTTATCACTAGAAATGATATTCCCAATATGGCTTCTATGATATACTGGTCTGATTTAAAGGTAAAATGGAAAATGTTCAATGCACTGTTAAGAAAAATGGTGTGGAAAACTTTTGGTATTTCAAACATGTTTTGCATTTTGCTTAATTAAAACAGTGGGTAACTTACCGGAGGTAGGAAGTGTAAATACTGAAAATAGATATCGAGGCATTTTAAGGCAAAGAGTAGTAATGGATCAGCTATAAAATTAAGCTTAAAAAAGACCACCTTCCAGCAATGCACATGCACAAAAATGTACTATTAACTTTAAGGGAAAAATGTAGCAGGTATATAAAAAATTAGAAATACAAAGGATCTTAGAGAAAGTAGAGAGGCCTCTGGTATGGTTACCTTCATTAATACTAGTATAGGATAGGAACATAGTATATACATTGCACGTGGATCCAAAATAAATGAATATGCTGAAATCAACCAATCAATGGTATTTATTAAGCAGTTACTGTGTGCAGAGCACTTTACTGAGTGCTTGTAAGAGGACAGTACAATAGAGTTGGTAAACACAATCCCGGCTCACAAGGAGAAAATGATTTCTCATTCCTAGAAGAAATGAGAGTTATGATGAATTGACATGGCCCAGATACTTATTCTCACTGAATATAACTTCAGGATTCTGGTGGATTTTTTTAAAAAAATCTAATAGGTTGAAGCATACATTTAATACACTATGTGGAAAGTTTTTTCCTGCCCTTGAAGTTTTCCACAAAAGAATCCAACAAACATTGGAAGATGTAGAAGGTTCAAAAGTGTACATTAATACCATATGAATTTAGTATTTGGGTAACTTCGTAATCACGATAGGAGGCCTCAACAGACACCTGATTAAACAGATTAAATATGTAAACTGGGCATTAGACATGATCAAAATGCATTTACATTGAGATTGAAGGAAATTTCATATTTAGGAAAGAATTTTTGGAAGGTGGTATAGAAAATATCATTCAGGTCATTACAAATATAACTATTTCAAAAGACTAGAAAGACATACAATGATAACTTTGGTATGGCTAAGCATTATGTTGTGCTAAGCACTGTCTTAAGCTCTCAGATAAGCACAGGATAATCAAATCCAACACAGACCCTTGTTCCACCTGGGCTCACAGTCTAACCATTTCTTCCAACACTGTGGTATGCTGTATCCAAATAGGCTCACATTGTTGGATGGCTGTTTCCTAATTTTCTAACAATGTTTTGGCCAAGCATATAGTGAAAAAATGTGCTTTGGCAAAATTGTGCTCATATCTCAGAAATGAGAATTCAGTATCCAACTACAGTTTAATACAAATTGAGAAACCCAACTCTCAGTGGATACCTCAAAATAAGGATTAGAGAAAGTCTTGTCTTATGCTGTCGAGTCGTTTCCGACCCTTAGCGACTCTATGGACACATCTCTCCCAGAACACCCCACCTCCGTCTGCAATCGTTATGGTAGTGTATCCTTAGAGTTTTCTTGGTAAAAATATGGAAGCGGTTTATCACTGCCTTCTTCTGTGCAGGAACTTGAGTCTCTGCCCTCGCCTCTCTCCCATGCTGCTGCTGCCCAGCACAGGTGAGTTTTGACTTGTAGCAGATTGCCTTCTACTCATTAGCCACTGTCCAAGCTAGAAATGGAATGGGTATGCCTCTACTTGACTCTCCCTCCCATAGCCAAGAAACATAGAGTACTGGAAACTTTCCAGGTGCCATCCTGAGAGGGGAAGTAAGAACAGTTCTCATGCAGAAATATCGGTCAAAGCAGAATATTCTACCAATCTAGACATAACCATGGCAGAGAGACAGTATACTCAAATAGAGAAGGCAGCCTTCAATCAATCAATCAATCAGTCATATTTATTGAGGGTTTACTGTGCGTAGACCACTGTACCAAGTGGCTTGGATGAGTGCTATATAAATTAGCATCAATGCTTCCTGCCCTCAAGGAACTTACAATTCAGAAAGGAAGTCAAAGTTAGCATTTTTCTTTGCATTGAAAAATTAAAAAAAATCTTTTTTATTTGAAAGGTCATTCTGCTAACCTGCCAGTGATTTAAGAGCCATGTGGGCATGGAAAAAAGTAAGAGAAGAGCATGAGATGCTCAATCAATCTGCCAATGGTATTTATTAAGTACTTGCTGTGTGCAAAGTACTGTACTAAGTACTTGGGAGAGAACAAGAAGTTTACAGATTAGGAGAGGAGACATACTTTAAAATATATTACAGATGGATATTACATTTCCTCTAGACTGTAAGCTCATTGTGGGCAGGAAATGTGTCTACCAACTCTGTTATTTTGTACTCTCCCAAGCACTTAGTTCAGTACTCTGCACATGGTAAGCCCTCAATAAATAAGATTGATTGATTGTGGGGTTGAATAGCAAAGTGCTTAAGGGTTACAGGCCCAATTTCATAGGCAATGCAGAAGGGAGGCCTTAGACAGGGAAGTCAGTACATAGTCAGGGGAAAATCTTTTGGATAAGATATGATTTTAGTAGGGTCTAGGGGTTCTGTAACTAGTTAGAAGAGCAGCATGGCCTTGTTGAAACAGCACGGCCCTGGGGGTCAGAGGATCAGGATTCTAATTCCAACTCTGCCAAATGCCTGCTATATGAGCTTGGGCAAGTCACTTAACTTCTCTGTGCCTCAGTTTCCTCATCTGTAAAATAGAGATTCAGTAACTGTTCTTCCTCCTACTTAGGCTGTGAGCCCCATGCAGGACAGGGACTGTGTTGGACTTAATAAACTTGTATCTACCCTAGCACTTAGACCAGTGCTTGACAAATGGTATGTACTTGATAAATACCTTAATAATAATAATCAAAACTTCTCATTCTTTATTGGAATTATGCATTGGCTTCAAATTAATAGAGATCTAGATAAAACAAATCTTATGAAACATGTCAAAAATAATAACAGTTATAAAAAACAGTCAATAAAGGTGAATCATGAAATACTGAAATCTTCGTCAAAAGTGGGAATGAAATGATTTCTTTGTATGTGATGGAAACACTTATTCATTCATTCATTTATTCATTCCATTTATTTATTGAGCACTTACTTTGTGCAGAGTACTGTACTAAGCGCTTGGGATTGAATATTCCCTTTTTTTAGACAGTGGTACACTGGGAAGTACTAGAATGAAAAACTTTGAATTACATAGCTTCACAAGACATGGAATGCTATTTGAGAGCATGATAAAACTGGAGAGCTCTGGTTTTATGAAAAATGTAGTGGACTAGGACTTCTTATATGCTTGCTCCTTCCGGTCTGGAATATCCAATTTAATAGAGCGTATCAGAAAATGTGGTCTCATGTCTACCCCAACACTTAATAATAATGCACTTAATAATAATTGTTGTATTTGTTGAGCACTTACCCTGTGCCAAGCACTGTGCTAAGTGCTAGGATAGAGAGGACATATGTGGTGCCAAGCACTGTGCTTGGTGCATAGTTAGGACTTAAATACCATCACCATCATTATTAAAAGAGGCATATCCATAGAACTACAAAATAGCTACAGCTACCACCAGTTGAGAAGGATAAAACAACAAATGCGAAGATCAAAGTTCTGGAAAATAATCTGGATATGAGGAAGATGAACAAAGATCTCTCATACAATGCTGGGATTCACATAGAAAGGCAAGGAAATAATGAAATATAAACTAAGAAGAAAGTAGGAAAGCATGAGTACCTTTGAGAAAGTCAACCAGAGTTAGAAGACAGTCTAAAAGACTAATTAAAACAGTTCAAAACATTTAAAGTAAATGTTAATGTTGGACTAAACGCTATGTCAATATTTATTGTAAAGAGGATGATGTTGGAATCCTATTTCTTTAAGAGAGAGAAAATTCTTGAGGAATACTGGAGTCACTGAAGCGGGAGAGATATAAGAGCAAAAAGAACAACAGCAGGATAAAATTGCTTAACCTAGTTTCATTTTAAATTCTTCAATTATATGAAAAAATACATTATATGTTCTTACATGAAATCTGACTGGCTTGCTTCAAAGCGAAGACACCTGACAGTTTGATGGATATTCTATTTACTGGTTCTCTCATGCCCCAGTGGCTAGCAATCGTATACATAGGCTCACAAAATAAATTGATAAATTAATGTGTGCACAAATCACTACCTCTGGGAAAAAAAAAAAATCTCATTTTTCTTCTGCATGTGGTTGGGTATTTATTTTGGGAACTTTTTGCTGCTCAATTTGTACTTTTCCTACTCTTTATCTCTGAAGCTTTTGTATGTGCTTCGATTTAAAATGAAAAACCACCATATAATCCATCTCCTCTAAATCTCCACAGTGGTACAAGAAATAGCCTCTAAAGCAAGTTATTTTCAGGGATTCAGTGCGTGCTTTCCTTTCCCCTCCCTTTTTCTTTCTTTGGTTTTTTTTTCTGCCCCCACCCCCTCGCTGACTCACATCTGTGCCCTCTGGCTCACCTCACACACCACGTCTCCTCCCAGCCCTCCAGGACGAGAAGATGGAGTGACCTCATTTGGGAACCCTGCCCTTTGTTACAGAAGCTCTGTTGAATTCTGGCAGCTCGGATTGCTAGATGGCTCAGGTTATTCTTGTTTTTGTCCTCTTTCCTCTCAAAGACTCATGCTGCACTCTAAATAAGGGAGGAGGGAAAAAGTGAGCATAGGAAGGAAAACAGTAACAAGAAGCAAACTATGGATAATTCCCATATCAGAAGAGCCATACATACTTTAAAGATTCACATTTCCTTTTGCGAAATTTACCTTTTCTTCCTCCAAAGATGCCACTTTTTCATTTGATAACTTAACTGCATTATCAAACCAAATATGCAACTAGGGACAAAATGAAGAAAGATGAGATGAAAAATTGAAAATATTATGCAGGTTCTAACAAACAAAGAAAAAGCAGAAATGTGTCAAGTACATTTCCATTATATAAATATTCCCTTTTTCGGGAAACCAGAGTGCCAAAAAGCTCTCCACAATTACATTATCTGTGAGAAGCAGCCAGTGGTTTTTAATGTGTTGACACAAGAATGGGAAATTGCAAGTAATATGGAAGCAGTATGGCCTAGTGGAAGCAACGTGGCCTAGAAGAAAGAGCACAGGCCTAGGAATCAGAGGATCTGGGTTCTCATCCCAGCTCCACCATGTACCTGCTGGGTGACCTTAGACAAGTCACTTAACTTCTCAGTTTCCCCATCCACAAAATGGGGATTAAATACCTGTTTTCACTCTTAGACTGTGAGCCCCGTGTGGGACCTGATTATCTTGTGTTTAGCCCCACACTTAACAAATACCACTATTATTATTGAAGCACAATTTCTTTTAATTTTAATTATTTATAACCTCAGTGAATGGAGGGTATCCTGATAGCATCAATTTTCCTCTCATGTAGAGCCCAGTGAAGCATTACAGTAAGCTGTACTTCATTGCATTTGAGCTGACTTTGTGCTAATTCCTCTATACTTGTCTACCTCTGTTGTCACATAACAGTCATATCTCTCTAACTAGAGTACTTTAATCATATGTCCATCTTAAAGAGGAATGGTGAAGTATACCAAGGATAACAACTCAAACCAGATCCCAATCCTTTGGCCTTCAATTTGTTCAATGGGACTACTTGAATGGGGCAAGGTTCCAAAGTACTGGGACAATGGCCAAAGAGGGGAGGGAGAGGAAGAAAATGGTAGGATAAGTGATGGAATTAATAATAATATTGGTATTGGTTAAGCGCTTACTAAGTGCAAAGCACTGTTCTAAGCGCTGGGGGGGATACAAGGTCATCAGGTTGTCTCATCCCCATTTTACAGATGAGGTAACTAAGGCCCAGAGAAGTTAAGTGACTTGCCCAAAGTTGCACAGCTGACAAGCTGCAGAGCCGGGATTTGAACCCATGACCTCTGACTCCCCAGCCCATGCTCTTTCCACTGAACCATGCTGCTTCTCTATATTGAGAGAGTGACACACAGGAACGACAGTAGACCTGTTCTCCTCTTCCCAAATATGCACACACCCATACTTGAGAATGCACGAGCGCACACACACGCACACAGGAACATTCTCCTCCTGCCTTCAGGATGTCTCTACTTGGTTGCCCTCCCACCACCTAAAACTCAACATGTCCAAGACAGAGCTCCTTATCTTCCCTCCCAACCCTGTCCTCTCCCGAACTTTCTTGTCGCTGTGGACGGCACAACCATCCTTCCCGTCTCACAAGCCTGCAACCTTGGTGTCATCCTTGACTCTGCTCCCTCATTCACCCCACACATCCAATCCAGCACCAAATCCTGCCGGTCTCACCTTTACAACATTGCCAAGATCTGCCCTTTCCTCTCCATCCAAACCGCTACCATGTTAATACAATCACTCATCTTATCCGAATGGATTACTGCATCAGCCTCCTTTCTGACCTCCCAACCTCCTGCCTCTCCCCACTTCAGTCCATACCTCACGCTGCTGCCCAGATTATCTTTCTAGGGAAATGTTTAGGACATGTCACCCCCTCCTAAAAAATCTCCAGTGGTTGCCTATCAACCTCTGTATCAAACAAAAAGTCCTCACTATTGGCTTCAAAGCTCTCCATCACCTTGCCCCTTCTTATCTCATCTCCCTTCTCTCCTTCTATATCCCAGCCCACACGCTCCACTCCTCTGGTGCTAACTTTCTCACTGTACTTCGATTTTGCTTGTCTCGACACTGAGCCCTGGCCCACATCCTACCTCTGGCCCAGAACTCCCTCCCTCCTGAAATCTGCCAAACAATCGCTCTTCCCCTCTTCAAAGCCCTACTGAAGATGCACTTCCTCCAAGAGGCCTTCCCCGACTAAGCCCCCTTTTCCTCAGCTCCCCTTCCCTTCCACATCACTTTGACACGCTTCCTTTGCTTTCCCCCCATCCCACAGCACTTGTGTATATATGTATATATCTATAATTCTATTTATTTATATCGATACCTGTTTACTTGTTTTAATGTCTGCCCACCGCCCCCCCCCCCCAGATTGTAAGCCCATTGTGGGCGTAGATGGTCTCTCTTTATTGCTGAATTGTACTTTCCAAGCACTTAGTACCATGCTCTGCACCAGTAAGGGCTCAATAAATATGATTGAATGAATGAATGAATGAATGAATGAATGAACATTCAACCAAGTGATGTTGCTGGCTCAGGACAGTCAACAATGACATCAGCTGCTAATGGTAGCTGATGCTGCTTCTTCCCATCACCACTGCCATGGAGTCTGCTGCCACCTCTTCAGTCACTGTTACCTCTTCCATGAGATGTTTATTCTGCACCCCCTGTGCACTTGGATCTCTCCCCCAACCCCTATCCCCCTCAAGCACTTGTTGGAATCCCTCAGGATAGTCAGCACATATCCTTACACTCTGCCATTTCCCCATCTGTATTTCACTCTAATGTCTCTCTCCCCATCTAGACTGTAAGCTCCTTGTGGGCAGGGATTATGTCTACCTGGTCTATCATATTACACTCTTCTAAGGGCTTAATCAATACCACTGATTGATAGATGTTATGAAGGAGGAACTGACAGGATTTGGTGATTGACTGAATGTGGGGGTTGAAAGACAGAGGGAGGGGTCAAGAAAAATGCCACGGTTGCGGGTTTGAGAGACGAGAGAGATAGTGGTGAGTTAGTAGTGATGGGGGTGAGGACAGGGATTGTGTGGGAAAATGAGGGGTTCTGTTTTGGACATGCTGAGCTTGAAGTATTGGCGGGACACCCAAATAGAGATGTGCTGAGAGACTGCAGAGAAGGAGAGAGGTTAGGGCTAGTGAGGTAGCCTGGGAATCATTTGCATAGAAGAAATTATCAAAGTCCTGAGTGTAGATGAGCTCCTCAAGATATTAATTGTAAATTCAATGGCTTACTTGCTTGCTGGATTGATATATGTATATTTGCCTCTCTAGCATTTGTTATCATTCCTTGGAAACTATTTTACTCAGATTCTCTATCCTCCACCTCCATTCTTCATTACATGAATAGTTCTGGAGTGAAGTTAAGAAAAAACAAAGTGTCTTTCCCCCATAATTATTTGGCTGCCTCTGTCTCTTAGAAATTACCAACAAAATTAATGACTTCCAAACCTGCCCTAGAGGACCAACTTTATTATATTGTATGCTCCCAAGCACTTAGTACAGTGCTCTGCATACAGCAAGCGCTCAATAATTATGATTGATTGATTGACCTGCCACAAGAGTGGCAAGTTACTCCTGATATTGAACCCAAGTTCAAATAGCTTAATGTTTGTATTTAATATGGCATTTTCTCATTTTTTCTATTCATGCTATACATGTTCTGAATGTCTACTTGGTATTTCAGTTCACTCCAGCACTGTGTTTGGCTTTTTCCTGTTCCTTCTATGTGTCACATGGATGAAGAAAGCTCACACTAGCATTATTGCTGTATAGAAGGTCAGGAAATGCTAATGTGGCATTTTAGCAGCAAGCTTCCCTGCTTGACTTTGTGTTGAAAGTGAATTTCATGGAGAAGATAGCTAATGAAGGCCAAGTAGAAGAAATGTAATTCCAACTTTGAATAAGTTATTTTTTCCCCCCATAGAATGATTTTCTTTCTTAAGGGTCCCACGTGAGGTATTGAAATGATGTATGGAATTAAGGAAAAAAAAACTATTTACAAAGAGGAAAATTATTTTCACTAATACTACTACAAAATATTTTGTTACTAGAGTCCTTGGTTTCTAGGTGCTTTCCTAAACCTATAATGTCATGGATGGGCATACAAACCAAATAGGTGTAAAAAGTTGAAAACAGTGTGTTAATTCTGGAGTATTACATATACAATATTAAACTGGTGCCACCCATGAGCACCATATCTTTTAATTTAGATGTGCCATCTCTGGGAACTACATTCTCCAAGATATTCCTTAGCTATGACTGTACCTCATTATGCATATATATACACACGACTGCACCTCATTATGTATATGCAAACACTATAAGATACTTTATGCACATGATAATTTTATATCTTTCTTCTACATTTAACAAAGGATAGAGAACATTGTCAATGATCATCTTTAAAATGTTAAAAAATACACTTTTAACAAATTTCCTATTGTTTCCCTGTATGATTTCCTATTCAGGAGCTTCATTCATATGTTTTCCTTGAGCGGGCCCTTAAACCACAAATAGATATGAGGGAAGGATGCCTTTAAAATGAGGGTCCAGGGTTTATGAGTGTTCTGTATCCTAAAGGAGGAGTCAGAGTTTGTATTTGGGAAATGATGGAGAGGATGCAGAGGAATGGAGGGAAGGAGGGAGGGAAGAAGGAGGGATACTAGTTGGGCAGAGTGGAAGACAGCTTTGGGTGGATGGGATTCCCAAACTTGGACATTTGTGTTGAAGAAAAAATTGAATTCAGATGGAACCCATAATTTATGTATTTATTAATTTTTAAATTTGAGAAACATGGTATATTTAGGGTATTCTCATAGTCTCCAGGTCTTGTTTGTATCAATCACATAAAGGCTATATTATTATTGCCATTATTATTACCAATAATAACAATACATTGAAAAAATATTGTTCATGGTGCTGTCTTAGATTCTTTGGGAATAAAAAAAAACCCCACAAACTTATCAATTGAAGATATCCTCTACCTTCAAGGAGTTTACGATCTCGGGGATGCTGGGCGGAAGGGGGGTGGAAGATAACCTATGAAAATTACTAACTTTTAACCATCAAAACTAATTCTAACCTCCCCTTGCCTCATCCCCAGTCCAGCAAGAGCAAAGTCCTCATGTTCTAAATAGTTTTAAAAGGCACACTCCATGCTTCAGCCACCAAGACATTCTTTAACAAGGGACAGGGTAAGTAACTGTTTTTCCTCACTGAGCCTGAGATGAAAAATGGTCTGCTACTAGGGTGAAGTAGCAAAGAGGTTTCTCTAGGAATCTTTTATTGCCTTTGGTAATTCCTTCCTTTTAATTCTTCAGGTCTTGCCTGATCAAACTTTATCCAAATTCATATATTTCTCTGTGACTTCATAGTTCAGTTCAGGAGACTGAATTTCACACTCAACGAGGCAGGTGGGTACATAAAAACTTTGAAGATAGGCTCCGTTCTATAAGTTTTCTAGCTAGAGAGTTCTGCCTTACTCTAGCAGGAAGGCAGACTTTCTTTTAACTCTTTGTATATTTTTGATTAAGTGGATAACTCCAATTTAATAAGTGTAGTTGCTGAACAATGATCATATTATTTGCCCAATACTTATAATCCTGTTTTTCCTATTTGTTTATTTACTACTAATACTTGTTGAGCAATTACTCTGTGCATAACTTTGTTATGTCATAACACACAATTTCACTGTGAGATATGGTAAGAACATTATTAGGGAATTAGGGAACATCTGACAACACAAGCCTGTTTGGATACAGCATGATGTGGTGTTAGTTTGCTTCTTATTTCTAAACATGTGGCCTTAGAACAGGTGAATATTACAGCGTGAGTTTTTCTTAATATGGAGTTTTGCAACAACTTAACACCCACATTGTAGGAGAACTAGCTGTATGCAGAAACATATCAATTGGAGACAGTCCTTGCCCATGAAGAGCTCAGAACCTATCGGGGAGTTGGAGAGGAGACAAACACCAAAACAATAACAAACAACAAAGTAAACCCTATTCCTTTCCTCCTCCACCCCCAGAACAGAAATAGAAAACTCTCTAACATTCTAAATCTGAGTTCTCCTATAAATGTGGAGATTCTGTTTTTGAATAACCTCGCATTATAATTATGAATATGGTATTTATTATGCATTTACTATGTGCTAAAGCACTGTGCTAAGCATTGAGGTGGATAAAGTAGTATTAAAGAAATGGAAATTAATGGAATTAGCGGTAGAAACCACCATGGTGGGATTTTTCTATCCAGGTGCCTACATTACTGTAATATCCACCAGTTGCAGAATACCTTCGACCTTTGCCACCACTGTTACCTTACTATATTAAATACCATAAAGTTGCAAAAACACAAAGAAACACAAAGTCCCATTTGATACTATAAGGCCAAGTCAGAGACTGGGAAACATAGCCACAGTGTTAAAAGTAAAAACCATTTCTAACTGGAATGCGGTGGTGGCCTGCGACTCCGGGGGTCAGAGGCACTTTCTGGGGCATTGGTAGGGTGGGGGGTTGAGGGCAGAGGGATGGCGATCACTCTCAGGCCTATGGTGGGGAGTGAGCTTTTGGAGGGGGTGAGGGGATTGGCCCGCCAGCCACTGAAGAAGTCACTGGGCCTTAAAGAAGCCCAGCAAGTAGAATGGGAGAAGTGCAACCACAGCTGCTGGTTACCAAAGAGAAAGTAGACAGCTAGTGCTGGGGGTTGGGGTGGGACTAGGTGGCACAGCCTCTCTGTGGTCTGGGACCATGTGGGCAGGGGCCCTGCTCCTTGCTGCTCTACCTACCATTCCCCAGACACCCTGGAACTCACCCAATCTGGGACCATTTCTTATATCAGAGCTTACTTCCACTCTGCACTGGCTTACTTCTAGAATTACACAGCAGCTGCATACCTTGACTGAAACCACATGCATGTGCCCAACCATTTCTTCCTAAACCAAATTTACTCGTACCAGCTAGTGGGTTGTCTCGTGACAGAACAGACTCACACTGTGCTAAGGATATTTCCTGATAGTTCTGTTGTGTTGTACCTAAATTGGGTAGTGAAATCCCATGTTATAAGCAGAACTGTGAGGTGTTTACCACTTCCTCCTTCAAACAGTTTGTCCGGCTGCTCAGCATTTTGGGGAGGGCCCAAGGTGGGCCTCGGTACCTACAACCATCAAGAAAGACCTGCTGTCATCTGGCCTGGCTCCTCACTGGGGAACTCCGCAGAAGTTGTGGGGGAAAGAGATGTAGCTAACACCAATCAATCATATTTATTGAGCACTTACCATGTGCAGAGCACTGTACTAAGCACTTGGGAGAGTACAATATAACAGAATTGGTAGACACAATCCCTGCCCACAACAAGTTTACAATCTGGGGGACCGGGGGTAGGGGGTGGCAAGCACCAGACCAACCTGAGGAATCGGTGGTGAAATGAAAGTGTAGGAGTAAAATGGTGAAAAACTGTGCAATCTGTAACTTGTTTTTCCCTCTCAGAAGATTTGCTAACGAGTTACCCCATTCTCGGAGTGAGAAGCCCTTACATTAGCTCATTTGGCTTACTAATTCTCCTGGAAGTCAGAAAAGTGTTGTGTGTGAATGATCCAGCCTGTTGGCTAATTGTAAAGTGTTCAAATTTTAAATATTTAAGAAAACACTCAGGGATTTGGGTTGAACAAATCCATCTGTAGTGATTCAATATTTTGGCATTGTCAATGCTGTTAATGGATTTTACTTTCACATGATTTGGAAAGATTCCCAAATATTTGGGCAAAGAATGAGGGCTTTCCATGGGCATTGCAAAGCTTGGGTTTGACCCCAGAGAGAAAAAAAATGAAAATCAGAAGAAGCGCAGCTTTGTAGGCGTAGCGTTCGGTTGCTTAGTGCTAAAGACTTTGATAGGTCATTCAAGTGCTGATCCTAAAGAACACTATAAAATCAGAAATTAAAATAGACATTTGATTCCAAGAGTGACCTAGGCCTCCTGGGAACATATCGTTTCAAAATTGAATGTCTGGAAGTAACATGGACCAGTCAGAGCTGGAAAAGTGAGGGACGTGGCACCGTGAGTCACCATCTAGCCACCCAAAGGTAGTTATGGAAAAGCTGTTTCTCCCTCAGTTCCAGCCTTGACCTAGCTAACTTTGAGAGGATAGTTCATGATTCGTGGTGCTGGGCCTGCCACTTTCCCAGCCACAACTGGCCCACGTTCTCAATCAATCGATCGATAGATGGTATTTATTGAGTGCTTACGTAAGCAGAGCACTGCACTTGGGAGACTCCAATGCACCAGAGTTGGTAAACACATTCCCTGCCTCCGGTGAGCTCACAGTCTAGAGGGGGAGACAGACATTAATATGAAAAAATAATTTACTCACACATTTATTTCTGAAACAATTTGTTAGAATAGGATCTCATGCACTTTTCACACATGCACTGTGAAGGTAGAGAGCAGGAGATTTCCCCTTGTTAAAGGGTTTTTACTTATTCCTAAAGTTAAGGGTGGGGAGGTTTTCTCTTGTGGGGTAATTAAAAACATTGCCCCTTGTTTGGAGACTAGTGCCTTTTTTACTTCCTCTCTGGGCTTCCTTCCAAGGGACAAGACTCCAGCTGGTAGATGAATTTTTTTTTTTTGCTTGCAGCTAATCAGGTGTTGCAATAGGTATGAACACTCACAGCTCATGGTATAAAAATGGCAAATAAGAGCCAGCCATGGAGGGGCAGGAAGATCCCAATTAAAGGTACTGAATGCAATTTATTTAATGGGAAAATACTTTCAGGAGATTAGCAATAAAAAAGCAGAAAGGAAATGAAAAGCACCCTGGTTAGGAACCGATGAAAAACAGACAGGCTCTGCTTGTTTCATGTATCAGCTTGGAAGAGGCTAGGAACCTTTGAAAAAACGTTATCACATTCTTTCATTAGGCATTCTGTGATTCTGCTACCCATGATAGTCACAAATGAATGAAAATAGCAAGGAAAGAAGGTTTTTAGCTCACCTAATTAAAGACTAGTTTATAAATTTGAGACAATAGCTTGGGTTTCTACTTTAATCAGAAAATCTTCTCCTTGCCAATATCGTAATTCAGCTCACCGGCTTTATATGTCCAAAGGCTTAGTTGAGTGCATTACAACTGTTTGCATTTCAGCTCTGAAAGAAGGCATATTGGCAATTTTCACTGCAGCCAGAATGCTTTTTTTTGACACTAGATCAGAGAACGCTAATCATATCTTTAGCTGGCAAGTCAGATCACATCCCCATTTCCTTCATAAAAGCATGGTCAGGTGTTGAGGGCTCCTCCTAGTAGGAAATCACAGTTAGAGGTGGGAGTTCAGAAAAATTGCCTTTTTAAACAGCTGTTCTTTTAGTTAAGAAATTCAGAAAAACATCACCGCTCAACAGGCAACCCAACTCCATAACCCATAACCCCAAGGAGAGCTTCAGTAAATGAGAAATCCAAGGAGTTCCTCTATTTCTTTAGAAGCTAAGAAGAAAAAATGAATCTCTCCTTGAATGGGATGGGAATGGCAGATTTTGGTCAATCAATCAAACAATCGTATTTATTGAGCACCTAATATGTGCAGAGCACTGTATTAAGTGCTTGGGAGAGTACAATATAACAACATAACAGACACATTCCCTGCCCACAGCAAGATTACAGTCGAGAGGGCAAAAGAACTTTCCACCTTAGGTCCTTATTCCAAATGCAGTATTAGTTGGCTAAGAGGTCTGAGCTAAAGGCTATTTTCAAATGGATTTTTAGCTAACATGGTTTCACTCTAAAACCTGAATGGAGATTCCTTCAGAATACCTGTACTAGCTTAATTCTGACTACTTCTTACTCCTACAGAGGGTTCAGTGTCACCAGTTGTTGGGTTTAGTTGAAGCATCATTTTTATGGTGCCCTTGAGGCCTCAAAGGGGGAATGTACATACAGAAATACCTAACACACTAGTAGGGAGTAATGTAGGCACTGGGGAGAGTCTAGCTCACTATTTTAAAAAGCTAAATTCTTATTCTTTTGTGGGGGGTGTAATCAGACTGACCGACCACTACTGGACACCATATCAGATATCCCTAATGATGTTGCCAACCTTGTTTTTCCTTGATTCTGTCCTAGTGGTAGTCGTAGTAGTAAAACAATAGCACTTGTTAGGTGCTTACTCTGTGCAAAGCTCTGTAAGTTTTTTAGTGCTTTTCCATTAGAATTGGGAAAGAATTCATGGGTGAGAATTAGACAAAAATCCCTGTCCCTTAAGGGTCCACAAACTAAGTAAGGAAAAGGGGAGAGGGGAAAGGAGACAGACACATAAGATGAAAAAAAGATGTGAAGTAGCATGACCTAGTGGAAAGAGCAAGGACCTGGGAGTCAGAGGACCTGGGTTCTCATCCTGGCTCCGCCACTTGTTTGCTGTGTGACCTTGGGCAAGTCGCTTAACTTCTCTGTGCCTCAGTTGCCTCATCTGTTATATAGGGATTAAGACTGTGACCCCCATGTGGGACATGAACTGTGTCCAACCTGATTAGCTTGTATCTACCCCAACTCTTAGTACAGTGCCTGGCACATAGTAAGCACTTAACAAGTACCATTAAAAAACAAAAACACACAAAAAACCCCACTTCTGCTTGATATGCTCACCTTTAGGCCTAGATTCCTAGGAATTTCAATTTTTGTAATAGATGTCAGTGTCCAAACATATCTCGCTGTCCTTCAGATCATGCATTTTTTGTGTGTTTTGTGGATGGTGATTGGGTAAGGATTGTGATAATTCACTTCTTTTTGTCTTTCGTTCTGTCATTATCTTTGTATCATCTAATGGGCTTCCCCTGCCATCTCTCTGTAGCTGTCTATAACCTTTGAGAGAATAAAGCTATCAAATCATTCATTCACTTATTCAATCGTATTTATCAAGCGCTTACTGTGTACAAAGCTATGTACTAAGTGGTTGGGAGAGTACTATATAACATTAAACAGACACATTCCTGTCCACACCACTTAACTCCTTGAATTTTCCTTTGGCCTATGTTTGTTATAAGCTAGATTGTAACTAGACTGTAAACTCCTTGAGAGCAGTGATCCTGCCTTCCAACTCTATTGGACTGTACCCTCCCAAAGCTCTTATTCTCTGCTTGCAGTAAGCTCTCCATAAATAATAAATATCATCAATTGATGTTCACCTGATGAATGAAAAGTGAATAGCAACCACAGTTTACTACTCCCCCACTGCTCCACTTCCTCGGTATTTCTTCTCCTGTTGTAGCTTCTGACTTTTGCAGACTTATGTTGCTGATGGGGAATAGTAACCGCATGCATGCAGCTGTTGCAATTTCATCTTATAACTTTGGAACATCTCCGCCTACTGCAGTGACCTTCTTGGAGAGTGTTTACATGCATTTGGGCTGTTCCCTTAGTCTTCTGTCACCATCTCACATTCCCCTTCCTGACTATATCCTCAGTCATTCATAGCTTCACTTATTTATGGAAATTATGACATCAGTATGCAGTATGCACCTCTGACATTGCTTTGTTAATTAAACCATCAGTTTTGGCCTCAGTTCCTTGCAGGACATTCACTTTAAAGGGAATAGGGTCATAGTTTATTTGCTGGTGGTTATTGTTACTGCCTCATATTTTCTTGTTCATCACTGCTGTCACCTTTGAGGTAGTTGTCCTGAAACCAACCAGCCTGCTTCAAAATCTTTTCGCCTCTGGTGGCACTGAGTCTAGCAGAGCTCATCTATTTCTATTACTATGGGCTTGGCTTCAAGTCTCTTTGTCATAGAGAAGCAGTGTGGCTCAGTGGAAAGACCCTGGGCTTGGGAGTCAGGGGTCATGGGTTCGAATCCTGGCTCTGCCACTTGTCAGCTGTGTGGCTGTGGCAAGTCACTTAACTTCTCTGTGCCTTAGTTACCTCATCTGTAAAATGGGGATGAAGACTGTGAGCCTCACGTGGGACAACCTGATTACCCTGTATCTCCCCCAGTGCTTAGACCAGTGCTCTGCACATAGTAAGCGCTTAACAAATACCAACATTATTATTATTATTGTCTGATACATTCCCATCTCTCAGCTCTGGTTCATATGCTGTGGCATGGGGTCTGTTGTCAGTGTTGCAGTCTTTTTGATGCTGTTTCCAAACCACGTTTTCTTAGATTCTTCTTTAGCCTTTATGTTCCTCTTTCACCAAAAGAATACTTTCCTGACTTCAGGAGGAGCAGTGTGGCCTAGTGGAAAAAGTACGGGCTCGGGAGTCAGAGGACCTGGGTTCTAATCCCAGCTCTGCCACATGTCTACTATGTGACCTTGGACAGGTTACTTAACTTCTTCGTGCCTCAGTTACCTCATATGTAAAATGGGGAATAAATCCTATGCTCTCCTACCTAGACCGTGAACCCCATATGAGACAGGGACTATGTCCATAATGATTCACTTGTATCTTCCCTGGCACTTAGAACAGCACTTGGCACATAGTAAGTGCTTAATAAGTAATAATAATGATAGTATCTGTTAAGTGCTTACTATGTGCCAAGCACTGTTCTAAACGCTGGGGTAGATACAAGGTCATCAGGTTTTCCCAAGTGGGGCTCACAGTCTTAATCCCCATTTTAAAGATGAGGGAACTGAGAGGCACAGAGAAGTGAATTTACTTGCTCAAGGTCACACAGCCGACAAGTGGCGGAGCCGGGATTAGAACCCACATCCTTTGACTCCCAAACCCGGACTGTACTGTACAGTACTGTTCTGTAATTATAATAAGTAATTATTATTCAGGGGATGGCACTGTCACAGTTCACTGTCCTGTTCTCATCTTTGAATCTTTTCATATTCTGTCTCCATCAGTCATCGGCATCGGTTAGCATATCTTCCTGTTTTTTTCATTCCAGACTCCTCAATCTACTCTTTGTTTTCACATTAGGGATAAAAATCATCCATCCCCTGTGGCCTCCACCTTGGCTAGATTGCTCAGTATGATAAACAGAATTATTTTTTACCTGGAGCATCCAACCTGTTGGCATGATGAGAGAGGTTGCCACCCAGGGTGTGAACCTGGTTAAGAGCCCTAAGGATCAAACAAGGAGCCACTAGGAGGTGTCTGCCAGGAGATGAAAACATTTTTTGAGGGGTTTCTTTCATCTCCTGATGACTTCAAGAAGGACAATCAGTGGCTGAGTCTCCAAGGGGCAAAGTAGACCACCTGTTGAAAAAATAGTAGAATCCACAAATTTCTTAATGGAGCTACTGTGGGTCGCCTTGTTTTCCACCTGATTAGAATGAATTAGAAGAACACTGGGGTCATTTCCTTTAGGGTACATCTTGGATTTTTTTCTCTGACACCATGCTCACATGTCATGAGGGACTATAGGTCCCAATCCACCTAAATGTCTGTGGAAGTCCCTGCTGTACTTCTTTCCTCAGCTAGTGTGACTGTGCTTGGCAATGCTTGACCTCTTGCCCAAAATTACTTTCAAGTCTATTTTTAGGTCACCTCCTGACTGATCCATCCCAACTTTCCATTCAGTGATAATCTTCACCATCCATACAGACTTTTCCTGAAAAAATGGTGAACTTCCGTAACTTCCAAAGTCCCTTTCCTACTCTTCCCTTGGTAGTTTTTTCAACTGCTTTCATGGACTATTTTAGTTAAAAACAGCTTATTCATCACTGCCATGTAATGAATGCCCCTACAGCTACAGCTGTTACTGCTCTGTGGTATGTTTTCTTGTCCTGAAAGAATTACTGGGGTCACAGTCACTTCTACCCCACCTGTGGCCACCATTTATCTTTGAGAGAAGAACAGAAGGTAGTTTACACTCCTTCCCCCCACTGCTACTAAGTTACTGGTTTTTGCTGACCCACCTGTAGCCTTCATTTCTCAAAGGATCTTCACATGATTTAATGGGACGAACTTCTTATGCTCACGATTCACTCACCTGCTTTTCCACTTTTATGTCCTTCTGGTCACAGGGTCACTCGTCCTCTTGAGAACTAGTACCTTCTTCACATCTCCTTTAGCCCATGGACATCACCGTTGAAGAAAATTGACTTCGTGTCAATTGAAGCCAATTCCTCGATCCTGACTGCAATGGGTATGGATCAATTTAGAAAATAGGTAAATTTAATCCTAAAGAGTTTCCACGGTAATAATGGGATGTTATCGATAGTATATCTTATGTAGCAAAGAAAGCACCAGATGTTTATGGCATCTTGTCTGGCGGTTGTAAGAGTCAGAATTGTAATAGCTCTTCCTTTTCATAGGAAACAAGTCTGAAAACAAAGAGGATATTGTTGATGTTGACATTTCTGAGATTCCATCTGCATCAAGGTCAGTAGACCCATAGCAATGCCTATTCATTAGCTATTCACTCATAAATTCAGATAATCTTGGGATATGATGGAATAGAAGTATTTGGAAACTTGCCCTAGGGCAACCATAAGCAAATGATGCTGTGATTTCAAATCCTCCACTTTCCTTTCCCAAAGCATAAAACTAGTGAATGACCTCTTATTGTTTTCCCTGCTCTATATCCAGGTTGTCATCATTTCAAAGTTGTAATATCCAACACAATGTAAATCAGTGTTCACAGATAGGCAATAGTTCATGTTGCTTACAGCAAACTCCATCTCTCTGACCTAACTCTTAATTCTCTTATCCCGGTTTTCTAACATTGCCCACACGAGTCTCCTCGTCAAATTCTTTTGCTGATTTCTCTTTCCATTCCAAAATAAAGACTCTCACTGCACAGGCCAGACTTTTTTTTTTGGTGGAATGTCATTTTCTGAAGATGATTCAATTTTCTATTTGAAGCTCCATGGGCAAACCTAAGGCTAAGTACCAGCTTTACTCTAGCAGAAGCAGGATAAGGTACCTCTAGTTCTGCCTCAGATTTCATTTTGGGAATTAGATGCCAGCATGTTTGCCAGATTAGCAGCAGTTCACCCCCTTACCTCTAACACATTCCATTCCCCAGGACCCCTTCTGCCTCCCTGCAGGAGACCCAGTCTACTTTCTTTCAGTCTCTTTCCCTTCGTCTCTGTTGGGAATCCCAAGTTTCACATTCATCCACTCTAGATCCATCGCTCAGGATTTTCTTATGCCAGGATGAAACTGCTAGGAGTAGATGCTTCACTCCTCTGGGATCCCAGCCTCTGGACCCCAACCTGGAGAACTTTTCTCCTGTGTTCTATTCCCCAGGAATCAGTCCCAATTCTAACTCAAAATATCTTCTCCCCAGATAACTAACCCTCTCCTCTCTCTCGAGTGCGCAATCACTGTGACTGTGATCTGTGGTCCAGGTGGAACTACCAGTGCAGTACCAGGTACTGTGAAGCTACCAGGGATTCGCTGCCTTAAATCCCATCCGAGAGAACTCCTGGAGTCACTTTTGGAGCTCTTGTCCCCCGGTCAGCCTCCATTGAGTCCTAAATCCCTCCAGTTCTCTCAATCTTCTGAAGCAGGTTTTAGGGGAGTCCTCACTGCTCCCCAATTCCCTGCACCCCTATTGCTGTCACCACTGCATGGCTGAAGTCCAAGCATCTCCTCAAAGGCATAGAGGTCACTGGGGACTAAGCTACCACCCCGCTTCTGAGATGGGCTACAGGAAGCCCGTGGACAAAGCGTTCCTTCCCGTGCCCATGGCTCCCCAGGTTGGTCTGTGTGTGTCTCCCTGACTCCTGGAAGCTTCTGTTCCAGCCCTTATGGCAGGCAGACACTAAGATCTGAAATATCTACAATATTTAACAAGTTCTTAATGAGATAATTATCTTGTCTTATGCAGCATGGAAAGAGCATGGGTTGGGGAGTCAGAGGTCATGGGTTCAAATCCCGGCTCCACCGCTTGTCAGCTGCGTGACTTTGGGCAAGTCACTTCACTTCTCTGTGCCTCAGTTCCCTCAACTGTAAAATGGGGATTAATACTGTGAGCCCCACGTGGGACAACCTGATCACCTTGTATCCTCCCCAGCGGTTAGAACAGTGCTTTGCACATAGTAAGAGCTTAACAAATACCATTATTATTATTATTATCTCTGACCCATAGCAACATCATGGACACATCTCTCCCAGAATGTCCTACCCCCATCTGCAATTGTTCTGGTAGTGTATCCAAATGAGATAATAAATGAAAGCAAATCCAGTTCAAACCCCCTTTCCTTGAATTGACAACTTCCCCCTCCAGGGCCCTTGGACTTCCCATAAGGTGTTCCAGGGCTCATGTTCTTCTCCCTCTCAGAGGCAGGAGACTCGCTCCTCCAGAGTCCTGGACACTGGACTCCAAATCTCCAGGGATCCTCTCCGATTCTTTTCTGTGCCCTGTGTCCACCCAGGGTAACAGAAAGAGCTCTCCCCATGTTCTGCTCTTCTAAACAAAGAGCTCTCTAACCACTTGCCTTCAAGATGGCCCAGGGTCTCCTCCTTTCCCCAACCTGGCCCTTCTAGTTCCTCCACAGTTCTTCTCTCTGATTGGTTCGGCTAGGCCTTTGGGGAGGGGCATCCCGCAGTGACTCTCTTGACTTCTTCCTCCCTCTCCTAAGAGTGGGGCCAAGTGGAACTGGTCACCACAGATACTTAAGCAAATTACCTTAGCTTCTTGGAGTAAGGTTCATCAAGAGTGTGTTTCTAAATCTTCTAGCACCTTATAAGATCCCTGCACACCCACCGGTATGCATGGGGCTAGCCTGTGTGACCATCACAGTACTATTTAAAAATGCCACTAATATAAATTGGCTAACATTTTTAGCATCATTCAGATGCAGTTGCATTCCGTGACATTTTTTCAAGTTGCCGTGAGATTTGTTCCACATCAACATGGCCATAGTCAAACTCTTCCTGTCTCATCTCTAGATCTTTATATCAATTTGTGCTCACCTAAATGCATATCACTCTTTCCCTTTTAACTTTTGTCCATTATTACCAGAATAATCAAACCATTTGTCTTTACCCTTCTCCTGCGTCTCTTCCTTTAGAGAATGGTCTTTCCTGTTTCCTGCCTTTCCTTTAAAGAAACCTCTCTCCACAACTGGTTTCTTTGAGTTCAGAGTAACAAATTCTCATCAGTAGGATTATGAGAAATCAAACATCCTCCCTACTTTGTTTTCTCCTTTCCATCCAGAGGCCTGTCATTCAATGCCATCCTTTCCTCTCCTGTCTATGATGATGTGCTTCAAGAACTGTCCATTTAGGGGTTATAAAAAAGGCTGCAACAGATTGGATTTCTTTTCAAGGAATTAGCTAGCAAAGCCTTAGAGAACCTCTTGGACAGATCCTTTAGGTATAGCTTGTTAAGTAATGAATACTTATATAGGTGTGCTTAGGAGACTGGAATGCTAGAGGAAATTCATTGTAGCAGCATGCTTCCAGGTTCTGCTTCTTCCCAAATTCCCCTCCTTCTTCTCTGTTCTGGGTTCAACCCCAGTCAGGTTTCTGTAGCAGTTTCTGGGAAAACCTGCCCTAAGCACGCTGTATCTTACTCTAGTCCTTTCTCTGCAAGATTTTTTTCTCCACCTTTGTGTTGTGACCCTCAAACCTACTTCAATCAGTGATACTTATTGAGTGCTTACTGTGTATAGACCACTGTTCTAACTTCTTGGGAGAGTACAACATTCCCTGCCCACTAGAAGCTTACAGTCTAGAGGAAATTTAAAATTCTATTTCTCTGAAGCTGAGTATCATTTTCAATCTCCAAATTACACAACACATTATCTGTGACAAAATCTTTTCCACAGTATTGTTTACATAAAATATTACACAGAGCTGTCTCCAATGAGGCACTTTCACACAACCCTATCACAAATTTTCGAAGACGCAATATCTAGTGGTCAAGCATCAACACATGAATTCAGCCAGTGTAATGCTGTTGACAGTATAGCCATCGACAAAACCAGTCATAGATATGAGAAGAAGGTAGCAGAGAGGAAGGTGAGAGAAGCAGCATGGCTCAATGGAAAGAGCCCGGGCTTGGGAGTCAGAGGTCATGGGTTCAAATCCCAGATCTGTCACTTGTCAGCTTTGTGACCTTGGGCAAGTCACTTAACTTCTCTGTGCCTCAGTTACCTCATCTGTAAAATGGGGATTAAGACTGTGAGCCCCACGTGGGACAACCTGATTCTCTTGTGTCTACCCCAGCGCTTAGAACAGTGCTCTGCACATAGTAAGCGCTTAACAAATATGAAGATTATTATTATTAGAGGTGGAGACAGACACTAATAAATCAATTACAGATGGGGAAGCTACTCTTGTTAATGGCACTTCAAACTTTTGTAGCCTCCTGAAATAAACAGTGTGGCCCAAGGAAGCACTGTGGCATAGTGGGAAAAGTCCAGGCCTGGGAGTTAGAGGACCTGGGCTCTAATCTTGGCTCTGCCACTTGCCTGCTGTGCGACCTTGGGAAAGTCACTTAACTTCTCTGTGCCTCAGTTTCCTCATCTGTAATTTGGGGATTCAATGCCTGTTCTCCTCCTACTCAGACTCTTAGGCCCATGTGGGACAGGGGCTTTGTCTGATCTGATTCACTTGTACCTACCTCAGTGCTTATCACAGTGATTGACACATAGTAAGCACTTAAATATAATAATAATAATTATCATAATCAACTATTTCTAAAAAGAATTAGGCAGTTGTTCATGCTCTATCGAAGTCCATATCACAGCCATGCTATCACAGATGGTGCTTTGCTAAAGCATTACTTAGAGAGGCAGCTAAACTCATGGGTATGAAACATTTTTAAGAAAGTGAATTTATTATGGCCTTTCTTTTTCGTGTGGAGAACATGATTTTCTCTTTTTAGAGGTCTTCTTTTACAGGTGCAGTTTAATTTAGTATTAGTCCTGAAACCAAGATGTTAATGATAATGCCTCGAATTCATTTTACAGAGCTCTTCTGTATAAATTACCTCTTGTTTTCCCAACAGCTCTGGGAGGTATTATCTCCACTTTATAAATGAGAAAAGTGAGGAGCAGAGAGGTGACCTATCCAAGGTGTCACAGCAGTGTCTGAACCCAGGATAAGAGCCCAGCTCTCTTGACTCCCACTCCTGGGTTCTTTTGGCTAAGCCACACTGACACAAGTAATTTACAAACTCCCTTTGGCTAAAAAAGCAGGGTCCAATTTTCTTGATTCCTTGTTTTGTCTCATGTTGCTACAGAGAGAAATCAAGAATTATGCTCATGAAAAATTAGCCTCTAGGCTTTAGATATCTTTCCAGCAGCCTCAACTGAAAAACAAAACATGTATTTTGTGACCACAAACTGATGCACCAAATGGCTTATCACAGGACCAAGTCTGAACTGTTTAGATAATGTCTGCCTACTGAACACATTATATTTTCTACTGTCACAGGAAAATGGGTTAGCTGAGTAATGTCATGGACTTCAGACAATTAGTGACCCACAAATTTAATATATTAATGTATTTCCCATAGGTTTCTTTGACTTTGTCATTGGGGATTTTTTTTTCTTTAAGCTCTGTTTACAATAAAGAATAGCATCTAAGCAGGGTCAGGGAGAATGACTGTCCTGACATCTGGGTGGATTAACATTCATCATTATTAGATATTCAGTGATTATCCACAGTGTTTTAGGTCAATCAATCAATGGTATTTGTATTTGTTAAGCGCTTACTATATGCAGAGCACTGTTCTAAGCGCTGGGGTAGATACAGGGTCATCAGGTTGTCCCACGTGAGGCTCACAGTCTTAATCCCCATTTTATAGATGAGGGAACTGAGGCACAGAGAAGTTAAGTGACTTGTCCACAGTCACACAGCTGACAAGTGGCAGCGCCAGGATTCGAACCCATGACTTCTGACTCCCAAACCCGTGCTCGTTCCACTGAGCCACGCTGCAATGGCATTTATTGAGTTCTTACTGTATGCACAGCACTGTACTAAGCACTTGGGAAAGTATAATAGAGCTGATAGTTGCAATTCCTGCCCTTGAGGTGATTACAATCTACTGGGTTCTGTATAAAGCCTACAAATTTCCTGATCCCTGACACCTAGATGTTATAGTCCGTTAGAACATTTTCCACAGTTTGAGTCTTTCTTAACATGTGTAAAAAGTGCGTAGGTATGAGCTGAAAGATGTTTCTCTCAGTTGCTCTGCCTTTCATCTTCCTGGGTAGACTTTTCATAAACAGAATGATGCAGCCATTAATAATTGGGGAACCCTGTTTCATGGCATGTTCCCCTAGAGCACTTGTACCAATTATTCTGATAATAATTACAATAATAACAGTACTTGTTAAGCACTTACTATGTGCCAACCACTGTTCTAAACACTGAAGTAGGCACAAGGTAATCAGGTTGGACACAGTCCCTCTCCCACATGGGGCTCACAGTCTATGTGGGTGGGAGTATGTTTTAATCTTCATTTTACAGTTGAGGTAACTGAGTCACAGAGAAGTTAAGTAACTTGCCCAAGGCCACACAGTAAACATGTGGTATAGTCTGGATAAGAACCCAGGTCCGCTGACTCCCAGGTCTGTGGTCTTTCCTCTAGGCCACACTGTTTCTATGCTTCCATTTTCATTTTATTTGGATCTGTATTTCCAAGAATGCCATGAATCAGAGGAGAACAAAAAAAACTTGCTACTTTCTTACCCTAGGAAATGGCTTTGATTAGATGCGTAAAGAAGTTAATTGAAACACAAATGGTAAAATAAATGGTTCAAACATTTGAACTCTTTTGGCTACAGACATGGGATAATTGAAGAATTCCACAATGACTGACCTATCTGTTAATTCATCTTTTTCTGCTCTGAATATTCCATGCCAAGAAATATTAGTGACACCAGAGCTGTCCAACTAGGAGGATTCAATGTTTCATGCCTTTTACTGAGAATATTTTAAGGAAACTAGGAACATAAGCAGATAAAATGATGTTGATACAAAGGTTAAGGGGGGGGATATGTGGTCACAGATGCGAAATAAGTAACAGAAGCCAGTTTCTAAATAGGAATAGTCAGGATAAGGCTAGGAAGGCATTCACATCATGAAAACATTTCATGTCTTTTAGCTAGTTTAACATCATACTGAAGGGCTCTTTCCTTTCTAGAAGATTCAGATTAATATTAGATGGGTTTTTCAAAACTACCAAAAAAATAGTTATTTTCAGAAGCTTCCACTGGATAATGCAGAACGATAGCTATCATTGAGTAGCATTCATGTTCACCACTACCATGAGTCCTCTCATGATATTCCAACCCTACATTATTTAAATAATACTGTACAGGAAAAATAATGTGAGTGTATGCCCTACCTGTTGGTGGGAAGACCTAACTGAAAGTCCTAGGCAAATGAGTGGCCCAGGCTATTGGTGAGTCTGTTGCTGAAGAGGATGTAGCACCAATTTATAAGGCTCTGAGTATTTGAGCAGCATGCATTCTCACCCTGAATTTGTAGGTGACTAGAAAAGGGGTCCAAACAATTACCTGCCTAGCCCAAACTGACTTACCAAAGAACCAGACTGCCTAGCCTTAACCTCTCAGTGCAAAAGCATACCAGATCCCAGAGGCACCTGAGGCTGAGGCTAAAGTGGCAGAGAGCCCCGCTGGTCAATAGAACTCCCCTGAGCTAGCCCTACAAGGATGAATCACAGGGCACAGGAGTGGGTTCTAATTTGCCTAAGTCTGTCTAAGATCTCTCCTTTTTCTATCCAGCTCCAACTATGCTGCCTCTCTCCTGAGACCTCAGCTGAAACGGAGAAGCTGACCTTCAAGTCTGTGTTCTGGATGGGTGTGGGGGTGGGTGGGGGTGGTAGTGTGTGCAGTTTGGGTAGGGGTCGATGAAAGCAGAGAGGAAGGGGTGGGAAGGAACTGGGTTCGCTGCCATGGTGGGCTATGTCAATAAGTGCATGACCTCTCTCCAGATTTTCCATACTGTGGTCATTCAAAATCAGGAGTACGGGAGTAAGCCTGTATAGTCTACACCATATGAAGCCATTTAGAGGATATGTTCTCTCTTAGCCCAATTCTAAAGTGCTGTTCCCTTCTCCCTGAACCCTTTCTGCATCCTAAGTGTGCTTCTCAACCACCCAACTGCCCTTAAAATTGAGTGGAGGAGATAAGGACCAGGGGAAAAGTCATGTGAAGTATGGAACAGTAAACACCACTGGCACACATAAAGAACATTTCAGTGCAGCTTCAGACTGGAGGGTAGCACAAACTTCCTTGTAAAATATGCTGTTCCCTGAAATCTATCACCCCAGATCTGGGCCTAGTCACTGCCCACTCCCCAGGGAAGACAGCTAGCCAAATAGACCACTCCTTTGATGGTCACTTGGTCCTGCAATTTTCCCTAGGATAGAAGCAAATTATTTTAAAAAGGATATGTGGACTCATTCATAAAGCAATTGCCATTGTATGCTCCTTTTTTTCTTGGCTTCTGTATTCTGTATGTTTCTTTTTGGCCCTCATCTTTGTGAGAGGTGCTTTTCCAAAACTATCAATTGCACCCATTAAGCTATAATCTAATAAGTACTTCTGGTAAATGGAAAATGAGAATTTTTCCTTCCCTCTGTGAGTGCAAAATGGTCACACAGTCCTCATTTTTTACTCCAGCCAAGATTAACTCCATCCAGAGGTGGTGTGGTTTTGCAAAGCTATCTGATACTTTATTCTCTAAGCTATGACACAAGGCAAGGGTCAGTGCTTTCCATTGCACTCAATTGTGAAATAAATGCAACCTTGGAGCAAGGCAAAACATTTGGCCAAATAATAATTCTTCACTGTAAATTAAATCCATGATCAAGAGGTGATCATTCCCCTGATGACAATGCTTGGTAGTGTAGTATTAGAACAGCTTAAATGATACCTTCTGAGGTTTGAACCTGTTTAAAAATCTGAAATCATCAACAAACACGCCTGGTCACCAACATGTAGAACTTAGCCTCCCTTAGCCCTTATATATTTTTATTTCTAACTTTAGAACTGTAAATAAGCATATTTTTGTTTTGATTCTTATTTGTATGTTCAATTGCTTATTCTGTTACTTCATCCTGGCAGACATGAACTACCTCCTATTTTTATGCTCCTACCCACAAGGTTTGTAATAATTATTGTCTGTCTCCCTCATTAGACTGGAAGCTTCTTGAGTGCAGGAAATGTGTGTCCTACTTTCGTTGCACTCTTCCAATTGCTTAGTACCCTGCTTTGCTCTCAGTAGGGGCTCAATATTTACCGATGATTGATTGAATATGAGCCTATGAGGCTGTTGACTAATAGTTACCATTAGGAACTGGGAGTCAGTGTTCTAGTGTAACGGAAGTGGTTTAGTTCTTAGAATACCAAGAGAGAGGCCCTATGTGGAACAAACACATTAACCCAGTTAATAATGTGACAAGGTGTGTTGGTCACAAATTGCTCTTTTCTGCCACACTCATATATATGGATAGGCTCTTGCTGTCAGCAGTGTCATTTTAGAAAATAAAGGCTAGATAATTTTACATACACATATACATGCATATATTCTCCTGTTCCTTAGGTTGTTTTAGAAAAGCTTGGTCAGTAAACAGGAAATCACCACAGTACTGCTAACATGAGATAGATTCACCCACGTTTGTGAAATCCTTTGAAGTGTCCAGAGGACTAGTGTCCAGAAGCTGAGGGACTAGAATGGGACCACATCCTTCAGTGTTCTGGAAATGATCAAAAGTCCCACTCAACTAAAAGTCACTCATCTATGTATATACAAATTACTTCCTTGGAGTAAGTTGGACAATTTTGGTATCTGCCTTTAAGGATTGAATTGAATATAAGCCTTTGGGGCTGTTGACTGATAGTTACCATTAGGAACTGGGAGCCAGTATTTTAGTGTAACGGGAGTGGTTTAGTCATTCAATTTTTGAGTGCCATTGACCCTATCCTGGCAGATAAATGTGCATTATGACCAAGAGGCCACTTTTAGAACTGCATAGTACTTGCAGTAGATCAAGAAATGAACCCAAGTGAGCAATTATTAGGTGTACAAAGATGAGGATAATACAAGGATTGGCTTGGAAGGCATAAGGGAAATTTTAGGCCATATTTATTTGTTAAGCACTTATTATGTGCAAAGCACTGTACTAAGCATTGTATAACTACCAGTATGTCACTGGCATGAGCTATCTGATATTTTCACCCAGTGCCTGGCATATAAAAAACACTTAATGCCATCATTATTATTGCTCCCCTTCTTCACCAATCCAAAGATTAAATGTGAACTAGAGGTTCTTTAATGTCTCATTTTGGCACCTGCTAAAATTGAATAGGTTATTATTGTATTCAGCACCAAAACACATTCATATACCACTTGGGAGCAAGAACAATAGATCTCATTCACAGCAGTTTTCCTTCCATTTAATTCTCACTGGATGAGATGGTGTCAAAATGGATGAAGCACCCAAAGCCTGAAACTTTGCAATTACAATATGTTGTCCTAAACCAGCATTTGCCAAAAACAAATCACATCACAGGGATGGACCTTAAGTGAAAACATAAGATACAGGAAATGATAGCTTGCAGAACAGACGTGAAAATTTTCCCCATATATCTCCAAAAAAGATAAATGTGTCAGCTTTTTACTGTCTGGCCCCAGTCCTGGCCCATTAAACTAATCTCTGTCCCCGTTTTATGGATTACAGGCTCAGGAAAACAGAAATGGGAAAAGAACAAATAGAAATCAAGAAGAGACCGAAGCCGAAATAGCAGATTTGATCAAATATGGTACTCTTGAGCAAAGACACAGGCATAATAATTCAAAGGTGTCACAGGCTTTTGAATGACTCCTTTTATATCTGACCATATCTTCCTCTTGTTACTTTAGGGTTTAGATCATGAAACTGTTGTTAGAAACAATTTCATCAGCAGTGGTCATATACAGAAACTCTCCTTGCATGGAGTAGTGAATGGGAAGCAGCATGGCATAGTGGATAGAGCATGGGCCTGGGAGTCAGAAGGTCCTGCCACTGTCTGGTATGTGGCCTTGGGTAAGTCGCTTCACTTCTCTGTGCACCTTAGTTACCTCATCTGTAAAATGGGGTTTAAGACTGTGAGTCCCATGTGGGACAGGGACTCTGTCCAACCCGATTTACTTGTATCCACCCCAGCACTTAGCACAGTGCCTGGCACATAGTAAGCACTTAACAGAAACCACACTTATTATTATTATAATTATTATTAACGGGGACAACACCACTATCCTCTCTGTCTCAAAAGCCTGGAACCTTGGCATTATCCTCAAATGCAACTATCACATGCAATCCACATCTTCAATCCATCACTAAACTCTGTTGGTTCTGCCTATACAACATCGCTAAAATCTTCTAAAATGCCTCCTCTTTCTTCCTACTTGAATCCTATTTATCTTTGCTGTTCAGATCATTTTTCTAAAAAAAAGTTCAGTTCACATCTCCATACTCCTCAGGTACCATCAGTGGTTGCCCATCCATCCCCACATCAGATTGAAACTCCTTACCATCAGCTTTAAAGCACTCAATCAGCTTGCCCTCTCCTAATTGATCTTGCTTATTTCCTACTACAGCCCAGCTGGCACACTTCACTGCTCCAATGCCAACCTACTCACTGTACATTGATCTCATCTATATCACTGTCGAGCCTTGATCATGACTTCCCACTGGTCTTGAACTCCCTCCCCTTCATATCTGTTAGGCCACCACTCTCCCCACCTTCAAAGCCTTATTAAAATCACATCTCCTCAAAGAGTCCTTCCCTGACTAAGCCCTCAATTCCATTAATTCCTCTCATGTCACCTATGCATTTGGATCTGCACCCTTTAAAACATTTGACATTCACCCCATCTTCAGCCCCACAGCCCTTATGTACATATTGTTAATTTATTTTAATGTCTGTCTCTCCCTCTACACTCTATCCTCCTGGTGGGCAGGAAATGTGTCTACCAATTATGTTGTATTGTACTCTCCCAAGTGCACAGCATAGTGCTCTGTACACAGTAAGTACTCAATAAATACCACTGATTGACTGCTCCATTAGTAAATAGCTTTTTGTCTGTTTCCCCTTTTACAGTGTCAGCTCTGCTTTGTTTTGCATTGTACCCAGTGGAACCCCATAAATATTATTACTGTTTGTAATGTTACTTTAACTGTTACTTAAAAATGGGTCTATTTGCAAATGCTGTCAATATTGCAATACTATAACAGAATGAAACTGCCTAAGACATTAACCTTAGAAGATACAAATTCACCTAAAGGGTAATTCACCAAGGATAATGCCAAAGTTGTGGGCTGGAGAGAATAATGGTGCAGTTGACTGTGACAAGGAGAGGTGATTTGGGAGCGAACATGAGGAGTTTAATTTTAGACATATTAAGTTTGAAATACTGGTAGGGTATCCATGTAGAGATATCCAGGAGGCAGGAGGAAATGTGAGATTGTAGAGAAAGAAAGAGGTTGGTGCTGGAGGGGTAGATTTGGGAGTCATCTGTGTAGAGCCAGTAGTTGAAGCAATGGGAGCAGATGAACTCCCCAAGGGTGTGAGTGTAAATTAAAAAGAGAAGGAAATTGAGATTCAAATTGAGAGCTATTCCTTATTTTTCAGGAAGCACAGAAAGGGTAAGAGACTTGGTATAGGCCATAGAGATTAGTGTGAAATCTATGAACAAACATCTGGTCATCTGGTCTCTTGGTTACCAGGATAATAAGAATCACAAAGGCAAGTTATTTCTTACACTACCATCAAAAGTAGCTTCTACAAGGCTAAGCAAGGGAAGGTTTTCCATTAAGAGATTATTTCTTACAGGCATAGTCAAGGATATTAGGCAAGGTCAAGGGTATTAGTTTCCAACTCCCTGAAGAATACAACATTTTGTATTGGGACTCAGTAGATTCTTTATAAAATCACTGGGGCATTTTGGGGCATTTTTTTTTTTAGACTTTACTGAAGACCTCCAGTGGGCAGATTACTGACTTGTTGGAGAATGCACAAAAGTAGTAAAAGACATAATCCCTGCCCTCAAGGATTGGTGGATGTCAGTAGGCATAAATGAATCGATATGCCATAGATAAGAGGGAGAACGTAGACATAAGTAATAGACTCAATGGAATAAAAAACAAATAATAGATGGTGAGCTCCTTGAGGGCAGGGGACAAGTTCCTGGATTCTTTGTACCTTCCTAATGGCTTAGTACAATGCTTCAAACTTAGTAGGTGTTTATAAATATAATTGACTGATCCATAAATATATAAATGCCTGTGTGCTGAGGTGATAGCATGATGAGGAGTACATACTGCAGGAGGTGACCTTTTAGGAGGACTTTGAAAGAATAGAGAGAGATGAAGCTAAGAAGGAAGGCATTCTTGGCAGGCAGGAGAAAAGTGTGAGTAATGGATTGGAGATGGGAGCTGGACCGTGAGGCCCAGCCAGGGGGTTATCTTCAGGGGAGTGAAGAGTGTGAGCTGGGAGCTGATAGCTATCTGAAGGGGCCTTGAAGCCAATGATCAAGAGTTTTTGTTTCATAATGAAATTAGTGGCGAATCACTGGAGAGTTCTGAAGAGGGGAGCGGTGTACCCTAATCAACATTTTTTAAAGATCAATCAATCAGTGGTATTTACTGAGCACATACTGTGTGCCGAGCACTGTCCTAAGCACCTGGGAGAATACGACAGAGGTGGTAGACACGGTCCCTGATCACAACGAGTGTGTAGTCTAGAGAGGGAGAAAGGCATTGGTATGATACCAGAAGCTGAAGGTAGGATAGCCTGAAGAGGGGAGAGGCTGAAAGCAGGAGGCTATTACAATAGTTAAGCCCAAAGACTCCAAGAACATGTACCTTGGGGGTGATTGTCAGTGTGGAGAGGAAGGGATGGATGCAGAAAATATCATAGAGGAAGAAAAAACAGGATTTAGACACAGAATAAATGTGGGAGGTGAATGAGCAGCATCCAGAATGACATCAAGGGTGTGAGCTCGTGGGAAAGGGAAGGCAGGGGTGTGGTCAACAGGGTTGGGCAAATTAGGAAGAGGAATGGAGAGGAAGGAAGATGAGTTAACATTTATCCATATTAAGTCTTAGTTTCCCTGGGGCTTTAAATAATACAGTAATTTGCTTTTATTTGTCAGAGTAGGTCAAGACTAAATGTTTCATTTGTAATGGAAAGTATTCACACTGGGCGAAATGATTCAGAAAAACAAATGAGTGAACTGTGGTCTTATATATTCATTCACAGCGAATCATAGACTCTGACCTGTCAGAGATCCAGCTCTACAAATGGTACAACTACAGCATGGCTCAGTGGAAAGAGACCAGGCTCGGGAGTCAGAGGTCATGGGTTCTAATCCCAGACCTGCCACTTGTCAGCTGTGTGACTTTGGGCAAGTCACTTAATTTCTCTGTGCCTCAGTTATCTCATCGGTAAAATGGGGATTAAGACTGTGAGCTCCACGTGGGACAATCTGATCACCTTGTATCCCCCCAGTGTTTAGAACAGTGCTTTGCACATAGTAAGCACTTAACAAATGCCATTATTATTATTATTACCTTTTCCAGTTCCCTTTATGCCTTCCCTTCCTTTTCATTTATTTTAACCAGATTGCTGAAACTAAGAGATTTCAGAGTGTCGGTTAGAGATAAGTATCATCTGGCTACTGTTTGTACATTTGAAATCCCTAAAGTACTCTTAGCACTTGTGGAAACAGAGGAGGTTTGGTAAACACTTCATCTAAGCAAAGAGAAATGAGAAGAAGGGAAGCAGGGAGGAACTGCTAACGCCAGGTTTCTCTGCAGCTGCCGGAAACTGGCCACGTCTACCTAAACTAAGAGCTCAATAAATACTATTGATTGATTGATTAGAAATGGGGCCGTTAGCAGCTTAATTGTATCAAAACAGAGGCCACTTAGGATTGAACTGTCTGTGAGACCTAAAAATCCATTTTGGCCATCTATATATTGAGCAAATTAACCAGATAATTGCTAAGGCTTCACTTTGAGTAGATTCAGGCACACATGGTATCTATACCAAACAGAAACACAAGAAGTGACCAGGGGACACAGACAGAGTGTAATACTGGCACTGGGTCTGGAATATTGAAACACGGAAACACCAAAGACCAATAGAAGCACAGGAAAGAGGAGAGAGAGAATGGGAGAATGGAGAAGGAAGGATGGAGAAGGAAGGATGGCATAGGGACTAGCTGGATTGGAATTTTCTTTTGGAAATGTATTTTGGTTCTGAATCCCATCCAAGAGACAAGCAATGGATCTCTTTTGGGTAGTGTGATTCTCCCAGTGGGTTCACAGCAGTGACGTCTTACATATCAGGCAAGTGTGGTCAACTACAACCACCTTTTCAGCCATCATATTGCCTTCTGCCATTAACTAACACGGGGAAAGCCACACACTTGGGGATTAACACCTGTTGAGCATGGGTGGGCTGTCTTCATGCCCAAAATGTTGATCAAGGCCCCACCTAAGATCCCCTCCCACCCCTCACCATTACCCAAATCAAGATGCTAAATTGGTTGCTAGAGGGGTGTGGTTCTGCCATTTTCCCATCCATGTTCTCCCATTCTATTTCTCAATTGAGCAGCTTCTGGGAAGTCCCCAGAATCTAGGTAGGTTGGAGTTGGGTGGGGTGGACCAGGGCCCACCAATGAGTGGGCAAAGTGCCCCAAATGCTACGTTAGTTCTGAATCAGGCATTTTCCCAGGCTAACTAGGAAATACAATGAAGAAACAAAGGCAATAGCAGCAACATATGGTCTTGTGGTCTCCATGAGTGCAAATCAACAGCCTTACCTTGAACCACTCTAAATGGCTAGCACCAGATGATGTGGCACAGAGATTTGACTTGAAAATGAAGTTGCCAGTGGTTGGCCTGTTAAGAGGCAGATGGGATCTGTGCTGCACAGTTTGCCGTATGTAAACATAACTGATTCATTTATTCATTCATCCAATAGTATTTATTGAGTGCTTAGTATGTGCAGAGCACTGTACTAAGTGTGGGAATGTATAATTTGGCAACAGATAGAGACAATCCCTGCCCAACAACTGGCTCACACTCTAAATGGGGGAGACAGACAGCAGAGCAAAACAGAACAAAACAAAACAAGACAACATCAGGATAAATAGAATCATGGAGATATACACCTCATTAACAAAATAAATAGGGTAATAAATAATATATACAAATAAGCACAGTGCTGAGGAGAGGGGAAGGGGGAAGAGCAGAGGGCAGGGGGGAAGGGGAGGGGAGGAGGAGCAGAGGGAAAGGGGGGACTCAGTCTGGGAAGGCCTCCTAGAGGAGGTGAGCTCTCAGTAGGGCTTTGAAGAGGGGAAGAGAGTTAGTTTGATGGATGTGAGGAGGGAGGGCATTCCAGGACAGTGGTAGGACATGGGCCAGGGGACGACGGCAGGACAGGTGCGAACGGGGGACCGTGAGGAGGTGAGTGGCAGAGGATCAGAGTGTATGGGGTGGGTAGGAGAAAAAGAGAAGGGAGGTGAGGTAGGAGGGGGCAAGGTGATGGAGAGTTTTGAAGCCAAGAGTTAGGAGTTTTAGTTTCATGTGAAGGTTGATAGGCAACCACTGAGGTTTTTGAGGAGGGGAGTGACATGCCCAGAGCATTTCTGTAGGAAGATGATCCGGGAGAGTCCCAAAGGATGACTGCAGATCATACTGTTACCAAATCCCTATCAATAATCTACTCCTTATCCCAAATAGGGTTTCATATATGTAATTTGAGCTGGCCTGGACTTCCTGAACCCAAATCTCCCTGGGGAAGTATACACCCTTAAAAAATATATACACCCTTAAAAATATATTTTTTTAAAATATAAAATATTGATTTTAAAATATATTTTCAAAGACATACTCAAATATTAATGTTTTAAGCCAGCAGGCTTTTATCCAGGTTTATGATCATGGTGTTAATTGTGAAGAGAATTGGAGGGGAGGTCAAACTTTTCAGGTAAAATAGTTGGCAGCTATCTTCCTACTCATCTCCTCTGCTCCTCAGTATGGCTAGAATCAGGAAGAAAATTAATCTGAGAATGTAATTGTGCTGAATGGCCAGGGTTTTAGATACCTTTTGGGCATATTTGGTCTTCAGCCAGTTATTTCTCATTTTTTACTTGTGCAGTTGGTTTTTTTGCTTTCCTCCTGAAGCATTCAGTTCTTGCCCTCTCTCCATGGATTCATCAGGACGAGTTTCCTTTACCTTTATAATAGCTAGGAGATCCTTAGACTCAGAGAATTCCCCTTCTCCTTCAGCCTAGAGGAATCTCCTGGGAGCTACACAAAGGCCGAGTGGCACTGAGTAGAGGTTGACTGCTGCATGTTCTTTTCAAGGAGACAACAGTCATCCCCCAGGTGGTACTTGGATTATCCAGCCAGCACATCCCCAGGGAATCAGTGAAGGGCTGTACTGGCTAGCTCTGCCCCATTCATGCTCCACCTGGGCCAGGCCCCATTTTTCAGCTGCCTGCCCTGATGTACTTGTGTGCAAAGTCTTATTGTACTGTGTCCTTCAAATGTAAGACATGGGTCCTTACTCTTAATACTTACTTTCACCAGTGTAAAAACCTTAGGTCATAGAGGAGGCCATAGGGAAAATTCATTATTGCCCTTTCACTCAGAAATCTCTGTGAAGTGGAGGGAAATCACCTTCAGAGACCTTCTGGGATTCCATCCTTTCGGGGTAAGAGCCAGAATTCCTCAGCATGCCTTAGGGTGCCAGAATGAGGACTCTGCTCATCCTGTTGCACTTTTGGAGGCACCTCAGAATGTCCCTCTTCCAAATGGTGGACTGAGACGATGGGTTACTGGGGTCCTCCTGTAGACCAGCAGGTGCCAACATCAAAAACAAGAAGGCCAAGGTGAGAGGTGCATAGCCTCATGTCACAGAATTGTTCTTCCTTGCCTTTTTGCAATATTCAGACTGTTATACCTTGAAATGATATGGAACTGTTCTTTCAGGGCACTTTCCAGATCTATTATTATCTATTATTTCATTTACCTCACAACATCCCCTAGGCAGTCAAGGGGATGTAAAATGGTGACCAGATTTTCCGGTTACAGAGGTTTTGTCATTACAGGAAGCGATGTACTGTAATGCTTTCCTGTACAAGACTTTTTCCATAGAGAGCATATGACGGTGCTTTCGCTACCCATTTTATGGTATCACCCATCTGTCTCTCTTCTGTCTTGGGTGTTTAATCGACCCTTACCAACATACTGAGAATTAAATTCCATTTCATGGCCTTCAGAAAAGGAATTCTATTTATCTGAAACACGTTTCTCAAATGAAAATGCTTCATGTTTTCCATCTCAATGTCTCTCAAGTATTGTATGTTCATTTAAATGTGTCTTACATCTAAAAGGTCTTTGTTGAGAGATAATAATCAGCTTTACCAGCCAATATTTACATTTTCAGCAATTAGTGGTTAGAAACATTTCTAAACCTTTGGTTCTTTATATGAAAAAGTTCAATTTAGAAGCACAAGTACTGTCAACTCTTGTGAATAAGATAAAGAATAGATCAGTTAGATTTAAATAAGCATAATGTTATCAAAATGGTGAAATTATACTACTGTGGTAAACTTTCTTTGAGATGTTAGAAGACCTGCCCACCAGAAAAATAAATATTTTCCTTCAATTTGAACAATGCTCAACCTTTCCCTTGTTTGAAACATCCCTACTCAATCGATAATCCCACCAGCAACTACTGACCCCTGAAATCATGTACCCTTTAATAATAATAATGTTGGTATTTGTTAAGCGCTTACTAGGTGCCGAGCACTGTTCTAAGCGCTGGGGGAGATACAGGGTAATCAGATTGTCCCATGTGGGGCTCACACACTTTTAATCCCTATTTTACAGATGAGGGAACTGAGGCACAGAGAAGTTAAGTGACTTGCCCACAGTCACACAGCTGACAAGTGGCAGAGCCGGGAGTCGAACTCATGACCTCTGATTCCGAAGCCCAGGCTCTTTCCACTGAGCCACGCTGCTTCTCCAATGTTACCAAAAGTCAGTGATGGCAGCCCAGAGGAAAATGAGAATCAGAATATTCAGGTTTTCAAAAACCAGCTGCAAAACATCTGCCTAAGAATACAATTAGGCCTTTACTTCTTCATGAGACACAGTTGATCACTTAAGTCAGAGGTACTAATAGTGTGGGCCTGTCTTCAGCCAAGTGCTTAGCACAGTGTTCTCTGCACAGTGTAGGTGCTCGATAAATACTGTTGACTGACCAACTAGAAGTACAGGGGTAAAAGACAATCTGGGAGAGACTGAAAGAGACAGAGAGTAGGAGAAAGAAACCAACAATTTAGCCATTCACAGACTTTTTTTTTTCCATTCGATTTGCATTTCCTAACATGATGAGTTACAGAAGGCTGTGAACCAGTAGTATGGTGTTACTTCATACTCTCGAGGGAATACCAAATGCAAAGATTTTGTGTCCAATTCCCAAAGAGCAGCCCAGGTCATAACCGATTGTTGTTGTCTTGTAATTGCACCAGAGCAGACATTTTCTTTGTCTCGATTCCAGGAATCCATCTCACAGTCTCCTTTCCACCCCCTTATAGTCTCTGGTGCTTGGCCAGTGTGGGTTCTCAGTTTACATTTTCCCCAGCCCTGTCCATCGTTCCATTGGCCCTCAGCCCCTCGCAATCTGCTGAAGTCATCCTCGGCGCTGATGATGTGGGAGAAGAAGACTGTGGTGGCTGAGGAACTACTGTACGTGTCTAGCAAGAGGAAAGAATGACATGACTTTTGTTCAGAATTGCTGATTGGATAGTGTGCTATTGCTTCTCTTGTGCCCTCCAAGAATATGAGACATACTTTTCCAGGATTCTTTCCTGGTGAAATAACTGATTGTAAATCATGGAAAAGAGCAATCCTGTTTGTGAACTGGTGAGAGGGCCTCTTTAAGAAAGAATCCCCTTTTGGTTCAGAGAGGGTTGCCACACAAACTTCCCACTTTCTGACCTGCCTCCTTTGCTACAGTCAAGTTGAATGGGGGGAGATAAGAGGTACAAAACTGCTGAGCATTTTTCTGGAGAAGTGGAACTATCCTTCAATCTAAAAATGTTCATTTCAAGTCAACATTATTTTATGAAACCAATCCATAATCTAAGATTATATACAGATATATGCATATATGTACTAATGTACACATGTGTATTTATATATATATAGTTTATATATATATAGTTTATATATATAGTTTATATATATATATGTATATATATATATATATATATGTATATATGTATATGCCCATTGCGTGGGTGTTTCAATGTAGCAACAAAGAGCCCTAACATGAAAACAGACCTCTTCTTGGTGAGTGACAGGTTTTGGTTGCCTTTCCTTTTAATGCACGAGAGCAGCATATTGCAGCTCAATAATCTCTGCAGAATGTCAAAACCCCCTCCACGGTGCACCCAGAACAGATGAGGGAGTAAAATAAAGTGATTTGAACAGCAGATGGTCTTTCTGTTAAGAGCTCAAACTAAATAATTTCATGATTATGCCCAGTTAGGCACTGTTATGAACAGTGATTTGTACACTGGGCCTGACTGACTAGGAAATCATTACCAGGAAATTCTGATGTAGACACTGGAGAGTGGGGATGGGGGCTCACTGTGGGCAGGGAATGTGTCTGTTTGTTATTGCATCGCACTCTCCCAAGTGCTTAGTACAGTGCTTTGCGCACAGTAAGTGTTTAATAAATACAGTTGAATGAATGAATGAATGAGAAATTTAAAGAGTGTAAGTTTCACTACTTCTTTCCTCTGTACTTTGCTAACTAGCTCCAAGTGGGAGTGCTACAGTGGAGCCAATTTCACTTTGTCACAATACACTTTGGATGTCTTTTTACACCACAGCCCAGTCAGTTGTAGAAGCATCACTTACCTGCTGCTCAGGGGAGCCCTGACTTCTCTGTAGCACTCTACACCCTCTGTCCCTCACTGGTTCCTCCTTTCCTGCAGCTCCCACTCTGCCCCTTCCCTGTCACCTAGTTTCTTATTACTTGCATTGCCCTCAGGGCCCTAAACTATAGGGATGGTATGAGAAGGGACATTTTTCAGTTGCGTTCTTCCAAATGTGGAACATACTTGTGTTCGATGACTCACCACTTTTTTTTTCACCATTTACAGAAGTCCTCGGACTAAGCCAAAATTGATTACTGAAAACTGTGGCTTAAGTTGAAACACTCTAATTCAGAACCTCTTTTCCCAAGAAACAGCACTATGAATGGGGGATTGATTCTTGAACTGAACTCAGATAACTTATTTTTACCCAAATGTCCTAGAATTATATATTCAATAGCTACATTAATGTGCTTATATTGACTCAGTGTGGTTCCATGATAAGAGAGCCAATTTTACCTCCACTGAAAGTAAAATGTATACATTGGTTCTCCCAGGAGTAGTAGAAACAGTAATAATAGTAATAGTAATGGTATTTGAGAGGATATTGAGTACAATGAATGATACTAAACTTGTTGGAAGACTAAAAGATGCCCACAGTATGTTTTTTTTAATGGTATTTGTTAAGCGCTTACTATGTGCCAGACACTGTTTTAAACACTGGGGATAGATACAAGATAATCAGGATGGACACAGTCCATGTCCCACATGGGGCTCACAATTTTAATTCCCATTTTACAGATGAGGTAACTAAGGCCCAGAGAAGTGAAGCAACTTGCCCAAGATCACAAAGCAGACAAATGGCAGAGCTGAGATTAGAGCCCAGCTCCTTCTGACTTCTAGGCCTGTGTTCTATCCACTAGGCAGTGTTACTTACTTACAAGAAGCTTACCCTCTAACAGGGGAAACAGACATAGAAGTATTCTCACCTGACCTCTCTCCAACTCCTGCTGCTGGCCTGGAACACCCTTCCTCTCCATATTTGCTCCCTTTTTTCATCCCTCCCTCATCCCCACAGCACATATGTACATATCCATAATTTATTATTATTAATAATAATAATGGTATTTGCTAAGCACTTACTATGTGCTGAGCACTGTTCATTCATTCAATTATATTTATTGAGCGCTTACTGTGTGCAGAGCACTGTACTAAGCGCTTGTATAGATACAAGGTTATCAGCTTGTCCCACATGGGACTCACAGTCTTAATCCCCATTTTAAAGATGAGGTAACAGGGACAGAGAAGTTAAGTGACTTGCCCAAAGTCACACAGCTGACAGGTGGCGGAGCCAGGATTAGAACCCACGACCTCTGACTCCCAAGCCCGTGCTCTTTCCACTAAACCATGCTGCTTCGCTACAAGTTTATTTATATTAATGTCCATCTCCCCCTCTGGATTGTAAACTCGTGTGCAAGGAGCCTGTCAACTAACTCTGTTATATTATACTCTCCAAGTGCTTAGTACAGTGCTCTGCACACAGTAAATGGTCAATAAATATGATTGATTCATATTCCTAACCAGTCGAATCAGAATGCATAAAATTAAATGTTTAGTAGAATGTACATATATCCACAAGTGCTGAGAATGCACATAAATGAATAAATCTGTGAGTCAGTTTAAAGGTTGATACTTATTTGGGTTACTTTTAGCTAGTTGGGAAAGGCTTGTTTGGGAAGTAGGGTTTTAAGAGGGTTTGAAGGTGAGGAGGGCTGAGATACGGTGGATTTGGCAGAGAAAGAAGTTCAGGTTCTAGAACCCAGGTCTTATGAGCCCCATCTGGGGTATGGGCTGTGCCCAATTTAATTAGCTTGTACCTACCCCAGGGCTTAGTACAGTTTCTGGCATAAAGTATGCACTTAAATACCACACACAAAAAAAGGAAACAAAAAACAACATGAGACAAAGACAGGAATAAAAACAAATAAAATAAAGTAAAAGCCATAGGGTCTGTGGCTAGGAAACCAGGCATGGGGGCTTCTCGCAATTCAATCCAATGGCCACAGAACCCCTCACGGCTAGTGATATTGAATACTATTGATACTATTGAAAATACTATTGAATAGTGCCTTCCTAACGTTCTACATGTTCTTGGGCTCATGTTGTTGCTGCTTCTGTCCTTCCAGCTGCAATGGAGCAAGGCAGATCAGGATCTAGGTTCCTAGATCAATCAATCAATCAATCAATCCATCAATGGTATTTATTGAGTGCTTACTGTGTGCAGAGCACTGAACTAAGCTCTTGGAACTCTAAAGTACAATAGAGTTGATAGACCCATTCTCTGTCCACAAGGAGCTTACAGTTTAGAGGGGGAGACAGACATTAAAATAAATTATGGATATGTACATGAACGCTGTGGGACTGAGGGGGGAGGTTACAGGTTACTAACAAAGTGGCTCAGCTAGCTGGTGTTTAGAGGAGACCGAGGCACATGCTGAACACTGTTTCTGTTTTGCCGTCTGGGATGGAGAACAAAACTGACATCCTCTGTTATTTAATCTTGTTGTTTTCCATCAAATGCAAATGTTATTAATTAGCTTCAGCTGTTTGATACATTGCAATGTAAATGGTTTTGTTTAAATCCAGGCAATCCACTTCCAGCAATCTGTTCCCATATGTCCACATTTCTTATTCCAATGATTATTCAATCTCTAAAAGAGAAACCTTCAAGAGTTCCGAAATTATAGCTGGATCACTATTACCCAAGTTACAAAACTTTAACCTTCTCCTTGATATTTAGCATGGAACATGAATCTTTCAACTGTGCCATTAGTCTTTGTTGAACAGTAGTCATGAAATGTCTGAATTACCAGTTTATTTTTCTTCTGGGGAAGCTTCTCGGGGTTGCAAACCAGCTTCAAGCTCCAGAAACCTAGGGGGTTCTTTCCATGCATTTCCAGACACGAGGAAAAACTGCTCTCTTGGGTCAAATCCTCACATCCTTGAATTTTCTAAGGGCAAGGAGTGAGTTTCTGGGATTTGAATCTGGCTTGAATGTAAGGAATTCTGGATTCCTGGAAAAATACATCTATTTTTGTTGCCCTTTCCCCTTATTCACCCCCAACCTTCCTCTTTCAAAATTCTTTCAGTTTTTCAGTTCCCACTACCTTATTTCTGTAAGGTGCTTTTATTTTAATTTTTTTAGTGGTTCTTATTAAGCACTTACTATGTGCCAGGCACTATAACAAATGACAGAGTAGATACAAGATAATCTGTCTGAACACAGTCCCTGTCCCATATAGGGCTCACAATCTTTAGCACAAAGTACTTTCACATCAATTATCAAATTTTATTCTCGTAATATCCAAGAGTAGTCAGCTGCATAGATATTAGCATGGTGTACTGAAACAGCATGGCCTAGTGGAAAGAACATGGGCCTGGGAATCAGAAGACCTGGGTTCTAATCCTGACTCTGTCAATTGCTTGCTGTGTGACCTTGGGCAAATCACTTATCTTCTCTATGCTTCAGTTTTCTCAACTGTAAAATGGGGATTAAATACCCATTCTCCCTCCTACTTAGACTATGAGCCCCAAGTGGGACAGGGACTGTGTCTGATCAAATTAACTTGTACCTACCCCAGAGCTTAGAATAGTGTTTGACACATAATATGTGTTTAACAAATACCATAAGAAAAAAAAAATCAAGAAAAGATCAGGTCTTTTCAAGCAGAAACTTCAATGGGGTCATGTTTAGCGACCTCCGATAAAACATGGGCTCAGGAGTCAGACGGTCATGGGTTCCAATATCGGCTCGGCCGCTTGTCTGCTGTGTGACCTTGGGCAAGTCACTTCACTTCTCTGTGCCTCAGTAACCTCATCTGTAAAATGAGGACTGAGACTGTGAGCCCAATGTGGGACAGGGACTGTATCCACCCTGATTTGCTTATATTCACCCCTATGCTAAGGACAGTGCCTGGCATATAGTACGCACTTAACAAATACCATAATTATTATTATAATTATTAATTTTTATTATCATTGGAAGGAACCTCAAGAAATCACCTAATCCAATCCCCTGACTCCAGGCTGGTGAGCGACTAACCCATGGGTTAAACAGATGGGTCTTGAAAACCTCCAGGGATGGAAACACCACCATCTTGGTCCCTTGGAATAAGATTCAAATGATTTGAGGCTAGTGAAACATAAATCTTTATCTATGTACCATATCTTTAACATCTTTAAGTCATTCTTGGGAGCTAGCTTGACTTGAATTTGTCCAGTTGCCCCAGTGAAGGAGAGTAGGTCTAAACTGTGATACATCTAGTCTATATACAATTGATATACATCTGCATATCTGCATCGCACTGTATACATTCAGCCAGTTCATTTATAAATCTATCATCTAATATATACAAACATAACGCAGTCGTGGTTAAAAATCTTATACAATGTGTCTGCTTAATTCTCTAAAATGAACCTCACAGAAGATTAGAACAATGATGTCTCATCATTTCATTAAATGAAATGTACATTCTGATAAGTCAAATCTCTCTACTCATTTGTTGAACTGGTCAGGCAATGTATGTAAATCTTGATCCAGATTTGTAATTCTCTGGGTCTCTACTCCATTACCTTTTAAGAACATGAGTATAAAAGGAAAACTGTATAACCTTTCAGTGGATGGACATAACAGGGAGGTTTCCAGACTTTCCATTGAAAATGTTCTGAATGTTTATAAGAATGACATTTTTATTGCTATGATGATAATCACCAAGATTAATTATTTCTTAAGTTAAATATTGCCTTCCTCTTGGTCTCGGGTAAATATTTACTCCATCAAGTCCTCATAAGGAAAGGTTAAAGGAGCTGGAATTGTTTAACCTAGAGGAAAAAAGGCTTAGAAGTGCCTTAACTGCCTTCAAGCATTTTATAGGGAGGACGTTGATCAAACAAGAGGCAGAGGCCGAGAGCTGCACCAGATAATCCTAGGATCCTAAGAATCATTGTCCTTCAATTCACACTTCCTTCAGCTCCTCTTCATTGCTTTTATTGGAATCTATTACTTGCTCCCAAGGCAATGGCTGCTTATGCCTTTCAATCCATCAATACCTTCATCTAAAACAACTCCATCATGGGATTCAGTGGGGTGAATTCAAAATCAGGGCACCCGGCAAGCTCCAAGTGGGAGTTCTCCTTTCCCTAACCTTGGACTCAGAGTAGGTAGGAACTTATTGATATCTACCACATACCACATACATAGACACACATCCATGTGTGCACACACACACACACACATTATTGTACAAACACACATGTGCACACACACACACACTGACACTGCTGAAGCCCAAGTGGGCAGTTGTGTGATAAGAATAGCACTGGTGCTCAGGGACATACATATGGGAAGGAGGCAAAAATTGGCTTCACGACTCTCAAATCTGGACTCCTTCCTCTGGTGGTCCCCCCGCACTGTTTATATGTTAGTTATGCCCCTAGTAGGATTCTATTAAAAGCCAGAATCACAAACCCCAAATCCCATGTTGCCCTGTGTAAGATAATGGCCAGGGGATAAAAATCCCATTCTCCCCCTATTTTGGGCTTATTCTTTTAATATGAATAAAATGTCGGATTGTCCCCTAGCTAAATTACTCCAGGTGCATCACAGGAAGTAGAATGATTGCTTGACTAGTTAACTCCTTGCATTCCCAAGAAAGGACTGCTTCCAGCCCATCCTCTTTGGTTCGAGTCAGGATCAGTTCCCCATGGCTTCCCTCTGGAGGTTCATGCACAGGAGCAGTGGTTCAAGGGGTCTGGAACAACTGAAATCATCCCTAAATCCCAGGAATTTAATGAAGCTCTGGACCTCCACCTTGAAGGTTCTGGTCACGGGATTGTGATACTAGGGAATACCCTGCCATGTCCTTAACATGAAGTGAATCAAGTGAGGCAGAAAAAAGAGAAGTAGTGTAGTCCAGTGGAAAGCTCCCATTGGGAATTAGGAGCCCAGGGTTCTAATCCCAGCTCCATCACTTGCTTTCTATGTGACCTCGGGCAAGCCACTTTACTGCTTTGTGTCTCAGTTTCCCCATCTGTGAAATGGGGAGAAGGTTCCTATTCTCCTTCTCTCTTACACTGTGAGCCCTGTGTGGGACAGGAACTGTGTCAAATCTGGTTGTATTACATCTATCCCTAACAAAAAGTAAGTGCTTAACAAAGACCACAGGTACAAAGCAATTCAGATCCCCATCAGAGTCCAGAACCAGTCCATCAATCACCTCGAGATCCTTGGGCCCAGGGATCTGTATCTAGTCTCTGAACCTCAGGGGTCTCTGCTGACCAGAGTGGATTCCCCCATAGGAGTCCCAGACTGGACCATTTCTGATCTGTTTGGCTGCAGGAGACTCCTAATTAGCACTAGCTTCACCCTGGGGGCTTGGAACCTCTCCAGCCACTAAGACTAAGATGTTAGTTAGTAAAAGACCTTAGTCAGTAACCGGAAGCAATGGCTTTAATGAATAATTTCCTAGAGGACAGAAAGAGTTAATGCAGCTCCTAAATTGCCTAACTTACCCCCAGAAAATAGTCTAGGCACGCTGAACTTCTCAGAAGGAAAGTGTCATGTGAGCACAAAGCCTGACTTTTTTTTCTCCTGGTTCTGATCCTCTTCCCAGGGGTGTTGAGTGGATAATTAGCTAATTCAGAGCTGAAACATGTCTTGTATTTGCAACAATGGTAGAGAAATGAGTAATTAATTTACATTCCTATTGAGAGATGCAAAAAAATCCATTTTAAGTCTTTCATTTGAATTTCATAAACAAAAGAACCACTCATAGTAAGTACAGCATAAAGTCCCAGTGCCTTTCAAGAGCTCTAAAACTTACACATTATGTCAACAAAATTATCCCAATGGCCCTCTCTTCCAGGAAAATATGCAGAAGGCTTTCAAATTCTATATTTTATTTACTTGATTTAAAAAACTGAGAGGAATAACCTTTTCCAAACAACTTCCTTTTAGAATGTCATTCCTGATACTATCATCCTTTTGCATACAATTCCCACTGAAGGAGACAGTCACTGGAAGTTTAGCCTGTGGAAGCTGTGCAGGATCAGGAAATGTCACTAACAAAGTAAGACCATCTGGTTACTGACTTCAAAACCACAAGGCAGTACCAGGACAAGGTCAGAGCAAAAAGACAAGCAAGGGCATTATACAACTAACAGTAAAAGTCACTCTCTTTTGCCATACACCCAACTATCATTCACTATTCAGTTATGAAACACACTGTTTGAATAGGAATTGCCAAGAAAACTGGGATATTTCCACACCAGGGAGAACAGGAGATGCACTGAGCTATGTTTCTGTAAACAGAAGCTAGTTCGGGGCCCCACAAAGTTTCCTACAAGCCCTACAGTAAATGGCTTGCAATCGACTGTATTATATGGACCATTAACCCTCACAGATTTCACTTGGAAAGTTTGTGAAGGTTGGAAAGTTGACTTCAAGACTAGCGATAGTGGTGTTTCATTACTAGAAGTTTCTGTTTATAATAGGCATGCATCCTTCCAAAAATTCAGCTTTTAAATGAGTTTAGAAGTTAGACACTGCCTTCATGAAATAAAACAAAATAAAAACCCTTTGGTCATTGTGTGTAACACATGCCCGCCCTTGCCCCGACAACCAAATATCCCTGAGAGCCTCAAGCTGTATTTCTTTTTCTTTTCTTAAAATAATAGCTGGGGGAAAGGTGCAAAACTTCAGTAATGCAGTTCCGATGTACTAATGCATAAAGAGAAAGTCCTTAGGGAATATCTGTAGATTGACTGTTAAATCATAAATTGATAGGACTCGATCCCCTTAACTTAAGAGAACATACCACTCCTGAGCCTGAGCTGGGCAGTGTTACTTGCCAATAACTGACATGAAAACACTTTTTCAGGTTGGTGCATTTGGTCTGAATCAAATCTCAATATTTAGTCTGTAAAATATCCTGGCTGACATATTATCCAAAGTGTTGCCAGGTTTCCAGTGTGAGTTTGGAGGGGGACTTAGATGATAGCGTGTTTGTCTCTTACATAAAACTAGCTTGCCTTGTTCCACAAGCACCACCGCATAACCTTCCTGCTTTGCCTGATTGCAACCCCTTACTAGCTACCCCTTCCTCTCACCCTTTGGGGCCTTAGGGCCTTAGGGATTTAGGGATTGGATTCACCCAACACAAACACAAGTTCCAGATAGGCAATTGTATGATTTTTTTGATCAATATCTTGTAAAATATTCACCGTAGGATCTGATTTTAAAAATTTGATTTATGAAATGGAGAACTGTGGAATCTCGGCTTTACTTTGGGCTGTGTTGAGCCAGACTGAGAGAGTTCTTCACTTCGGATAGAATTTTGGACCCTCAGTTTCCAACTGACCCCATCCATCCCCATTCTGACCTTTTCAGGAGAGGACCTCGATAGAGCAGGCCCCTTCTTGAAAATAAGGCAAACTGGCCAGCTAGGATTATTAAATTCTCGGCTTTTCCCTGACACTTTTTTCACTGGGAGCCAACCGATGAAATCCTCCAGTATCCACAAAAGCTGTTCTTAGCTCATATTTTCCATATGAGTCAAACACGTTAAGGAAGTTTCAAAGCCACCAATGGATATACTGCATGAAACACAATGATCATTATAATCATTATCATCAACAAAAATGAAAACACTTTGAGCATCAACCGGGAGCATGGTTTCTAAACAGGCATAATGGTGACTCTAAATGCCAAGGAAACTGATAAAGTCTCTCCCTCAACAAGCTTAAAGAAATCAAAATGAATGCTCCAGTGTCTGCTCAACTATATCTATTGAATTTGTAAGGAGAAAAGGAAAGGCAATAAATGGAGGTTTAAAACACCTCACAAGACTAGGTTTAGCATAGACTTGACAAAACTGTTCAGATTTTAAAAAAAATCCATAGAAAAATATTAAAATCAAGTTTAAATAGCTTGATTTAAACATATCAAATAATTATCTTAACTCAAAAGTCACTCAATGTGGACAACAAGGCATTCAACACACACACACACACACACACACACACACACACACACACACACACAAATATTGTTTTTCCATTCATTCATAGAATTATTTTTACTTATGGCAACTGGCAACAAGAATGAATTATATCAAGTAAGGTTTGGGGACAACAGAACAAAAAACAGCCAGTTTGACATGGAATAAGATTTTAAAATGAAGAAACCAATACAGCATTCTACTTCATCGTATTCATTTTCCTTTAAAAGGCCTCATTTTCCCTCTTGTCCCTCAATACAGTCATTTGCAGGGTGTGCTTCTTTCTGCTGAAACACCCCCTAAAAGGGAAAAAAATGCCTAAATTGCCACTTCCTAAATCTGGTTCTTGCCCCCAATAGCCACTGTTTCTCCTCAAACTGTGACCTGGGATTTTCAACAGTGTTTTCTTTCCTGAGTCAGGAAGAAGGGGGCAGCTGGCTCAGACCTTCCTCTCATCACTATTTTTTCACCTATGTTTGCTTTGCTTTCCCAGCTGCAGTTATATTCAGACGCCTTCAATCATTAACATTCCGGTATGGACACAATACATTTCAAAACTCAGGGATCTGTTCCCTTTAAGACTGAATCCTGTTAAAACTGCCAGGAAGCTATATGTGTGGATCAAGATTGGATTTGGAATTGACCGTGAATTAGAGTGCAGAAGAATTACATTCCACGGGAGGTTTTCCTAGGAAAAAAAATTTCCCAGAACTGTTGGTTTCTGGTCCAAGTTTGACGGTGAAGTGGAGGTCAGGGGTAAGATTCTTTGATGATGCTGATCCCAGAAACTGAAGGACCCAGGCTCTGAATAGTGGCTCTGTTTGAATCACTTGTCAATCAATCAATCAATGGTATTTATTGAGTTCTTTTCATGTGCAGAGCAGTGTACTAAGCACTTGGCAGAGTACAAAAAAATTGGTAGAATCTCCTTTCTCTTTTCTCCAGTGAAGCTTGGTGCATAATCTAGGTTTTCTACAGAGCCATTGACGATGCATAATACTGCTGAATCTGCAAATGATTTTGAATTATTCGCATGCCCCCTTTGTCTATGCCTCAAGAGGATAGACATGCTTAACTCTAATGGAGATGGAGTAAAGATCAGATAGGGCAACTTTAATTCTGGCTTGACTGATCAATCAATCAATGACATTTATTGTGGACTTATTGTATGTAGAGCACTGTACTGAGCGCTTGGGAACTACAATACAATAGAGTTGGTAGACACGATCTCTGCCCACAAGGAGCTTATAGTCTAGAGGGGGTGACAGACATTAAAATAATCGCAGATCGGGGAAAGGGGAGAGTATGAGGATAGGGAGAAAGATGCTGTGGGGATGGAGGTAGGTTGAATCTCAAGTACTTAAGGGGTACAGATCTAAGAGCATAGGCAATGCAGAGGGGAGGGCGGATAAGGGAAATGAGGGCCTAGTCAGGGAAGGACTCTTGGAGGAGATGTGATTTTAGGAGGGTTTTGAAAGGAGGCAGAGCCGTGGTCTGTTGGATATGAAGGGGAGGATGTAGGCAAGGGGTCGGTGGAGAGATAGACGAGACTGAAGTACTGTGAGTAGGTTGGCATTGGAGAAGTGAAGTGTGTGGGCTGGGGTGTAGTAAGAAATTGGTAAGGTGAGAGCTGAATGAGTGCCTTAAAGAAGTTTCTGTTTGATGTGGAGGAGATGAGCAACCATTGGAAATTTTTGAGGAGTTGGGGGATGTGGACTGAATTTTTTTTAAATGATGTGGGCAGCAGAGAAGTATGCACTGGAAAGGGAAGAGAGGAGAGGAAGGAAGGTCAGTGAGGAGGCTGATGCAATAGTGAAGGCAGGCTATGATAAGTGGGCAGGCTATGATAAGTGGGTGAATCAGCGTGGTAAGAGTTTGGATGGAGAAGAAAGAGCAGATTCTAGAGATACTGTGAAGGTAGAAGCAACAGAATTTGGTGACACACTGAAATTGGGTTGAATGAGAGAGATGAGTCAAGGATAGTGCCAAGGTTATGGGATTGTGAAACAGGGAGAATGGTAGAGTTGTATGCAGTGATCGGAAAGTCAGTGGGGAAGATGGTATTTGGGAGGGAAGATGAGGAGATCTGTTCTGGAAAGTTGAATTTGAGGTATCATTGGAACATCCGAGTAGAGATGTCATGAAAGCAGGAGAAAATGCAAGACTGCAGAGAAGGAGAGAGGTCAGAGCTGGAGAGGTAGATTTAAGAATCATCTGCATGGAGATGTTAGTTGAAGCTGTGGGAGCAAATAATAATTAATGATAATTAATTTGATATTTGTTAAGTACTTACTATGTGCCAAGCACTGTATTAAGCACTTGGGTTGATACAAGATCATCAGCTCAGACACAGTCCCTTTCTCTCATGGGCTTCACAGTCTAAGGGGGAGGGAGAATAGGTATTGAATTCTCATTTGTTAGATGAGGAAACTGAGGCCCAGATAAGTTAAATGACCTGTCCAGGGTCATATAGCAGGCAGGTGACAGAGTTGGGAATAGACCCCAAGTCCTCTAACTCCCAGGACTGTGCTCTTTCCATTAGGCCATGCTTCTTCTTCACTCTCTTAGAGAACTCATTTTCCAAGGGAGTGGATGTAGATGGAGAATAGAAGAGGACCTAGAAGTGAAGCTTGAGAGACTCCCATATTTAAAGGGTGGGAGCCAGAGGAAGAACTTGAAAAGAAGTCTGAGAAGGAGTGGCCAGAGCAATAGGAGGAGAACCAGTAGAGGGCAGTATCATTGAAACCAACGTTAGAAAATGTTTCTAGTAGAAGGGTGTAGTCCACAGTATTGAAGGTAGGTGAGAGATCAAGGAGAAATAGAATGGAGCAATAGCCATTGGATTTGGCAAGTACGAGGTCATTGGTTACCTTAGAGAGGGCAATTTCCTTGGAATGGAGGGGGAGAAAGCCATTTCGGAGGTGGTCAGGGAGAGAACTGAAAGAGAGGAAGTGGAAGCAATGGGTGTAAACAACTCACTCAAGAAATTTGGAAAGGAATGGTAGGAGGAAGATGGACTCCTACCTGGAGTGTGCCGTGAGGTCAAGGGAAGTTTTTTAGGCTAATGGATACATGGATGTATTTAAAAGCAGTGGAAGAGTCGGAAAGTGAGTGGTTGAAGATGGTGGTCAAGAAGAAGGGAGAGGCAGGTATATCAATAAGATATGAAGGAAAAGAGTCTCAACTGCAGGTGGATGGGATAGATGTTGAGTCTGCTATATTGTACTCTCCCGAGCTCTTAGTTCAGTGCTCTGCACACATAAGTTACACACGATTGAGAGGTGGTGGGAGAACGCCTCTTGAGATACTACTACTGGGAAAGATGGGAGAACCGAAGATGGAGGCAGAAGGGAATTGGGATTGGGGAGGTGGAGGGGAGATTTTAGGAAGATCATGTCTGGTGATTTCAATTTTACTGATGAAGTAAGTGACAAGGTGATTAGTGGCAAGAGATGGAGGAAGGCGGGGAGAGCGGGGGTTTGAGGAGGGAGTAAAAATCCGAAAGAGCTGGTGTGGGTAATGGAAATGGGAGTCAGTAAGGGTGGAAAGAGTCATAGCAACTGAGAATGAGTTTGAAATGGATGAGGTCAGCCTAATGTCTGAATTTTCTTCAACTGTGCTCCACAGCTCAGGCACAAGAGAAGAGGAAGGCTACTGTGGTATTGAGACAGGGCTGTGGGTTGGTGGTGTGAGTTTGACAGAAAGACAGGCGAGTGAGGGAGTTGAATGTAGAAGGCAGAGTTGAATGTAGAGAACAGAGTCAAGGGTGTAGATTTGTGCATCAAGAGAAGGTAGGTTGGGCATGGAGATGAAATGGGGCATGATGACTCAGTAGGCTTGGAGGGGTTCGAGTGATTAGGGGTCTCTGTCGGGGAACAGGAGAGTTTGGTGACTAGGGGTTATGTGGGAGAAATAGGTGAGGAGGCTGTGGTTGGAGAGTGGAATTTCAGAGTTGGCAAGGTTGGAGATAGTAGTGATTAGAGATGATAAGGTTAAGTATGTGTCCAAGTTGATGAATGGGTGAAGTGGGTGGAGTAGGAGGTCCTCGGTGTTCCATATACTGAGAAAAGAAGTCAAGCAGGGTCCCACCTCCATGCTTGTAGATCTCATTGGTTATTCCACTGCGTTCAAGTGCTTTGCCATTTTTTCATGGCTCTAACTGCAGTGGTGACTTCCTCTACAGTGGGATGTGGACCATGTCCTTGGATATTGAAAGGTTTTCTATGTTATGGAGGGCTTCCTCTTGAATAGTAGAAGGTATGTTGAGAAGAGTATGCCATTTCACTCTAACTACTGTTCAAAAACCAAAGACAGAGGTGATAAAACTTGGTGTGTATACTCCAGACCACAGAAACACAGACGTCAAACATTTTGCTCAGCAGGATGACGATGGCAGTGGTGACTTCAGCACAAAGTTCTGTCACCATAGTGGGCAGCAGCCATGATCACAGAACAGCAGCCACAAAGGTAGAAATAGAGCAGCAGCAGCAGCAGGTGAGGAAAAGCTGTGGCCATGATGTAGCCTCCCCTGCTGTTTCCCTCTTGGCATCTTGTTTCCTGCCAAATGGCTTCCGACATAACTTCCTTCATGACCTCTGGCTACTCCCTAGAGATTTGAGAGAAAATGACATCAGAAGCCAGGGAGCATGACAGAAGCAAGGAAGGCTGCATCCTAGGCCTGGCTTTTTCTCCAATCTTGCTGTTATATCACCACTGCTACCAGAGTGATTGTTAATACCTCCTTGGCTGAACCAGGGTGACAACAGAATCTTAGGGAGCCCCTGCCAGACGTAATTGTCAAAACAGGCTAGCAGCAAAGGTTTTTTGACCACCCACCTATTGCGGGATATCTAGTCCTTCTTAATTGGGAAATTCATTCGTTCGATCATATTTATTGAGCACCTACTCTGTGTAGAATATTGTGTACTGAATGCTGGGGGGAAAATACAGGGATGAGAATTAGAGTCCCCCACTCCCAAGGGGTTCATAATCTAAGAATAAGGTGGTGGGACAGCAGGGTGCTCCTGACAGACATGTAAGGAAAGATCAAAATAATAAAAACAACAAATCAAGATTGAAAGACAGGGATACAACAATAAATCCAATAAGAATGGGAGAAGATTGAAACCGAAGGATCCGAGTTTTAGGTTTTCACTGCTTGGGCAAAGTAGCCACAGTAGCCACAGCAGTCATGGCCTCCCAACATTCTGAAAGTTGAGAAGGCAAAGCCACCACCACTTTGTCTCCTTGCCAAGCTGAAACGAGGCAAGATGAGCAAGGCAGATAGTGTCGAGGGTGGGCGGCATCTCTCCAGGGTGGTGGACCTTGGCATTTTTATGCTGGAGAAGCTGCCAGGGCCTAGTGGATAGAGCAAGGGCCTGGGAGTCAGAAGGACCTGGGTTCTAATCCCAGCTTCACCACTTATCTGCTGTGTGACCTTGGAAAAGTCACTTCACTTTTCTGTGCCCAAGTTATCTATAAAATGGAGATTAAGACTCTGAGCCCTGTGTGGGACAGGAACAGTGCCCAACTTGATTAGCTTGTAGCTACCCTAGTGTTTAGAACAGTGCTTGACGCACAGTAAGCACTTAACAAACACCCTCATCATCATCACATATTGCCTCACCACCTTGAATCTCCTGTCACTAAACACCAAACGAGCCAGTCAAATGGCCAAGGGAAAGCCACTGCTAAAGCTAGCTCACCATACAAATGAAATGGTACAAATTGAGGAGAGCTTCTGAAAGGTTTTTCATTGGTTTATATTAGATTTGCAAGTTGATAAATTCAGGAGAAGGAGCTCTTTGGCTTGCTCCCTTCTTTAAATTCTGAAGTAGAAGGTGTTTTCTTTTCCTTTTCCATCTGCACTTTGTTGAAAACCCCAGGCTGAGCAAGCTTGCAATAAAAAACACTTGTGCTACCTTATACAGTGACATCATGTTTCCTCTGTTCCTCATTATATAACAGTTTTTCACATGTCAGATCTGTATCTCCCTCACCACCCCCTCCTTTCACCGGCTCCCTCAGTCTTGGTGGTGTCCCATTGTTTTGACAGCAATACACTAGTGCCAGATGAACTGAATTATCAACCTGAAATTAGGAAAATTCTTTTTTCTTTCTAGGAAATAGACTTCCTATTATTCCCTGCCAAACAGAATTTTCCAGTGCTCCTTGGTTGATTCAGTCAATTTACTCTTTTCCCCATTTTCAAGTTGTGTGCATAATATATGGAATTATTTGAGATGGAATTTGGTATGATGAATACACTTATATCCCAGAATCAGTCCAGTGTGATCATAAAAATATAACAGGCATTTATTTGATGAAATTAATGAAAATATATAAACAATTGTAGCAGTGACTTTTTATTGAGGTTGGGGGTGGGGGTCGGGGGGCACCTAACAATGGAACTGAGCTCTTATCTGGTTGCCTGAGAGCTGGGATTTCTTTGCAGACCCTGATTTGCATCCACAATTCCATTTCCATGCCACCAGCTTCCTAGGCAGTAGGGTTACTGAGTTTGGTCCAATGAGTTTCTGCTGTCCCCTCGACAAGTCCAGACCATTAGGTGCTACAGAATAGCCTATTTTCCTGGACAGAGACTTGGAAGCAAATTGGCATGGTGTTATCTGGTCTGTGATGCTGGCTGAGAAAAATGGGGTGTGACCTTTAGTGATGCTGTTAAAATCAAATAAGCTCTTTATCACTTTAGCTCAGGCTTGTAAGTGCTTGGGAGAATTCTCGGAACCAGAGCCTATGTTTCTGAGAAGGTGTTAAGAAACATTAAGGTAATGCTTCCAATGTATCTGTCTCCAGTACCCCACCACCACCCCCGGATCCCCCACCCCCTGCTTCCCCCAACACCTATATTCTTAGGGAACTAGTCCCTCAAGAGGTAGAGTCTGTGTCTAATTCCCACCTGTATAGTGCCTCCCAGTACTCAGTCAAGTAAGTGCTTAATAAACAACATTACTACTAGTGGACCTGGTCTGCCCTGCTGAGAGAAAGAGAGAAAAAACATCAAAGTTTCAAGGTAACTAAACCATGATTCACTGTAGGCTTAATTTTTCATAAAATTGAAAAAAAAGTTCAAGAAGTGAAGCTAAACAAATATAAGACCATAAGAAATGTTGTAGCACCCTAAAGATCTCTCCATCCCAGTATTCTTCCTCTCATGGCAGCGACAGGGTGCTAAGATAAACAGTGTTAAGAGGGTCTTTCTTGACATCCATCTTAATGGTTAGGGATTTACCATTTTACATCCCTAAAGTTTGCCTCTGAAACTGCAACTTTTCCTTTAGTAATCTTTTATGAACCTCTCAGGCAAGAATTTAGCCAAACCCCTCTGGAACCTCTTGGTGATTTCTGCCCGCACAACTTCCTGTGGTAATAGATTCAGTATGCTGACTGTCCATTGTGTGAAGAAGTGTTTTCTTTTGTTTGTTTTATACTTACCACTATCATTCATTCATTCAATAGTATTTATTGAGTGCTTACTATGTGCAATGGTTGGCCCCTTGTCCTGTTGTTGGAGGATTTGGTGACCATCAATTCCAGGTTTGCCATGTCAACCCCATTCAGGGTTTGGTTGATTCCAATTGTGTCTCCTTTCAATGTTCATCTTTTCAGACTGAAGAGACCCTAACTTTTTCAGGCCATCCTTATGAGGAAGTCTTCATATTCCCTCGATCATTTGGCTTGCTCTTCTCTGTACCTTCTCCAGCAGTAGTGCATGTTTCCTAAAATGTGTTTCTTTTATGGTATTTGTTAAGCGCTTATTATGTGCCAAGCACTGTTCTAAGCATCGGGGAAGATAGGAGATAATCAGGTTGGTCCCATCCCACAAAGGACTCACAGTCTAAAGTGGAGAGAAGAGGATTTAATCTCCCCCATTCTACAGATGAGGTAACTGAGGCACAGGGAAGTTAAGTGGCTTGTCCAAGGTCACACAGCAAAATGGCAGAGCGGTGATTAGAACACAGGTGGTCTGAATCCCACACCCATGCTCCTTCCACTAGGTCACACTGCTTCGTTGTTGTTATGCTATTTGTTGTGGGTTTATTGTGTGTCAAACACTGTTCTAAAACACTGTTGAGAAGCAGTGTGGCTCAGTGGAAAGAGCCCGGGCTTGGGAGACAGAGGTCATGGGTTCGAATCCTGGCTCTGCCACTTGTCAGCTGTGTGACTGTGGGCAAGTCACTTCACTTCTCTGGGCCTCAGTTCCCTCATCTGTAAAACGGGGATTAAGACTGTGAGCCTCACGTGGGACAACCTGATTACCCTGTATCTACCCCAGCACTTAGAACAGTGCTCTGCACATAGTAAGCACTTAACAAATACCAACATTATTATTACTATTATTCTAAGCACTGGGGTAGAGACAAGGTAATCAGGTTGGACACAGTCCCTATCCCTCATGTAAAGATGCGGTAACCAGAATGGCAAGTGAAGATATCATGGCTTTACATGGTGGTAAAACTATGCCTTTGTCATTTCCTTAATCTCTTTCCTGATGATCCCCAGCAATTTAATGGCTATTGGGAATGCTGCTGCACATTTATGGTTTTGCTAGAACCAAGGATGTAAAAGAAAATAAAAATGACAAAATTCATTATGAAGGCTAATAATTTTGCCAAGTCATTTGTTTTGAATCATGAATAGACAAGAGCCTTGAAGAATATGCATTCACTTTTTTATTGTGTGACTGCTATGTATCTTAAAGAGTATTACAAATTAAGTGTGTCTACTATCCACCTGAGTTATAAATACAGGAATAAAGGTCTGTGAAAAATGACAGAAGTATGTCTAAAGAATTGAAGTCCCTCTGTCCCTACATCCATTTGAAAATAAAAGGTCCATGAAGAGAATTCTGTTTTGGCTGTGTTTAGTTTGAGGTGTCATCAGGAAATCCAGGTAGAGATGTCCTGAAGCCAGGAGGAAATGTGAGACTGCAAAGAAGGAGAGAGGCCAAGGCTGGAGATGTAGATTTAGGAATCATCCACTTGGAGAAGCAGTAGAAGCTGTGGGAGCAAATGAGTTCTCCAAGGGAGTGGGTGTAGATGAAGAATAGAAGGGGACCCAGAACTGAGCCATGAGGGACCCACACTGTCAGAGGGTGGGAGGCAGAGGTGGAACCAGAAAAAGAGACTGAGAAGGAGCGGTTGGAAAGATAGGAGGAGAACCAGGGGAGGATAGTGTCAGTGAAGCCAAGGTTAGATAATGTTTCCTGGAGAAGGGTGTGGACCACAGTGTCGAAGGAGGATTAGGATGGAGTAGAAGTCATCGGATTTGGTGAGAAGAAGATCACTGGTGACCTTAGAGAGGCCAGTTTCTGTGGAGTCAAGGGAGTGGAAACCAGATTTGAGGGATCAAGGAGAGAATTAGAGGAAAGGGTGTAGCAACTCTCTCAAAGAGTTTGGAGAGTGATGGAGAGAGATGGGGTGATAACTGGAGAGAGGTGTGGGTTCAAGGGAGGGTTTTTTAGTACAGGGTATACTTGATCATATTTGAAAGCAGTGAAGGAGGCACTGGAAAGTGAATGGTTGAAGATGGCGGTCAGGGTGGGAAGAAGGGAGGAGGTAGTTTGGGTATGGAGATCAAATGGGACATGATGGTTTTAGGCCATGGCGGGGGTGTCAAACAATCAAAGGTATCTGTGGGGGGATCAGGGCAGATTTACAGGGAGTGGGTATATGGGAGAGAGAGCAGGTGAGGATGTTGTGGTCAGAGAGAGGAATTTCAGAGATAGTGAGGGTAGAGATTCTTCACTAACTAGAGATGATGAGATCAAAGTGTGTGCCCAAAGTGAATGGGTGAGGTAACTCAGCTACTGAGTTGCTTGACCTTAACCGAGTCACTCAGAAACTCTGTTCCCCAATCTATGGGTGGGGAGAAGAGTGCTTATAGTAGCTGACCTGACACAGGGTTTCTGAGAAGATAGCTGATGGACAATAATAAAGCACTCTGCAAGCACCAAGAGCTAGAGAAGCACTGAATTATTGTATGAAATAAAAGTTTCAATTAATGAAACAACTGAAAAGAGAAAATCAAAGATGTCTGGAAAGCAAATTGTCTTTTAGATTCTGTTACCCTCAGAGCATTCTGATTTTAGCTTCCTTCTTTAAAATGATGTCAACCAGCCTGGAAACATTGGATGGATTAAGCAAACTCAGTGAAACAGCCCTCCTCCTCTGTTTCCTCCTCTACTTTCCCTCTCACCAACTCGCGGTCTTCAGTTTCATTCAGGAACAAGCCCCACAAAGGTGACAAGACTTGGTGAGAGAAGGTGCACACCAGAGTCAATGTCATGCTTTTCATTTCCACCAAAAAGAGATATGACATTTTCAAGTGTCTGTTGATCACCAAGATAATCATTTAAAGCAGCTGACAGTCTTTTAAAGTCTTCTCTTAACTGACCTTTTTAGAGGCTAAGAAGAGCAGATGATCCATATTTCCAGTTACCTTGCTGATTGCACTGCTGTGAACTCAATCCTTTTCTTGTTTAGAGAAATTGTTCAGTGGAAATAGATGATTGCAAATTTTCCTCAATTTAGCTTACAAAAATCTAAGCAAAAATAAACGCTCCTCTCTCTGTCAGGTAACTTGAGCACACCGCAAGACCCTGATTGACATGCAAACAAGTGAATGCAGAGGGTCAGCAGCAATGCAATTGAGGAAAGTGGGATTGAGGTGATGGTGGGGGGTTGGGGCGGGGTGGTGCTGGAAGGGAAGTTAGTTCCAGACACCTAATCAGTGGACTAGAGTGATTTTAATGAGCTGGTAATTTACAGTTTTGGGGGTGGGTGTATGGAACATTCTCTGCAGCTCTTTACGATCCCAGAGTTTAATTAAGGCGATGCAGGGTGGGTTCATATAGCAACAGACTTGTGTAATTCCATCTGCTCGGCTCTTGGAACAGTACAGGAAGCAATTGACAGGGCACTTGGGGTTTACATCTGGAAACAACATGTTTCAAAGAGTTTATAAATCCTACATTCAGGGAAGGAAGAAAAAATGGAGAAGGGAGAGGGAGTGATTGCACGAGGGGAAACACACCACCAAACAAGAGGCATTTTCTTTAAGAGACGCTGGGCAGGTTGTAAAAGACTAAAACTTTCTGATGTCAGGGTCATTTGCTGATCATAATTGATAAAGCGTGTTTGTTTAGTCCCATATGATAACAGAAGGGACTTCAGGCTCTCATCTTTGCATTTTCCTTGTCTCAAAGGAGTCTGGGAGGAATTGAATCTGTAGGGAGAGTTCTGCCAGATCTCTGCTCTTGAATGACTAAGTCTGCTCAGAGAATCATCGACACCGTCATGGAAGTCCCACTGCTGCTGCTGCTGCTGTGTGCCTTCTAAAGGCAGCTTTCTCATTGCTCTTCAGGGAATTCCTCTTACTGGCATCACCTTGGGGACTGCTGATTTGACTCTCTTAAACTCTGATATGACCCCAACTGCATTTTGGGCTTTCCCATCATTCCACCTCATCTCTCCACCCCATTGCCACCCTAGATGATCTCATGACAGTTCCCCATGTCCAGAAGAGGGGGCAGCAAGAACAACCAGCACACCCAGCTAGTAGGTGTCATCAGGCAAACTCCTGAACTAATTCCTTGCTTCAGATTATTTTCCCAGCTGCTCCACGCAACTACCACCTCAGCACATATGCACTTCAGCCACCTGTAGCACACTTATTCACATGTAGATAATAATTAATGATAATTGTGGTGTTTGTTCAGCACTTACTATGTGCCAGGCACTGTACTAAGCACTGAGGTGGATATAAGCAAATCGAGTTGGACACAGTCCCTATCCCCTATGGAGCTCACAGTCTTAATCCCCATTTTGCCGATGAGGTAACTGAGGCAAGGAAGTTAAGTGACTTGCTCAAGGTCACCCAGCAGACAAGTAGCAGAACTGGGAACAGAACCCAGGTCCTTCAGACCCCCCAGTTCTGTGCTCTATCCATGCTCTATCCACTAGGCAACACTGCTTCTCTCCATAAATTTATGTATTCTACATCGTAAGCCCTTATTCACTGACCTATCCATATTTCTATTCTCTTTTTCCTAGGTGGAAATTATTTTGAGCCTCACTCCTCCATTATACTCTAAGCTCTCCTTGAGGCCAGGGGTGGCATCTTCTACCTCTATTGCATTCCCTAAACACTTAGTACAGAGCTCTGCACACAGTAGATGCTCAGTCAGTACAAACTAATAGAACAAAAGCCCACTGTGGCCTACTGCTTTTGAATCCTATCATGCTGAATTGCAACAGAAAGTACTGCTATCAATTCTTGCTTCTGTTAGCAGCCTACCATGTGGCATGTTGTAAGGGTTGACCTCTTGAAGCAGCGAGGCTTAGCGGATAGAGCATGGGCCTGGGAGCCAGAAAGACCCGGGTTCTAATCCCGGCTCTGCCATGTGTCTGTGTGACCTTGGGCAAATCGCTTCACTTCCCTGGGCCTCAGTTACTTCATTTGTAAAATGGGGATTAAGAGTGTGAGCCCCATGTGGGACAGAGACTGTTTCCAACCTGATTAACTTGCATCTACCTCAGTGCTTAGAACAGTGCTTGGGACATAGTAAGTGCTTAACAAGTACCATTATTATAAATTTTATTAGGTGCGCTCTGTGCAGACATGGCCAGGAAGCATTCCCAAAGAGGAAGGTATCACTCGGGCTGTCTTACTCAATACTGAGGCTTCTTTCATTCTTACCTAACAGCAAATCCATTTCTTTAGGAACTTCCACTCTTTATTCTGCACCTCAGCTATCTTGCGTTGGAGTTAATGCCTCATGCCATGGAAGGGAAATGTTTTGTCTGAAGAGATGGAGGTGTCCTTCTTGGAAGTAGGAAGAGTAGGGCATAGTTCTGTCACCTGAGGAGGATAACCGAAGGAAAAACAACACTGAAAACCTCCTTTCCATTTGACAATGTAAAATGGATCTTTCACTCAGACCAAAGACCTGGATCTGGGAAGAAGGGAGATCAGGGGAATGGAAGGGCTGTGGCTAGATATCCACAGGAGGATGATTGATTCCTCAAGGTTACGTAAGCTGCAGCCAGGTCTGGCACTAGCTGCTTGGCAGTCCTAGGCAGGCTGGCATTTCCCAGATTTGGGGAGGAGAATTTAAAGAGTGGAACTACCTGCTGCTTCAGTTGTTCCACTCCTTATATATCACCCCCTACCTGGATTGAGCCCAGGAGTCAGAACCGTGTTATAGTTTGCCCAATTCCAAGAAAAACACTGCTGTTTCTTCCAGAAGAAGGCACAGATTTACAGGGCGGTCATTTTGAGGCCTTTTCAAAGCACAAAGTATACCTTGAAATCAAATATGAAATCACAAAATGAATGCTATCTGTGTGTGGTGGCAATAGGGAGTTGCTTTGGAAATGAAGTGCAGTGGACTAGAAGCAACATGCTTCTAGTTCCAGAGGGAGCATGAAAATTAGTGGCAGAAAAGCCCATGTATAAATGTTTTGCATTTGTTCTGTTTTGAAGAGTGTTAGGAAACCCCAGGAACTTTTGTATACACAATGGGAAAGATTCACACATTGGCTCTATCTTGTTCCCTTTCTTAAGTTGGTTTGCAGGGAGTATTGTAGCCACAGATGGACATCAAATACTTCCTGTCAGAGGGAAGTTGGAAGGGTGAGACTGGAAGTTGGGGCTTAAATAATTTTTTTGAGTTTCTGTTCTTGTGGGACCATCAGAGATAAAATGATTCTCTCTGCTTCAGAACTGGAACACTTACTTTTATCACCTGAAGGCAATTTTAAGTTTTAATAGATCCTAGAAGAAGATTGACGGGTATCATGGTTGTGTTTACCCGAGCAGGCAGTGAGTTCCTAGGACATGAATGATTCAACACTTTTTTTCCTCATTTGACACTACAACACAGCCCCTCTAGCTTTAAGAATAACCAATTAACCTTTCTCAGGAGGAAGAGTGGAGAAGGAATAAAGGGGTCTGTGATGTTTGTGATAACATGTCAGTAACGGATGTTGCTAGAGATTTATTGGCAGTAGGACTGAATGCCATTTTAATTTAGGGAGCTTACCCTCTCAATCTTTTCAAAACATCTAGATTACAAATCCTCCCACCACCCCCCCAACAAAAAAACACCCTCAAAAGAAACCAAAAACTACCAATTTCTTCCCTTAGCTCTTACGTACATATCTTTATACTTCTTTTTACTTCCTCCTATCTGTAATTTATTTTAGTGTCTGACTTTTCCTCCAGAGGGTAACAACCTTGAGGGCAGGGATCTTGCCTACTTACTGTATTGTACTCTCCCAAGTGCTTAGCACAGTGCTCTAAACACAGTAGACTCTAAGCTCCTTGAGGGCAGGGATGGTGTCTCCTTACTCCATTGTACTCTCCCAAATTTTCTGCACACAGTTGTTCCTTAATAAATACTATTGGTTGATAGGCTAATTCTCTTGCTTTACCTAAGAATTAAGAGTCTGAAAACATTTACCCCTGGACCATATGCATTCTTTCTTACACTGACTTCCCTTCTTATTTCAGAAAACACATAGTTGAACTTCATTTTGAAAATGACCCTTGCCTAACTGACAATCCAATCTACACTGTGTTCAGGGAAAGGAAGTTCCTGTTTGCCACTTGCAAGACCTGTTGCTAATTTCAACACTGCCTCTTAGGCTTCCAATCTTCCCCAGGTGTCTTTCACGGCATCATAGCTCTGCTGAGTATGACATGTACAGGGAATGGATGACAGCAGGTTACCCATGCAACTATTGAATGGGGATCTGAAAGGGTTCAACCCCTGAGAACAGAAATAACCTTTTAGCGAGGTGGTGAAGATGATGTGTCACTACAGTGGACTGTTGAGAGACCTCCACAGCAGACAGGCAAGCTTGGCAGGCAGAAATCAGGAGAGGAGTTGCTGTCCTAAAGACAAAAATCTTTGTGAAAACTGAGGTATAAGGTGGGAGTGTATAAAACAGAGACATTCTCAACATATGCACTAGTACAACAAAGTCCTATCCTGACCGGTAAACAATGCAGAAGGATGTGTTGATCCCACATGAATCTTTTCAGCCATATCCTCATAGATGAGTATAGCAACATCTATGTATATGAAAGGCAGCAACATATGTGTGCATGTGTGTGTGTGTGTGTGTGTGCATCCGTGCTATTTTAACTGCATAACTTATATTTAATGATTCATTTTTCATGCCTTGCATCCTATTTCAGTTGAAAAAGATCCCAGTCACTGATCTGGAAAGACCTGGGAGAAATTACTGCTGCTTCACACCAAGTTACCACCCATCTTGAGATCTGTTCTCTCCAGCTGCATTGCTCTGTGCAAAATTAAGAGCATAAAAAACAAGAAGGATATCATCTGGTGGTTTCCTAGTGGATTTGGAGGTGTCCCCCAAAACATCCTCTTCTTTACCTCTTTCTTCTCCAGACTCCCTCACTCCTAAAGAAAATGGTGGAGAATCATCCCCAAAGTTTTAAAGTAGACACAACTGGAATGCACTCCAAGTTAGTCACCATGCTGCTAATGAGCTAAACTCCCTAAGCCATGGGAAGGGGAAGCTGCTCAGAGGTAAGCATGGATTGGGGAGGCAGAATGGTCTAGTGGATAGAACATGGGTCTGTGAGTCAAAAGGACCTGACTTCTAATCCCTGCACTGCCACTTGTCCGCTGGGTGTACTTGGGCAACTCATTTAACTTCTCTGTGACTCTGTTACATCATATGTAAAATGGGGATTAAGACGGAGCCCTATTTGGGACAGGGACTGTGTCCAACTTGATTAGCTTGTATCTATCCCAGCCCTTAGAACAGTGACACAAAGTAAGAGTTACCAAATAAGATTATTATTATTGGATTGGGCAAAAACTTCAGGTATCATTTTTGTCCAACCAGTCCACCTTTGGCAAATCAAAAATTCAAAAGTTCAAACCCCTTTTTCACAAAACAGATGATAAATATAATTTTCTGGAGACCTTTCACAACTGTTTAACTAACTTTCAATTCAGTCTAACTGTCTAGCCTGAAGGCTAGAGGGTGGACTAGCTGGCCAATGGCGATCCCCCATCTCATAGCTGGGAGAAATTACATAGATGGGAATTAAACATGGTCTCTGTCCCTTGCGGGGCTCACAGACTAATAATTGTCTACCTGTTCTTTTGTGTTGTGCTCTCCTAAGGGCTTAGTACAGTGCTCTGCACACAGTAAGTGCTCAATAATCACTGATTGACCTCAGATTTCTAGAATTCTATGGTGCTCGTAGAAGTAGAGATGAAGAAGGGCAGGAATTTGCTTAATAACAGTGCAAACATCTTTTCTATGTAGTGCTTTTGTCAGCACTTTATAAAGGAAAAACACAGAAACCTGACCTCAGGACTTGGTAAGGTAAAGAAGAAACTGACTTTTGAATGTTTTGCTTTCAAATATATGAGGGTTTTTAGTCCTTTAGTCCTATATTGATGCTTGGAGGTCTTCACACGGTTTCTTTATTTTTCACATCTCTGGAGTTGGCCTTTCGACAGCCAGAGAGAAACGGTAACATTCCAAAACATAAATGCATTTTGAAAGTTAATGTCTTGATATTTACAATAGGAAACCTGTGAGGATATGTTGACTCCTGTTTTCAATCAACATCAACTGGCAATATCTTTCAAGATAAATAGATCTTCACATATATGTCAGAGGAAGTCAGGATCTGCCACTTGTGTTGCTGGCAGTGAAACTGAAATCTGGAAGTGCTAATGATGCTGTTGGAAAAGGAGAACTTTAAATCAAACAATGAATTCTCCAGTCTCTGGTTTGGTGGATCGGCAGTTTGACTTTTATACCTGGCTTTGGATCTCTGTAGTTTTCTTTTTTTTTCAATTTAAAGAATATTTTTCCTTATTTTTTCTTATTTTCAGGGATTGTGCTGAGTCATACCAGTGTCAGTCTCACTCTGTTTGCAGTGGATCTTGGGAATGGATCATGGGAAAGTATGAGGACTTTCCCTTCTCTAAGTTTTGCACTTGGAGGGTCCAAGAAATTGACATCAAGCAACTCAATGGCCTTATCAGTTGAAGCCATTGATCTTCCTTACTGTGGCCCCAGTTCACTGCCTTCACCAGTGAGGGCACATATCCCAGGCTTTTCTCCTAGGGCCCACCAAAAACTAATAATGATCTCCAGATTTGAGTCCTTGACCATTTAATGCTCTGCCAGTGGCTGCTTCTCTGGAACTCATGGACCAGACTGTCTTCTACTGAGGGTTGTGGGAAGGTTCCTGTCAGAGTTTTAAGGTTCCCAGGTTCTAAAGGAGTTCTCCCATGAAGCTTCATGGGGATCCACTGCTTATTCTATGTCCTGGACAGAGAAGACCAAGCATTCTCCACCACGAGTGTCAAGCAACGTTTTGCTTGATGTGATAGTAGGGTTTTACTTATTCATATACTCTCAAGAACATATTGCTTTAGACAATAGATCTTTGTCTTTGTTTGCTAGCTCTGAGCAACAGAGAATTTATTCTGGCACCACTTTAACAAGGGAACACAGCACATTTGCTTTTTTTTCCAACAACTCTATCCCTTCCAGATAATGGCATGGTAAATGACACATTTCTAGGTCAACAAATACAACTGAGAAATTTATGACTTTGTCGGGGATGAGACAATTTGCAGGAAAAAGAAAGGCCGATGCATATAAAGTGTGCCTGAGGCCATTTGAGGGACAGTAATTAATTTCAGATGAGCTCTGAAGAGCTGTGGAGATAATGTTAAAAATCACCAAGAGGCTGTAGAACTGTTTCCAATAAGATTTCCTCAGAATCCCATGCTTTTTCCCCAGATGTGTATGATAGTTATAGCATGAGCTAACGGTTCTGTATGGGGGCTATAAATCTTGATGCAACCCACAGCCTGCCATCATGAATGATGTGTCTCCTTGTGCCTTGCAGAATCAGACTCTGATGGTGGCTGAATATTTTTTTCTTCTTGAAATGGAGGGATTTCTAATGCTCTGTTTCAGGGAGATTGGGAACAGAGGACTTTTTTTGCTCTTTTCAATGGGCAAATTCAATAGGAGGAGAGAAAGGATTCCAAGCTCGCTTACATAGAGACTTTACAGGGTCTGTGCAAGGTGTGGTGATTACGCACACAGCAATCTATACCTGCTTACCTTCTCCATTACACTCTAAGCTCCTTGGGGGCAAGGACTCCTCTTTTACTTCAATTATAAATTCCCCAGTGGAAGGCAAAGTCACACGAGGACAGCGACAGGAATCAGGAGAGAGGTTACTAAGGAAACAAATCAATCTATCTATTAGGGGTATTTATTTGAGCACCTATGGTGAGCAGAACACTGTATTAAGCACTTGCAGGAGTACAGTCAAGTTAGAAGGTGATCCTCACCCTCAAGGATTTTATAATCTAGTGAGAGACAGACCCAAAATCTTTACAGATCAATCCATTGCATTTATTGAACACTTACTGTGTGCAGGGCACAGTAGTAAGCAGTTGGGAGAGTACAATGTAGCAGAATTGGTAGACACATTCCCTGCCCATAAGGCTCTTACCATCTAGAGGATGAGGAAGAAGAGAATGGAGAGATGGATATGTGGTTGAGTTAGTGTTTAAATAGTAGAGTATGCAAATCGATATGTACTGAAGTTCTACTGGTGGGTATGAGTATATAAGTGCATAGGAGAGCAAAAGTACTGAGGTAGTAGCTGAGGGGATATGACCTGGGGAGAGAAATAATAAATCAGGTAGGAGGTGGGATTTCAGAAAGGCACTGAAGATGGAAAGTCAGAAAATTATTCTGACTATTCCATCTAAAAAAAACATAAAGAAAATCATGTCTTTACACCAGAGTTAATTTTCAGTACTCCAGAGAAGCAGCATGGCCTTGTGGAAAGACCACGGGCCTGGGAGTCAGAAGATCTGGGTTCAAATCATGACTCTACCGCTTATCTGATGTGTGACCTTGGGCAAGCCACTTCACTTCTCTGGGCCTCAGTTTCCTCAATTGTAAAATGGGGATTCAATACCTGTTTTCTCTCCCCCTTAGACCGTGAGCGTCAGTAGGAAAGGGACTGTGTCCACCCTGATTATCCTGTAGCTACTCCAGAGCTTAGTGTAGTACTTTGCAAAAGGTAAGTGCTTAACAAATATCGCAGTTAGTATTATTTCCCTTGGAGACTGTAGGAGAGGTGGAATCGGTGTACAGGATTTTTGACCTTTAAGAATGAATCTGACAGCTAGAAGGAAGAAGAGGTGCTTGTTTTTTTAAAAAAAACTAAATGCAGGATTCATTTGGGACCCACAGTGAGTTAGATGCTGCAGGACCATCACTGTGACTCGGATCTTGAGAATTGTAAGTAGGTCCCAGGAATCTGGATGTGTGATGTTTTAAAGAACAGCTCAAAGATATGTTAAGATCTAGGATAGGCAGCTTATTTAAGGTAGAGATTTAGAGCAATTTAAAAAGCATTTGAAGATGAGTTGAGAAAATCTGGTATTTGTTAAGTGTTTACTATGTGCTGGGCACAGTACTAAGGGCTGGGGTGGACACAAGCAAATCAGGTTGAACACAGGCCCTGTCCCACATGGGGCTCATAGTCTCAATCCCCATTTTACAGTTGAGGTAACTGAGGCACAGAGAAGTGAAGTGACTTGCCCAAGGTCACAATGACAGTGGGGAAGAATTTCAGAGGTTAAAAGTGCAGTGAAACTCTGTAAGCATAGGTCGTTTTATAGTGAGGATCCTGAGAATTCTAGGCATCAGAAAACTTCCTGACAGTAAAGAACACATAGGTTGTATCTATAGGTTGTGTATTTTTTAAAGATACTTTTTGGCAAAAGGAAAAATAAATTTTTTGGCCCAAATCTAAACGGGACAAAATTAACATTAAATATCAATTGAAAATTAATGGAGATTGTGGTAGGGAGGCCAGGTTAACATTTTCAGAGCCATCACTCTTACCCTGAGCAGCGCTGCAACAGGGGTGCGATTTGCTTGGCAATCATGTGATCTCTGAGGTTGTCTGAGTGCCCTATGGAGCCTAGCAATCTCAAGGCAAAAGGATAGAATTACTTTCCTACATGGTGCCACCTGCCCCTCCTCCCCCCGCACCATCCCCCCTCCTACCTCCTTCCCTCTCCCCTTTCCCCAGGCGTGAGGCAATCCAGATGCCACCCTTTGGTGCCCACCCCCTGGCGTCCCCAGCAGAGCACAGGAAGGCATATTCAGAGCTGTCCTGGAGCAGTCATGAAAGTGGGGAAAGGCAGGCAGAGAAGAGAATTAAAGTCTTCCTTTTTGACATTTAAAAAAAATGTCCTTCATTCTTTTTCTTTATTCTGAAGGTTTTACTCCAGAGACAAGGTGAAGATGGAGAAATGGGGGAGGTGGGGTGTCGGGGTGGGGGGGAAAGGCAGGTAGGCAGAGAAGAGACTCCATAATCCACTACTTAATGGAATCATCTCAAAGGATTACACTTCATTAATGTATCATAGCACAAAATCTGGGCAAATGTTGTAGAAACCCTTGAGCCTGCCCTAGAAACCCTCTTGACAGCGCATGCAACAGACTTATGGTGAGCAGTTCAGGAGTTTTACACCCCACACTACTGCTGCTCTTGATGGGTTTGGAATAATCTTTAGAGTGCAAGAAGACTGGTTGCAGATCAGAGGAAGTCTGTGGTTGCCAGCATTCCTCTTATGCTCCCTCCCCAGCAGAGCTGTCAAGCAAATGACCTCCCAGACCAATAAGGGAGCATGTATGAAGTTGCAATCTCATGGCAAAAAAGTGTTTATTTTCACTAGCTCCGCCTAATATTTCCCAGCCTTCCTTTGCTGAACTGTGAAAAAAATAGGAATTCAGTTGACTAGCATCGACATTTAGTGCCATTATGTTGCAGGCCAATTGGGAGACATTTTTTTTTTTACCTACTTAGATTTATCCCACACAGATACAGATTGAGAGAGATATGACTAAGACAGTGATATTGATTTTTCCCTATCATAAAAGCAAACCTATTTATTCTATTCAATGGAATCAACCCGTTGCCACATCAAGAATGGTCACTAACCTATTCCGAGTGCAGAAACACTTCTATGAGTAGCAGAACGTTTTGGGTTCTTCAGCAAGCCTTCAAGATCATTCTTGGTAACAAGAGCTGGATGAGGCTCCAGAAGATGCCGATTTCTATTTTCCTACTTTGAATGGAAGGGTGGTGGGACAGTACAAAAGAGAATCTGTAAAATGGAGGGAAAGTTGGCCTATATTTATAAAGCATAGTGATAAAAGATTAGAGATCTGTCCCCTTCATTTGATTGGGAGTAGCCACCCCCATGAGAATGTAAAACCTTCAAAGGCAAGACCTGGTCATTTTCTTCTTTTGTAGTTTTCCTCAACACTTAGAGCAGGGCTTTGCACAAAGTATGTGCTCAGTAATGGAGAGACTCTATCTCCCTTCTGCATCATCTATGTATTGGGTCTCTGCCCTTTAGGCATTTGCCATTTGCCCTACTATCAACTCCACAGCAGGTATGTACATATCTATAAATTATTTATTATAAAGAATTTATTTCTATTAATGTCTGTCGCCCCCTCTAGACTATAAACTTATTGCGGACAGGTAATGTATCTACCAACTCTTTTGTATTGTTCTCTCCCCAGCTCTGCACACAGTAAGCGCTCAATAAATAAATAAATGAATTGTGGTATTTGTTAAGCACTTACTATGTGCCAAGCACTGTTCTAAGTGCTGGGGGATACAAGGTGATCAGGTTGTCCCAGGTGGGGCTCACAGTTTTAATCCCCATTTGACAGATGAGGTAACTGAGGCACAGAGAAGTTAAGTGACTTGCCCAAGGTCACACAGCTGACTAGCGGCGGAGCTGGGATTAGAACCTGTGACCTCTGACTCCCAAGCCCATGCTCTTTCCACTGAGCCACGCTGCTTCTCACCATCGATTGAGTGATTGAATACTGATGATGATGATGTTAATGATCATGATAGGATGTGCTGGAGAATCGGAGTTTCCAAAGGACAACTGGTTTACCTGTTAAAATGAACATCAAGAATAGAGGGGACTCTATACTGTACTTGTGGAATTCACCTAATTATGAAGAGAGCTCACATCAATTTGACAGGAAAATAAAGGAGGGAAACTATAATGTTATTCATGTCATTGTAAAGTCAATTCAGCTAGGTCTTTACCTTTCATTCATTCATTCATTCAATAGTATTTATTGAGCGCTTACTATGTGCAGAGCACTGTACTAAGCGCTTGGGATGAACAAGTCGGCAACGGATAGAGACAGTCCCTGCCGTTTGACGGGCTTACAGTCTAATCGGGGGAGAGGGTTCAGTGATTTTTAAATGTTGATTTCTGGTAATTAAAATAATCAACAAAGGAGAAATGTTCATGAAAACCCAGAACTGCCTAGCTCCACAATATTCTTTAGTACTCCGCCCTACAGAATAACAATAAAATTAGTCTGAAATGCTAACATCTCAAATATCAGTACTAATTGGAATGATTAATTAAATGCTACAAAACAGTATTGTAAATTGTTAGTGATACATCACAGGAATTTATAGGCTTTCATGAGGGTCTCTTGAGACCATGAGCTTGTTTACTCTTGAATTAAGATCAAATTAACCTTCCCCAATTCCAAGATTTCAAATGCCTTCATCTTGGAAGCTAGAACCACTGTTTTTTCTCTAGTTCACTGCATATTTGGATGTGGATCGGAGCCACTCCAAGTGAAAAGTTTCTGGTTCAAGTTCATGCCCCCTGTCATCTGCCATGGATTTGTAGCTCTTTGCATAGTTGAAGAGAGGCACTAGATGGAAATTTTACAGCCTGGAAATTTTATGGTCTGGGATGTGAAATGAATGTGGGTTCTGTATTCTCTAAAGATCCATGCATGTTACAGACTTTGGAGAGAATTTCACAAGTCTCTATACTTAATCAGGCTGCCAGAATCTAGAGGACAGGATGTCTTCTACTAATGCCTGCTTCATTTGTTACTTGGAAAAGGAAGATGAGCCTGTGGACCCTATCTGCCTTCACAGACACTTCCCCAGTCTAAATTAGCAATTGCGGACCCCAAGGACATGTTCTCTTTATATTAGAAGCCAAGGCGCCGGCAAAAGCTGGATTTCTATCTTAATATAACTCTGCTTCTGAGTGTCTGGCCATTGATTTATACCACATCTGAGAGCAGTGAAAGCAGTTCAGCTTCAGACACTATAAGGGTCATTGCCAGGGGAGAGTGGAGTCCGATGCAGGAGAGGAGCAGAGAAGAGAGAGCTTCTTTGCCCCACATGTTTCTGGGAAATGTAGCTCTAGTAACTCTGGCCCAGTGGGCAGGTAGCCATCTACATAGCCTAGAGATGCTTAGAGTCGTGAAGTGGAGCTTCAAAAGTGAAACACTAAATCTCTGTCTCCATGGTTATGAGGTCCTCGGCTATGTGCCACTTTTGTATCCCAGCACAAAATTTTCATAGGTGGGAAGCAAAGGGTTTGATGATGGAGTTTCCTGTTGTAAATGACAGACTAGCCTCAGTCTAGTCAGAGAGACTTCAGGAAAAATAATCTGTGCAAAGGAATTGATTATAGAGCTAGTGGTTTGTGCAGGATCAGTAGCACTGTCATTCCAGCCACACATGTTTCTGCTGGGGCACAGAATGGAACAGTTGAGCAGGAGGGTAGAGGTGCAGTTCATTGTGATGGAAATGCATACATTCATTTACCAAGCTAAAGTTTATCCGTGGACATAAGGATTGCAGAATAATGCTGAGGCTGTGTCTATAGCACCATAGATGAGTAAGCAGTTTCTAGAGTAGCCACTTTGGCAGCTCTTCTTCATTCATTCAGTAGTATTTACTGAGTGCTTACTATGTGCAGAGCACTGTATTAAGCACTTGGAATATACAATTCGGCAACAAATAGAGACAATCCCTGCCCAATAGCGGGCTCACAGTCTAAACGGGGGAGACAGACAGCAAAGCAAAACAGAACAAAACAAAACATCATCAAGATAAATAGAATCATGGAGATATACACCTCATTAACAAAATAAATAGGGTAATAATAATGTTGGTATTTGTTAAGCACTTACTAGGTGCAGAGCACTGTTCTAAGCGCTGGGGTAGACAGAGGGGAATCAGGTTGTCCCACGTGGGGCTCACAGTCTTAATCCCCATTTTACAGATGAGGTAACTGAGGCACAGAGAAGTTAAGTGACTTGCCTACAGTCATACAGCTGACAAGTGACAGACCGGAATTCGAACCCATGACCTCTGACTCCAAAGCCCGTGCTCTTTCCACTGAGCCATGCTGCTTCTCTAACAATATATACAAATATGCACAGTGCTGAGGGGAGGGAAGGGGGAAGAGCAGAGGGCAGGAGGGGGGGAAGGGAAAGGGAGGAGGAGCAGAGGGAAAGGGAATCAGGTGATCAGCTTGTTCCACGTGAGCCGGTCTTCACTGCTTAATATGGCTGCTGAGCCTGTCCACCATGGGAGTTCTTTGGTAAGAAGCCTCCACAGCATTTTTAGCTGTAACCATTGTTTTTAACGATGATTATGGTGAGGATGAGAAGGAGCATGGCTCAGTGGAAAGAGCCTGGCCTCGGAAGTCAGAGGTCGTGGGTTCTAATCCCAGCTCTGCCACTTGTCAGCTGTGTGACCCTGGGCAAGTCGCTTAACTTCTCTAGGCCTCAGTGACCTTATCTGTAAAATGGGGATGATGACTGTGAGCCCCACGTGGGAAAACATGATGACCTTGTATCTACCCCAATGCTTAGAACAGTGCTTGGCACATAGTAAGCGCTTAACAAATACCAACATTATTATTATTATAATGACCATTATGGTATTTGTTAAGTGCTTCCTACCTATCAAGTAATGAACTAGGCCCTGGGGTAGAAACAATGTAATTGTTAGGTTGGTTGGACATGGTTCCTGTCCCAAAATGGACTCACAGTCTAAATAAGAGGGAGAACATGCATTGAATCCTCATTTTACAGATGAGTAAATTGAGGCAAAGAGAAGTTCAGTGACTTGCCCAAGGTCACAGAGCAGGCAAAGGGCAGAGCCAGGATTAGAACCCAGTGCCTCTGATTCCCAGGCCTGCGCTCATTCCTCTTGACAACACTTGATGGCTTAGCCTCAGAAGTTATTTGCCTCCTTGTGGCTGGTCCCCCCTGTCCTCCAGAGTAAGATTTGGGTCAAACTTTGGATGAGAAGCATGGGGATTGTTTGAATTGTCCTTGTGAAGGTCCTGGACATCATACTTTTAGATGTAGTCATATATTTAGATGTAAATATACATATGCTTCCTTGTGCTCCACTATGACACTGATAGAGGGGTTTTACCCATGTTGAAGGGGCCATTTATAGAGATGGAGATTTAGAGGAAAGCAGAGTGGTTCAGTGGAAAGAGCCTGGGCTTGGGAGTCAGAGGTGGTGGGTTCTAATCTCGGCTCTGCCACTTGTCAGCTGTGTGATTTTGGGCAAGCCACTTAACTTCTCTGGGCTTCAGTTACCTCATCTGTAAAATGAGGATGAAGACTGTGAGCCCCTCGTGGGACAACCTGATCACCTTGTAACCCCCTCAGTGCTTAGAACAGTGCTTGGCACATAGTAAGCACTTAACAAATGCCATCATTATTATTATTACCCCAGCGATTAGAACAGTGCTTGTCACATAGTAAGCGCTTAACAAATACGATAATTATTATTATTATTATGGGTGACTGATAATCCCCTCTACAAAGTGTGCATTAAAACACTGACCTATGCCATACTCTTGAACTTGCTATTTGCAGAGTCTGGTGTTTTCAATTATGACTCCTGTAGACTGTAAGCTTCTCTTGTAGATTGTAAGCCTCTTGTAAGCGGGGATCACATCTACCATCTCTATTATATTGTATTTTCTCAAGTGCCTAGTACAGTGCTCTGCACACAGTAAATGCTCAATCAATCAAATTTATTGAGCACTTACTGTGTTTAGAGCACTGCACTAAGCACCTGGGAGAGTACAATATGAGTTTGTGGACACATTCCCTGCCCCCAACGAGCTTACAGTCAAGGTATTGATTGACTGGCACCACGCATTTACTGAAATTAGGGTTGGTATGATTGATGAATGCTGACTGAAGGTCATATCCAGAATCCAGCAGTACCATCTTTTATAAGAATGAGAATCTTCTCTCTGGCCAAGTTCCAGTATAAGTGGTTTCATTGCTCAGTCAATCAATCAGTCGTATTTATTGAGCACTTACTGTGTGCAGGGCATTGCACTAAGAATTGGGAGAGTACGACACAATACAAGAGACACATTCCCTGCCCACAATGAGCTCTCGAATCTTAACCCTCACATTGTTGATGAAACCTATTTCTTCTTTTTTTCTCTGTGGAGATGGTGAATAATCTCCCTTTTCATACTAAACATCTCAAACATTATTATGTGTCTGATCTAATTGTAGAGGATCTAACCCAGGAATGAATACAGTACTTGGCACATAGACAGCTCTTAAAAATACTCCTAATAGTTATTATAATTGTTACCTCAGCCCGATTGATGACCTGTGACTTCCCCTGAAAAGGTAGCATTAGACATGAGGAATTCCCCCTACAGTGAAGGTAGGACACCATCCTGGCTATTGACCTAGGTCCTTATTCACTGGGGTTAATTGTATCTGGACCAGTCCCTATAAGTTTAGTTGCTGTAACTTGAGGTAACTTTGCAGATAACCACTCAGGAGTTACTCAACCCTGCGGTGAGTGAGTGGCTTTTCTTGTGCCCCTATCTTTGGTATTGTAAGAGGAAATGCTCAGATGAGTCCAAATAAGAGAAAAGGGCTTGGTTGGCAGCAGGAAGGGTTGAATCATATGTTTACTAACACACAGAATGGGGTCCTAATACTGAGGTTAGGGCTTCTGACCAAGAGAGGTGGTAGGATGTCTTTTCCTGGAATTGTTTCAGGCTACATTCTCATTTTTTCCAGTGCAGGGAAGGAGTTGGGAGCAGAGAGGGAGAAATGAGAAGATCGAGTTTCTTCCACTCTGATAAACCTGTGAGACTGGTGATTTCACTGTCATGGATAAATTCAGCTCCTCCTTGTGCCTGTGTATTTGGAGGCCCAGAAACCTCTGGCATATTGATAGCCCTGCCTGGCACATCCCTGCTCTCTGCACAGGAGAAGGGTACAGAAGAATGATTGGTGGGTTTGGTTGGAGGTTAGATGGCCCCATTTAAAGGGACCAGTTTATGCATTACTGCCTGCTTTGGTCTTGGAGATCAGCCTCTCCCTCTTATTTGGTTAAACTTCAAATTCATGTTTTAAAACAAGACAATGTCTTACTCTTCTAGATCAGTCTCAAATCCTTTATTTGGAGCCCAGATCTCTTAAGGAACTGTGAAGAAAAGAGAGCCCATTTGGGTGATGTTTTTGACCTATGCCAATTGTTGGTATTTAGGACACGTTAAATGAGAAGACAATTGCAGTATCCATCCATCTTTCCTACTCCTTTGGCCTATTGCTAGGAATGTCTCTTTTTCCTGGTCTTCACTTTTTCTTCCCTTCCTTCTGGGCCTGTTTATTTGACTTGCATTACAATTTTCAGAAGGGCTTGAATTACAGCTTTGAAGTAAAGAGCAACTTCAGGGCCATTGGCATGTGGCTTCACATACATAAGCCACAGCAGGTGTTGCCCAGTCAGTGAAGGAGGCCTGATTTTTTTTTTTATCCTGGGAAGCAATTCTACAGGCATTCATGTTTTCAGATTTAATTGAAACCTCAAGTGATTTCCACCACTCTTCCCCATTGTTGGGTAGGGAGCATCTCTATTTGTTGCCAAATTGTACTTTCCAAGCGCTTAGTACAGGGCTCTGCACACAGTAAGCGCTCAATAAATGTGATTGAATGAATTCCATACACTATATATTTTATTTTGTCATTGGCAAATTTGTATACAGTCCATGTCATTAGACAGCTGGTGGAAAAGTGTAGTCAGCCTTAAAACTACACAAGAATAAAATGAAAGTAAATAGAAAATACTCTAAAATGAGCACCAGCGTAGGCTTCCTAGAGTTATTTAAACTCATTTAATAATTGAATACATTATTAATAATTCATTAAGCTCTTAAAATGATACTAGCTGATAATATTGGAGAAGCAGCATGGCCTAGTGGATAAAGCACGGGCCTGGGAGTCAGAAGGATCTGGGTTCCAACTTTCTTCTCTCCTTGAAAGCCTATTAGTGGCCCAACAGTGTCTATGTTCCCATTTTCCACTCCTAGTGCCCAGCTTCCCTCCCCATGCCGTGTTCACGTGGGCCCATCGACGGGCTGACAGCGACACATTTCCCTGTTCTTCAAGTGGCCAAGTGCTCAGGGACTGTGAGCTAAGGGAGGGGACAAAGTCCAGAGAGGAAGAGATTTGGGGTGTTTTGGTCCAGAGCCACGCACAAAGGGGGAAGATTGATGTCCCCCTCGAGTCTTCTGCAAACCAGGCCGGGGGAGGGGTGGACTGTGCCAAAGGAAGGTACACTGACCTCTGGGCCCTCCCCCACCACACCAACACGTATGCCTCTGACTGTGCCAGAAGGAAGGGCCACCAACCACCTTAGAGCCCACTCAGCAAGCCCAGGGGACAAAAACTAGTCAAGTGGAGGGTCTCCACCACACATCCCAGCCTCTCCCCCACTGCAGGGGGCCTAGAATCGCTCCTGGGCAACAGCTGCCGAGCCCCCCGGCCCCTCCATCACCCTGGAGACCGAAGATCACACCTGAGGGAAGGGTCACCCTCTGCACATGGGTGGCTGAGGACTGAGCAAAGGGAAGGGGCATCATCCCCCAGCCCCACCCACCAGAAGCACTGGACTTCCCAGAGAGAAGAGTATTAATTCAATATTCTAGATACACTCTATGTAAAACACATGCAAGGCAACTTTTAGTGTCAAGAGATTGACATCTTGCAGAATTATTCACATGGGGTAATTATTATAAAGTAAATTATTTTGTACTTCGTAGAAAAGGGAGACACATAATAGCCACACTCACAAAGAGAATATATCCATAAAAGTTTTCCAGATATTGCAATCACCAACCTATGACACTTTTTTCCCCTTAAGTGGACTTAGAATGTGGAACTCCATCAGGGTAGCTTACTCACTTCTCCTGCTTTATTTTCCCTTTGTTTAACATGCAATGTGCTTAAACTCCTCAACCTCTCAGCTACCTTCAGCACTGAGAACCACCCCCTTCTCCTGAAAACATCATTTAAACTTTGTTTCCCTGAAACTGTCCTCTCCTTGTTCTCCTCCCATTTCTCTGGTTCTCCTTTTCAGTCTCTTTCAGAGGCTCCTACTCTGCATCACACTCTCTAACAGTGGGGGTGCTTTAAAATATGATACCTAATGTCCTATGGCTCTGCTGCACGAAGGGTCTGTTGTTATTTCCATTTCCTATTTTCCCCAGTTCCTTGGATAGTTTAGTTATTTTCAAATTAGTGGCAAAAAAAATAACTGTCAAAAATCTCCCCCTCAAGCAGTTTTCTTGATCTCAACTGGTTTGACCACTAAGAATAAAAAGAAAAGCCATTCATACACAAAAGAGAATAGATACCTTTTCCTCTTCTTTCCTTCTCTCCCTCTTTGGTAGCCTCTTTTCTCCACCTCCTCCCAATTTCTCATTTCCATTCTTTGCTTAGTGGAAAGAATAGACCTTGGGGCTATTCAGGTTGTTTCTGAAAGGATGATTAATTCAAGTTGGAGCAAGTGTTTGCTGTGGGAGGCCAAGTGATCACCTGGTAGCAATTGTTTCGTGAATTGTGACGTTAACATTGGAGACTGACTCAGCACTTTTGTTGATGAAAGAAATTCGGAGGGCCTTAAAAGAGAGTCTTAGCATGGATGCAAAGTTGTTGATATTAGACTGGGAATGAGTGATTCCAAGTGTTTTCATGACTTGAACATTATGGGCTCAGTATTTGGCACAAATAACAAACTTTAGAAAAACTTGGGTTCATTTATATAGCAAGTGCAATTGGATCATGTTTTAAGAAAAAGAAAGGCTTACAAAGAAAGGTTCAGAAAGCAAGTTAGTTGAAAATAAAGCTACTCCAGAACAGCAGTTTGTATAAAAGAGCAAGGGCATGGATGGAAGTTTCTTTGAAATGCACAGACCTGAAAATGAAAGCCAAAAATAACTAGCAAAATGTGCTTACTGAAATGAAGTCTGTATAATATTTACTGGGACATGTTGACCTTTTATCCTTTAGGGACTATATTAATAGATGAAGGGAGGTGTTACCTCTTTCCTGTGCAAAAATCTATTTGGCTAAAAGGTTACCGTCTGAGCACATGGCAAAGGTAGATTCTCTGAGCGAGACAACAGTTTAGAAGGGTTGATCCTCATTTCTGGGGTTATGTTTGCAAATTCTGTCTTTGGCCAAGACAGCTAATCTTGAGATCCAGAATAGAGGAGAGGGAAGGGGGCAGAGGAGAGGGGTGTGATAAGTCAAACTGAATTAATACCAGTTGAAGAGGTGTGAGTACATAGGTGAACACGGATACTCCCCAGTGACTGTCTCCTGAGTTTCTGTTGATATTCAGCAGGAAGGCCCAGGATGGTAGATTAGCAAACCTTTTGAAACTAGACCTAGCACTTGCTTTTGCTGTTAGAAGGTCACATTCTCTCAGAGAACTCAAAGAAGAAGGATGAAATCAGGGCTACTAGAACATGTGTTTTGGCTAGAATGGGATGGCAGAATTAGAGAATGTTCTTCCAGCAACATGGGCCTTTCTGGATACAGTGTGATGTGGTCTTTGAAAAAAAGCAGTGGTGCCCATATTTGTGGCTTCAGTCATGGGGTGAGTCCTGCCATGTGATTTTCCCTTTATGTGGGATCCTGTAACTCCTGTGTTATAGGAGAATAGGGTGTATTATTCCTTTCTAAAACCGCAGTATGGCTTAGTGGAAAGAGCACGGGCTTGGAAGTCAGAGGTCATGGGTTCTAATCCTGGCTCTGCCACTTATCAGCTGTGTGACTTTAGGCAAGTCACTTAACTTCTCTGTGCCTCAGTTACCTCATCTGTAAAATGGGGATTAAATCCTACTCCCTCCTACTTAGACTGTGAGCACCACGTGGGACAACTTGATGACCTTGTATCTACCCCAGTGCTTAGAAGAGAGCTTTGCACAGAGTAAGCACTTAACAAACACCATCATTATCATTATTATTCTAAAACTGCTCTGACTTTCTCAACCAGATAACTTAGTAAAGTCATGGAAAGTCTCTTCTTTATGATGAGGCAATAATCACAGATGCTAAACAACTCCAAGGAAACTGAGTATTGTGTGTAAAGGTGACCAACTATTTTCCAGAGCAGATGAGTCCAACCAATTATCAAGTTAGCCTAGTGGAATTTGCCTAGTGGAACCTGTAGAAGTTTTCAGAAAGGAAGCCATTGAAATTGTACTGGGAGGCACTTTGGAGTCAAACAGCCTGAGGAACACCATTTGGTTATGTTCTCTTATCTCCCACTGTCCAGCTAGGTGAAAAGTTGACAAGCCAATTAATTACCCTATGGTGATGTTTGCAGGGGGACAGGGACAGACAGATATTCTGGGTTGTTTGCCCCAGGAAATCTTTTCCCTGTTTTTCTTGCTTAAACTACATTAGTGCTTTCCATCCTTTTTTGGATAGGACCAGTCTGGTCTTGAATACCACCTGAAATGCATGGTGAGATCCAAAAAAAAATCAGATCTCTGAAAATTCCAGAGTACATAAGAGTTCCTTATGTAGGTCTTCACGGTCTCTAAGACCAAGGAGGGAGAAAGAAAGTACTTGGTTATCATTTGATTCTTTCTGATGTAATGGTTTGCCCAGGCCAATAGCTTTCAATTCAAAAAGATGGATTTTCCAGGTTACAAAGGGGAATATTGACAAAGGGGGAGAAAAGGAAGAAGCAGAAATACAGTTGGATAAACTGGTTCAGCACAAAAAAATGAATTGAAAAGTACACTTTCAATTCCTCATGATATTTAGCCTAGTGATTATTCATTCAATCGTATTTATTGAGACTTACTGTGTGCTCAGTACTGATACTCAGTACTGTGTGCTCAATACTCTGTGCACTGTACTGATTATCTACCACCTCCATAAGTTCTCAATTTTGCCTGGACCCATTTAAACATTTTGAAGTCCCTCCTTGCCATCCTTTCTCATCCCATAAAAGGTCATGAGCCGCCACCCCCCTCTCCCCTGAGAAATATACTAGGTTTGGAGGAGAATCAAGTAACACTAAACTGTAAACTCCTTGTGAGCATCCATGATGGCTTTCCCTGCCGAAAAAGTCTAATTTTAGAAAGAATGAAAGGACCAGATACCAACAATAGCCAGTTGCCCAGAGTAATTATCTATGTAAGGCCTGTAGTTACTAAAGTGATTTTCATTCCCTTTGTACCTCTTGGGGTCAGAGTGAACCTGTAAATCACTCTTTTGGACTGGCAAATGTTTGGTACTTATGTGCAAGGCTGCCTATTTGATTGCAAAATTAAACAGCTGCAATTGCCCCACCAAGGGAAAAAGGAGGGAAAAACCCTAGAGAGAATTAAGTCATGACATGGAAATGGGAGTGGGGGCTGAGGTGATGGAGTGGATTCCCAGAACTGATATTTTCTTATAGGTTGTGTTCCATCCAAATGAAATTTTTCCACCAGCTGTGTGGGAACACTGAGGAAACTTTCATAGGACGGGGAACCTATAGCCACAGAAATTCCAATTGACCCCTCTCCTCGTCACCACGTTGCTTGAATACCTTCAGTTCATGCCCCCAGATACTTTGCAAGTCAGAAACAAGTATACTTGTGTGCCAACATCTGAGGCAGGAAAGGTTAATCAGTGGCTTTTTCCTTAATCATGTAAATACAGCCCAGCTACGCAGCTACAAAACTGATTCCAAATTTACTCAGTGAAAAATCCTGTTAAGAGTTTCATATCCAGATGTTTGTAGAGCTCATGCTCCCTGCATACTGATCATTTTCACCTCTGCCTACTTTCCAGACTTTCATCTGTAATCACCCTATGTGCCTCATCATTGTCTTTCATTGGTTCCATTAATGAAACTAGCTAGACAGAGTTGCCCTGGAGATATAAAGTGCACTGCACAGTGCAGGGCCCATATTAGGGTCTCCACAAATACTCTTCTTGTTGTTGATGATGATGAAGAAGAAATTTAGGCACATCAAACTAATTTGGATTCTGAGCACTTTGACAGATGCAGACCAGTAGGTTTTAACTGGATGAATCTAAACTTTACCAGTTGCAAAAAGAGTCAATTATCTTGAAATGAGTAATTCAGCTAATTAGATGAAAATACATCCCACCTCTTTCCCTTATGGCCCCAGCACCACTACTTGCAAAATCTAATCCAGAATTGTACTGGACCTTTCAGTGACCCTGCAGAGGCTTTTTTTTTTTTTTTTGCTGGCATTGAGGGCAGTATCTTGGGTTTGAAGTAAAGATGTTGAGAGAGACATAGAAAAAACGTGAATTCCCAAAGCAGTAGAACAAAATGGTTGGAATGAGTGTCTTTAGAACAATCAAGTTTGGTAAATAGGGAACTTTAATATATTAACCTATATGGGGTCTTAGAGTTCATCTCAGATTTAAGCCATGACTGAAATCTCATTTTTCCCATGAGAGGTAGTTTGTTTAAACTACTACCATATGGCAGTGGCATTTCCTAAATTTCAATTAAAACCCTAAATGAGAGTGGCTTGGCTTAGTTCACCCCACCCAATGGAGAGATTCAGAAATGATTTGCAAACTCATTTAAAGAACACTTCTGATTCTGGAGATTACTGACATCACTCCAAAGGCTTAAAGTACCTGGAGAGCTTTATTTTTTTCCAGCAAAATGACTATATAAAGCATGTTTTCTACACATCAATGAGAAACCTTTACAATCATATTATGAATAAAATATTGCAAATGACTAGGGATCTATTATTATTATGGATGGGTAGGTCAGGGGGTAGAAAAATTAAATCAAAGGCTCTGGAGTTTTCTCAGTAATATTGGAATTATTCACAATCACTCTAAACACATTAAATAAATTGATAATGTGGAAATTTACTTTACAGTTCATCAGTTCACTCAACTGTGACTCAAAGGGAATCATCTAGCTCTTTATGGTTTTTAATTATTTTTTTTAAAAAAACAAGCCTCAATGCTCGATATGTATCAAAATGCCTCGAAAATAAAGGGCAAATATTTTTCATTCATAAAATATTATCTTGGGAAGATCCATATGGTCCATATTAAGTTGCAAAAAGATTAGAAGTTTTACCAACTCACTAGGAAATGTCAAAATGGTAGGCGGTAACCCTATAAATACCAAGAACGATATTCAGATTAGGGACTCAGATAGACTGTTGAATACACACACACACTCACACACAATCACACTTTTATCATTGCCCTCTGTATTTCTTTTCTGTGGAAGGTCCAGGTCTCAGAGCCATATAGAGGGTTGGGCACCACTAAAGCGTTGTAGTCCTTCAATTTGGTGTGAAGCTTGATGCTATTATATGCCCTGGCAGATTTCTGTCTGCCAACTTCCTCAAAGTCATGCTGGACTTCTTGATTCTGTTTCCTACTGTTTTGTCAATCTAAACATTGTTCAGTTGTGCACTGCCTAGGGGGCAGAATTCAGTGACAGCCCCAAAATCTGTTCTACTGAAAATATTTGCTTGGATGTAGTGCTTTATGGGAGTAATTTTAGTATATGACCTTGATTTGCTTCAGATTTACTTTCAGTCTATATTGTCGTGAAGCAATTTGTAATTATCAGCATGCTTTCTTGTGGGAGTGTTTCAGCAGCAACTCTCATCAACATCCAACAAGTTTTTGGAAGGCTGTTTCTAAGACTTTCAATGGACTCACAGCCTATTGATTTAAAGGAGTTTCCCAGAAGTTTAGAACTGAATTCTAAACCCAATATCTGGCTGCCTCGCTATATGCCAGTGCTTAGAACAGTGCTTTACACACACACTCCCTCTACTGCCCCCCCTTCACCTCTCCGCAGCTTAACCCTCTTTTCCCCCCATTTCCCTCTGCTCCTCCCCCTCTCCCTTCCCATCCCCTCAGCACTGTACTCGTCTGCTCAATTGTATATAGTTTCATTACCCTATTTATTTTGTTAATAAAATGTACATCGCCTTGATTCTATTTAGTTGCCATTGTTTTTACAAGATGTTCTTCCCCTTGACTTTATTTATGGCCATTGTTCTTGTCTGTCTGTCTCCCCCAATTAGACTGTAAGCCCATCAAACGGCAGGGACTGTCTCTATCTGTTGCCGACTTGTTCATTCCAAGCGCTTAGTACAGTGCTCTGCACATAGTAAGCGCTCAATAAATACTATTGAATGAATGAATGAATGAACATAGTAAGCGCTTAATAAATACCATCATTATTATTTTCAAATATGGCAGCAGAGAATAAGTGGAATTGGACCAGACCTACCACGTGGCCCTGTTTCACTCTATCAGTGACAAGGATCAGGTAGGGCACCTTCAATTCTAATTCTATGGATCATACCATTGTGGAAAAGCCTAAGTATCTTGATGAACTTCTGTTTCTTCCAAACAAATCCATTTTTAAGTCACTCTCTCATAGTTAATTACAGACAATTCACCAAAGTTATAGAACCCAGCTGTTATGCATTAGCCGGTTCACTAACTAACAAAGATTAGGGAGATAAGTATACCTAGCTCCTACTGCATGGTGGTGCAGACAGGATTTGGATGAGGAGAAATTTCCTAGTCCTAAATGTCCATGGTCACTCTTCCCTTTGTCTCTAATCTCTTTGCTCATATTGAAAACTGGGTTGAATTATCTCTGGTCTCTATGTTCACTTTTTTTTTTTTGCACTAAGCCCTACTACTCATTATCCCATGCTTCCCTAAATTAATTCTTCATTTCATTGAAATGCTCAAGTCATCCAGTGGGAAAAAGGAAGAAAAACAGCATTATTTAGATGTCCCTGGTTTTTGTTCATCAGTGTTCTCACAGAGACTGGGTGAGAGAGAGGTTGGTGAGCAAATGTCTTTTCAATTCAGTCAGGGTAGCCAGGGATAATTTGATATGCATTCGCCTGATGGGATTTTTAACTGCCTTTTAAACTGGGGCTCCTCAGGTAAAGCTGAGAACATTTTCTGGTTAGCAGGTTAGAAAACATCTTGTCATTAGATTTTGGCCTGAATTGTCAAGCTTTTGCCTAGAATAGTTGAATTTACCAGATAATCCCTAAACACTTGGATACCCCAGTCCCACAGAATTTATGAAAATATTCTTATTCACTACTATCTCCCCTATCCGTAATCTATTTTAATGTTTGTCTCCCCCTTTCAAATGTAGGATCCTTGTGGACAGGGATCACATCTACCAACTCTGTTGTAATATATTTTCCCAAGTGCTTAGCACATAGTAAATGTTCAATAAATATCACTGATAGATTATTTGATAGCATTCTAGTGCAAAAAGAATGGGCTTGGTCCCCATTGTTCATTTGTATTTATTTTTATTTTGAAGGTTTTCACCAAAAACTCAGTGTCCTCTCTGTAAATAATGATAAAATGGACCTTTAATTTGATAGAACACTGTAAACAAGTGAAATTGGATTGTTCTTTGCTGAAGGGCACTGGAGGATTGTTTACCAGCCTGACCCAGTTTGACTCAGTTTGCCTGAATTGGGGAGTTAGTCAGCCAATTGTATTTATTAAGCACTTACTGTGTGTAGAGTGCTGTACTAAGTGCTCGGGAGAGTACAATATAGCAATACAACAGACATTCATTCATTCATTCAATAGTATTTATTGAGCGCTTACTATGTGCAGAGCACTGTACTAAGCGCTTGGAATGAACAGGTCGGCAACAGATACAGTGCCTGCCATTTGACGGGCTTACAGTCTAATCGGGGGAGACAGACAGACAAGAACAATGGCAATAAATAGAGTCAAGGGGAAGAACATCTCGTAAAAACAATGGCAACTAAATAGAATCAAGGCGATGTACATTTCATTAACAAAATAAATAGGGTAATGAAAATATATACAGTTGAGCAGACGAGTACAGTGCTGAGGGGATGGGAAGGGAGAGGGGGAGGAGTAGAGGGAAATGGGGGGAAAAGAGGGTTAAGCTGCGGAGAGGTGAAGGGGGGGTGGTAGAGGGAGTAGAGGGAGAAGAGGAGCTCAGTCTGGGAAGGCCTCTTGGAGGAGGTGAGTTTTAAGTAGGGTTTTGAAGAGGGAAAGAGAATCAGTTTGGCGGAGGTGAGGAGGGAGGGCGTTCCAGGACCACGGGAGGACGTGGCCCCGGGGTCGACGGCGGGATAGGCGAGACCGAGGGACGGTGAGGAGGTGGGTGGCAGAGGAGCGGAGCGTGCGGGGTGGGCAGTAGAAAGGGAGAAGGGAGGGGAGGTAGGAAGGGGAAAGGTGATGTAGAGCCTTGAAGCCTAGAGTGAGGAGTTTTTGTTTGGAGTGGAGGTTGACAGGCAACCACTGGAGTTGTTTAAGAAGGGGGGAGTGACATGGCCAGATGGTTTCTGCAGGAAGATGAGCTGGGCAGCAGAGTGAAGAATAGACTGGAGCGGGGTGAGAGAGGAGGAAGGGAGATCAGAGAGAAGGCTGACACAGTAGTCTAGCCGGGATATAACGAGAGCCTGTAGCAATAAGGTAGCCGTTTGGGTGGAGAGGAAAGGGCGGATCTTGGCGATACTGTAAAGGTGAAACTGGCAGGTCTTGGTAACGGATAGGATGTGTGGGGTGAACGAGAGAGACGAGTCAAAGATGACACCAAGATTGCGGGCCTGAGAGACGGGAAGGATGGTCGTGCCATCCATGGTGATGGGGAAGTCTGGGAGAGAACTGGGTTTGGGAGGGAAGATGAGGAGCTCAGTCTTGCTCATGTTGAGTTTTAGGTGGCGGGCCGACATCCAGGTGGAGACATCCTGGAGGCAGGAGGAGATGCGAGCCTGAAGGGAGGGGGAGAGGACAGGGGCGGAGATGTAGATCTGCGTGTCATCTGCGTAGAGATGGTAGTCAAAGCCGTGAGAGCGAATGAGTTCACCAAGGGAGTGAGTGTAAATGGAGAACAGAAGAGGGCCAAGAACTGATCCTTGAGGAACTCCAACAGTTAAAGGATGGGAGGGGGAGGAGGCGCCAGCGAAGGAGACCGAGAATGACCGGCCAGAGAGGTAAGAGGAGAACCAGGAGAGGACGGAGTCTGTGAAGCCAAGGTGAGATAAGGTATGGAGGAGGAGGGGATGGTCGACAGTGTCAAAGGCAGCAGAGAGGTCAAGGAGGATTAGAATGGAGTAGGAGCCATTGGATTTGGCAAGAAGGAGGTCATGGGTGACCTTTGAGAGAGCAGTCTTGGTAGAGTGGAGGGGACGGAAGCCAGATTGGAGGGGGTCCAGGAGAGAATGGGAGTTAAGGAATTCTAAGCAGCGATTGTAGACGACTCGTTCTAGGATTTTGGAAAGGAAGGGTAGTAGGGAGATAGGGCGATAACTGGAGGGGGAAGTGGGGTCAAGAGCGGGTTTTTTTAGGATGGGGGAGACGTGGGCATGTTTGAAGGCAGAGGGGAAGAAGCCATGGGAGATTGAGTGGTTAAAAATAGAAGTTAAGGAAGGGAGGAGGGCAGGGGCGATGGTTTTAATAAGGTGAGAGGGAATAGGGTCCGAAGCGCAGGTGGAGGGGGTGGCACTTGAGAAGAGGGAGGAGATCTCCTCTGAGGATACTGCAGAGAAGGATGGAAAAGTAGGGGAGAGGGTTGGTGGGGGTGGGGGAGGGGAGAGGCGGAGGGGTGACTTTGGGGAGCTCAGACCTGATTGTGTTGATTTTTGTGAGGAAATAGGTGGCCAGATCATTGGGGGTGAGAGATGGGGGAGGGGGAGGAACAGGGGGCCTAAGGAGAGAGTTAAAGGTCCGGAACAATTGGTGGGGGTGACGGGCATGGGTGTTGATGAGGGAGGAGAAGAAGTTTTGCCTGGCGGAGGAGAGGGCAGAGTTAAGGCAGGAAAGGATAAATTTGAAGTGTGTGAGGTTGGCTTGGTGCTTGGACTTTCACCAGCAGCGCTCGGCAGCTCGAGCATAGGAGCGTAGGAGGCAGACAGAGGAGGTGATCCAGGGCTGTGGATTAGTGGAGCGAGAGCGGCGGAGGGAAAGGGGGGCGAGAGAGTCGAGATGAGTAGAGAGGGTGGAGTTGAGAGCGGAGACCTGATCATCGAGAGTGGGAAGTGAGGACAGGGCGGCAAGGTGAGGAGAGATGCTTTTGGAAAGACGGATGGGATCAAGAGAGCGGAGGTCTCTGTGGGGCAGTAGCGAAGATTTGCAGGGGGAGGGAGTGTGAGAGATGAGGCAGGTGAGAAGGTTATGGTCAGAGAGAGGGATTTCAGAGTTGGTGAGGGAGGAGATAGTGCAGCGGTAGGAGATGACGAGATCGAGGGTGTGACCGAGTCGGTGATTGGGCGCGGTATGGTGGAGGAGGAGGTCGGCAGAGTCGAGGAGGGATAGCAAGCGGGCGGCAGAGGAGTCATCGGGTACATCCATATGGATGTTGAAGTCTGAGGATCAGAGTGGGCAGAGAGAAGGAGAGAAGGAAGGTGAGAAAGGGGTCAAGGTGGTTGAAGAAGTTGGAGGTGGGACCAGGAGGG